>NW_024881814.1:2500-667625 GCF_019059575.1 Amphibalanus amphitrite
ACCAGTGTCGGTGTCGGCGTACCGCTGGCGCTCAAGGCGCGGCGCACGGCCGGCCTGACCGAGCGGCTGGAGATGGCGAACGTGCTGCTACAGCAGGTGCCGCTCATCGACGGGTGAGTGGTGACGTCATCAGGGGGCCAGTGGACGGGCGAGTGACGTCATCTGGGGCTGGTAGACGGGCGAGTGACGCCTTCTGGGGCTGGTGGACGGGTAAGCGTTGTCATTATCAGAGACTGGTGAACGGGCGAGTTGCGTTATTGTCTATGATTGGTGAACACAAATAACGTCAAATAACGTCAGGAATATGTGCAACTGATCACCTGTCCGTTACTTGTCGCATAGAGATGGAGAATAACAGACTCCTTGAGAGAAAAGGAAAGAGCGACGATGTTCATGCATGGTCTTTCCTCGGATTTTGCACTGATGTGTTGTCTCATCATGTGGTGGGATTTTTTATCCCACTCTAACTTGGTTTCTGGACCACGTAGCTACAAGTAACACCAAGCTTTCGAAAGGTAATTTCAATCATGAAGTTCGTCGAGTCGATCTTTTCTTTAAGTTTAAAGAGAAAAAATTAACACCCGCCAGAAATCTGTCCAGAGTCAGACCAATCAACATGTAGGCATAGCGGGCGGGTCGGTCATCCATCCTTCCGCGCGGATCAATACCCTGGGGGACGGGACGAGAGGTCAGTGGCACCACAGGGGTCACCAGCGGTGGGTGGGGCCGACTGAGCGATCGTCACAGAGGCTGGCAATCGGACCCCCGCGGTGGCATCGAAAGCTCCTTAGCATGACAAACTGCCCGGGTGGTGATGGGATGCTGTGCTGTCTCCTTGCTACACTGCGACAGATTGTCGCTCAAATCGGCTTGTTGTAGAATGCAGCTATGCATTCAATGGAAGATGCTCACCAGGGTATCAGAACAATGATTGATTCATGGGATTGTTCTTTCAAATGTCCTGCTTCTATCACATTCGATTTGAATATCATACCTCATCCATGAGGAGATAACTGTCCAAATGTTTGAGTGGCTGGCTGCAGCCCAGGTTGACACGCGAAGTGGAGCTTATTGCAGATGACATCCCGAACCCATACCTGCTGATGTGATCTTTCCCCGCCTGGCTTCCCGGAGTAAATTAGTAAAACTGGAAAGTCAACAAAACACAGCAAGAAGACAAGAATGCGCAGGCCTCTCTCGATAGCTGCAATAATGGCAAGTTTTATTGGTACTTCGCCAGAACGGTGTGTTTTCCCTCAGCATCTAACCCATTCGCACCGAATTTCAAACGAACGCCTTATTCAATAAGTACAAAGCCGAGGCAGCTTTTGACGCGCTGGTACAGTACCCTCATCATAAAGTGGCGCACTGTGATGAGAGGGGCATCTGGCTAATCGTAACGTAGCTTGGCGCACAGATGTGGTATCTGGCGCTCATGGGACGCTATCTGGCGCTCATGCGGCGGTATCTGGCGCGGCGCTGTGCCCCGAGTTGGCCATCAATCAGCTGTGTGTCGGCTGCGCCGGCCGGCGCGTCAGACCAAGATCAAGCACCCCCTGAGCCGCGTTGGTGGGATCCTTGGGAGGCTGCTACGGGAGCGAGGTTATGCTAAAAAGACAGAAAAAGACTGGGAAGGTGCTGCATAAATGGGAAAAGCTAGTGCTCGGTGTCAGAACAAGAATGGATGCATAATGCAAATAAAGGGATGGGAGAATAGCTAGCACCGCCTGGCTCTACGCTGCAATGAGTCGGCAGTTGAGTAGACCGAGCTCGCGAACGAATGACCTGCCCAGCTAGCAATCAATCACTCGCTGTGAAAACCTCCAGTTTTGGCCATTTTTTCTCGGATCGATCGAGCTAAGCCGGGCGTCGCTCGGCTCTAAGTAGCGCATTTGTGACATTTCCGGCGCTGCTGGTCTGTCTCTGTCTGTCTGTCTGTCTCTGTCTGTCTCTGTCTGTCTGTCTGTTTGTTTGTTTGTCAACTCTGTCTGTCTGCTGGCTAGTCTGTCTGTCTACTGGTTTGTCTGTCTGTTGGTCGGTCTATCTGCACGGCTGGTCTACGATGGTGTCTGTCTGCACTCTGTAATGCTGATCTGTCTGCACTGCCTCCTGCCTTCGTGGTGGGCACGAGCACCAGGACCGTGCGCGCGCCCGAGAGGAGCGTCCAGCCAGCAGTCCGGTGGGCGGCGCGGCGGCGCCGGATGAGGTCATTAACGAGCGCTTCACTCAGATAGAAGGTCACCGTCTCATGCCAGTAATGCAGGAGAATGGCTCCGAAACGGGAGGCCAAATGTCAGATAGACCCTTTTGACTCTGCTTTATTTGGGCATAAACGCGACTTGGAATGCAGTCAAAAATGAAATGTTCTACAACAGAAAGTGCATTTGATCTTGCTACTATCAGACAGTATAATTTTGACGGCTGTCCATGTTTTGAACTTTACTGTATTGCTTCTAAATATTCACTATGTAAGTCTGGTCGCGTTGACAACAGACTTAGTCCACATACTTATTGCGACTCTGCATCCTGATCCGGCCAAAGTCAGAGAAACTCCCACTTATCACAGGCGCGTTGGCGTGACACTTCCTTTGAATCCGAATGGCAAATCCCAGAGACGATTGCTCATTTCAGCTCAGACAAGCTGGAAAACAATTAATGGGCAATGGGCATAAGCCAGGTGCAGTAGGTGATCGCTCATACAAAAAGGATAGCATGGTGCATTTGAGAAGGGTATGCCTGCTACCTGCCTCTTTACGGAATGACATGAGGCCTTCCCTAGAGTTTTTATTGCGCTGGTGCCTGGTTGTTTCTCACCCGAAGAAAGTCTTTTCAAACATTATATCGCACAAGCATGCAAATATTATAACAAAATGACCAAAAACTCTAGCGGTCGATGAGTGCTCAATACAAATTCTCATCAACCAGCCCTGGCAGTCGCCGGTATGCACGACAGCTGAGTCGGGGGCGACCCGTGTCGCTCGCCGTCGACCCGTGCCGCTCGCCGCCGGCCCGTGTCGCTCGCCGCCGGCCCGTGTCGCTCGCTGTCGGCCCGTGTCGCTCGCTGTCGACCCGCGCCCCCGGTCCCGCGGGACGGACTCCGATCAGCAGTAATTGGGCGTTCATTTGTCCACCGCGCCACCGGCTGGCCATGACAACGCGAATATGATGCCGACTGGGGTAAACAATGAGCCCAGACAGCTGCCGACGTATATCATGCTGTGGCCCAGCCCGTGTCGGCAAATAGCGGGGAAACGATATTTGGGTTGCTGCTGGTTGGGAGCAAGATGTGACGGAGAGTGTGCGTGCTCTGTGCCAATTATCGTCACAAGAAAGTATTGCAGAAGGGAAATATGGAGAACATCACTACGTGTCGGGTCGCGGCCGGCCGGCCGCGGACCATTTTCAGAAGTGGCGGGCAGACCGTGCGTCGAGTACTTGCTTTCTCGCGCGGCGGTACTGGGGTTCACTAGCATTGTTTAAAATATTTTCATTCGCCATGAACTTGAAATTATACACTGTAATTAACGATCATTTGTCAATTATTACAAGTTCTTCAAAAATTTTCTTTGAAAGCAAATGATTTCCTTTCACTCAATAATTGTCTTGTCCACCACTACAACCGCCACCCAGCCGCCATCCATTGGAAGAGATAGGCTCTGCGGCACAAAGTGTCGTTTTAAACTGGACTGGGAACCAATGTGTGATGACATTTCGAGCTAAATTTATGCTCATTGTGTACCTAGAAGCATTGGGAACAACGCTCTGACTGTACATTTTTAGATTTTTGCCTCTAAATGAAAATATTTACAATCAAGTACTTTGCGAGCGCAGTTTAGGAGCTCCCGTAATGTTAAAGTCCTATCTCCTACAAGTATGTAAATACTGCTCTAGGGCATAGGCGTAGGAACCGGGGGGGCCAGGGGGGCCACGGCCACCCCACCATTTTGGAGTGGGGGGCCAGTAATGTGTGTGGCCCCCCCCCCCACTTTTGAGAGCACTCCAATGTCTGAGATTCGCTCTTTACTTTAAACACGATTCAACCAACTAAACACAAAAAGATGGGCCACGGTGCCGTTTCTGTCACGGATAATCTGTGCTTTGCAGGTAGAATTAACACCGTCTAAAACATGCAGCAGTTTAGCGATTTAGCGCGTAAATTTTCAAATTCAGCGCAGAAGAGACATATCTGATATGTTTATTGCGCCAACCGGTTTCGTTTTGTGGATCTGGTCAAGGCACTAAGATGAAGATCTGGTTTGAGTCAGGTAGAATTTAGAAATGAGATGGATATAAGAAGTTTTTTTGCGAAAAAGGTGGGTGTGTATCTGGTGAATATACATATTGCATGATTAATGCGACCTTGACATGGGTGGAGAATTATGTAAATCCCAGGGTTGCCTTTTCTGGACGGACCTATGCACCTACCCTACCTACAATTTCCCCAATTTCATTCAAAATTAGCTACAAATGAAAGGTTGCCTTTTGTTCATGGGTACCTTTGGAAATAAGAGTGTGTTTAAGAGAGTGTGATAAGAGAGTGTGAAATAAGTGTGTGGAAATAAGAGTTTTTCGTCAATAACTAGGTACCGATCAAATTGAGCTAGCGAGTCGAGAAAGCCACCTATGGACTCAAGAAGACCTGCCGAATCGAATGATATGCGACATGACCTCCTTCGACCAATTTCGTGACCTGGGGACGCCGACCTGACCGTGACCCGAGGTCAACACCCTAAGTTTACCTCACCCAAACAAAAAGTATATCATTCGACGCGCCTGAGAGAGGCGAACACGATGCTGGCAAAATCGCGGCTCTGCGGCCATTTTTTGCGAAGTTATTCACCAAAAACGGAACCGTGCCTTGAGGCACTTGACCTGACCTCAGAGGTCACCGGTTTTTGTTTGTTTTGTTGGGTTAGGCCCTTTCAGTCCAGTCCAATGAGACCATTTCAGAGTCGGAAGGATGATAGGATATACATAGGGGGAGACATTGGTCTGGGCAGGCACCCTAGTGAGTCGCCGGGGCTGAGCCCGTCCAGAGGACAGGCCACCCAGCCCCAAGGCACTCACTGCACCCGGCTACGGGGTGCGCTCCCTCGGGAGCAGCGGTGCCGCTCCAAGGGAGCAGCCCGCATGAGATAAAGTTGCCTGTCCAGCCCGGAGGGGGTTGCGGTGTGGAGGAGAAGGATTTCAGTATCCTGAGGATAGAAGCACGGAACGGTGTCAGAGGTCACTGGTTGACCTAGGACCATAAAATCGGGTATCGATCTCTGCGTCTCGTAACGGCGCACACGCTCGTTTTACCGCGACGCGCTAGCTCCACCTGGGGCGAAACGGCGAGGGGGGTCGTACCCGCCCCCCGCCCCCTCGGCCAGCGCGTATGTAGAAAACCTATAGGACCGGGCCGTGGAGGGTTAAACTGGCCTCTGAAGGCCCAGACCGTCTAAAAGTCCCACACCGGCCTCTGATAAGTGAAAGTCAATCAGCCCAGTTGCAGTGGTCGCTGATATAAAACCTCTTAAAACGTTATAGGCCTGGCTGAGCCTAGCTGGGCCGTTCATGCTGATTTTTAAATTTTATAGGTATATTGAAAAGACTCGCTTTGCACGTTTCACGCTTGCTCGTAATGAAAAAGTTGCTGGATGCCTCTGGAATTTGCATGGGTGCCAACGGCTGCGGAGGACAGGGGAACGCGTCCATCAGTTTGAGTTTATGGACGGGAGAGTGGAGACTCCCTGAAATTTCAACCAATTTTTTTTTTGTCTCTATTTTTTTTTTACCTCTGAGCATGTTTGCGAAAACAAAGTGGCCGAAATCCGAGGAGAAATCGGATTTTGGGGGTAGGTTAGGTTTTGGATCTCTGGGACCCTGGCCCCCCCACTTTCGAAAACGTTCCTACGCCTATGCTCTAGGGAACCAACAGTTCGCATCGTACTAGCTTTAAATTATATCCATATTGTTCCCAGTACTTTGCTGAACATTGTGGTGAGTGTACATTTTTCGTTTTTTGCTTTACAAGCGTAAAATTCGTCTGGTTTTACACCACTTCATTCGCCTCCATAGCCCGGTAACGGCGCCGCGCGGCGCGGCCGGCCGGCGCCCGCTGTAGTTCCAAACACTGCCCGATAGATGGCAGGCGCAGAAGTGGTCCCAGCCGTCCCGGTACGAACAATGGCGATTGTTTTGTGGAAACTGAGTGTTGCAAGTGTTCAATATGCAACCGCACAACGACGGAATTGTCATATTTTGTTATCATTGCATTCAGTTTTATTTTAATGACAGACATGAATCTGCGTTTCAGACACAACGACTTTCCGTGGAACCTGCGCAACTTTGTGCACAACGAGGTGGACGCTTTCAACTTCAGCGCGGACCTGCGGCAGGTGGCGCCGTGGAACCTGAGTCGCTGGTCACATACGGACCTGCCGCGGCTGCGACAGGGACGGGTCGGGGCGCAGGTCAGTGATACCACGCTATGGAACGGGTCAGTGATTTGGCACTGTGACGCATCATAAGCGTACTAGAGATGGTCCAAGCTCACATAAAACTATCTCAAGCCGATGGTCAGGTCAGTGCAGCGGAGTGACATTCTAAATGACCCAAAAATATTAGTTAGAACGGTCGTTCTATTGATATTTTCGGTGCGGAGGAGTGTGTAGGGCAATCATGTAATCACTTAGTGTAATCACAGGTCGCCGCACAGGTCAAAGTTCAGGCTGACGTTTGCACACGGTCGTTGAGCCGTAGGCGCCAGGAACACGTGACCTTTGCTGCGGCGAGCTTCCATCATCTCCACTCAAACTTGCAGACTTCTCAGCGGAGATCTAGTTGAAATTCACCTACCTCTCACAGCTGCGTCAGTTTCGTCCGCCCATTGACTTTTGCAGCCGACAGTTTGGATAACGCCGCACAAAGCTGGGAGTTCCCACGCCAACGGAGGCGGATCCGGTCTTCGGGCAAGCGTTACATGTTGCTTCTCTCTTATCTGCTCCCGAAGCCGTAGCGTTATGACCAGGATGGCTAGGGGTAGCTCAGTAGAAATGACAAGCGATTGAAGTTCATACATAGGAGGGCTCAGATCTGTAAGGGCAGCGCCAGTAACCGTTTCCGACCTCAGAGAAAAGTCACAGCTAGGCGGATGCTGCAGAGCGGCAGTGCTGGCTCAGATAAATGTTTTCGCTGTCATACTTTATGAAACAGACTTTAGAGCATCCGCCCTCGAGCTATGAAAGACTCAATTCATTTCCGAAATCGCACCAGAAGCAACAAGTAACCAAACACTTTGCTGATGAAATAGATGCCACAGAGGCATTGAGCTGTTCTGAAAAGCGATGTGAATCTCTATCAATGTCCCAGTTCTGAGTAAATATTTTTTTTATAAATTTAGTTCGAATGTTTGAATGGACGGATTGACAGAGCCGGAGCCCACGCTGAGCAGAGCTTGTTGCGTAGACCCCGACCCCTACCGTCCGATCGCGTAATTCCGGGTATCGGGAGAATTTAGATGCCAAAGTTTAACGTGCCCTTCAAAGCCGGACACGGCCTGTCCCACTCAACTGACTTCAACTGGCTGCGGCTGCTCCCACCAACCGCAGACCATCCCCGTCAGGAGTCTCAAATATCGAGCGCCGGAGCGTCTCGAACCCGGGCTCTCACTACCGGGAGTCCAATGCTCTACCAACTGAGCTACGGGATAGGCTAAATTTGAGTGAGCTCTTTTAAAAAAACTTCAGAATCATCACCAGTGCTGATGAGTCTTACACAGATGTTTGAAATATCCGAGTATCAATCAACTATACATATTCGTATTTGTATTTGTTATGTGTTCCTGCTTACTATCTCATCATGCTTAGTCATGTTAGATCTTAAAAAAATAGCAATGGATACCAGCATGCTGACAAAATATGGTTAGGTCTGGGGTATCTACCTAGGCAGAACAATTTTTAATTGGCAATATGCGTGCCAAAAAAATGTTATATTGAAAATAAGTACGTACATAAAGAGAAACTCATCACATATGGCATGCATCCTAGAATCACTCTCGTCTATAACTTCGCCGTGAAGTAATCTCTAAAGAAAGATCAATGATCTGATCCCGGAATAAGCCCCCAGAGGCCCCAGACGACCTTCCCGCACCTTCTCTGGTCACCAGTCACTGGTGCATGTTTTTCCTTCCGCGGGGTGCCCCCGGTCTCCGCGGCCACCCGGAGAGCTACAGAGACAAATGTGGCGGCCGGTGAGCTGGCCGGCGGTGGCCGATCGTCGTGGCGACAGCCGCGCCGCGGTAAATCTCACCTCGGAGCGCCGCCGCGACATCCATCTTCCCAGGGTGACACCTCGCCACTCGAGTCGCTCCACCGACCGCGTCCGACGGTGGAGAGCATGCACTGTGGGCAGAGTGAACCCAGTGTCACCGAACGGACGGACGGACGGATGGACAGACTGACGGAGGGACGGACGGACAGACTGACGGACGGTCAGACGGATGGACGGACTGATGGATGTACGGACGGATGAACGGGCGGACGAACGGACGGACGGAGAGGCGGACGGACGGACGGACGGACGGACGGACGAACGGACGGATGGATGGACGGACGGACGGACGGACGGAATGACGGACAGACGGATGGACGGAGAGACGGACGGAAGGACGAGCTGACGAAAGTACAGTATCGAATACAAATTTGTAAAAGCACATCTGGTTGCTAGTCTCGCAAACCAACAGGCTTTCCAGCGTACCGCATCACATAATTACGAGCGAGCGAGCGCAGCGAGCGAAGCGAAGTCTTTTCAATATAACGGAAAAATCTCAGTATGAGCGGCCCGGCCCGGCCTGTAACGCTTTTGAGAGGCTTATATCTCAGCAACCGCTGGACCGATTGGCCTGCGGTCTTTTTTGCTGGGTAGCCCCATCCCTTCTACCCCGTAATTGACTACTTTTGATGCATCTCAGTGACCGTCGTGGCACGTGCCACGTGAAAAGCCAAGGGTGTTCAAACTGTTTTGCAAAAGTAGTGATTTTGATAGGCTCATATCTCAGCAGCCGCTTGGGCGATTGTCTTGCGGTAATTTTTGTAGGGTAGCTGCATCCTTTCTACCAAAGGTCGGATACTCTTGATCTATGTGAGTGACCCCCACTGCACGTGCAAAATGCAAAAAGAAGAGGTGCCAAATTTGTTCCCATTTCAATAACTCGGTAATGACTGGGGCGATTTCGCTGAAACTTGGCATACAGGTAGGCACCCACCAGGCAATGCATTCTCATGTGTTGCGGTTAGTTTGCTACTGCACGTGCACACGTGCAGGGGGCGCTTCCAGATCTCGAGAACGGCTGGGCCGATTGTGCTCAAATTTGGTATACGGTTGGAGACCGGTTAGTAGGGTGCCGTGCAAAAGTCAGTTTGGACCCCGTCTGCACGTGCGCACGTGCAGAATGCCGCTTCCAGATCTCAGGAACGGCTGGGCCGATCGCGTTCAAATTTGGCACACCGCTAGCGACTGGTTAGAAGGGTGCTTTGCACAAGCCCGTTGGAAGTACCCTCTCGCCCTTCCGCGCGTGCAGGGCTCACTATCTCGCTCGCTCGTTCTTCGCCCCAAAAGGCGTTTTACTGGTATGTACTGAACAGAGTGTAGTGTGCACTGTGCATACTATAACCATGGATACTTCATCCATGCTATAACGTACCATCTCTCTGACGCTGTACTCTCTGTTTGCCTCCAGTTTTGGGCGGCCTACGTGCCGTGCAAGAGCCAGTGGATGGACGCCGTGCCACTGAGCCTGGAGCAGATCGACGTGGTCCGCAGGCTGGTGCAGCAGTACCCGCAGTACCTGACATTCGCCACCAGCGCACAGGGTGAGAAACAAACGAACCGCGCCACAGCAGGGTGGGTCCGCGTCCCTTCTAAGTTCCAGTGGCCCATCATTGCACAGTGCATACAAAATACACATGTTCAAAGACCGAGCGACCAGCACGCGAGAGCCCACGTCCGATCTAGTGACAAATTCACGGCTTTTTCTGCAAAAGGAGATCCATAAACCATCCAGTGTCCGATTCATATGTTTTCAGTAACGAATCCATTGAAGAAGTTTGGTAAAACAATGTGTATCAAGTTCTTAGTGTGCCCGGTTTATTCTAGTGCGTTACCAATATTGTTTAGAGTGATATCTTGGGTGTCTTCGCCCCCCCCCCCCCCAATTTCTGAATCAAGTGGCGTGGCTGTGGCGCAGCAGCGGACCAACCTCGGCCCTCGGCCGAGGTTGCCGAGGCTGACTGACGGCGCTCGGAACCTCGGCCCGTCCAGTAATCAAATACTGTCGCTAGGTGGCAGCACCGTAAGACGCCTGAAGTTACACTGTACCGCACGACTTGGAGCAGGCGCCTGAAGTTACACTGTACCGCACGACTTGGCGCAGGCGCCTGAAGTTTTATACCGTGCCGCAAGACTTGGAGCAGGCGCCTGAAATTATACTGCACCGCACAGCTCGAAGGAATCCCATATACGTTTGCATGGTGCGCGCCGCAAGGCAATATAAGTGGAAGATACTCGAGAAGAGAACAGCGTAGATACTAAGAAGTTTGCTTTGACTGAAGATTATATTATGGTTTGAATACAATTTCGTTGACATGAGAAGTATCATACGACATACGAATAAATTGTGTGATATTGAACTAATTTTAACAATTTCTTTGGGAGCCGGAATTTGAGTATTCGATGCATATCTGTTAACATCTCGTTCATGATTCACAATATTTTGTCATCATGCATTGCCTTTTTGGTCTGCTTCAGTGCCATAAAAGGCTGAATCCATTTTGGCCAATTTCGGCTAAACGCACGTTTTGATCTGGTAGGTGGAATAGCAGCACATTACAGCTTTGAACAATATCAAATGCATACCTTTTCAAATGTAGCTTTTAGGCGATCAGCATAAAACCGACTGAAAACGCATGAAAAGACGAGTAGAGGTTATGCCATCTGTGACAAATGGCCGGCTTACTCGACGCATCCATTTTATTCGCTGACACCTGTGAGACAATCTCAGCTCTGTCAGGGCTGTCCGCCATCCGATCTGGATTTATGACTGGCCTCTCTCCCCCGAGGGTCCACCTGAGACCATCTATCGCCGCCGGGCACAGAGCACGTGTCCCCTCCGGCCAATCCATCCCGGAGAGCCGATAAAACCGGCCACATAGCGCCACACAGTCGCAGCCGATCCGAAAACTCGCCATCGAAACGACCAGCCAGCTTCGGGGAATCGGACAGCACAAACCGGGGGGGGGGGGGCGACAAGTGGCGTGGCGGGCCACTGCGGCTAACCTGGCGCGTCGACGCCGGTTCCGCCGCGGCTGCTGATGACGTGTTAATCACTGCGCGGGAGCGTTAATGCCGCAGTTGCGCCAGAACGGTCGCCCGCCGGGACGTGGCCGGGACGTGCCGACGAGCCGTGCACCGCGCTGCAGGAATACGGATAGAGCTGTTTGCCCGCTCCGCCGAGACGTCGGGAGTCTCCCCGGCAGGGCGTCCTCACTCCTTTGGAGAAAGCTGCATTGTGGAGCACTGTCTGTCGAAACGATGCCGCCTGAAAGGAACTTTTGCTGGCGAAAAGGCTGTTTCAACTTTCATATAACTGACTTCAGCCGGAAACAACTTGTTATTTGCAAACAATAATCAAGTATCTAATGCATTTATTTACATTTGCTGAAAAGTGTAATATTGTTAGCGGTGATAACATTGATAGGTATTAAATCAGCATTTGACCGAGTGGAATTCATTGCGCCGGGAGTTGGGAACTCGTCCAGCGGGCCGCGGATCTGGCCGCACTCAGTGTAATTTAATGGGAAAAGTTTCACGCGCTGTAAGTTGGGGTGCCGCGCGCCGCCACCGCCGCCGGCGGTCCGATCTCGTCTGCCTTTGGTCGCTGACAGGAACCGCGGCGTGTAGTGTTACAAACAATAACACGAGGCAGGCGCAACAGAAAGCTGAATGCTTTCAGGGAGATTATGGTGGCGGCAATTTGTATGCAAAGCATTGTTAGGGCATGCACGCTAAAGGAAGTGGAAGATACGATTCGTTAGTTGTCTATTCAGTCTCTGTTTTTTCCTTATCCGTTATTTATTGATCGATAACACTCCTGAAGGACTGGTTCACGAGGCACCGATTAGGTGATGACACAATGGCTCTGCACTGGTCGGTGACAGAGTATCCTCCGCTACCGGGACTTCTTGAATCGCTGATCCACATTGCTTGCATTCGCTTGAGGTTCTAAACAAGATACCTATAAGAAACAGGTAGATCCGATGTTTGAAAGTAAAGCCCCAGTCACAAATTTGACGCACCTGTGACATTTCCTGACACCCAAGTGACTATTGTATTAACTTTTGTGTTTTACGATGTTTTGACCTTATTTAAAGTGGGTAGCCTGGGGCAAGACGCCCCAGATAATTTATTTTGCTTCATAACTTTTGTCCCACATCACCTGGAAGGCCAAATTTGTGCACAATGCGTTCTTTGGATATTTTACTTTAAATTCCACCCCTCAAATTCATTCACTTATGATCGAACTCCCAGCTAGGAAGTGATTTGTGAAGCGACTGCAAATGGGGCATTTTGCCCCAACCCCAGGGCAAAACGCCCCACGGCCTGGGGCAAGAAGCCCCATACTCTAGATTAAAGATTAAACATGCTAGTTGACTAAATCATATATGAAAGGCCCGTTAGACCTTGTGAGGCACGGCACTGAAGTTAGCACCTTCCATCCTGTCAGGTGTTCAGCTATGACACTATTGTATGTCCAGGTTTTTCACCCGCCTCATAAGGCCAAATAATAATTTATTGCAATTCAAATGTTAACAAAATACTTCCTTTGACATTAATTTGCTGAGCAAAGCACATAAAATTGCATAGAAACTTACTGTTCGCCAGTTACCGAACATTAGGAAGTGGGTATTCGGAACAACACATGAGGTAAAACGCCCCATGGGGCTTTTTGCCCCGCGACCTAATGGGGCGTTTTACCCCATCACGTAGTTCGGTCAGAGAACAACGCCTTGCACCCCAGCAAGACATAATTCAAAACGGACCAACCCATTATTATAAGCGTTAGACACTAGTTGTTCAAAATACATAAAAGTCGTTAACCTGATGTGGACCATAAAAGAACGCCATGATGCATAATCTGACTACAAAACATAAAAATCACTCCAAAAACAAATTTTTGGCTATATCTCCCTAAAGAGTTATCACAATTTCTTTCCAGTTTGCTCATATAATGATCATATAGTGCACGTTTTATAGAAGAGAGGATGTTTCCCCAGAACCTTGCCAGTTCCGAGAAACATCGGTGAGGCGTTTTACCTCGGCGGGGCGACTTGCCCCGGTCTACCCTACTGAAAGCTCAAAATGTATGATTAATGTTGTTTAAAGCAGAATATTAATAATTATGTTTGTAAATTATCGATAAGCTGCTTATAGAAGGTCACGTGATTGCTACCAGATTATGTGCTCAGAAAGCATCTTTTCAACTTCGATTTTGAACAATTTTTACCTCCTTTGAGGCCAAATGATGGAGGGTTTGAGGCATACGATGAAATGCTGAATCTATTGATGCCAAAATTTGTTCGTTTTTTGCATTTTTAGACTAGTATATCCTGGCTCAAACTTTGACCAGTTTGTGTGTAAACCCTATGGTGAAGGGAAAACTTCACGCCCAGCAGGCGTCATTACAGTGCTGCCAAATCGTGTTTGGTGGGGGTCGGTTCTAAATACCTCATGTGTGCGTTTGGTGCGTGTCATGTTCTTGAGCGAAACGCATCGCACAATTATCGTTTATCCTGAGCGAATGTCGTCTGTCCACTCCACAGATATTGTCGACGCCCACAAATCGGGTCGAATAGCCAGCCTTCTGGGTGTCGAAGGAGGCCATTCATTGGGCAACAGCCTGGCCGTACTGCGAACATTCTACCGCTCCGGGGTGAGGTATCTCACCCTGACGCACACCTGCGACACACCCTGGTGAGTTTCTGGTGGAGACTGGTAGCTGTCTACCGATCGTCGACCTCTGTATTACATCAGATGTGCATCTCACAGGGGGCCTGACCGTGGTCTGCATAGTAGTTACTTTTACTCGTAAGAGTCCTTTGCTTTGTTTAGGCGAATAAACATCTTTTTTAATTGTTTTTCTTTTTGCTTGCTGTTTTTAGGGAATGTAATTGCAGAGTTATTGCAAGAGTAATGAGAAAACATGAAAATGTGTGGGCGATAAGGAATAATGATACATTTTTACGGTAAATCCTACTTCAAAATTGCCAATGACAACACTCAAAACGGCTTCGGCACAGCGAGAATCGCCCACTAGCCCACAGAACTGTTCCAGCCAGGGACTGGACAGCGCCGATTTCGACAGGTTATGTTGAAGCAGTCACAGGGGCGCTTTTTATGAACTGACCACCAATAACAAAACAAAATACACTGACTAATAACCTGAAGAGTGAATGTAAGTGAATGGCTTATATGACCTGCAGCTCGTTGCGCCGCCGCTGGCGTCAACTCGACATTCCCCGCTAACCCAAGCTCACGGGACACTCCGCGACCTCTGGAAGATTTATGGCTGAGGTTAGCACCACATGAGCCTAATTAAGCTCTGTTATTCAGGGTAAGTGACCCATGAGCAGGGAGCTGAGATTCCTCAGTCGAGACCTAGTGGTGAAGCGCTGTGTCATTTGCCGCTGATGGGGAACAGCGTACCGAGAAGATACTGGATAGGGTAGGGGAGAGAGAGAGAGAGAGGGGAGAGAGGAAAGGAGAGAGAGAGAAAAGGAGAGAGAGAAAGAGGGAGAGAGAGAAAGAGAGGAGACGGAGAGGTATATGTAGGGAGAGGGAGAGAGGAGGGAAAGAGAAAGGGAAGAGAGCGAGAAATAGAGGCAGGAAGATATAATTGCCTTGCATTTTTTACAGACAAAAATCTAGATTTATTATATGATTTTGCAACCCGTATTATAACTTCTATCTTTAAAATAAGAACGAAGGAAAATATGAAAGAAAGGATTAAAAATGAAGGAAAGTTAATGCTATTGAGAACAATCGGCGTGATCACGCTCGTAATTTGAACATGCTTGCTGCAACAAATCCTGGATAGTAACTCACCGAAAATAATTAGTAGGATAACGATGAGGAAAAAGATATGTTCCAAAAAGAATACAGCATGCAAAATGCCAAATGAAAACTCATGAAGGATAAGGATGGAAACGGCAAAGACTACGATACATTTCATGCAAGATATGGGCCATTGTTGAAAGGTAATTTCTGCTAATTTTATATCTTAGTAACCCTGGTATGTCAGCCGTGATAATTTTCTAAATATAGAGTCGCTGTTTGAACGTATTCAGCGATCTATCATACCAATTATCTCGTCCAGCAATAGGGCGGGATGTGGTCTCCACCCATGGCGCGGCTGTGGCCGCCATGGGCGGGCGATCTGTCCGGTGGTCGCCTCTATTGTCGGGGCTGGCCGGGAACTAATGAGCCCGGACCGCCAGCAACAGTGGCCCGCGGCCGGTGTGGTCCGCCGGGGGCTGTGGCAGCTCGGCGCAGTGCTGGGAGCTGCGGCAGCTCGACAGTGGCTGCGGCAGCGCCGGTACACCAGCTCAGGTGGCCGGCTGGCAGCGCCGGTACGCCAGCTCAGGTGGCCGGCTGGCAGCGCCAGTACGCCAGCTCAGGTGGCCGGCTGGCAGCGCCGGTACGCCAGCTCAGGTAGCCGGCTGGCAGCGCCGGTACGCCAGCTCAGGTAGCCGGCTGGCAGCGCCGGTACGCCAGCTCAGGTAGCCGGCTGGCAGCGCCGGTACGCCAGCTCAGGTAGCCGGCTGGCAGCGCCGGTACGCCAGCTCAGGTAGCCGGCTGGCAGCGCCGGTACCCGTCGGTGTGGGCGCTGCCGGCCGTGGGATTGTCCTATTGATCGGGCCAGTGCAGCGGGTCGGGTCGGGTCGGACCCGGCGGCCGCCGACCGTTCCGCGCTGCGCGGCCACGCAGCTCCGTTCAGCACGCCACTTAGAGAGCAGCCGGCGCACCAGAACTATTTACACAGCGCTGTTCTGCAGTCATTTACGCCGTGCCCGGAGTTGGGTAGCATAGCACACAGAGAGCTAAATGTGCTACAGTACCAAGGATTACAATGGGATTATCGTGGGTAATGCGATTAACCACTGCCGACAGAACCAAGCTAAAGTTTTTATCTAATGGCGACGCACTTCCGTTTATTTGTCCGATGATGCATATTTGCTAGTGAAATAAAACGTTCAAGGTATGAAAAAGGATTGGTATGTACATTGTACATTTAGTAAGCTGGGAAGTGCATGTAATGCCATAATTGTAGTTTTGCTCTGAAGACCCGCTCCGCTATCATCCCTCGTCTTGAATAAAAATTCATAGACGATAAGATGCAGTCATCAATCGTGCCATCGCTAACTGCCAACACCACTATTGATCTTTAAGGGCGAGCTTTTACGAAGTTGTTAATAACGTGGGCACTTTAAGCCATCCGTCAAGCATCATACGTATTGTTAAAAAAAAAAAAACACAAGCATTTAACATGCCTTTTTGGCATTCAAGTGTAAATACATGACACACGCCTAATTCATGCTCTAAACAACTATACAAGCTAGCATTTTACCCTTTGGCCATTGGCGATGGACCAGCGAGGGTAATAGTGGGTACTAAATGGCGACTGAAAGGGCGCACCTACATAGGTACGAGCAAAGTGAGACTCCAACCGAATTCGGTATAGTTAATCTGTCCAACAATCTGCCCCATTCCGTCACACTGCAGCTTTGAATGACTATGTGAGTGCAATTTAAATAGTAAATTAGGTCCCAACCTAGCAACATAAGAGTTGCAATTGCTTCTCAAACTTCCATTTCTTCCTTTTCAGGGCAACTTCGGCTTCTGGAGAAGCTTCCAAACAAGGCATCAGCAGAGGGCTGAACGACTTCGGCAAGGTACAAAGTTAGATACAAGCTAGCTTTACAAGTTAGTTATACATTTAGGCATAGCATTGTTCCCCTTCTAATTCCAGCCGCTCATCCATCGAAAACCTCGTCTTTCGTTTAGTAGCACCTTCCTTCGAATCCTCCTTGAAAACATCTTCCGTCCTTCAAATGGCTTTTATCGCCTGTGATTTTCTCCGATGGGCAAATGTTGACTTATCGTCTGCGAACAACACACAATGGCATCGTTCAGCAGTCTGGCACTTCCCACAACACAGTGAAGGCGAAGTGCTGAACCAGTGTCGATTGTATCTTGTCTTCTTTCGTGAGAAATTTCGTCAGTGAAAGCTGTTGTCTAAAAAAGAACAGCATCATCTGTTGGACATATTTTATTAACTAAAACTAGGTAGCGTTTTTCTTTTCCTGATGGCTTCTCCTATGCTTGCATATTGCATAATCTTCCATCATTCACATTTCATTTGTCACCATTATTATGAGCACAAACTTTCAACTTTGAGTCTTTGAATGTAAAGCCGATGTAACAGATACTTTTCAATATATTTAAATGGTGAGTGAGTGAAATACTTCATTAGAATAGGCCCACATTATGGCAGCGGTTATTAGTCCACAACATGTAGAACATTTCGCCTCCGTCAAATGGTCTCAGCCCTCAGGTCTCAGGATTCATCTGATATTTCTAGATTCAGATTCCTTCATCGGCACTTGTTCAATATGAATGCTATACGATCCATTGTATGCCACGAGTGTGTATGTCGATTTTATATGACGATTTGTGTATGACTGCCCCCAGGCGGTGATTTTAGAGATGAACCGGCTGGGGATGATTGTCGACCTGAGTCACACCAGTCTGCGCACCACCCAGGACGCGCTGGTGGTGTCGCGCGCGCCCGTCATCTTCTCACACTCCTCCGCGCAGGCGCTGTGCAACACATCGCGCAATGTACCAGACCATATTCTGGAACAGGTGGTGAGTGACCCGGAGGCTGGGGTATAGGTGGGGAGTGGGCCGGGGGCTGGGGTATAGGTGGTGAGTGACCCGGGGGATGGGGTAGGTAGCGAGGGATACTGCCCGGCGTGAAGACACGCCACTTCATGGATAAAGTCGGAGCAAGTTCGAAAAACATGGATGAACAATTAGAGTATCTGACTCTCAGGGCGTTGTTGGTCAGCAGAGATTCAGCGGGAGATTCGGTGAACAACGAGATTCTCGAGACTGTTTAGGGGGATAAGTTACGCGGTGCTCTCATTGAAGTATTAGATCAACTCTTGTCACTCCATTTAGCGTCATGTCCTATGATGCAGCAATGCAGCCTTCCTTGGATAGCGGCACCGATAGACACTAGAGGTCTACCGATCGCTGAAGTGTCCGGAGCGATGGATGTCCTCGTTCATCCATCTAAAAGACAAGACGGCAGACACGGACCGCCACAAGCTACAAGGCGCTGCTAAGTCTTGGCAATGTCCAACATCTAGTCATTTGCTAACAAGGCACCGACAAAATCCGAACAAATTATCAACAGAAGCCCTAAATTCGGGCAGTTGCAAGAATCGCTCTCTAATGAAATGGATGCTAGTAAATCGCGCTTTCAGGAAGAACGCTCCCAGTGATGCGATTCATTCATTCATCATTATGATGATTCATTCATTCATTCATTATGTTATGGTTAGTCTGTCTGTCTGTCTGTCTGTCTGTCTGCCTGTTTGTCATTTTGTCTCGCCAGTATTCGGAACACAATGTTCTCACAATTATTGGCAATTCTTTTAAAAACAATATTTGGCCTGTACCTACTTACCTATACCTACTACTAGCTTTCGCAAGCTCCATGAATTACTTCAATATTTTGGAAGTGGGGGAGCGGAATACATTAAAAATCAAATATTATCAAACACATTTATATTTTTATTACATTTCAATATTTCAGCTGAAGATAGCCCTACTCAGTTCATGATTTACACAAGAGAAGACAATGAAATATGCCAATAAATAATCCAGTAAATAAGCGGACACTAATTTATGGTCTACTGTTCAGCAGAGGGCTATTACGTCGCAACTGAGGCAACACAAAAGACTCCACTGGACTGACCAAAGTTCGCTGTGATGATACAGACAACCCGTTAAACCAGCTCGGCAGAAAATTGCCCACTTAATAGTGTGTGATAAACCACACCATGGTGCCACCCTTTCTGTCGTATAACGCCAAAGTACCTCGAGTTGTGGTGACAATAAAGAGCCCCAGGGCGGCGAGCGGTCTCGATAGCACTCCTGTGTGGTTTGGTGAGCCGGGACGACACGCAGGAGACGCATTGGGAGTGGGTGGGCACAATACGGTGTTTAGGAAGAGCGCTAGTTTGTTTTGTTGGGTTAGGCCCTTTCGGTCGACAAGACCATTGCAGAGCCGGAAGGATGGTAGGAATTAGGGGGAGACATTGGTCTGGGCAGGCACCCTAGTGAGTCGCCGGGGCTGAACCCGTCCAAAAGGACAGGCCACCCAGCCCCAAGGCACTCACTGCACCCGGCTACGGGGTGCGCTCCCTCAGGAGCAGCGGTGCCGCTCCAAGGGAGCAGCCCGCATGAGATAAAGTTGCCTGTCCAGCCCGGAGGGGGGTTGCGGCGTGGAGGAGAAGGATTTCAGTATCCTGAGGATAGAAGCACGGATAGGTGAAGAGCGCTAGAACCGCAGGTAGAGGGCTTTACTGCTGTTGACGACGTTTGGCGATATTTTCAGGCTCTGAAAGGTGGCATGGTGATGGTGAATTTCTACTCTGAGTTTATCACCTGCAACACCAGTGCAAAACTCACGGACGTTATAGGTAAGTCTGAGCCTCTGAGAAAGACCTGTCAATCTTATACAAGTTTTCTTAAATGCAGCCGAGAGGGATATTTGTCATCCTTTTTGGTCAGCATTTGATCATCGTATACATTCAAGCAAAGCCCATTATAACCATTAGTTGGGCTACATAGTGACACATATGTACATAATCACCATTCACCATTGATGCTTATGTGAGCAATCAGCATCTCACTCAAAACCGGCCCTAAACACGCATAACTTTATCCTGTTCAGCTTCTTCAGCTCAACAGAACCAGAGCATTTAGCTAGGTCTTAGCAGCACACACTGCTTGCATTTCTCAGTTTGCGAAAGACAGCTGTTTCCCTGTGTATTTTCCTGAAAGCCTTCACGTCAACTCTACCCGCCCCCGGTCCGGCGGCACCAACCAGAAACGGCAGGAAAGCGAAGCAGCGTCGATGTTTGAAATGGTACCCCGTCGAGCCACTTGAGCTAGTCACTCGGCGCGTCTCGCCGAGTCACGCGCAAAGTCGCCATCGATGGCCGATAAAAGGCCCTCTCGAGACGACGAGCCCCGCAGATGGATCTCTGAAGACGCGCCTTTGGCGGCGCCCCGCCCCTCCTCCTCCCCCTCTCCGCCCCGCCGCTGTCGCTCTCTGGCGGTATATCGATTGGTCTGAGCCGAGTACCGGGGCCGGCACTGGGTCGGGATGGGGTCGAAATGGGGCCGGGATGGGGTCGGAATGGGGCCGGGATGGGGTTTTGTTGGCGCCGGGATGGGGTCTTGTTGGCGCCGGGACTGGGTCAGCATTGGATCGAGATGATGCTGTACTTGATCGAAATGGGGCAAAGATGCAAGATTGAAGGGCAAGTGAGGGCAATATTGGATTGGGCTAGAATAAAAAAGAGCCCCGGGATGAGGACTGGCCTGAAACACAACGGAAGCGAGATTAGTTCAAAGTCGGAAAAGGTCAATGTTTCAATGGACTGCAAGGACACGAGCCTTTCAGGGCCTATGATCGGGAGTCAAGACAGGGTGATTATAAATACCCAGACATTCAAAGCTAGAAGACATGTTGCAGCATTCCCAAAAATATGCCCATAGTCCATACAGAGTTAGGTGGGGCGAGGCGTTCGGTGCGCACGGAGATTGATCGGGGATATGGCGACATTAGCAAAGGTCAACGGAGGCCGGAGTGGGTGTGGGAAAAGGAGTGGGAACCCGGACAGGGATTTGAGGGAGGATATACCCTGAGGCCAGAGGAAGGAGGAAGGAGTGGAAACCGGAACATAAAGTCTAGGCCCTGGGGGCTGGGGAGGAAGTGAGTGAGGTTCCGGGACAGCAAGTCGGTCAAAGGAGGGAGTGAGGCCCTGGGCAGTGAGCGCGGACCGGGCAGGGTCGGACTGAGACGGTTCAGCCGCGTTCCTCGCGCCCCGTCGAGCAGCGATCCGATGACCGTTCGTCAACTGAGTCATCAATGGCTCGGGATCACCCCGCCCCCAGTATTGGACCGTAACGAAACCAACGCGCCGGTCAATCAGAATGGCGCAGAGGATATGTGATTTCTCTTCAAAGCAGTGAAGTACCGACGTCTCTCACGTCTCTCATATCTCCTTCCCACATCAGTGTGACGCCAATTTTCTGTTCCTGTTCACCACAACCCTTGACCCTCTAAGTAGCGAGTTTGTTTCCCCTCCTCACACACCAGTGTGACACTGACCTCTGTTCACAGCGGGCCGAGTGTGACACTGACCTCTGTTCACAGCGGGCCGCGTTCCGAGTGTGACACTGACCTCTGTTTACACCGGACCGTGTTCCGAGTGTGACACTGACCTCTGTTCACAGCGCACCTGAACCACATCCGGTCCGTGGCCGGGATCGACCACGTCGGACTGGGAGCCGGCTACGACGGCATCAACTGGTAAGACGTGCTGACGAACTGATCTATTCATCAACTGGTAAGACGTGCTGACGAACTGATCTGTTCATCAACTGGTAAGACGTGCTGACGAACTGATCTAGTCATCAACTGGTAACTCGTGCTGGCGAACCGACCTATTCATCAACTGGCAAGGGGTGTTGTTGACAAACTGAACTATTTATCAAGTCAACTGGTAGGGATGGCTGGCAATCAACTGGTGTTGGCTGGCAGCTCAGCGCTGACCATTCCATCAACTGGCAAGGGGATGAAAACCTGAACCCAAAACCAACTGAGCTACCAGAATAGCTGAACGTTTGTGATAATTTTGCAGGTGACTGTTAAAAACACGCCATTTATTCTACATTGTATGATGTAAATATACGGGAAGTTGTATCACGGGTGTAATATGTGAAAACCGTAATCACCAGAGATCGAAATTGTCATATATGAGTCAATATAAAAATAGTAATAAGAAATGCATGGCAGTCACAGATTTGATTCAGCTAGCATTCGCTGTCGCTCCTCGACCAGTCCTGCCTAGTTTTTCGAGGGCCAGCATTTATCTGCGATAACAGTGATAAAGTTCATCCAGTTGGATGCTAGTTCTGTCGTCATAAAAATGTCCAGAAGCTCCAGCAAAACAATGATGAACCGCTAAACACATTTCACCAATTCGTCGGGCGGTCTCTTTCAACAGCCGTTGCAACATTTCCAATCCACTCGACGCTTTAGTAAAGCAAACATTGCCGATATGAGAGACACATAGGATTTGTTTTCGGACACAACATTGCACTTATTCAGCCGGAGGAAGCTGAAACGATGGGCGCCGACGGCCGTGGACGGTCCCGGATCCAGTTCAGACATAACAGCTGGCCGTTCCCAGTCATCCAGCTCACATTACAGCGCTCCTCACAACTGACTGACTGCCGTCCGAGTGGCTTTTCCACGAGAATTTCGACTGGCTCCATTTTGGCTCACCAGTCAGGAAGGGTTGATGTTCAACAGAAATGGATATGACCGATAACGGCCATGTCGGCAAGTCCAAAACGCAGCATGATCTTCTCAGATGTACTGGTGAGGAGAGACAGCGACCGATTTACGTGTCATGATCACCTTAATTGTGCTTGTCTCATCTTGTTATGATCTGAGACAGCCACCCGATCTGTTTGCAGGACTCCGGAGGGCCTGGAGGACGTGTCCCGCTACCCCTACCTGTTTGCTGAGCTGGTCAAAGACGACTCGTGGAGTGAGGAAGACCTGAAAAAGCTGGCTGGCCAAAACTTCCTCCGAGTCTTCAGAACAGTAGAACAGGTATGCATATAAAAGCTACTCGTCCCTAGCAATGGTGAGGCCGTTCTAGGCTATCCGGTTGAAAAATAGGTGTTTAAATGATTGAAAAGTCTCAATTTGAGAAGTGTATCAGATTTTACCCGAGACAGGACCCTTACCACGAAAAGCACAACAGTGATCTACTTATTTGAGCATTTAAGATGGAATGTAGGATCATGTTAAAAAGAAACAGCTTAGAGTTCTTTTCCTCAGTTATTAGCTAATGAGTTTCCCAAACGATTCAAAACAACATTTCAGCCATATTAATTAAATGCTCACGGGAAGGCATAACATGATTATACTCCTCTGATACCGGTAGAGAACTAGCAACAGCTCCTTCTGCAGCTTTCTAAAACGGTCTCTTTCCGTGGATGTGAAAAGGATGTTATCTCTCTGTTTCCTAGAATGGTTCCCTTGTGAACGAACATCACCATTAACTTAAAAGGTACATAATCCTCTCTTTTCCTCTCTCTCTCTCTCTCTCTCTCTCTCTCTCTCTCTCTCTCTCTCTCTCTCTCTCTTCTCTATCTCTCCCTCTCTCTATCTCTCCATCTTCCCTCTCCCTGTATCTTTCTCTCTGTTTTTATTCTCCCCTGTGAATGCCCAAACAATAAACGTCCTCCGTTATCAGCGACTGTCTAAACGCTATGAGTTGGATTAGATCGGGACTCGGGAGAGAGTAGGGGAGGATGTCTTCTATTTGAGCGACCCTTTTCATACTGGCGTTATCAGACATGTTCCTTATTTTTATTATAACTTTTCCAAGGTACCTCAAGACACGAAGCGCCGTTAGATTTCGGCTATAATTATAGCGTGCATGAAATTGCAATAGACAGAGAGAGGAGAGACGGATTATTTATCTCTGACGACACACTTCTTTTTGGCAGGTCAGTCGACAGATGGCGGTAGAGAAGGTTCGGCCGCGCCAGGACCGGGTCGACCCTCTGAAGCTGATCTACACCAGCGCCGCGCGGTGCAGCTGGGAACTCTCAGAGGCACTCAACAAACAGCAGTCATCGCAGCCCAACAGCGAGAGGGGCGAGCTGACGCGGTAGGACGGCCGTGACGTCATCAGACTGTGACGTCACTGCTGGTGGCGTCACCCCAAACCCTGCTCAGTTGGCGCCTCGCCAAGCTACTGTTGTGTCCGTGTTTTACGAGAGGAGCGAGGGAGACTGCTTTATAACCCAAAGTGGATGTATTATTGAGGAACGATGTGGAGAACGATTGTCGATTTTTTCGAGATGGTTTGGACTTTGGTCCACGGTGTGAACGCGAGTGGTTAGGTAGATATCGACAAATGATGCGTGAATTCTGAGCCTACGTCATGACGGATGCATGTCTGTTTGCTTATGAGCCTGATCACTCCTGTTTCCTAAATGACAAAAAGTTCATAAAACCTTTTTTTTTTTGCTCCGCCAGCCTAAAGCCAGTCTGGAGCCGGAGGTCATTACATCTGGCAATTTTGGCCAGGAACAAAGTTTTACGTTAAGCCGGTTTATGTGAACCCGGAAGCAATAGCAACGTGGGAGTCTATCCTTAGCGTGTGTGAGCAAATCTAATGGGGGAACTTACTTTTGCCGAAGTGCCGAAAAGGCCGGAACAAAAAACATAGATGAAGAAACGGTAACATTTATTTACATCACATATTCATACACTTGTGTAGACTTTCTATTGGGGCTAATTCCCTGTGTACTGCGCATGCGCTGGTACCGTAAAACCGCCGGAGGCTGAAAGATAAGCCCGGGCGGCACGCGCGCTGATGAGGCCAATTTGCCGGCCGGTGGCTCGGCGCTCTCAGCAGCGGGTCCGTCGGATTCGGCCGTGTGTCACTGTCGAGCAGCGGTATGTGGACAGAAATTTCCAGGAGGCATCCGCTGAACACATGGTGCGGAAACTCGGACTTCATTAGGTGTGCATGCTGAAATCCGTGACGGGTCATGGAGAGGGATGACTTCCGTTGTACAGCATAGCTAAACCTGGAAGATGATGCCGGATATTGCTTACCCAACCCACGTCAATATTAAATTTCATTAGCATAGCACTGCATCCCCCTTTAACCTGTAATTACCGCACTGACCCAACTGAAACTGGACAAAACTACGCCCTTCCACAATTCAGGCTGAGTTTCAGCATAACGAACGGTGCGGCTGGGTTAAGAAATTCGAGTTTCAATCACACTGCAAACGCTGAAAGTTCTCATTCTTTGCGACGCTAGCGGACCAATCTACAGAAAACTAAGCGACAATTAACTATCGACGCTCATTATCCGCGCTAACTTTTCATTGTTCAACATAGTTACAAGTTGGCCGCTCTGGCCCCAGCTCGCTCTCCGGAGCAGCTCTCAGAACATGCCGAGTCGACCAACTTCTCCGGGGCTGCTCCGTCGCCACGGTCACCGCCCGGAGGGCACATTCGACGAATTGATTCGTCAGCCTGTCGCCGGTTTCATTGCCCCATTCGGGCTCGGACCGACGGGAATGTCCTGCCGAGCTGACCTGCGACATTTTCCACGACAGCAGGAGGCAGGCGTGTCGTACAGGGAAAACCCGCCCACCCGTCGACCCGTCGGCCCATCGGCCCGCCTGCCCATCGGCCCGTCGGTCCGTCGGTCCGTCGGTCTGTCCAATGGTCGGTCCATCGGTGATTGTTGTGGGGAGCTGAGCTGAGCTGCAGATCTGCTGCTGGGGAGAATGCAGTTCAAATATCTCCTAGCTATGCTCGCCTGAATTGGGTCGGGTTTGTGATGTGAGTTATCCGGAATAAGCCAGCAGCTTATCCATGCAAGTTCATGTATCTGGGTCTAAATGGTCGAAACATTGATGAATCGTGGCTCTTCACCAGCACGCTGACCGCTGGGCCATGCTTCGGATCTCCTATAGTCCCATCGTCAGCTTGCTGGATAGCGAGCTGAGCTTGAGCTTCTGCAGCTCTTTTTGCGCTCTGCAAGGGGCTTAGCAAGCTCCGTCTTCTTTTAGGCTTCGCTCAGTCTTGTCACGCCTGAGCTTGCCGCCGCCTCACTCCGCGTGACGAGGGAGTTGTGGTGGCTACGCTGATCATCTCATCTCTCCTGTCCGCCATATTGCCACTGTTAGCTGTGGAAGGTTCAGTTCAGACGTATTCAGTCAAATTTGTCACATCGAGATGAACTGGATCAGTGAAGTATTTGGCGAGCAAACTCCAGCTCAGCATGTATGTTTATGTTTCAGTTTGACGTTATTTTTAAGTAAAAAAGGCAAAACAACCAAGACAATGGTAAAAAAAAAAAAATACCAATGAAAACTTCTCCTACCTTTCATGAGTGAACGGAAAGAGCTCAGGTCCAATCTAAACCCACTATTCCTTACGTTTCCATAGGTCTAGCAGGGAAGTAGACGCTACTCTGTGTGCACTTCATGGACAGTGTTGCATAGTTCCATAACCACTGTTGGCCGTGACACTTTCCAAATGATCGTAAATTGAGCTTTTCGTTGTCATGTATGTGAAGCTAACGAAGTGTATGAAGTGTGTAAATCATGTGCGTAAAGTGTGTGTGTGAAAATGTGTGTCGAGTCGAGAGTCATTGCTGGGCTAATAGTTGATTGTTCCGATTGTTCCGTACCTTGGCCAGGTGCGGCAATTTCTGAGCGGTGTGCTGGCTTTTGCTGTTAGACCGCACCCAGCCCTGGCGATGTTGACGAATATTTATCGATGTTGAATGTTGTGCTTCGTGTTTTGTTTTTGTGCGACGCTGTGGGTGTACTAAGCCGATTCAGAAGGTCTATGTTGATGCATTGTAGGCGCGTGTGGATGTTTCCTGATGTGTATGAGGTGTGGGTGCAGGTCTCATGGGCATCCCAGTCTTTCATGCGTTTGTTAAGGCCGCATTTTATGCGTCTATTTTTACAATGCTGTCAGATGTCGAAGTATTTTGTATATGAAAAGAATACAGATAGACAAGTGACCGTTGGTTTTATTATTGTAACACACGACAGCCAGGAGGTAGCGCAGATTCGTGTAGCTATAATAGTTCGATAATTTTCGAATTTCCTTCCAATTAGAAGTAGACAGTAAGATACACGAAAAGCCAAAAAGAATACACATTTGCACCAATTCACCGCGGTGACAGCGGTCATCTTTAACACTGAATTGCGGCCGAAGAAATAGACAGACGGTAAGATACACGAAAAGCAAAAAAGAATACACATTTGCTTGGCTACACAGATGAAAAGTACAAGAAGTTACACGAGCAGGGAATAGTAGGCAAGTAGGCACACTGATCTATGACGTTTCACGTACTTATTACGCTCAACAACGCATCAGGTTTGAGAAACACTCAATATTTCGGTGACAAGCTTTTCTTGGGGGCTAGGCTAGTTTATCATAAATGTGTTTCAGTTTTATGCATTAGTTTTCTTAAGCTATTCTCAATAAAATTCGAAGAATATCGGATCGACTTAAAGTTGAGATACCTATTGTGGAAAGGTTTGGCGCTATTTAGGTATTGCAATTAATCGATTGCGCACATTCCCCTCACACATTCTTATGATCAAATAAGAAAGAAATGTATAATTCATGTTCTTACATACGGGGCATTCCATGTCAACCGGGACAGCCAAAATCGGTCACCTCTGCGATTTTGTTCAATGTTGGTATACTTATTCGCTAATGGGTAAAACCTCTGAGGGTGAAAGGATTTTGTCATATGCCCTCGGGCTACAGAGATACAAGTCGCTTAACTTCTGCTTTTTGAGCAGAATTGGACGTGTATTGCAATCTTGAAAGATCTATAGCTTCAACATTTTTGAAGCTATTGATTTCAAACAAACTGAAACGGGTACATAAGGAGTTATGCTAGTAAAATTTGACAATTTTTACATTTTTTGGTGATTTTGAATTTATTTTATTTTGAATTAATTTCTTAAAATGTAATTTGTGAAAAATGGGTACCCTTCGATTTCGCTCAAATTTAGATATTGTCTTCCACTACACGTAAGGCACACGTGCTGAGAAAATTAGAGTGGGCCAACGATAACTTTGGATGATATAGCAACAAGTAGTGCAACGTAGCACGGGCGTTGGAAGGGGCCGATTTCGCTAACTCCACCTGTTTATCGCCAATAACTCACGCCATAATTATTATATTAGCGTCAAACTTTCAGTATCTGTCCAAATTCGAATTGCTAATCCTCCCGCGCAAGAAATAGGTAAATCGGTCCACAACTTTTCTAGTTATAGCGGTGTAAAGTCAAACATTCCTGCCGGAGCGGCTCGGCGGCCGGCGCCGGCCGTTGCCGCCTGAGTGGTAGACTGTGCCGGCGCAGGACGGTTCCATCTTTGCACCGCGCTTCTTACCGCTGATTATGATCGATTCGTGTCAAATTTTGTGTGAAGGCTTAAAAATATACAGGTAATCTAATGTTTAAATAAATACGAAAATCAACTAGTAAAATTAAACTATCAACCATTAGGGTGCAAACACAATATGCGACTATGGCATTTCCCGCGTCGGCCGATCCCCGCCTCTGCCGGCGACATCTTACTCTTAGCAAGCCACTAACTGCCAAATTTATGGTAAGATTAACCCGCGCCCCGCTGGGGGGGGGGGGGGCAGAATCTGCCCCCCTCCCGTTTTTCGCCAATAACTGCTAAACGCGTTACGCCAGCGACGTCAAACTTTCAGTACCTTATCATACATCAATTTGACACGTTCCCTGAAAATTTGAGCGAAATCCGTCTAAAATTTTTTGAGAAAATGACGTTTTAGTGACGTCATTTTCGCAATTTTCGCCTGAAAAATCGCAAAATTTCAAACGCCGCTAACATCTTCATTTTTAAAGGAATCAAGACGTAACAAAAAAGGTTATACGTGATTCTACTTTGTCTATCAAATGGCTATCTCGGTTTTTTAAAAATTTTGGATTTTGGCCCAAATTTTTTCAAAAAACCGACTTTTTTGGGAAAATAATTATAAAACCAAAATTTTGAGTATATCGAAAAAACCGGAATATATGTCAGAGAAGTGGTCTATGTGCACCTACATACCAATTTTGAAAAGAATCGGTTCAAAAATGTGGGAGTTATTCAAAATTTTATGAAGTCACGACACAAAAAAATTTTGAAAAATGAATTTTTTGGAAGTTCTAGACCTCGTACGGAAACAAAAATAGCACCATTCGACTCGCCGTGAAAAACTGCATCAGATAGACACCTTTTTAGGCCTTAACAACCAACTTCAAAATTTGACCCCACTTGACCTGACCTTGACCTGACCTTGACCTGAAATTCATCCGGAGGTGGTCCATATCGCTAATTGAGTGTGCCTATTGAATTCTATGAATAAAATGACCCATAAAACATGTGTCGCACATGCCCTTTTCTATATTTTGTTTTTGGTGACCTGACCTGACCTGACCTGACCTTGACCTTGACCTTTGAATGATATTGTATGCAACGAATATTGTCTTGGTAGCCTAAGAACACGTTTTGGGCAATCAGTCTCAGTCCATTCTTCGGCAATTACGGTGCAAGGCCGATACTGTAGAAACTTGCATTTTGTACCCTTGACCTGACCTTGACCTGACCTCTGACCTACTTAACCCGCGCCCTGGTGGGGTCTGTTTATAACGCGACCTGGTGGGGGGGGGGGCTATTTTTTGCCCCCCCCCCCTCGTATCTCCGAAACTACTGGACGGATCCGCAAAATTCAAACGGCGTTCGAAAGGCCTGTCAAATTTGTCGAGGAAAACCAAATTTCATTGACCTCGGGGTCACCAATGACGTCACAGGTCAGGTCAAAGATGAAATGTTTCACCGTTCACGGGTCTTCTAGGGAATGCGCTATAACACCGAGGAAAACGCATTTTGTCGAGAATCAGCGATAGGGCGTCAGTTGCCTAGTAGATATATTACTATTAGAGGTCACTGACAATACCAGGTCAGGTCACAGGTCAGGTCACCAAGGGTCACAGGTCAGGTCACATGAGCCCAACTTTACTAAGGTTGTGTGATGCATGTTTTATGGCCAAGTTTTCATTTCCAACTCAATGGTATTGGTTATAAGACTATCAGGTACGGCTTAGGTCACTTTCTGGTGAAGTTCAGGTCAAGGTCAGGTCAAGGTCAGGCCAAAAAAGGTCAAATTTTAAAGTTGATAGTTTTGCATAAAATGGGTATTGATTCGATGCAGCTCGTCACGGGGAGTCTAATGGTGGTCTTTGTTTTGCGCTACGGGGTCTAGAATTGCTAAAAATTGAGTTTGAAAATTTGACGTCATCAATTTTGAACAGTTTTTTCTCTATAACTTCGCCAAAAAAAGAGGTATCGATCTCAAATTTGGTATGTGGATGGAAGGCGGTAAGGACTATCACATATATTCCGGTTTTTGCGAAATTCAAAAAACTTTTTGGAATTTTCGATTATTATATGCAAAAAAATTATTTTTAGATTTTTGGGGGTCAAAATCCAAAAATTTCAAAAATCCGAGATAGCAGTTTTGTAGCCCTGTTGATTCTACAGCTTTTATGTCTTATCATTTTTCTGTATTTGCAAAGCTATAGGCCTGACAGCTCTTCCCGCGAAACCCTTTTTTGGGTCGAAAACGGCAGAACATGACGTCACTCTGACGTCATTTTCGGCCAACCTATCATAGCCTTTGGAAAAAATTTTTGGTCACAATGTGTAAAATTGATGTCCGGGAGGGTACTGAAAGTTTGGTGACAATCGGCGCAGCGGTTCTGGAGATATATCAAAAAGTCTGGAGGGGGGGCAAAAAATAGCCCCCCCACCAGGGCGCGGGTTAAGCAAAAAAATTTGAGCTCTTAAGATTCGCCTCGTTGAGAGCTTTCGATTGCCGTTTTCCCCGTCTTTCTACGACCATCGGTTCGGAAGTTAGACAGGGGGGGGCAGAATCTGCCCCCCCCAGCAGGGCGCGTATGGCTGAATAGCCCAGCGGGGCGCGGGTTAACTAGAGATTCTCATAACACTACAAATGTCGTATAAAGGAAGAAATAGGAAAATGGGCCAGTATCTCTTAGAGCTATGGGCGTATAAACGCAAAATAGTCACTATAGCAAATTTGATCACGTTTAACCTCATTTGATCTTGAATGTATTGATCTAGGGCTATGAAATTGGCACACGATAAAGTTCCCCACCGCCCCACCTACAATTCAAATTCCGTTTTTTAATACCTTATTTTGTCTAAACCGGGCTTTTCTCCCCTAGCGCTGGGAGAGTCTGGCGTATTTTCTTTTTGCAACCAAAGAGAGGCGCTGCCCGGAGAATGCCCAATTTCATCATTAAAAAACTGGCTTACGATGACCAGCTATTTTCGTGGCTTAGTAGTAAGTGTGCCGAATGTACCCACCTCGAAATCTAAAGGTTGCTGGCTCGCAGCGCGGGTCAGCCTGAGCCCTGAAGTGTTTAACACACATTTGTTTTTGTGGCATCTGGCCAGCCGGCAAAGTTGTGAGGGCTAATGTTCGGATCTAGGTAGCATTTGACTTGTCGGCAACTGCCGTGAGGGCTGTACATATTTACGCGTGTTAGATTAGGTCAGGTCACGTCAGGTCAGGTTAGGTTTGCTTTGGTTTGGGGTAGGTAGAAAAAAGCATCTCCAGGTAGCGCCTCTACTTTATTGCTAAAACGAAACACGCGAGTGCCAGACATTACGAAGTCCAAAAGACAGTTACGTAGACGTCGGCCCATTCTGGATTTTTTATATGCTAGGAGAATAAAATATGTAAAAATCAGCAAAATCGAAGGGTACCCATTTTTCAGAAAATTAAAATTTATCTTTTGAATTTTAATTTATTTCACTAATTAGTTAATTACGTCAATATTGTTATCCTCAAATTAAAGCCTGACCTATTCCCTCCATTTCACACTTTGTCTCGTGGTGATATGTCTAAAACTTCAATGGTTATGACGCTTTTAAGATGATAATGTGCCTTGCCTAAGTCAATGTTTGATGACGTGTATCTCGGAAACGTGACGTCATATCTTGACAAAAATATGTCTCCTTTCTTTTCACATATAGATGAGTAGTTTCACAAAGTTTCGCAAAAATCGGAGGAGGTGAGGTTCAAAATGATCATTTTTTGTCCCACTTGACGTGGAATGCCCCATACGTAGTGTTCTTATATATCTTAGTGTTCTTACATATCATGTCCTTACATATCAATGAATGATTTCGTTAACAAACGTCTGCAAGACGTTTTCAAAGATCCATTTCATGCTAAATGGTTTCATGATGAGTTTGGTGAGAAGTGAAAAGCATGAGAATCAGATAGAGGTAACTCAAATATTTGTCGACAAACATTACCTCCATGTATCAAGAAAGGAAACAATCCAAAAGTCTGAAAAGTTTCCAAAGTTTGTTGTTCAGCACCCCACACTAGTTGTAGCATGACCGGCAAACTCCAAACTGCAGACTAGCTCCGGAAGTCAGATAAGACCCTTAAGCCGGAACAAAATGACTATTCAAACTTTCCTATCAACCACCACAGTGGTTAATCAGGAACCCTGCAGCCACACTCATTACCTACCAGTCCACGAAGAATTCCCGCAAAGAAAACAGCATTATTCAGCACCACAGCGGTAACCGCCGCGGCCCAGTGCGGCTCGAGGCTATCGGTCGATACCGTATGTCTTCCCGGCGGCACTGGAGCCGCTCTGTCGGCGCCAGTTTCGGAAGTCCATTCAATGGGCCTGTCAAATACCAGCCGAATGGTGACGGAAGGCGCGTCTCGGCAGCGCCCTCGCACATCGACCCGCGCCGCCGCCGCCTGGACTTGTTGCTGAGCTGCCACCCCCCCCCCCCCCTTGCAACCCCCCCCCCCTTGCACGCTGCCAGAGAGCCGCTAATGATCGACGCTCTAATCGACGGCACTGACGGGCTCTGATGGAGACTTAGACTTCGGAAACGTGACTAAAGTGAGTAAACATGGAACCGTTGAACCGGGGATTTCCAGATGTTTCCTATGCCTCTGCAATAGGTATAGCTGTTGCTCACGCCGCGATGAGGCTCGGCACGCTTGATATGACACATAATTATATTAGGTAGGTGACCAATGCGACTATCAGGCAAAAAAGAATTAGTCGAAAAATGCAGATATGAATATGATTTATATAAAGAAATAGAATTAGTGAGCATTTACCAGATCAAAATCAGTGCTCAACATAAAGTAAAATTACAAAGGTGCCTAGACGCCACGAAGTGAAGAAGCCTATACCTGATTTATACAAGGCTTCTCTTCGCTATAACAATTATGTAATGACGTGATTTCGTTTCAAAACTCATGCTTTTGCTGCTTTTGATTGTCAAATATTGGCACAAATAATCGTTCGACTATAGGTACTTCACTGCAATTTACACCAAAATGAAACATCTCGTGACCACTGCATATAGTTAAAGGTAGTGTGCCAGCTTTCCTGGACCGTATGGAGTTAATGGCCCAGATAAGGAGAACCGGATTTTTAGAACTTATCCATACCTTCAAAACTCATGGAAACGTCTTAAATTCTTCAAATTTTGAGTACCCCAGTGCGAAATTCGCCCCGACGGGTTGTCGGTCGTACCCCAACCGCATTTCACACCACTATGAACAGTAAATGTACACACTGAAATCGCTATTACCGATATGCTCATCCAATCAAGTTTCGATAAACCCGTTCATCATCATCTCCTGCGGTTTCGAACACGCCTGTTAGGTGGTGCGGTAGACCGCGCCCAAAGCCAGGGCCCCGGTAACGTGAGATAGCCGAGTCGGGGCAGCGTGCGCTGACCCAAGCCGGGGCCGCGCGTCCTCCCGGTGTCATGTGATAGCCCGGGGCTGCCCGCGGGGATGCGGTAGACCGCGCCCAAAGCTGCGGCCCCGGCTTGGGTCAGCGCACGCTGCCCCGACTCGGCTACCTCACGTTACCGGGGCCCTGGCTTTGGGCGCGGCTTCTGCTCATACTTTGTGGTGCGGTGGTGGTGCGTCGGGCCGCGCGCTCTGACTTCGGCCAAGAAAAATGCGTCAGCTGATCATTGTCATTTCTGCCACTTGCGTGTGGTGAAATGGGGTCATAACTTAAGAGACGGCTTTTTCGTATCAATTATTTTACATAAAATCATATTTCAAACCATAAATAATGTTCGACAGCCAAATAAAAGAAACAATACCAATACAGGCTTACAGTTTAAAGGGACTATCCCACCTTCTAAAATGTTGTTAAAACCAGTTAAATTGTGCCCGACTTTATAGATTGGATGACCAGGAGCACGGTTCTGGCATTTATTTTTCATTAAACATCTTAGGCTTCCCATATTCCAAACACAAACTTTCAAATATGTGACGTCACAGCCCAAAATTACTTCCTTCCCAAGGCCACATTACTGTCATAAAGCTGATTCTTTTTACTCTGTAGGCACCACAACAAAGTTCAGACCAAGTTTTAAGCGATTTTTCAACGAACAAACCCATTTAAATCAGAATGACTAAACGAGGTGACGTCACACTAACGGTCGCTCCATGTTGAAGATAGGGCCTTGTACAAGGCCCATTTTCAAATGAAGGGAACGAATTTCTTCAACACCAAGAGGCCGCGGGGGTTGCAACCTAGATAGATAGTGGTTTCTGAACCTCGCCGCAAACTTGGCTATCTCAACTCAAACCCCATGTTAAAGGTGGGATAGTCCCTTTAACCCTCGCCCGCACATGCCATTTTCCCATCCTAGAACGCACATGGGGGGGGGTGGTTGCCACCCCCCCCCCGCGCCATTTCGTTCCTGTTGGAGATAGAGCTTAGCAGTAAAGACCAAAAAGATTCTTTGGGAAGAGATGAATCCAATGATACCCAGTTTTACCTTCTCAGGTCAGTCATTGACCTTCCAGGTCAGGTCAAACTAAAAAATGTTGCTGTTTTGGGTCACCGTTGGATATCAAGTGCGCTGCTTATCAAATACCGATGACGATGCTGTTTTCTGGTGCCAAGCCAGCTAGAACCTCTTTGTCACACTATCCGACCAGAATTTTGCTGCTGAGGTCATTTCAGGTCAAGTTGGGTCAAGGTCAATTATATGTGTTTGTATGTCTGTGTGTGTCTGTGTGTATACTGATGTGTGCACCGATTGTTTTTGGGTCCATATCACATGAAATCATGATCTGAGAAGCACCAAAAATGCAGTCAAAAAACTTCACAAAAAGTAAATTCAGCTTGCCTAAAACGCAATTATCTTAGATGACCTAGGTTGACCTTGACCCTGACCTTGACCCCTGTACATCGTCGAACAGCATGTTCCATGATAGGTGGGAGGTAAGACTGGCAAAAAAGGCCGAAATCAGGGTGTTAAAAGCTCACAAGGCCCATGGCAAACGCAAGATGTTGAGAATTGGCCATTTGGGTCATGACATGACCTGAAAAACAAGGTCATATCTTCGAAACCAAAAATCACAGAAACTTGAAATTTTCAGTGGACATCAAGAAAGGATAGACGAGCAGCTATACGAAAAATCAGCCTTCTAGCTCTAAAAATGTTGAGTGCAGAGCAGAAAGACTGCCTGGGGGGGGGGTGGCAACCAGCCCCCCCCCCCCCCCCATGTGCGGGCGAGGGTTAAGGCTCGACATTGTGTTGTCTACGATTAGACAGCTGATAACTCATTCCCGTACGTCGTAACTCTCGTGACCACTGCATATAGTTAAACGCATGCGACGAGCCATATAAGCTGCTGTAACTAGAATCCTCAAAAGTGGCAAGCAAGGGTGGGAATATGATCTTTAGAAATGGCAAGCAAAGACTGGAAAATTATTGTTTGTAGAGTGAAGCATATCTACCTCGCCGTACCGAGATACCAGTCGACAAACGGGCACAAGGGACCGGGCACTGCGAACCGAACACATCCGAAGGAAGCAATGCAATTTTCTCCAAAATCCCCAACTGCCAATAACTTCACACAGAACCATTCCTGTGGTGATGCCGGTGGAAACAGAGCCCTATGCAGGCGTCAATAAATGCATAACCCAGGCCAACGAGCACAGGATATGAGAGACGGTTTTCTACGTCATAATACCAGTTGGAGCTTGCCCAAGCAGCCCGAACCTGGTTCACCACAAGCAAATCAATTACGAGCAAGGTATGGCTGTGCATTATAGTGGGCTGTTGCATAGACTCAAAAAGCCGTAATGCTGTGCTTTATTGCATCAGCAATCAATGAGACAGACGCTGGCTTTAAGTGGCTAAATATACAGTACACCATACCGGACGAGGTGACCAACAGCATTTCTGAGCGGCATGAGCCGTCGCCACCGTCACCACCTAGCACCAATGCACCGCGGTGCCAGCGGTCATCTTTTACACCGATTTGCGACCGAATAAATCTGTTTGTGATTGATGCGGCGGCGTCTGTTCCGGCGAGACGGCGCTCCCGGCGGCCCTCATGTGACGGAGCGCTCATAGAGCGCCGTCATTTCGCCCCGCCGATGCCCGCTGAGGAATGATAAACATTCACAACCTCGAGCCCTCCCGGAGTCAATAGTATCATACAGTCGGGTCGTTCCTTCCGACCGAATGGAGATTTCGAAATAATAGGGCGGTGTAAACTGCTTTAAATTTGAAATACTTTTCATTCACCTTAGGGCTCAAGAGTAGCACACATTGAGTTTGAGCACTTGAACAGTAGGTATATTTGCTATAGCAATAATCCCACTGGCAGTAGTAATCTTACGTAACTGACTCAAAATCGGTACAAAAGTATTAATTTATCGGTATTAATTTATTTATTTATTTATCGGTATTAATTTCGCAGTAATAAATGTTAACCCGCGCCCTGATGGGGGGGGCCATTTTGGCCCCCCCTGTGGTTTTTCTTAAATAGCGAGAAAACGGCGGCGCGCAGTGCCGCCAAATTTTGGGTACCTTACCGGACATCAATTTGACACCTTCACACAAAATTTCAAGTCACAGGTCACCTCAGGTCAGGAGTTATTGAGGTCAAACTGAGGTCATGTTCGAGTAAAAATGAGCAAAAAACATGACATCTTGAAACGCTCACCAATTCTACAGTTAACAAGCAATTTTAAAGTTCTTTATGTGGTTGTGTAGACAAAAGACGGCGCTACAAAACTGCTATCTCGGATTTTCGAAATTTTGGAATTTCGACCCCCAAAAATCAAAAAAATTGATTTTTTTTTTGAAAAACTCAAAAAATTTCCAAAAATATTTCGAATTTCGAAAAAACCGGAATATATGTGATAGTCCCTGCGGTCTTCGATATACATACCAAATTTTAGATCGATACCTCTTTTTTAAGCCAAGTTATAGCGAAAAAACTGTTAAAAATTGATGACGTCAAATTTTTGAACTCAATTTTTAGCAATTCTAGACCTCGTAGCGCAAAACGGAGACCACCATTGAACTCCCCGTGACGAGCTGCATCGAATCGATACCCATTTTATGCAAAAATATCAAATTTGAAATTTGACCTAATTTGACCTGACCTTGACCTGACCTTGACCTGACCTTGACCTGACCTTGACCAAAACGTGACCTAAGCTGGCCCTAAAGTCTGTCTGACCCACATAATCGCATTTTTCATGTAAAATGGACCATAAAACATGTATCACATGACACTTTCATATTGTGACCCCCCAGTGACCTGACCTCTGTGACCTGACCTGGTATCAGTGACCTCAAATAGCAAAATATGTGTTTGAAGAACATTTCCCCATCGATGATTTTCAATGAAATGCATTTTACACGATTTTACAACGCATTTCTTGAAATGCTTGTAAACGGTGAAAATTCGACCTTTGACCTGACCTGTGACGTCATCGGTTTGACCGAGGTCAATGAAATTGGGTCACAAGGTAGTTCCCCGTTGGGGCTATCCAACACCGTTTACCGCTTGTCGCTATGTTGCGTGGTTCTCGAGATCTGAGGGGGGGGGCCAAAATGCCCCCCCCCCCCATCAGACCGCGTTGCTCGGCAGACCCCATCTGGGCGCGGGTTAAATATTATCATTGGCAGAAGCTTTACATAACTCATACAACAATTGATCACATAACAAATGTCATGACCTGTCATCCATTTTGCATTAATAAAAGATATTAAATACAGCATTCATAATAGATATCGTTTTAGTAGGTTGCTATGTCAAATTCAGTCATTTCACTACATAGAATGTAATTTGCGTTCATCTCATTTTTTTTTACTTGTTGATAGTTTTCCTTCTTATATGCTGACTAGCCTCGAAGTCCGGATCTCAAAAGCATATGCAAGTACATGACAAGTTTTGAAGGCGGAGTAGCTGCGGATATTGATGCAACATTTAGCATATTAAACCAGTAAAACGCCTTTTGGGCGAAGAACGAGCGAGCGAGATAGTGAGCAGAGCACGTGCAGAAGGGCGAGAGGGTGCTTCCAACGGGCTTGTGCAAAGCACCCTTCTAACCGGTCGCTAGCGGTGTACCAAATTTGAACGCAATCGGCCCAGCCGTTCCTGAGATCTGGAAGCGGCATTCTGCACGTGCGCATGTGCAAACGGGGTCCAAAATGACTTTTGCACGGCACCCTACTAACCGGTCCCCAACCGTGTACCAAATTTGATCGCAATCGGCCCAGCCGTTCTCGAGATCTGGAAACGCCCCCTGCACGTGCGCACGTGCAGTAGCACCCTAACCGCAACACATGGGAATGCATTGCCTGGTGGGTGCCTACCTGCATGCCAAGTTTCAGCGAAATCGCCCCAGTAATTACCGAGTTACTGAAATGGGAACATATTTGGCACCTCTTATTGTTGTATTTTGCACGTGCAGTGGGGGTCACTCACATAGATGAAGAGTATCCGACCTTTGGTAGAAGGGATGCAGCTACCCTATGAAAATGACCGCAAGACAATCGCTCAAGCCGCTGCTGAGATATGGGCCTCTCAAAATCATTACTTTTGCAAAACTGCTTGAACACCCTTGACTTTTCACGTGGCACGTGCCACGGCGGTCACTGAGATGTATCAAAAGTAGTCAATTACGGGGTAGAAGGGATGGGGCTACCCAGCAAAAAAGACCGCAGGCCATTCGGTCCAGCGGTTGCTGAGATATAAGCCTCTCAAAAGCGTTACAGGCCGGGCCGGGCCGGGCCGCTCATACTGAGATTTTCCCGTTATTACGAGCGAGCGAGCGCAGCGAGCGAAGTGAGTCTTTTCAATATAACGGAAAAATCTCAGTATGAGCGGCCCGGCCCGGCCCGGCCCGGCCCGGCCTGTAACGCTTTTGAGAGGCTTATATCTCAGCAACCGCTGGACCGATTGGCCTGCGGTCTTTTTTGTTGGGTAGCCCCATCCCTTCTACCCCGTAATTGACTATTTTTGATACATCTCAGTGACCGTCGTGGCACGTGCCACGTGAAAAGTCAAGGGTGTTCAAGCTGTTTTGCAAAAGTAGTGATTTTGAGAGGCTCATATCTCAGCAGCCGCTTGGGCGATGGTCTTGCGGTAATTTTTGTAGGGTAGCTGCATCCCTTCTACCAAAAATAGGATACTCTCGATGCATGTGAGTGACCCCCATTGCACGTGCAAAATACAACAATAAGAGGTGTCAAATTTGTTCCCATTTTAATAACTCGGCAATTACTGGGGCGATTTTGCTGAAACTTGGCATGCAGCTAGGCACCCACCAGGCAATGCATTCCCATGTGTTGCGGTTAGGGTGCTACTGCACGTGCGCACGTGCAGGGGGCGCTTCCAGATCTCGAGAACGGCTGGGCCGATTGCGCTCAAATTTGGTACACGGTTCGGAACCGGTTAGCAGGGTGCCGTGCAAAAGTCAGTTTGGACCCCGTTTGCACGTGCGCACGTGCAGAATGCCGCTTCCAGATGTCAGGAACGGCTGGGCCGATTGCGTTCAAATTTGGCACACCGCTAGCGACCGGTTAGAAGGGTGATTTGCGCAAGCCCGTTGGAAGTACCCTCTCGCCCTTCCGCACGTGCAGGGCTCACTATCTCGCTCGCTCGTTCTTCGCCCAAAAGGCGTTTTACTGGTATTGAAAAGACTTCACTTCGCTCGCTGCGCTCGCTCGCTCGTAATAACAAAAGGTAGCAACGATACTTTACAGCACAGGTCACAAAAGAAGAAATGAACTTGGGTCGGGCAGATGTCACTTATCAGCTGACTTTGGCGGGTCGTGCCAGCGGAATAGGTGTTTGCTCACGTTCACAATGCTGCAAAGCATCGACGCATTTGCCGTGTCACTCCATCACAGGACGCAATGGTAGGGCAATGCCACTTACGTTTGTTTTGTCGAGACGGTGCTATTTTCAGAGGTGATCGTACTTTCTTTCTAGCACCTCGAGCTCTCGACCCTCGGATTTTCAGCCAGTTTCCGATTAAAGCGCGGACAAAACGCTCCATCTGCTGCCGCCACGACGGTGGGACGATTTAAACGCGCACAGATTTAATGACGGAGCTAGGCGCTGAACGGGTTTCTGAATCGAATGAACAGAAACGAAGGCGAAATTCGAAATGGTGTTTTGATCCATTTCGCCTCCAGTTGCAGGTGGAAAGCTGGGTAGCTGAAAATTGAATCACACTGAATTTTTTCTTTATACACTCGTACTGACCTTAACCCGCGCCCTGGTGGGGTCTGTTTATAACGCGACCTGGTGGGGGGGGGCTATTCTTTGCCCCCCTCGTATCTCCGAAACTACTGGACGGATCCGCAAAATTCAAACGGCGTTCGAAAGGCCTGTCAAATTTGTCGAAAGAAACCAAATTTCATTGACCTCGGGGTCACCGATGACGTCACAGGTCAGGTCAAAGTAAGCGGTGTGATCGTCCGCCTCGGAGACGACACCGGGTGGGCAGGTGTATCGTCTCCTCTTTAACGCCTGTCTGATTCCCACATGGCACTGGCTCCGTCGTCGTGCAGTACAAATTTATTTGAGAGGCTTGCAATTTCCTTACAACATATAGTCTTCACTGCTCGGGGAGGAATGGGTTCAATTTGGAAGGGATGGGATTTGTCACCGGCTGATGGAATTTGCTTGGCTTTAAACCCCAGGGCAAGGCCTTCCCATGTTCCCATTACGTATCCGTTCGATGCCAAGGGCTCTATCCCATCAGAGAAATAAAATGCAATTCGAGCATGAGTGTCTAGCTCCCACTGGTCCTTAATATAACCTTCCGTTACTCCCTTTCATCCGCGCACGCACCATTTATTCGATCATGCATACATCTACGAGGAACATTCGGCTAGACAAACCGACCCTCCCGTTTCCATCTAATCCCCCCAGTGGCGCTGAAATTTGCATGGTTATCTCCTGAGGTGAGTTTATACCCTGTTTGGTACTTCTGCGCGTATAATGAGGTATTAACCCCTGTCCCTGAATTCTAAGCAAGTTGGCACTGGGTGTCCTTCTGACCCCATTTACGTTATTACTCTCTTCCATTGAAGCTACGTTTCTCATGCGCTCCCGACCACTGCCTGCTCTTCAATCGTGTGCACTGCCACAGTGCATACATTTCCATCGACTACCTCTCTCTCGCTCGCGCGCACTGCCACAGTGCGGATAATTTCGCCCAAGCTCAAAGGAAACAACAGTTGTACGCACCTCTGCCGGTCTGTCGACTCGGTGTTGTGGGTGGTCCGGTTGTGCCTCAGTTGAGGGATAAGTTCCTGAATGATAATACTCTCGGCGGAGCCACTCCGCATAACAACTCTACATTTCCATCGACCACCTCCCTCTCGCGCGCGCACTGCCACAGTGCGGATAATTTTCGCCCAAGCTCAAAGGAAACAACGGTAGTACGCACCTCTGCCGGTCTGTCGACTCGGTGTTGTGGGTGGTCCGGTTGTGCTTCAGTTGAGGGATAAGTTCCTAAATGATAATACTCTCGGCGGAGCCCTCCGCGAAACTATAACTCTGTGTTGCTACTGAACACCTCGGCGGAGCCACTCCGCGACACTATTACTCGGCAACCTTGCCCTCGTTTATCACTCTTAAACTCTTACATATTAGCCCTAGCCCTTCAAAGTCCGGTCGACACGGACGGCTAGCCGCGGGTGCCTTTGCTATACTTCACGGGAATACGCACATTACGCAGTAGAATTCATCGAGTCACGGAATACTCATTTTCCATCTCGCAGTGATCGACGGCGTCGGCGGAGTCAAAACAGGCACAGGGGCCTGGCTCGAACCAGCCCCTCTCCGGCTAGTTGAATTGTCTATGGTCTCTAACTTACTGTGTTGTAGTATGGTTTAGGCTAGTCGCGTCGATATATGGCACAATCATTGGGGGCAAGATGGTGAATACAGCCTAGAGAGGGAGAGAGAGAGAGAGGGAGAGAGAGAGAGAGAGAGGGAGAGAGAGGGAGTGAGAGGGGGAGGGAGAGAGAGAGAGTGGGAGAAAGAGTGTGAGAGAGAGAGGGGAGAGAGAGAGAGAGAGAGAGAGAGAGAGAGAGAGAGAGAGAGAGAGAGAGCGAGAGCGAGAGCGAGAGAGATCGGAGTATAAGACAAATTGTCAAGAGGTGGTCCATTTCGATGTTTCCCCGTACTCGCTCAGTTTTGGCTAGGTATTCACGCCCGTTAGGTAAACGTCGCCCTTATCGCCCTTGGCATCACTCCTGATCTTTCTTACACGCATGCCGCTAAACTTTCAGGGTTTTATTCACGCAATCACCTCAGAGTAAAATAAACCAAATTCAAGCGCAAACCTCATGATTACCAGACGCGCCCTTGCTTCGATTTTTGTTTTAAAACAGAAATAACGTCGCGCTATCTGTTACCCAAATCTACACACCCGCGCAGCAAACCTTCCCATCGCGCAACATAATTCGTCACTTCCGACTAGCCCTGACGCAATGATTCGACAGCGATTCAATTAAAAACTGGGCCGCCAAGTCCTATTGAACTACCCAATAAATTTACCCAATCAATCAATATAGATATTCACGTCTTCACGCTTTGTCTCCCCCCCCCAAAAAAAAAGCTTACATGGTGTTGTCGCTATGTGCCTAATCCTTACGCTCAGCCCGAGAAAGGTAGCTCTGAACCATCAGCCGGTTGGTGCAAATCACTGAGTGAATATATGAGGGACGGGAGCTGAATGATTGCATGTTGGCAAGGATTGAGCAGACTTCCTTTCTGTGGCAATTCTTACTTGAACGGCGTTGCTGACCAAGCCGGTCACCGAGAGGTCGATGATGATAGCAGTTTGTCCGTTGTCGATGGCTGAGAGCGTGCACTTTCCTCGATCCAGCTCTCGATCACTGTCGTACTGGATCTTCCCTCGTCAGCTGCTGCCCGTCACGCTCCTCCCGTCGTACTCCATCCTCCGTGCACTGCCGTGTCCTCTGCGCTCCGCCCAGTCGGACTCGATGCTCCGTGCACTCCGGTGTCCTGTGCACTCCTCGGTCGGACTCGATGCTCCGTGCACTCCGGTGCCCTGTGCACTCCTCGATCCCTCCTCCATGACTGCCTCGTTCCTTTATACCCAGATTACTATCGCGTTGGTGTTCCAGGTGTGATTATCCAGCATGGCTAGATAATTCGTCGGTGTGGCGTGATAGGCTTAGTATCTTTATCTGTATGATGACTCACGAGTGGCATCGGTCCTGGTTATTGACTTTCTTCCAGCTGGTTGTAATTGGGCCGGGTGCTGTGCTTATCACTTTTGCTATCTTCTTGCCATTTGTCGTGCACACCTCTGTTCTGCGGGAAGCTGAGGCACACTGTCCGGCGTCGGCGCTTTATTGCTTGGTTTGGTTGTAATCATGATTGTAATCGGGTATTGGTTCATATGTATGGTCCGCCATGGTCATTGAACTTCCAGCTGTTCCTGTTTTCGGCCGGACGATTGTGACAGTTGCGAAGTTGTCAATTTATTGCTTTGTTTGCTGGACGCCTATTGTCCCAGCTGTCCTCCGCTACACCGGCGTGGTCTCCGACCGTCGGCGACGCTGCTCGTCCAGCGAATGCGTCATATGGGCGCAGGTGTCCCCCAGTTCCAGCGGAGCACCTGTGCATGCTCGCCTCTTTGTCCCTGCGGGCGTCATGTTACCTGGTGTCGGCGCCTCATTGCTTGTTCTGGTCGCTATCATGATATCTCGGGTATTGGCTCACCTGTAGCGTCTGCTAGTGTCGTCGAACTTCTCAGCTGTTCCTGTCTTCGGCCGAACGATTGTGGTATTTGCGCATTTGCCAGTTATTGCTTTGTTGTTAGGACGCTAGTTTTATCCCGGTTGTGGCGCAGTGCAGATGGTCTCCGGCTGTCGCCATCGCTGGGGTGAACGTCCGATTTGGCTCATACCACTTTCGGTGACACAGCTGTCCTCACTGGCCATGCTTATTTGCACCTCCGAATATGCGGGAAATGGGGGCTGAACAAATTTTTTGATTGCGTCCGTCGGCGGCACGTATGATTATGGTGGCTTGTTGCCTTCTATTTGTCCGATACGGCCTGAGTGGTCTCCGCGCTGGAAGATGTGAAGCCAGGTACTTGTTGTTTGACCGCTCACGCAGGTGTCGATCCCTTGGATGAGGGCGGTGCCGGTGTCCGATAGCCCGGGCGCGGAACAGAGGGGTGGCTCACGGGAGACCAGCTGATTGCGCCTTGAAGAGAGATTACTTTCCGTTATGGGTTCGGTCCAGATGTGGGTGGGGAGCCGGCTGTTTACACCTTTATGATGACAGGTGTAACCCATTTTTGGCGTGACCCCCCAATTGGCGTGTGACCGATAAGAGGTGCCGGCGCTCGTTGGGTCCAGGTGGAGGTAGGCCATCTGCCGCCTGCGCCCCGCCGACCAGCGTTATCCATGGAGGCGGTGGAAATTGAAGTGCCGTTTGTTTTCTTAGTTTATTATTGTCTTTTTCATCTTGCGTGCCATTTTGTTTCGGTCGATTGCTGTGAGCTGTGGTTTGAGAAAAAAAATGTGGCTTTTGTCACACTTCTAGGGAATGCGCTATAACACCGAGGAAAACGCATTTTGTCGAGAATCAGTTATAGGGCGTCAGTTGCCTAGTAGATATGTTGCTATTAGAGGTCACTGACAATACCAGGTCAGGTCACAGGTCAGGTCACCAAGGGTCACAGGTCAGGTCACATGAGCACAACTTTACTAAGGTTGTGTGATGCATGTTTTATGGCCAATTTTTCATTTCCAACTCAATGGTGTTGGTTATAAGACTATCAGGTACGGCTTAGGTCACCTTCTGGTGAAGTTCAGGTCAAGGTCAGGTCAAGGTCAGGCCAAAAAAGGTCAAATTTTAAAGTTGACAGTTTTGCATAAAATGGGTATTGATTCGATGCAGCTCGTCACGGGGAGTCTAATGGTGGTCTCTGTTTTGCGCTACGGGGTCTAGAATTGCTAAAAATTGAGTTTGAAAATTTGACGTCATCAATTTTGAGCAGTTTTTTCGCTATAACTTCGCCAAAAAAAGAGGTATCAATCTCAAATTTGGTATGTGGATGGAAGGCGGTAAGGACTATCACATATATTCCGGTTTTTGCGAAATTCAAAAAACTTTTTGGATTTTTCGATTATTAAATAAAAAAAAAAGATTTTTGGGGGGTCAAAATCCAAAAATTTCAAAAATCCGAGATAGCAGTTTTGTAGCCCTGTTGATTCTACAACTTTTATGTCTTAATCATTTTTCTGTATTTGCAAAGCTATAGGCCTGACAGCTCTTCCCGCGAAACCCGTTTTGGGTCGAAAACGGCAGAACATGACGTCACTCTGACGTCATTTCCGGCCAACCTATCATAGCCTTTGGAAAAAAAATTTTGGCCACAATGTGTAAAATTGATGTCCGGGATGGTACTGAAAGTTTGGTGACGATCGGCGCAGCGGTTCTGGAGATATATCGAAAAGTCTGGAGGGGGGCAAAAAATAGCCCCCCCCCCCCACCAAGTCGCGGGTTAAACCTACTGACCAGTAAAATACCTACCCTTATTATGCTCACAGTGATCCAAACATGAAGATAACACTTATTAATAAAATCTTTCACACTGTATTTGTTGCTGATAGGCCATTTCGTTTTTCGGTCTACATATTACAACCACATCCTGGTTTTTGGATTGAAGGATAAAGGATGACATTCCCAACTGGCGGGTGAGACACAAAGGCAGAGCTCATCTCCTTGGGACGAAGTGCCCCGCTAGGTCAGGCCAGCCCAACCTCTAAAACGGTCATCCTGCTACTGGATGCTTCTGGCTGGAACTGCCCTCCAGAGGTTGGCTGACCATCAGCCCGGATTCCGGAACAGGGAGCCAAGGGTGGCGACCAGTTTCTCCTTATATTAGAGAAGCTGGATTGAAAACAGGTAAATCCATCATTTGCAATACTTACCGGCTTAGTTATCGGTAAAACCAAGGCAATAAAGAACGCTGAAGCGATATGTTCAACGAATTCACGCTTGCGTTCACTGTTCAGTTCAGTCAATACTCAATACTATCAGCTGCAGCCTTCAGTCGCAGCTGAACACCGAACAGGAATTGTCTGCGTTACTACCGCCACCTGCATAGGTCTCACCGGCTTGTGTTTCACGCTTCCATCGATAGATGCCCGTGCTGTAGCCATATCCATATGGCTTGTGATGCTCGTTGCCCGTCCGATGCACCTCAAGGCCTCCGAATGCTGTTGGCCCGTGCAGACGCTAGACAGTCACTTTCACTCTGGTGACGCTCCGACTCCGGGCGTCTCTGTCCTTGGCCGGTGGCGCCGTGCCCTGGGGTCATGGGTTTGTGCGGGCCCGGAGCCCGCCGCGGTGGACCGTCCTGTGGCGCGTGAACCGGAAGTGAGCGCTGAGCGTCCCCGCGGCTCGAGGCTGCGGCCCGAGAGCCAACTGTCCCCGCGGCCCGAACACAGACCTTCGGTGACGCACACGGCGAAGGCTACATCAACGAATCTTACCGTCATACAGCTGACTTCTATTAGCCCTCACCGTTTAGGTCACGTTTCGCCGCTAAGTTTCGTTCACGTTACGTTTCGGCCATTTTATAATTTACGTTACGTCGTTACCTTTCGGTGCACCCATAGGCGGCGGAACGGGGAGGGCACCGGGGCACCGTGCCCCTCTTTGATTTTGGCATTTTAACATAAGCCCTGTGGGCGTTGCATGGAAAGAATGGGACCAAAAGTCGGCCGTGCGCCCCTTAATTGAAGGTGTTCCGCCGCTACTGGGTGCACCATCAAGGCCCTTGCCCCTAACCCTCGCCAAACCTATCGAATTTCTACACGTAGTGTGTAGGTAAGATATAATGTTTACATTACAGTATACTACAATTAGGTACTCTATGCTTACATAGTTTAAAAATCAAATGAGTCTATACAAAAAGCGCTCGCACGTAAAATGTCTGGGTAGAGGTATTGAGTGGTTGTTGTGCCTTACTGCCTGTCCGTCTGGCTTTCTGCATTTTCCCGCGTGGCTTCCTGTTCGTCTGTTTGCATTTGCGAGAATGTCTGTTATCTGAGAACATGGCACCGAATGGTACATACATGCACAATGCACATGTATGTACCATTGGTACATGTACGTGTAACACGGAGCACAGTTCTCGACCGGGAAGGCTGCGATAAGTACCGACCGGTTCCTGGTTGATAGTCTGTGCTTCGTGTGCCTCTATCTCAGCTCTGCCCTCCTACGCTTAGAACATATTCCATCAAAATAGCTACCTACCGGGAATGCAAGCAGTAAAACGGCCAGCGGTCTTCAGCGCTCCGCGAGCACACTTCTGGCACATACCGTCAGGGCTGCGGAGTCGGAGTCGGAGTCGGAGTCGGAGTCGGAGTCGGTCGGAGTCGAAAGCTCTGCCCGGAGTCGGAGTCGGAGTTGGAGTCGCCAAAATCTTACCGACTCCGACTCCGGAATCAGAGTTGACACTGCATGGCTTAATGTCATGCCCTGCAACTGTTTTCTTGACGATCGCTCGTTGACCTTTCAAAATCAGATTCTGTCGAAAAATTTAATATTCCTGTTTTGTGTTTTGGACGAGCGTTTTCAGCGAAAAAAGCAGACGACGGCGGATTCGCCAAAACCTGCTTTTTATTCTGCATGATATTTATAAGCATATTCGCAATGCAAAGCCTCGAAACGGACAAAGAATCGTTTCAGGCAAAATAAAACACTAGCCACCATGAACTTGTACTATATGGACTTAACCCTCGCCCGTATCGGTGTTTTTCCAGCCGCGAACGTATAAGGGGAGGGGGTCCGTTGGACCCCCCCCCCCTTGCCGTTTCGCCCCTGATCGAGCTAGAGCTTCGCGGAAAAAACGAGCGTGTTGCCCGTCACGAGAGGAAGCCGATGATACCCAATTTTAAGGTCCTAGGTCATTGGTTGAACTTGCAGGTCAGGTCAATGACCCCAAAGGCGGGAAAATCGGGACCTGTTAGAACGTCGTAAAGTGTGGCCGCTATGGGGTTTTTCGGGGTGCTGATCACGAATATCATGTTAGTTTTGATCACAGATGATGTCTTCATGTCTTTAGGCCAGGTCGGGTCAGGTCAGGTCAGGTCAACCAGTAAGGGTATTCGTAGTAGGTGGCAACCGCCTCTGACAGCTTCGTAACATGTTACGAAGGCACCAAAACTACTTCGTAAATGTTCATATGGTTGCTAAATTCGAATTCAGCTCCCAAAACTGGCCTAGAAACATGTAAAACTTGAAAAAGTGAACCGAGGTCATCAAAGGTCAATGACCTGACCTGACCTTCAGGTGACCTTGACACCCACCCTAATGCATGGGGGCAACATCATATCACATGTTTGAACGCTTGAAACCACGAAAAGACTGCAAACGCGCGGCTAATGCGAGCCGACATACGCCGAATCGCGATTCCAGCCAAACATGGTCTCGAAAAGTAGGTAACAGGTCAAAGGTCATTTGGGTCAGGGTCATGAAAATTTCAGGGTAGGTGTGAAATTGATGAACGCGAGGGTACTGAAAGTTTCGTCGCGATCGGCCGCTTTTTACGCGAGTTATTCGCGAAAAACCATGGGGGGTCCGTTCGACTCCCCCCCCCCTATACGGGCGAGGGTTAAAGGGATGCGTTCGGAGCCGGAGCTGTAGTCGGAGTCGGAGTCGATATTTGAGGCCGGATTCGGGATCGGAGTCCGGAGTCACCCAAAAATGCATCGACTCCGCAACCTTGTCGGCACGGAGCACCCCACTGGCCAACATACAATATTTTGTGCGATAATTGTTCAATTTTTTTTTTCTGGAAATTAATGCTTGCACCGCTGCAGTCTTCGGAGTATTAACTTTTCAACTTTAAAGGGTTCTCAATGAAATTTGGTCAAAGGCAGAAACTGAAATGATGCGCAGAATAGAAAATGTACGCTTTCCTGGACAGCTAGCCCTGAATGAATGGTACCCTTATGTCCTACATTTCCTTTCCTGGTAGAATTATGCGACCATAACATTTTACCATTTTGGCAGCAGAAGACACCAACCTTATGCTTGATCGAATCGTGAGCTGAGACAGCTGTCATATCATATATGTTTTCATGTTTCAGCTGTCATACCTGATACCAGACATTTGTAGACACGATCGGTGGTATGACGGGTCGGCTCTGGGGTATGTATAGGGCGCTCGCCCGGCCTTGACATGCGCGAAAAGTGAATTTAATGACATCAGAGTAGGTGCTTACCTATGGCAAAGCACACACAACACACATATCGATTGGACCGGGGCAGTTGAGCCTGATTGGCTCACCGTAACGTCATCATATCATGACGTGAGTTAGCTTCTGAGAAAAACCCGATCGTGACGTGGAAAATCGCCGTACATAGTAACCAATGCACAAAGCATCCTCAGCGTCGGAAGGAATGTCGATGAGCCATCGATTTACGCTCTTGTTTCCGACTGCGCTGTGTGGTTGCCATGGCCACGCAGTCACGTCATCAATCGGGTCATTCTGACAGTGGGGTTAGGTATTTACGGTTCGCGTGGCACTGCGAGCGTAAACAAGCTCGTAAGATTGTTGACCGGCCAGCCGTTCGTTCGACGATCTCACTCTGATGTTAATTGCAGAGCAGGTAATTAGAAAGTCAGAGCCTATCTTCTTCAGCCGAAAGTCAGAGCCTCAGACTTTGGTATGGCCCCGGTTCCCACAGTAGATGCCATTTACTAATAGGTATATACTGTAGGTGCAATGCGAACACAAAAGCCATTTTATCTTCTTCACGTTTTCATCAATGAATTTGAACCAAGTTGTTAAGCATCACAAGACCAACCAAACTTTGTTTGCACGGCACGGCGAAGAATTTGGATAGCCTCCTTCTCCCCCCCCCTCCCCCGATCATGTTTTCAACCACATGGACGCAGCAAATGACAGGCACCAATGTTAACCCTCGCCCGTAAACGGCGATCTGCCACCTTCGCCCATGCAGGGGGGGGGGTTGGTGCGACCCCCCCTTGGCGTTTGAAAACGGAGCGTCGTAGAGCTTAGCGGAAAAGACCAACGGATTGCTCTCGCGGAGATCTCGCGATTGGTGATATATTTTTTGGTCCTAGGTCAACATTTGACCTACTTTTGACCGGTCAAAGGTCAAATTTTCGGAAAAATAGACTTTTTTTACTTTCCGCGGCGATTGCGGCAAAACGGTGGGAGATATCGACTTGAAACCTTCACTATCGTGTTCCTTGATCAATTCTCTATCGTTTGGTATGTATTTCATTTCCCTAGCTCTAAAAATGGCGCGTTGGGAGCGCCGGAAGTCGGCAAGGTCACAGTCGGCGGTAGAAATTCGAAAAATCAAAATTTAAATTTTTGAAATCTGATTGTATTTTTGGATTTGGGAGGTCCATTTGCTCCCTATAGAAGCTAATATTGCTGCATATTCCCATTGAGGTGACAAGAATTAGCAAAATAGTGGTTCGGGCGCTTTTCAAAAATAGTACCGGACGCTGTTCCTCTTGTGACGTCATAGCTCCGTGACCTGACCTGACCCGGTCAAGTTTCTTATACCATATGATAGCCAATACTTGCCCTAACATGCATGGGAAGTTTCATCACGATCCATCAACCGATGTCTGTACCACCGGCAGGAAACCTCGGGCGTTGGCACTCAGTTTGTGAAAATCCGGCCGGAGGCTGTTCCCTTTGTGACGTCATAACTCCGTGACCTGACATGACCCGGTCAAATTTTTTTATCAAAAGATGCGCAAGGTTTGCCCCATAAGCTACCCAAAATTTGGCGGCGCTGCGCGCCGCCGTTTTTGCACTATTTCCGAAAAGCCTCAGGGGGGGGGGGTTGCACCAACCCCCCCCCTACATGGGCGAGGGTTAAGTCTTGTATCAAGCGATGACCTCAGAGGTCAACAGCCCAAGCATCAATTTCTTATTTTGGTAATTATGGTTCATGGGTCTGCCGCCCCACTGCAGTGGCGACAGGCAATAGTTTTGGTATACATATTTAAGATTATGCCCAGGTCAAGGAACGTCGTGGCGATATCAACTCTACCATTGTGTTAGAAAATGCCGACCGCTTCAATTACTTGAGGGAACTTTTTAACCCATTTTATTGTTTAAACATAAACACGAACGGAGGGAGTTCGTTTGGAAAGTTGGGAATTGCTACTCCAAACCATATATGTAGGTGCATACCATTGTACATTGTACAGTAGGTCTATTAAAAAAGTCCCCAGCACCAGTGGGCGCTGCCTTCGCTGAGCCGAACCCCCGTCTGCCTGTCCCATATCGCGCCTGGCTCAGGTCAGGTAGGGTCAGCGGGACCGCTCGGTCCGGCCCGCGAGCGGTGGACGGGCGGCCGGTAACGCTTTCCGCCAGCCAGCTGTAGAATCCAACAAACGGGACGGCCACCGCTCAGCGCAGCGAAACCGGTGTTTATGAATGGCAGTAGATGTTTATGGCCACAACGATTAAAGAGATAGTCATTGTTAGCCCGTGCCCCACAGGAATGCCTAGACTCTAACGCCCTGTTGGAGGGGAAATGGGGATTGAGCATCATTCTTATAACTCAGCTTTGGGCATTTAAGTGGCATTCGAAGTAGCGTCAAAAGTAGCAAAAAGAAGAAGAAAAATACTTCAGCCAATTTAAGATCGGGTCAGAACCAGAGGTCATGTCACCAGAGGTCATCGGTGGTAAAATTTTGCTTGGACAGGGTGCGTTGCGCGCACCGGTGCATTGGGTTTCCAATTTCCATGGAAACATCAACAGACTCGGAAGCTCGCAACGCTAGCGTGGAGCCGAATTCATATCAACCGCCGCAACAATGCAGCAGCGCAGCGCAGCGTGCTGCAGCGTGGGGCCGTGAAACACCGCCCAGGCCCCCTGTCTCCCCCTAATTCCTGTCATCCTTCCCACTCTGAAATCGACCGAGCCTAACCTAACACAACAATCAGCTCGTTTACCGCTATGTCGGAATAATATTGTCGGATTTAATTAAGGTGAACGGCTTAGCACGTAAATAACAGCAACTGCCACCATCGGTATTATGAGAAAACCAATTGCTTTTCCACAAACACTTACAAGTTTTTAGCTTAAAACTTACTCGAAATTAATTTTACCAGCCTCGTGTTCCTCTTATCAAAACGCTTCGAATGAATCAAAAGTTAATCTTTAAAGGTCATTTGAAAAATTTGGCCTATGTTCAAAGACATGACCTGACCAGAAATGGTCATGATGCATAGCAGGATATTAGATCCGTATCGTACACTGAAAAAAATAATGACACCTAAAAGGGGTGTTTTTTGAAGCGTACCAAAAACGCGCAGTTTTCTGGAGTCCGATTACACCCGGAATCGGACACTTTCTAGGGTATAATGACACTGGTTGAGGGTGTATTTTTATACCATACGTCGTCAAATGATTCCCGGAATCATACGCCTTATGGAATAAAAATACACCCCAAATCAGAGTCATAATACTCTAGGAAGTGTCTGATTCCGGGTGTAATCGGACTCCTGGAAACTGCGCGTTTTTGGTACGCTTCAAAAAACACCCCTTTTAGGTGTCACTTCAGGGAGTAATCGGATTTTGAGGGTGTATTTTGATCCCACACGGTGTATGATTCCGGGAATCATTTGACACATGTGGTATAAAATACACTCCCAACCAGAGTCAGATTACCTCGGGGCGTGTCTGATTCCGGGTGTAATCGGACTCCTGGAAACTGCGCGTTTTTGGTACGCTTAAAAAAACACCCCTCGTAGGTGTCACCTGAACGGTGTCAAATGACTCTTGGGATGGTTTTTCTATACCGGTTCAGAGCCTGTTCCTGTTAGCGTCATACATCAGCTAATATCAATATTACCGGTACTATTGGTCTCCTATATGAGAAATACCGGTAATATTCGAATGCGGGGATTGGGTTGTGTGCAGGGGTGAGGGATGAACTCGAACCGAGCTGCGGCGAGGGTATAAATAAAGGGTATATTCATCGCATCAGAAAAACAGGTCGCCTGGGCCCTTATCTTGAGACCAATAGTATGGTACAACTAACCAACATACCCATGGGTATGTTCTGCTTCTGAAGCTTATAGGAACGATTAGCCAGACTGCAACGAGACTTTAAATGTAGCTCACATGTGTCTTCACCCTTGCAGCTTCAATTTTATCTATTGACGATGACGTCTTCTTTTCAATCAGTCTTTATACCAGATATTGTCAAATGATTATCGGAATCATACACCTTATGGGATCAAAATACACTCTCCAACAGAGTCATAATTTCAGTTGTTAACCACGTGACGCAAATTAACAATACATGCATGTCATTCTTTATTTTATATGCAACAATAAATTCCAAAACATTTGGGCACGAAATGTATGGCGAAATCTAATGAAAACTTATCGTAAGGCTCATGGGTCCGTGACTCCATTCACCGTAAGGAATCACCCACATTTCAACAATGTTCCATCAACCGGTGATTATTGCTACTTACTTAGGTAGAGTTATTCTGCAGCTTAATGACATAAAAACTTACCTCTGTCTCCACAGTGCGTTGCAATCTTACTGTCCTCACTTCATAATTTCACCGAGTGCAGGGCGCCTCCTTATTTGAATACGTACAGAGCAAGTTACAAATAAAAACTGAACTTTATCGTTAATGCACTATCACTTGAAACAAAACTACACTTCAAACAACGTTTGGCGACATTACAAGCACGTAAATTCAAATAATTCCTGTCCTCACTCACACCGCACACACCACGTGGCACACCGCGCGCGCAACTGAAGTCCAACGGCTTTCTAACGGTTTTCCTCAAGGTCGCACTATTTCGTCTTCGTGGTGGACCGACTAACACAAATGACGTCACAAGACAATGCAGCCTGCTGATTGGCCTATTTCATCTTCGTGGCGGACCAGCAGCACACACATGACGTCACTCGGGGCATTGACTCAAATCACTGAACCTACACCAGGGTTACGGAGTCAGAGTCGGAGTCCGTTGGAGTCGACAGTTCTGGCCGTAGTCGGAGTCGGTTGGAAACGACAGTTCTGGCCGTAGTCGGAGTCGGAATCGATATTGGAAGCCGGAGCTGGATTCGGAGTCTGATTCACCGAAAATCTCTTGACTCTGCAGTGTTGGTTCCTACCACCAGTGACGTCAAAACAATTTCTGTAATAATCTAGTGTTTTTTGATACTATCATGTGGAGTTTTTGAACCCTATGGGTGTCATTCCACTCATGAGTGAAAGTTGAGCGTTTTCGTAATCCGTGACTCGCTTATTAGGTGTAATTTGACCCTCAGTGGTGCCATAATATTCCGGTGTCATTTGAGCCCAATGGGGCTCAAATGACACCGGAATATTATGACACTTCCGAGGGTCAAATTACACTCAATAAGTCATTTGAACGGAATATTATGACACCACTGAGGATCAAATTACACCTAATAAGGGAGTCACGGATTGCGAAAAGGCTCAACTGTGTGAAATGACACCTATAGGATATAAAAACTCCCCATGATAGCGTCAAAAACGCTTAGATGTGTCATTTTACACTGACACCGTGCAGGATCTTTTGACACGACACCTAAAATGGGAGTCAAAATTTTGGGAGTCAAATGACCCTTGGGTATGTGATTCTGACCGAGATCATTTTACACTAAAAAACGGTGTATGGACACTGTTTTTCAGAATCGGATTACACCATGGGTGTCAGTTGATTCCCAAATAGGGGGTCGTGATTCCCGGGGGGAGTAATTATTTTTCTCCGTGTAGAACTTTACAAACACTTCAGATGATTTCATAACTTAAGCATGTCTATCAAAAATAGTTATTACATGGCTCATATGTAGGCTGGGTGTGTGATCATGCTCACGCGTATGTTGAACGCAACTGATAATTTTCTGTTGGCCACAAATTCTACATATTTATATGTATTTATGTATATTTAATTTATCCTCCCGGATTTCATATTTTTATTAATGACACCTTGACGATGTCGAGAAAAGAAAACGCTTAGGAGATTTAACAGCCTGAGATACATTCAGTATAAGGAAGGGTCAAGGGTGCTAGATTCCTTCCGTCCTCGCTATCCTCAGGAAAAAAACAATCCGCATCGCCCCTAGTCTTCATGCTTCCCTCTCTGGACTGGAGGTCACCCCACCAGCCAACCTGTAGTTGATGTCGGATCAATTCCAGGCAGAAATGTGCATGGATCCGAGTGATGGATCTATGATCTCAGTGGATCTCGAGGCAAATTGCAGGTTCGGATCTATGATCCCACAGAATCCGGCGTGAAAAAAGTATCCTGGATCTATGATCTCACAGGATCTGACGATAAACCAAGAACATGGATCTTTGATCTTAGTGGATCCCACCATGCATAACATTTGGAAAGTGTTTCTATGTCAATAAGTGCCATAAAACTATGGATTATGACGTGTTATCACATTAAATCACTAAATAAGAACGTTTGTGAGTTGCAACGAGTGATCTTTGGGATTTCTGTGTTGACCAAAAATAAATGAGGATCTGTGATCCCACTGGATCTCAAGCAAAAAATACTAGACTCGGATCTATGATCCCTACGGATCTCTCGATAAACTAAAGAGCTGGATCTATGATCCCCACGGATCCGAGATCGCAGTTGTTTAGCGAGATCGCAACCCCATGTTTAGCTCCTATAATTGAGCTAGCTGCTAGAGCCTCGCGGAAAAAACGAGCGTTTGCTTCGTTACGTGACGCAGCGACTGGTACCTCATTTTAAAATATCAGTAACCTCTTAGGGCAGGTCAAGGGCCCCAAGGCATTCGATCGGTTTTTGGCAAATAACCACAAAAATTGTCGCAATATCGTCCTTTCGATACAATCGTGTTTTCTGTTCTCAGACGCGTCGATTTACATACTTTTTTGTTAAGGTGAAGCAATTTAGGATGTTTACCTGAGGTCAATGTCATGTTAGGGCAACACAGGTCACGAAGCTGTTGAAAGGAGGACAAATTGCATAACATTTGATTCGGCAAGTATTGCAAAGTCCATTGATGGCTGTCCCGACTGGCTAGCTCATTTTGATCGGGAGTTATTGACGAAGCACTCCTATCACCCTAGTGACGTCATAAATGACGTCACGCAAGGTGAACAATGCAAAAGTGAAGCATTAGACCTTGCCAAGAATGTATGATGTCACGATTTGAAGTGCTTGGGAGTTGAGGTATAATTTTAGATCATTTCCGACGCCAAGATTAACAGTTTCCATATTTCCCCATTATGCTTATATGACACTAAGTGCATTGCGGATTTGCATCATTTTATAACCGACAACCGTGCAGAGGTTTACTTAAGACGCCATGGTCAAGTGACCTGACCTGAAAACGTGGTTGATGTCAAATGATCCGGCTTGAATCAAATGCAAGGCATATGAAATGTCAGCCTTCTATCATCAGTGTGCTTTGAGCTAGCGAAAAAAAAATCATGGTGGCGGCATTCACCCCTTCTTCTCGGCTGGCGAGGGTTAAACCTCGCTTCGAATTATTGCAGATAATGATGCGACCGAAAACAAAGCATTTATCTGTGTCTAGAACGGCCGCTGACTTGTTGGACAAGATCCCCAGTCTTGATTTGCTAGATGGGAATAAAATACTCGGTATGTGATACGTTTATAGTATATACCCCTCGATTTGCCCTCGCGCTAAGTCTATTTTAATCATCACTGTCGCTTTTTTATCCGATATGATGTCGCCGCTAAACGGGTTGTTTTGTTTGCTTGCTTGCGTTGAATGGTCATTACGGATTATTGAAGGATTGTGATAAAATAGGAATGGGGCGAGGGAGGATATGCACTGCGTCTGCAGGTGTTTAATTTAGATCACAAAGGCATCGTTTCCGGCATAGTGCAGAGTCACTATCTTCCCCCTCCTCTGCACTGCGGCATCTCTGCGCCCCACACACGGCGTCCTCACTCCACGGCCGGCCGCCGCCAACTGACCCACTCGCCGGGCGCCGCGACCTGACCCGTGTCGCTGCCGCGGCCTGCGCAATAGAGTCGGGGCTGGCATCCGGGGGTTCGGCCGGCCGGCCGCCTCTGGAGCGGGGGACTTTTTTAGTAGACCTACTGTACAATACGATCAACGCACATGTGGCGTATTCTGACTTGCACATTTACTCACCGGCTGCATTCCAATCGAACGAAGCGACTAAGCTTCGGTTGCGAAAGAGAAAGCCTCGTCAGAAGTGCAAGTCATCCTTACGTTGGCTCTGTGCGTCTCTCACGGGGAGCGGAGGCGCCGAGAGGCGTGACCAGGTACAAGCGACGGGAAGGTAGCAGTGGCGGACCCAGGTCTCGGCAGCGTGGTGCAGCAGAGTACTGAGTAAATTCAACAAGGAGGGGATCGCATTTGATGCTCCACTACACAATGCATTTAGCAAGCAACTTTCATCCGTCTCATATTACATGTTGCCTCACGTGCAAACCACACCTATTCCTCCGACAAGCAGCTAACCAGGAAGCTATTTTGATCAGCCTAGTTCATGCTTGAGCTGCCACTTAACTGTGGCAAAACAATAAAAAAAAACGAATAACTGCGGGAACTCTAACATTCCGTCTCAGTATCACTACAGGTACTGTCAGTTGAAAAAGAGGCCGTTCTCGTCTGAGCACTCACACTTGTGCTTCAAGGCTGCAGTCAGTCAGTCGAGTCAGCGGATTAGTTCCTCCCCGGTTCTCGCCATGCATTATTCAGGGTGCGTGGTCCACTGGCACCCAAAACAGCGCCGGTGACCCCTCAGCGTGCAGAACACAGCTCAGTGACAAGACCCGGGCGGGTGAATTTTGTTCAGACTTCAGCATTGCTGCTTCATGCTCAACCTACCCACTTGAATATATTTCATCAGTTGGAAACATCCTTTTTGGTGTTTTATTGACTTGAGAACACCGATCCACCTCTAAAATGCAGTCCCCCTGCTCGTCTGACGTCGGAACGTCTGCTCGCCAGGCTTACTATACTTTCTGTAACCTCTATCTTCCTCTGTCCCCTCATTCCCTTTCCCTTTTCCCTGTCTCTCTCTCCCTCTTCCCTCTCTCTCTCTCTCTCTCTCTCTCTCTCTCTCTCTCTCTCTCTCTCTCTTTCTCTGCCTCGGGCTATCTCCGATTCTCCCGGAACCGCGCCAATGATAACCTTCACCTGGACACCATAACTCAACCTGTTTGTTCGCACCAAGCGGTTTCAATGGGAAGAGTGACCTTGGCTGAGGAGAAAAGCATGTTACACACACACTGACGCACCACGTGCAGGAACCTTCAACCAAGGGCACAGCTAGTTATGGATGGTTGAATTGTTCCTCTTCAAGAGTACGGGAACCCGCAGTTGCTACTGTACACGAGCCCCATCTCTAGCCGTCTGTCCTGTCCAGTACCAACTACCAACCGATAACATTGATATCGACCGCCGGTCCCTGTACAAGAGCAGCTGAGGTTTTCTTTGCGTGCCCTCTGACAGCTTATCGTTGTTCCCTGTGAGGGTGCTGGGACAATTTACTCAGGGTCGCTGTACAGTAGCAACTGCGGGTCCCCGTACAAACTGAGCGTAAAGGCTGTGCCATACGTCTTGACATATGTAGGTACTTATTACCTACTCAGAACTCGTTTATCAAATCATTTGCAAAATTTATTGATTCTAGAATAAGTATCTCAAAATGTTTGGCGCCAGGTTTATGTCCCCCCATTACGGACTAAGCACCTATAAAAAGGGACGTCGCTGGAAGTGTAGCTCAAAACTTTTGACAGAATTATCAGTTTTTTATGTTTTTGTTTTTTACTAAAGACAGTATTATAATCTGGGGCGCACTTTTTATGAAACACGCAACGAACTATGAAAACAAACATGGGCTTAGCAACCTCATGAAAAGGGGTCCAGCGAAACTTCAATGTCACTTTGTGGGAGCCCCAATACCCCTATGAATAAATTATTTGCAGTTTTGTGCTCAGCTCACCTTGCTGAACTACTTCCTGCTCTTAGTTTGTGTTTAAATAAAAAATAGATTTTACTTACAAAATGGCTGAAAAGTAGGAGGACATGCCCCCGCCCCCTCTGTTCCTGTCACTTCCCTACGCCTATGAAAACAAATATAAATAAAATATGCCCCCTCTCCCTGATCCACCGCGTCATGAAAGGGACCTGGGTGGGCGAGAGTCACGGAGTTAATTGTGACCTTGTTTGAAATTCTGCTACACCGTACTTGCAATACGGTTACACTAAATACACAATACATCGGATGACTGTTTCGTGACGACTGTTACTGAGAAAATACCTTCACGAGCCGTAAGGCCGGACCAAAACATTCAAATTCAGCAATGATTTACAATGCTTAGGTACGTGTTGTGATTTCCAAACCTGGTAAAGGGCTTCGAATGGCTATTGCAAACGCTCCTATCAAATGACTGGAATCTTTCGGTCATCGCCTTGTTTCTGCTGTCAGCACGGAGCTTTGACTTTGCAATAACTACGCTATCGTTTTCCTGTCGACTAATAGGGTTGTGATACAAATCATTGGACGGCCAATGTTGTTTTCTAAATGTAAAATATGCCTACTTGGCACTGACAATTTTTCATTCAAAAGGTTATTTACTAATTAAACTACCTATCATACATTGAACACCTTAACCCGCGCCCGGCTGGGGGTCCTGGATTTCCACGCCCTGCTGGGGGGGGGGGTGTTCAAACACCCCCCCTTGTAACTCGGCTCCTGGGCCACGTAGCGATACGCGGAAGGCGGCGTTCGAAAGAGCGTCAAAAATAATGACGAAATCACTTCGGTCAATTTTTTGGTCAGGTCAAAGGTCAGGTCACCAGAGGTCATTGAAGGCAAAAATTCGCCGATTTCCAGGTCGAATGTCGAAAATTTCCAAGAAGCTAACGCATAACTCGAGAACCAATAGAGCTACAGCGCCGCGGAAAAGCGCATTCGATAGCCCTTTTAACGCCCTTTCTGAGTAATTCTCTCAGATTTGACCTAACGTCAACGGTTTTGCCTGCAGGGGGCAAAAACTGCAAAAATAGCCGATTTTTTCGGAAACAGTTTTTCTGCAATAACTTTTGACCCAAGCCTTGTACGAGCTTACTTTTACCGGCATTGTGTTCCTCTCGTCAAGACGCATCGAATGAACTATAAGTTGACCTTGAAAGGTCAACTTGAAAATTTGACCTCAGGTCAAGGTCATGACCTGACCGGAAAGGGTCATGTTGCATATCAGTCGATCCGTATCGTCGAGCTGAACACATCTAAGGCGTTTTCATCGCTCTAGCATGCCTCTATCAAAAGTTATTTGCGAAAAACTGTTAGATACCATTCGTGACCTAAGATGACCTCAGGGCATAAACAAGGGTCACAGACACCATTTTCATGTTCATTGTGTCTAAAACACTTGTAATTCGGTGTTTGGGAGTGTTTATAATGTCTTTTGTCCAAAACAGACGCTTTTCAATTTTCTCCCATTGACTTATAATGGGGAGGTCGCAAAATTGACCTGACCTTAGGTCATCGATATCAAAATTCTGAGATATACATTTTGTACATGCTATTACTCTTAGCAATCGCTGAAAGTTGCAAAGCGATCGGTCACTCGGTGTAGCTATGACAGACATTGAAACTTTTTATGAGGTGAGGTCACTTCAAGTGACCTGGTGACCTGACCTTGAATGACCTTGGTCTGAAATTTACACAACATGTGTAGAATTGATGTATGATAAGGTGTACCAAAAACGGCGGCGCTCCGCGCCGCCGTTTTTGAGATATTTGCGAAAAACCACAGGGGGGGGTGTTCAAACACCCCCCCCCCAGCAGGGCGCGGGTTAAAATGGAATTAAAATGGGAAACGAAACGAATGCGCAAAAGTTTACTTATACCTACATAATGTTATGCGATCATCAATAATGTAGTCCAGCACACATCTCATTATGGTTACCTACTGCACATTAATTGGTCAACACCTCAATTTGTCTGCGGAGTGAGAGCATCTGTTGAGCACTTGATTCTGGAGTGCCATCGGGCGTGGGGCACCCCGCCCTCAGTTCCCAGCTCAGCTCCACCGCCGCCAACACCCCAGAGCAGTCGAGATGACCTTGACTGACACCCGGCCAGTCTAAGGGAGTGTGAGGCGCACGAACTGGAACGGACCAGCGTGCACGCGTGCAGTGAGGGAGGAGTGCTTGACGACGCATGTGGAACGTAATTGACCGCAGGGAGAGAGAGAGAGAGAGAGAGAGAGAGAGAGAGAGAGAGAGAGAGAGAGAGGGAGAGAGAGGGAGAGAGAGAGAGAGGAAGAGAAGGGAGGGAGAGAGAGAGAGAGAGAGAGAGAGAGAGAGAGAGAGAGGAGGGACATGAGACGCTAGCGCAACCCTGAGAGGAATACTTTTGTTTGTCATGATGTCCCTGACCAACTGTTCAGCTTAGAGTACCTTGAAAGGACAGCACACCACTAGGTGAGCCAATTTACGAACAAATGTCTGCGGGAACAAAGCATCGCCGACAAGTGACGGAGAGATATAATACCTACACCGATGTAGCGGTCAAGGTCGCACTGGACTTCATAAAAAGTGATCATAAAAATATAGGCGACGTCTGACAACTCAAATAAAAATAGCATTGCTTACTCACCTCAGTAGTATACAGTGAGGACGCTGCTCATTATCTGAGTAGACAGCAGCCTTTTATAAGAAATTGTTTCCATGTAACTACATCTAGAAGCTAAGCGACAATATTTACAAGCCCATCAATTAGTAGGTCCACGTCGACCCGTGGTGGAGGGGGTGCTCTCCGAGCAGAAAGGGTGAGCTGGAATGATAACAGACGTTAAGTTATTCATGTTACGCTTAGGCAATGCCATTTTCCTTTGTAGACGTATAACGAAGCCAAATGAAAAGCGTCTTACACTGTAAAACATGTTAACTAATTTCCTAGTTATCCGGCCACTTTTCACTAACAAAATGCGAGTAGACTTAAAGTCTATTCGCATTTTATTAGTGAAAAGTGAAACTTACTCGCATCTTGTTAGTGAAAAGTGGCAGGATAATTAGGAAATTACTAAACATTTTTTACAGTGTAACTGCTTGCTGATGATCAAGGAATACATTTAGGAGCAACAACCGGAAAACTGACCACGACTGGTTCCTAAACAACCTTATTCATAACAAATGCACTTCTACTAAACACTTTTCGTCGACACAGACACACAGACATGCATTCGCAGGACACAGACATGCATTCGCAGCAAAACTGTATTCGACACGGCATGCACTACTGAGAAATGAGAAAAGCTTCGTCAAAAAGCGTAATAATGAGAAAAGTCAAGCGGTATACCTACATGAAAACCAGCGAGCATTCAGCAACCATACAGAGTACAGACGAATCCCTCTCACATATGCAGCGTTCTCCTTTCTCATTGATGAATCTAAAAAATAAGATTACCCTTAAATAACCGAACTAGTTAGATGCATTACGCGACTGAGTCTACCAGCAACACTTATATATATATACAAAACTGTACATTGAGTATTGTTTCATCGCTACTGCTCTCGATTGCGGCATATGATCAGGTAGCTCAAACGACAAAGTACTGAAATGTAAGCTTTAAAATTCTATGCGATACAAATGGTGCACAAAAAGTGAGTATTATGTGACGATATGGCGACTTATTTAACGAGTGCCATATACCTGTGGCTACTAATCGATTGTGAACGAACACGACGTTGCAGCCCAATCAAAGGCCCCACACAATGATCTGTAATTGTGCTTTTACATAGTGGCGACATTTTTTTTCCATGAGCAAGCTCAATATTAATTCGTACGTTTTCCATATCAGTGAAAATGTTTCCCCTGTGACATTATTCCACAGGAAAATTTGTGGAAAATCCTACACCAGTAAGGTGTTAGCGCATACTTCCAAAATTGCATTGCTATGGGACTGGATTATCTGTGATCACTGCGCTCTGTCCATCATCACTGCATCCTGGCCTGGCTCTCGGTGGCGGCCGCCTGTCCCTCTGCCGTCCAGCCGTCGCCCACCTTCGCGCCTCCACCGTTCTTGGACGCCTTGGCGGCACAGCAGGCGCCACAGCACATGACACAGCACAGCAGCGGGCAGGTGACCGGACAGCAGAGCAGGCACACCAGGCCCGTCAGCGCCTTGCAGCAGCAGCTCTGGTTCTTCATATTCTCGCGCTGCTCGGCCTTGACACCGACGGCGGCCATGATGGCTTCCGGGTCCAGCGAGAGGCCGCCCAGCTTCGGCGGCGGCTGCTGCTGCGGCGCGGCCATGGTAACGGGTGCAGGGGCGCGCGGAGACACTGACGGACACGGTGGCCGCTGCAGATGACGAAGCTGTTGACGATGAAGAGGACTTTTTCCCACTGTGAGCGGAAGTCGTTACTAGCGGCGAAACGTCCGAGGGACCACTGGCTGGCTCCTGCGCTCGGTGCGGTCGTCTTTAGGTTTACGATGGCGTTTCACTGCAGAGCTGGAACGTTCCAAGTGGGGCTGTCCTCGACGAGAGAAAGCTGGACGCCGTCACTGTTCTGTTACTCCCACCAATGTCCGTCGACGGCCGGTGAATGCACCGTGACTCAGCTTGGTGAAAGTTCTCGGACCACGCGGACTTTCTCGCGTTTGGATGCTGGGGAGCTCGGAGCGTCGTACGTCCTCCTATTGCGAGGTGTGGCGGTCGACTGGCCACAAGGGCCGGGCCGATGGGTGACCTCGCCGGTCGGCCGCGGCACGCGTGCAGCCGTCGTCATGGCAACGGTACGCAGAAGGGCGGTGGAACACCTACGGTGCTGTGACGGCGCCTCAGCTGACGTCATAAATATGAACACGGGATAAATGACAGAATTAAGCCAGGAATGGCCGAAAAAGTTTTCCAGAGGAGCTAGCCCATGCCCAGCTGGGGGTAAATCCTTTTCACACCGTGCTGGGGTGAAATAGTCATGGGTACCTACTCTCATCAGCTCCCCAGTCACGTAGTGTGAAGCCGAATACCTATGGATGGTATTACAATACGGACTGCAATACAAATATAAAAATTTGATCAAATACCTACGAACTTTCAATGCCGAGATGCATTGCAAAATCTTGTAGAATTGGCAATACCTCCTGCCACAATAAGCCTTTTTGATGCTAAGGCTGTCCGACTGTGCCTGAAATCCTTTTTGTTGCTAGAAATAATCCCGTCCCGTGGAAAGAAAGAAACAGCCACAGACAGAGGAGAGCTTTGCTCCTATCGGAGCTGTCCCGACGGCTGACAGGTCATACCTACTTGGCGGGGATGCCGGCCTGCTCGGAACAGGACTGGTGATCAATAAGGGGAATATGGTGCTAGGTGCAGACTGGTGTTTGATTCATCTGTGAGTGAATCGATTGGATTGAATCAAACAAAATTTGTTGAATCAAAAAGGTTTGATTCACCGTCAGGATTGTTTGATTAACAAGCCATGATTGAATCAAACGCATTGGGAATCAGGGTTGATTGAATCAAAAAAAAAAAATAATGATTCATGAACTTAAAAAAATTGAAGTGAACGAACATAGCTCATCATCAACAAATATTAACACTACTGCCATTACATGACAACAAAAAGAACACAACAAATAGGTACAATACTATCCCTGATATTTTGTATATTTTATTTTCTAATTGAATCAAAAAAGAATCATTCAAAAAAATGTAGGCTGAATCAAACGTGAATCATTCCTTTTATTGTTTTTTGATTCTCTGAATCAAAAGGAATCGATTCACCTAATTTTTTGAAGGAATCAAACGGTGATTGAATCAAAACAAAAATCAAATGAATCAATGGTTGAATCGATCCAAAAAAGGTGAATCAAAAACCAGTCTGGCTGGGTGGCTACGTCCCGACACTCCTAAGGATGGAATCAGACTGCTGAGCATCGATCGCACTAGTCTGACGCCTAGTGGTCCCCAGACTCCATGGAGGCCAATCCACACCGCGAGTCAGTCCACATATGTAAAAATACGTTATTTATGAATGAGAGTGCCTCTATATAGTAGAATGCCTCCGTGGGACATCACGTGGGCATTTACGCCGAAACGTGGGATATCAGTTATCACGGCATGCCATACACGACCATGTCGACCGCAGCTGGAGCAGTAGTGCTGCCACCTAGCAGCTACAAGCAAGGGCAGCAGTTCGCCTCTGACATAACTAGAGGACGCGCGAGTCTGACGGGGCTGTTTTTCGGCTCTCCTGGGGCGATCGGTTGCTGAAATTGTGTCTACCTGCGGTTCCATAGATGTATCGGATACTTGCTTGCGGCATCGTGGGGCTCAGGCTCGCAAAGAAACCGCTTTGGTCTCACCCAAAAATAGGTGGCGAGCGACAATGCATCGCGGTGAATTGATGGCGGACCCAGAGGGAGAGAGCAATGAGCACATCACATGGCACAGCAGCCATCCATATTCATACCTTGCAGAAAAAAACGTTTCATTTTGTTCAAGAATAATTTATGCTGGGTGATATTTAAAACATTTATTCAAGCAATAGCAAGAAGGGGTTCGATTTTAACAAATAACTTCACAAAATAAATAGAAGACCGGCTAGACTTCGGAGGCCAGTTTTATACCAATAGAAAAATAGCCGCCTGCCGGAATTTTTTGACTGAAGACCGCTTGGCGCTTCACATACGGAGCGTAAAGGGTAAAGCCCTATCCGCTTACGTGCCCATCGCGTTTTTTTTCCTTGTGTGAAGCGCTCTTTAGCAAAAAAAAATCCGGCAGGCGGCTATTTTTCTGTTGGTAAAAGTGACCTCAGGTCCAAGCCGCAGGTCGCCAAGTCAGTCGAGAGAGGTCATGCTGTGCACATCATTAGATTCGGCAGTTTTTTCTAAATTAATTGCTGGCTTTTATGACTCGCTACCTCAATGCGCGATCGGGAGTTTTGACGAAAGACTCCGATAATCTCAATCAAACGACCTTTTAGTTACGTCATAATGTGTCGGCATAACGTCACGTAACTCACAAGGCCAACAAAACAACAGTTAAACATCCGACCTAGTAAAGAGTGTATGAAATCACTGTTTATGTGCTTCATTACTGGGATTGTCCGAAGTCCGTTCCGGCATCTAAATAGCATTTTGTGTATTTTCCCCATTGATTTTATATGAGGTCATGTGATCGACCTGACATCACGTGACCGTTATGATAACACTTCGAGAGACATAATGAGGACTCAAGAGCTTGCTTCGTACCGAAGTTTCATCTTCCTGCGAAAGATGCCAGCGAAAATATGTATGTATGTACCTACCTCGTGCCTATTTTCACCGTAACGCCCACGTTTCTGTGGTTGGTGAAAATAAATGAAATAATAATAATAATAATAATAAAATATTGGCGTTGCGAAATGCAAACAATATTTTGGCACCATACTGAGGTTTGCTCATGACGTCATACAGTGGCGTATCCAGGGGGGAGGCCAAGAGGCCACCGCCTCCCCCTTTGGCATCAAACATGCAAGTGGGCCCTTTGGGTCACTTGAGTGCAGTGACGTACCCAAGGGGGGCCACGGGGCCCCGAGGGGCCCCTGGTCACTTGAGGGGCCCCTGGTTATCTGAGGGGCCCTTGGCTACCTAAGGGGTCCCTGGTTATCTGACACGCCCCTGGTTGTCTGAGGGGCCTCTGGTTATCTGAGGGGGCCCTGGTTACCTGAGGGGCCCGTGGTTATCTGAAGGAGTCCTGATTACCTGAGGGGCCCTGGCTATCTGAGGGGCCCCTGCGTTACCTAAGGGGCCCCTGGTTATCTGAGGGCCCCCTGATTACCTAAGGGTCCCGTAATTACCTGAGACCCCCTGGTTATCTGAGGGGCCCCTGGTTACCTGAGGGGCCCCTGGTTATCTAAGGGACCCCAGCTACCTGAGGGGTCTCTGATCCCTTGGGTGGCCCCTGGCCAGTGTCCTGAAGAAACCCTGGTCGCCCAAGGGGCCATGTTTACCCGGGGATTACCTGGTTATGTGAAGGGCCCCTGCAGTCACATGAAGGCATTTAGGTACCCGTGGAGCTCCTGGTATAACCGGCCCCCGGTTATCAGAAGGTCCCCTGGTCACCTGGTGGGCCCCTGGTCAATTGAAAGGCCCCTGGTCACCTGAGAGGCCCCTGATCACCTGAATAGCCTCTGATCACTTGGATTCAACGGCATAGCCAGGGGCGAGGGGCACATGTCCGTTATAAGGTTTAGGGTCCCCTCGGGCCCGAGGGACGCTGCGGTGCCAATTGGCAGCAGAGGGTTCGCGCTGGCCACGCTTCAACTGGAAAGGACACCACAGGGCTTGTGAGAGCACCCCATGGTCTCTTGTGTAGTCACACTTATCTCCAGAAGGGCCCCACGCCGGGTTCTGAGGGACCTTGCCGGCCTCTGAGGGCCGTTGCCGGCCAATCAGGGATCAGCTGTAAGGGCCCCATACCCGTTTGTTATGGCCCCACGGTCCACACCAGTTTCTGATGGCCTTCACTGCCACCTCTAAGGGTCCCACACCAGTGCCTCTTAAGGGCCTACTTCGGTGGCTCTGAGGCGCCTCTGGCGGGCCCTAGGCCAGCGCATCTGACGACCACTTACCAGCGACTCTGAGGGCCTCCCGGCCTCTGAGGGTCCCTTACCGGCCTATGAAGGGCCACCAGTAACTTTCAGGGTCAAACTGCGTCAAACTATCTTAAAATGCCATTTGATGGCCCTCATAGGCCAGCGTAGGGCCCTTAGAGGCCAAGGCTGAGCCCCCAGAGGCTAGCGTGGAGCCCTCAGAGGTCGCTTTGGCGGCCATAAAAAAGCTTAGACTTGAGCGTGAGACCCGAGACCGGCGTGGGTTCGGGAGCGGCATAGGGACATCAGAGCCTGACTCAAAGGCTCCCAAGAGCCAGCGGGGGGCCCTGTGAGGTCAGCCATAGCATGGGTCTCTTGAGGCCATTATGGGGCCCGGAGGCCAGCGTGGTTCGCTCTGTTGCCGGTGTGGGGCTTTCAGAGGCCAGAATGAGCCTTCAGAGGTCGGAGTGAGGCCAATGTGGGCGACATAGAGCCATCAGAGTCTAGATCAGAGCTCAAACCGAGTCGGGTCCTTCTAAAGTTAAGGGTACCAGCCCTCAACCAGCGCAAGACACTAAGAGACTGACATCTGCCCTTTGAAAAATGTTACAATCTTTAAAAAAAATTGGCAAAGACAGTTTGCTTTTGATGATCTTTAGTGACCCTAGCGACGACCAAAGCAAAAAAAAAACTATATGCCTACTGCTGAAATAAATTGTACGCTACAGAGCTATCGATATCGATGCCTTTTTCACGTTTCAACAGTTTTTTTTTTTTAGATTGCCGAGTGTGCCTAAAAAGGCTCCCTCACATGGCAAAAGTGGCAAAGAACCGCACCTGGGCGTGAGTTAAGTACGCTATACTACTGGGGCCCCTAAGGTAAGGATGGGGCCCCTCGAGCAGGTTTGGCCTCCCCCTTTCCAAGATCCTGGATACGCCACTGACGTCATAGGTCATTGACCTGACAAACTGAAAATGCGGTTGGGGACTAGTGTTACAAGATTCGGCTTCCGTAAACAGTTTCGCATGCCAACCTTCAGCTCTTTATCACAAACACGTTCTGCGCATTCGCGAGAAAACCGTCAGGGAATTCCTATTTCCATGTCTTCGCTCTCGGCCGGTGATCGAGAGCTAAGCCATGTGCGCTGTGCGGGGTTATCAAAGCTCAATGCTCATACTAGGCCTAGGGCAACCGTGACCGCGTCCGCGACATTCCCCTAGAAAATCATGTTCTTCGACGCTTCTTTACAGTACTAGCGTATACCTAGGTGTTTTTTCGCTACGGAAATAAAAGCCCAAACAAAAACATGATTTTCGGCTAAAGCATAACAGCTTTTTGACATCATCTGTGAGGTCTAGTAGATGTGACCATATCGTGTAGGTACACTATTCTTGCTCTCGTGCAGAATGGCACGTTCACCTTTTTCGCATGGCTCTGGCTCCTTTAGGGGCCAGTTTCAATTCAGTGAACGACATGCAGGTAAGAGCATGATGCGGCAAGTGGCGACCTTCTATAAATAGCGCAGGTGACATGTCATTTTTAACCTATCCCTCTACAATTACACGGCTCTACGACTGCGCTGCAATATTTCTCAAGTTACTTACCTTTCCGATGAATGATGATAGGTACCGACCAGAACTGATGGTGGCTGGTCTTCGTGACTTTCTTGTGTAGATTCGCAGCTCAACACATCGAGGCATCGAGACAAATTATAGGTATAGGTAATGCGTGAATAGTAGAACTATATAGTGGATAGCTCACAACACTTCCCATGCTCCTTCGCCTCCATTTTCAACTTGCCGATGCACCTCAAAACACACGATCAATCCGGGTAAGTTATCCGTATAATCTTTAACAGCTAAGTTATGTCCTACTAGCACCGGCACTAACTACGGGGCGCTAAATGCAGCCGTCGGCAGGGGAAGCTGTGCCCTCCGGCGGTCAGCTGAGCTCGATTGTGATTGGTTGACACGGAACGCGGCCCAGGCCGAGCGGCGATCGGCTCAAGTTCCCTGTCCCCTGTCCCAGGGCCTGACGCCCGCTCACCGACCGACGACATGTCAAATGAGCTTGATGTTTTTCGTTGAACAAACTTAAAAAAGGAGCCACCAGTGAAGCGAGCTTGAAACGTTGCGCTCCTCCCTGCTGTTTGCTATTTCTCCTCGGTTCCTGTAGTCTGCTATTGTGTTTAGAGTCCACTGATCATTGGCGAAGTCGGCAAAAAACACCGGTCCGACCGGAACTGGAACACGTGACATCCGGCTGACCTTGGCCCCTGACGACGGTGGACGCCAGTACTGGCGGTCACGTGACTCGTCCACTTAGGAAGACTCGATACAAAAAGGGAACATTTCAACAATGGTTTGTGAATCGTGAGCTTAGTGGACGGCGACAGAAGTAGAATTTCAATACCTACATCAAAAGAAGGGCATCTCACAGATCATTAACTGCGAAATGTGTGATGTGCTTTTCGTTTTGATATGCTTACGACTTACGAGCACTGAGATTCCTCTCCAAACTGTGAATGAGATAGGGAGAGGGACGCCTTCTATACAAGCAAGTGAAAGTCATCCGAAAGAATGTCCGCAGCATCAGTAAGGAGCACTTGCGGCGAATTGCCCGTCACACCCGGCGCCGAGCCGAGCACTGAACTGGCCGAGACAGGGTGGACATTTCGAACATCTGCCCTGAGAGCAGGGTGAACGGAAGGAGATCGTTTTTAGCTGACATTTAATGACCAACAGTATCCTTTCAGATGATGTTCTGCCTTATGTGATGTGCTGCCAATGGGTACTGAGAGTTCAATGTTTGATTTTCTAATTAAGAAAATGATTCTTTTCAGAATTTCTCCCGCTTTGCGTCGTTCCAAGCAGCGTTTCTGCATCACCAGTCGCTAATAGTTGCATTTTTTTCATCAATTCTGGTTCTTTGTTAATTATTCCTTGTGTAGAGTACAATCAGCAATGTACCTATTGCACCACTCCCCAATGAAAACAGAAATTTCTGCTGTCATTTTATCATTGATCAATCACGTTTAGCAGAAGGTATCGCATTTATAATTAAGGTGTTCAGAGCGCTCAAAGTCATCAGGGTTCAAAGGCTAATGTCTTTTATTGCCTTCTCCTTGTGGGAGGAATATGCAACCCTAACATTATTTTGATATATTGACACCACTCACTCGGTGTTTTGTAGCATCAAATACGGTTGCAAAATGTCAGAGCAGAAGCTAATTGTTATGACCTTTCAGATGAAATATAAATGTTATTGCAAACCGATGAAAGAAGTTAGAGCTAGACGGTTGCTTGTTGGCTTCAAACAATGTGCAAACTTTCAACGGCATTCTAATCAATGACAGTTAAACGTGTCTGAATATCAGCGAGTGACATTAACCCGCGACCGCCTGGGGGGTCGGATCCCACCCCCCCCTCCGTTTTTCTTGAATAACTCATGAACCGCTTACGCTATCAACTTGAAACTTGGCATACCTTCTCCCCCATCAATTTGACGTCTCCTGTGTGATTTTTAAGAAAATTTTTCCAAAAATTTTTGAGATATATCGATTTTAGTGATGTAACTACATGGCGTTTTCAGTCAAAAAGTGGCAAATGTTTAGAAAATCGCCAAAAATCAGGGTTTGAAGCAAATTGCAAATTAAGGACATGAATAGACGCAGCTCAACGAGTTCTTTAAAATGGCTATCTCGGATTATCCATAAAATGCATTTTTCATCCCTAAAAGTTCAAAAAACTATATTTTTTGAAAAACAACTAATTATATCCAAAATTTTGAGAATTTCCAAAAAATCGGAATATATGTTATAGAGCTCTATTAGAAAATTAGATGTCCCAAATTTCAACTTTCTATCTTGATTTTTGACCCCCAAAATGTAAAAAATAGCTCCAACATGCATAGGGCATGGTGACGTCATAAGCATTTTCGTGAATTAGGGGCACTTCTGAACATCGCATGTGAAAACAAATGGCACCACTAGATTCCTGGGACAAAGGTCGTCTAGAAAAGTGCATTTTTATGTCAAAAATAAAAAGTTGAAAAATTGACCTTTTTTCTTAGCCCTCGTTTAGTTATGTATGGTATAAACGATTTTTTAGGCTTTCAATGCACATTTTTCACCAGCTTGGGTCACATATAACCGTTACCATCGGATTCGGCGTGAAAAATAAGCCATAAAACATGTGTCGCACGCCCATGTAGCAGAAAGTGAAAACCGTGACCTTTCGTGACCTGACCTGACCTTGACCCGTACTTAGTATGACCCCTATACGCACATGGTACCTTCACTAGGCCTTTGAGGTCATTTTTGGTGAGTTTCGAGCAGCAGCTATCGATTCTGCTGTCCGTAAGCCTAATCATGCAAAATCCCAGAATTTGACCTTTGACCTGACCTTGACCCGAAAGTTGACCTCAATCTTAAAATCTTAAGAGTGCTTTGGGAAGGTCGTAGAGACCTTTCGAACGCCGCCTCGCGGGGCTCGGTGCGACCATTGGTTCTCGAGATAACAGGGGGGGGGGGGGGGTCGGATCCGACCCCCCCCCCCAGGCTGTCGTGGGTACGGAAATAGCCCAGGCGGTGCCGGGTTAACATAGGCGGCGGAACGGGGAGGGCACCGGGGCACCGTGCCCCCCTTTGATTTTGGCATTTTAACATTAGCCCTATGGGCGTTGCATGGAAAGAATGGGACCAAAAGTCGGAAGTACCCCCCCCCCCTTAATTGAAGGTGTTCCACCGCTACTGGACATTAAGGCTTGCATAAATATAACGCAATGCAATGACTGATAAATGTTAAACCCTGGTAGAAGCAAGGTAGAAGTGTTCGGTAGATTTATTCTTCATGTGTTCATGTGATTTATTCTTCAAGTTCTTCTTGACATCTTGATTGGTGTAGATCGCCTATCGAAATATCAGACCCTTGTGTCCGTGGTTTGGTAGCACCACATTTATTCAGGATAATTGAAGGTTCCGCCAATCACTTCATCCGGCTGTCGGCCGAAGCGTAGGTACCTAAGAAGAAGACCAATAGGTCCGGCGAGGGGTAATTTAGCTATCATATTTAGGGTAAACGGTTATGTTACAAGCAAATCAAGCCGAAAATTAATCGAAAAGCTTATCCACTTCGAATTATATTCATAATGATACATAAATACGCTACTGACAAGGTTTCGAGCTAAATGATCGGCATTTGGCACGTTTGATATTCTGCACAGATTCCACAAACACTAAGACGTTCTATACCGGCTTCACATCACCGCGATCATTCTGACCCATTCCCGACATCATTTCATCATCTCTCACACTCACATCACTGCGTCCGATCACATCATACCCACGATCCTCCCTCCCATCATCACACCGACCATCAGTCCGGCAGGGTGTGACGTCACCCCCTCTCTGCTTGTGACGTCACTGTCACAGAGCAGGTCGTCGGCGGCCACTCTGACCCGCGGTCTGCCTGGGGTCTTCTCCTGCACCACCACGGGCACCAGGCACCGTCCGAGCGGCACCAGACACCGGCGCACCAGCTCCGAGAGCCAGCCCAGCTCGTCCTGCACCAGCAGCACCATTCGTGAGCCGGTGCACGCCCGACACCGCCCGGCACCAACTCCATGTCGCAGGGACGCCAGTCGGCAGCGCAGGCAGCGACCCTGCCGGCCCGGACAGAGCGAGCTGGGTCCGCGCTGGCAGTAGCGGCCCCAGAACGGCTCTCGGCAGCCGACACAGCGTCCGCAGACGCAGCGGCCGCGCCCGGAGCACACAGAGCTCGCCCCCGGCGGCCGGCAGACCTCCTCAGACAGAGGGCAGTCGCAGAACAGACCCGCCCAGCCGGGCCGGCAGCGACAGGAGTCGCACTCGCAGACACCCCGCTCCGGCCCGCCGCACGGGACAGAGTTCGGGGACAGACGACGGCACAGACTGGCGTGACAGCCGCAGGAGGGGCCTTCCCAGCCGGGCTGACAGCGACACCGACCGCACTCGCAGCGGCCCTGGGACCCGCAGGACGTGTTGTTTGGTGTGCAGGTGACAGCCCAAACCTCCTCGGAAGGACACACCTCTGCAAGGGTCCTGTCGGGTTCGACATCGCCGACCGGTGTTTGGGCGGTGAGAGCGCTTGGTGTGGCTGCGAGGTCAGGCAGATGAGACTCGAAATGAGCCAGGTGGTCCGGCTCCCTCTTAGACGCTGTAGCGTTGTTGGTGTTCGTAAACGTCTGAGCCTCGGTCATTTCGTTAACCTCGGCGTTCGACAAAGCTATCACTACCACGAACACAACACGGTTAATAGCACGAACCATGTCGGGCTCTCACCTCCCCTCTGCCTCCCGTGCCGTACCAGTCACCGCCTTCTGGTCCTCTGGTCCCAGTCTTATCCCCGCGACCCGAGATCACGTCAGGGTGGTGCCATCCTCTGTCTCGAAACGACCCGCGACGTCCTTAAAGAGGCCCGGGGCTGACGAGATATCCCGTGGTCAGTACGGATTAGCGGCCATCTCCGCAAGGTGGGGCTCGCGAAAAGTCGCTGCGAGGCACCGAACGGGTCCCGGCGAGACGACCCGGAGACTGCAAACCGGCTTACGAGCCGCCGCCATCTACGCCGCGAGCTTCAAAGCTCGCGACGTATTTGGAAAGGATAAAGCTTGATCCAATCATCACCGTTGTCTGCGCAGCGCTCCTTCGTGATCCGACAATCACGATGGCTTTACATTTGCGATGAAAACTGCAGAGCGGACGGGTTTTTCTTACCCGACACGAGCACTTAAGTGTCTGTTCTCATCACCAGCGCTGCACCAACTCACCCACGTTATCATTCACTCTCTGCACCATCATCAGTTCAGGCGAATCAGCGTTGCCGCGTATAACGCCATCACCACCCCGAAGGATGTCGGCGCCGCGACACCAGCCGCGCTCCCGGCTCCGTCCTCCGCCGTCGAGCTCTCGCGGCGCGGCTCCACTTCGTTTTCTTCCTCATCTCCTATCGGAATCTCGCGGTGAGGCACCTCGCCGTGCTCCGGCTCACTCTCAGCATCGGCGAAGCAGAGTTTCTCCTTGTTGGCCCTCAGGCTGACGCTGAGCGCGCCGATATCGTGTCGCAGCACGAACTGGAAGCGGCAGGAGCCGTCGCCGAGGGGAGCCGTGCAGACCTGTTCGTCGGCAGCGATGGGCACCAGCTCGTCGTCCAGTTTCAGCTCGAGCGACTGGCAGAAGCGGCTGGGCGCGCCGCCGGCCGGCTCGAACAGCCGCTGCCGCACGCAGTCGGAGTAGTCGGCGCACTGGGCGGGACAGCTGGGACAGATGTGACAAAACTCGCCCGTGTAGCGCTCGAAGCCGTGGCTGATGCACTGGCACTCGCCGCACTCGCACCGGCCGCGGCCCGAGCACTCGGGCTCGTCGGCGTCGGCAGTGGCTGGTTTGCAGTGGTCGGGACCGACGCGCTGAGGACACACGCGCTGGCCGCAGGCGACCCCCTGCCAGCCGGGCAGGCACTCGCAGGCGCCGCATCGGCAGACACCGCGGCGCGCGCCTCCACACATCTCTCCGGCACCCGAGACGGGACACCGCGCCTCCTCGTCACAATCGCATAACGCGCCGCTGACCCCGGACTGACACCGGCACCGGCCGCACTCACACGAGCCGCGGCCCCCGCAGAGGGGCGCACTGGCGTTCCCGGCCGGCCGGCAGGTCAGCTCGCTGGTGTCGGGCGGGCACACCGCCACCGGTTTGATCTCGGAGAGCGGCGCCGATTCCGGCTGCAGCTCGCGCTCGAACACGTCCGGGTCCCCGCAGGTGAGACCCGGCTCGCAGAGGATGGCCCCGGTGGCCTCCTGGGGCATGCCGCTGCCTCCCGGTGGCAGCAGCACCAGCAGCGCCGACAGCAGGGCCAGCCTCAAGTGGGACGTCATCTCGGTGCGCGCTACGGACCGGTACTGAGCCCCCGGCGCGTCCCACCGGGCCACGCGAGCGGCCGGCGGCCGGCCGGCCGGTCAGCACCGGCCTTGGCTGGCCGCGGGCGGGCAGAAGCTCCACCGACCGGCGGCGACCGGCACCTCGCCATCGGCCCGCTAAGCCGCTTACCGGCCGGCCCAGGTACGCGGCGCCGGCGCGATCGGCGCTTTTTGCGCGGCGCGGTACACGCAGGTATGCACGCGCCGCCCGCCGCGACGAGATATATGCGTCTACCTTCGGCCGGTGGCGAGAGGGCGGCGGTAACGACCCCGAGTTTTTGCAGCGCGTTTTTGCGTTGGGAAAATCACCGGATGATCGCAGAGATAGCGCATCTCAGCGAAGAATCCTGCGATTACCTGCGGCATCCGTGCACAGTTAATGAAGCGATAGACGGCAGAGATAACCACTGTCATTGGGAAATCGCGCTATTATCTGTGATGCCAGCTGTCTCATGCAATCAGACAAAAACAAGCCCGGCATGAGACGGTGATGGAGAGGGCAAAAATGCCACGATGACGACACAAGTCGTGCGTTATGATTCGTGAATGCCATTCGTGAATGGTGGTCTGCGTTCAATGCATGGTGAACGCACACAAACTGGTACCGTGCTATAGTGCTGTCATTATTTCATACATTGAGCCTCAACCACCTAACCTTGCGATTTATCTTGTACCCCTCGAGTCATCCAGCAACCCTTTCCCTCTGTCTCTCTACGAGAACTGTGGCACTGAAAGCTTCAGCGAGAGACGACGCATCGCAAAAACGAGCTAGCATATCTTCTCATGTCGGCAGCATTGCCGTCGTCATCGGTTTCGAAATCGGCACGTACTGGCATCTTTATCGCAGTGCTGGGCTGTGAGACCTGCATTCGGCCGGCAAAAGTCGCCAGCTTACAAGACGTGTTTTTCTGCGGCAAATCTGAAGGTGAGGGAGCCATAGATCGACGCAGCGGCAGTGTTGGCCGCAGTCCGGATCCCATGCTGTGTTGACAGGAGATGCCTCTGGGTGCTACCGATCGGCCGATACCGATAGAGGAAATACCGTTACTTGTGTCGCACGGAGGTGCCATTCATCGCTCTATAGATGGATGTGCTGACTCATCGCTAAGTGTCGGACAATGGAGAAGGAACTCGCGCAATGAAGGTGCTTCCACGCTGGCATGTTGTGAATGAGACTTGCAGCGTCAGCTTTGCGAACAGTCGCACGCATATATGTAAATATGTGTTTGTAAGTGTTTGTAACGCTCCTGTCACATCTGCTTTCCTACCTCTCTCATTTTCCCTCTCCCTCCCTCCCTCCCTCCCTCTCTCTCTCTCTCTCTCTCTCTCTCTCTCTCCCTCCCTCTCCCTCCCCCTCCCTCCCCCCTCCCTCCCTCATGTTCCTGTGACCCCAATTCTGGTGGTCATCTTCGCCCTCAGGCGGGGCCCCTCGCTGTCCACCACCACACCGCTTTACCAAACCGTTTTATGATCGGCATACCAATTAAATCCAATACCTGTCGTCACGTCGGCCACTAAATTCCGATCGCGTGGTTGTCTCCCTGTAATCCATCTCGACGGCCCTGACCGCGTGCCAGCCTCGGCGCTGACCGGCCGCTCTCACGGTGTGAGATGACACGCTCTCACGGTGTGAGATGACACGACCTCTGGCGCCTGCGGGCGTCCAATCGTCACTCGGCGGCCTCCTGATGGTGACCTCTGACCTGCATCACACCCCCTCCACACTCCCGTGACACGACCCCGCACCACACAGCCGCTATTTGAGTTCGGAAGTGGCCAAAATGCGATAACTCGTTAACCAGTTGACATTTTGCCAAGAAATTTTTATTGTATGTGAAGTCAACCGTACGGTCACATATGGGAACGTATGAGCCTCCATGCTGATATGCATCATTGCCGTAAAAAATACTTTTGCTTGTAATCCGCGGATGACGGGTATATCCCATAACGTGGGTGACTCGGGAGGGGATTCTGCATAGCTTCCCTGCTGTCTTCGAAACCACTCGTTCAATACTAAAAGTTCAAACGGCTTCTGATAGGAAAAGCTGACAAACGAAACCTAACTTTGTCACAAAAGGTCATGGAAAGGTCATGGGTCACAAAAGGTCATGGAAAAGGTCATGGAAGGAAATGTATACATTTTTAAGGTCATGCGACACATCTTTGATGGTCCATTTCGGCAAAAGCATCTAAAAATGATGTCATCTGGGTCGTCCGATTCGAAACTATTTCCATTCGACAAATGAAGGTCAGGTCACGGCGAGGTCAAAAAGGTCAAATTTTGAAGTTGAACATTTTCAACAAAAAAGATGTGCATCGGATGCAATTTGAGCTCTGGAACACGATGATGCTATTCGTTTTGGTTTTCGATGTCAAGAACGTACTGAAATTGCCTTTGCAATATCGAAAATTGCAGGGCATATTTTAACAAATTTTTACTGCGTCCCAAAGTTGAGCAGAGGGCACTGCTACGACTAAGGGCACAGGGCAAGGAACAGAGTGGGGCACTGAGGAGGGCAGAAAGTAGGGCACGGCAGGTTGCAGGGCATGGCACAGGACGTTTTAGAGGGAAGGCCGGGTACAGGTCAGGGCAGACAGCAGGGCACAGGTCGGGGAACCGGACAGGGCAGGGACGCAGTGGGTCAAATTAGCAGGGGCTACGTCCCAAGGCGAGGGGGCTGCGTCCCAAAATGGGACGCAGTAAGTGCCTTAAAGGGACTATCCCACCTTTAACATGGGGTTTGAGTTAAGATAGCCAAGTTTGCGGCGAGGTTCAGAAACCACTATCTATCTAGGTTGCAACCCCCGCGGCCTCTTGGTGTTGAAGAAATTCGTTCCCTTCATTTGAAAATGGGCCTTGTACAAGGCCCTATCTTCAACATGGAGCGACCGTTAGTGTGACGTCACCTCGTTTAGTCATTCTGATTTAAATGGGTTTGTTCGTTGAAAAATCGCTTAAAACTTGGTCTGAATTTTGTTGTGGTGCCTACCAGTGACGTACCCAAGGGGGGGCCACGGGGGCCATGGCCCCCTCCTGAGCGCCGAAGGCGCTCAGGGGGCCCCTCAGGCCCCGGTATATTTTTCAAACACTGGATAAAACGTCTTTTGCTAGGAAGAAAAAATGATCAAAGTTTCATTTATGTGCCCCTGGTTACCCGAGGGGCCCCTGATGACCCGATGGGCCCCTACAGTCATCCGAGGGCCCCCGGTTTCCTGGGCCCCTGGTCGCCTAGGGGGCCCCTGGTAGCCGGGGCCTGGTCGCATGGGGGCCCCTGATTGCCTGGGGTCCCTAGTCGCCTAGGGGGCCCTGGTAGCCGGGGGGCCTGGTCGCATGGGGCCCCTAGTCGCCAAGGGGGCCCCTGGTAGCGGGGGCCTGGTCGCATGGAGGCCCCTGGTTGCCTGGGACCCTTGGGGGCCTGGGGGCCCCCGGGTGACCTAAGGGCCCCTTCGGAAGCAGGTGGCCCCCTCCTGGGCGAAATCCTGGGTACGTGCCTGGTGCCTACAGAGTAAAAAGAATCAGCTTTATGACAGTAATGTGGCCTGGGGAAGGAGGTAATTTTGAGCTGTGACGTCACATATTTGAAAGTTTGTGTTTGGAATATGGGAAGCCTAAGATGTTTAATGAAAAATAAATGCCAGAACCGTGTTCCTGGTCATCCAATCTATAAAGTCGGGCACAATTTAACTGGTTTTAACAACATTTTAGAAGGTGGGATAGTCCCTTTAACCCTCGCCCGTAAACGGCGATCTGCCACCTTCGCCCATGCAGGGGGGGGGGTTGGTGCGACCCCCCCCCCTTGGCGTTTGAAAACGGAGCGTCGTAGAGCTTAGCGGAAAAGACCAACGGATTGCTCTCGCCGAGATCTCGCGATTGGTGGTATATTTTTTGGTCCTAGGTCAACATTTGACCTACTTTTGACCGGTCAAAGGTCAAATTTTCGGAAAAATAGACTTTTTTCAACTTTCGGCGGCGATTGCGGCAAAACGGTGGGAGATATCGACTTGAAACCTTCACTATCGTGTTCCTTGATCAATTCTCTATCGTTTGGTATGTATTTCGTTTCCCTAGCTCTAAAAATGGCGCGTTGGGAGCGCCGGAAGTCGGCAAGGTCACAGTCGGCGGCAGAAATTCGAAAAATCAAAATTTAAATTTTTGAAATCTGATTGTATTTTTGGATTTGGGAGGTCCATTTGCTCCCTATAGAAGCTAATATTGCTGCATATTCCCATTGAGGTGACAAGAATTAGCAAAATAGTGGTTCGGGCGCTTTTCAAAAATAGTACCGGACGCTGTTCCTCTTGTGACGTCATAGCTCCGTGACCTGACCTGACCCGGTCAAGTTTCTTATACCGTATGATAGCCAATACTTGCCCCAATATGCATGGGAAGTTTCATCACGATCCATCAACCGATGTTCGTACCACCGGCAGGAAACCTCGGGCGTTGGCACTCAGTTTGTGAAAATCCGGCCGGAGGCTGTTCCCTTTGTGACGTCATAACTCCGTGACCTGACATGACCCGGTCAAATTTTTTTATCAAAAGATGCGCAAGGTTTGCCCCATAAGGTACCCAAAATTTGGCGGCGCTGCGCGCCGCCGTTTTTGCACTATTTCCGAAAAACCTCAGGGGGGGTTGCACCAACCCCCCCCCCTACATGGGCGAGGGTTAAAATATTCCCTGGAAAATTGTGATTAACCGACTACGGTAAAATGCAAAAGCCGATAACATTGCCATTTCTGAAGATATCTGACTGAAACTTTCTAAAAGCAATGCAACTGTTACATACAAAAGCCAATAAGGTTCATTCTGGTCGATGGCTGCTCCCCAAAACTATGAATGTTATCAACCATATCGGACATTCTTACGATGTTCTCTTGGCTGGATGTCTTTTTGCTTTATTGAATTTGATCAGACTACCTACATTCAGTTAAGACGACGTACATTTATTGGTCACCAGAAAGTATACCCACAAGTCAATCGACAATCGACAACCAACAAATGCAATCGACACGAGCGTCGAGCACCCCTCAGCACAAGCAACTGCCGGGGGCGATTAGACGAACCGCGCTCCTCGCTCGCAGCTGATTGGTCAGCTGCCGAACCGCACGGACGTCAGCTGCACGGCCGCCGCACAGTGGGCCGATATGCCATTTTAGCGCGACAGGGCCTGAATCTTCGAACGGAACCCTCGGTTTTTTGCGAGTAATTCGCGTAAAAAGCGGCCAATTGCAACGAAACTTTCAGTACCCTCGCGATAACTAATTTCACAGCTAACCTGAAAATTTCATGACCCTGACCCTAATGATCTTTGACCTGTGACTTTCTTTCGAGACCATGTTTGGCCGGAATCGCGATTCAGCGTATGTCGGCTCACATTAGCCGCGAGTTTCGGCAGTCTTTTCGTGGTTTAAAGCGTTCAAGCATGGGGTATTATGTTGCTCCCATGCATAAGGGTGGGTGTCAAGGTCACCGGAAGGTCAGGTAAGGTCATTGACCTTTGATGACCTTGGTTCAATTTTTAGAGTTTTACATGTTTCTAGGCTAGTTTTTGGAGCTGAATTCGAATCTAGCAACCATTTGAACATTTACTATGTAGCTTTGGTGCCTTTGTAACATGTTACGAAGCTGTCAGAGGCGGTTGCCACCTTCTACAAATACCCGGCAAAACCCTTACTGGTTGACCTGACCTGACCTGACCCGACCTGGCCTAAATGCATTAAGACATCATCTATGATCGTAAATACCATTATATTCCTGATCAGCACCCAAAAAACCCATAGCAGCCACTCTTTACGACGTTCTAACAGGTCCGATTTTCCCAACTTTTGGGTCATTGATCTGACCTGGAAGATCAACCGATGACCTAGGACCTTACAAATGGGTATCATCAGCTTCCTCTTGTCACGGGCAACACGCTCGTCTTTTCCGCGAAGCTCTAGCTGGACCGGGGGCGAAACGGCAGGGGGGTCCAACGAACCCCTTCTATGCGTTCGCGGCTGGAAAAACACCACTAGAGGCGAGGGTTAATTAAGCCAAATCTGAGGGCTTATTTCAGAAAGACCGCTAAAAGAGCAATGGAATGCACTTTTCCGCGACGATGTAGCTCTATTGGTCCCCGAGGTAAGGGCCGGTGTTTCGAGAAATGTTGTTATATGCAACATTTTACCTTTGATGACCTCTGGCGACGTGACCTTTGACCTTTCCTAGAAATGACTAATTACTCTATCTGGAATTTCGGGCGCTCTTTCGAATGCCACTTACTACGTGTCGCTATGTGGCCCAGGAGCCGAGTTAGAAGGGGAGTGTTCAATCAACACCTCCCGGCCCGGCGCGCTTGACGCCGAGCACCGGTCCGGCGCGGGTTGATGTTTGGCTGCTACATCCAAAGTCGCAAAAAGTCGCAAGAAACGACTGTTGGATCTTGTAGTGCAATAACTCATTGACATGTAGCGAGATTTTCGAAGCGGTACTTTGCGGTACTTTTTTTAAAAGTCTATTTGTGTGTGACATCAATTATGTGAAATTATGTTTTCGTCTTTAAATCTTTGCGGTGCAAATACATCATAACTAAGTAAGAGTTCGCCAATTTCATGTGGTTAGGTGTGTTCTGCAGACCCGGAGCTATCGTTTGATGTATATAAATGTGGAATTCTTCCTCAAATTGTGATTGTTTTCGTGGATCAAAGATACGCTGTCGAAGAGTGCGGGGGACGAGTTCGGTCCAAACGATTCCGAAGTTCGTGTTTAAGCTGAGTTTTCGCCATGAAATAGCAATTGTGTTGGAAAACAAAGACCACAGCAATGTAGTATGATCATTTTTGAACAAATTGGTATAGGTTTCATTGCACATCCACAAAGTTCGATTTTTTTACCCATGTCGTGCTGGACCTGGCGATCGGCCCAGTGTGCGCCGCCCGGCCGACCTGACCGGGGTCGGCCGGGCGGCTACCTAGCGTCACTAGAACTGCAATAACTTTTGCCGGCAGTGTGATGCCGACCTAATTTTTTCAGCAAATGAATCACAATTGTACGGTATATGTTATGGACGTTGTCTCGATGTGAGGCACGCTGTGCGTTTTTTGGTAGGCCTATGTAAATATTGAAATCCTCAAGCCCTTCTGCTTTGTGCAAGTGTGCAACAATTAGCTTACAATAACTGAGTGGGAAGTTTTTTAGATGCACTATTGTTACCAATGGATTCCGCACATTTTCCCCTTTCAGCTGATATCTTACTTACGCATTTTCAAGCAAAGAATATGACAGGAGACTCGTCAACATTTACATGAAAATCGCAGCACAAGTTCGGTCTCACGGAGCAAAACAAAACGGTGTACCTACTTTGGGAGCCCATCAATCTGTGCCAGAATGAGTAATATTTCTTCTGGATGATATTTTATACAGTCTGATCAATTTACGACCAGAAAATATGAGAAAATCACGCTTTAAAATTTGTCGAAAATTAGGGTATTGGCCACATCTGAACCCGGATAGCGGCTGTGTGCGCACGGGTGGTGGAGAGTAGGGATACTGTGGTGCCATATTCAGGCTATGTCCGTCACGATGCAGCGCCATGGGCCGTGAGGTCGGACCGCCCCGGCGCCATCTGCCCACCGGGCTGGTCCCAAGGTCAGCACGTCACGGGTACGACTGTCGTGACGGTCAGCAGTCCCACGGGTCGCCACGACAGCCGTCATCCGACCGTCCGCCTTCGAAACCAGACTGCAGATGATTTGGCAGATGACATGACCGGGTGAGGTGATTTCGCCGTGCGGATGGAGGGTCAAGGCGAGCTGTTCTTGCGGTAATGCCGGGTTCCAAGCACGTTTTCTGTTCGGAATAGTTAGCCGAAATATCGGTCATGTGCCCTTTCAGACCAAGCAGTTCGCATATTCGTGCACTGCCAGTTCGACTCTCTGAGCACTCCCGCATGGCAATGACGCGTCCCGGGAGGATTTTTATCGGTACTTTGCGTTTATGGTTTATTCATAGGACCGCAGGATAATTGATCACGCAAGGACAAGCAGCGCAGCCTCGGCCAAATTAGAGGCAGGATTCGTGTTCGTTTTTGCATGTCAAGCTCCGGCTAATTCATGGTGTCATTGAGTATTTATTCACGGATTCCTGGTAAATTAGCCCTAAGAGTGTTACTGCGATGGCACGATCCGCACATGCACCGCTAATTTCATTACGCTCATAAGGGGATCGTGAGCGCTTACAATGCACGCTCAATGGAATAGGACACCAAAGACTGGGCTAATAGCTTATGGCCTACTTGAGGCTTGAGCATCACGAAGTTCCGTGGTGACACTTGACAAAAAAAAACACACATATGACTTTTTGTTTCATTTTCTAGGACCCTTAGCAAGAACCTCGCTCATCTGAAATTAGGGCCAAATGAAAGAGCAGCCCAGGCATTGAGCTTTTGCGCAAATTCGTCCTCAAGAATTGAATAGGGGTAACGGGCGGAACACCAGCGTTCAGCGCAATGTTTGTCCGTCGGTAACGGTATCCCTTGGCATGCGGTATCCATCCTCTGAGCTCCAGCACAATGCAGTGACTGGTGAGACGGGGAAACGAATGGCCCGGCGCGGCGCGCCCCTCTGCCGTTTGTCCGCCCTCCCCCGCTCTGCCCAGCGCCGAGCGCCGCCCGCCCGACGACCGGGCGGGCAGCCCATCCGTCCCGTCCTCAGCACGACAGAGGTGCGCGGCCGGCCCCAGATCGCACCCGATTGCGATGCTAATTGCCGGAGCGCCGCGCACGATCAGCTGGTCCTGGCGACCTCGACCCCGGAGCAGTGACCTTTGACCGGGTCACGTTAGCTGGCCGCCCACGGTTGTCGTGAGGGGGCCGGCCCCGGGACCACGCGATGCAGAGGATGGGGCTGACCTCTAGAGATCCCCTCCATTGAGCGTGACCTGTATCCAGAGCAGTGGTTTACTGAACCGCGAAACCGACCGTTACAACGTGGCCTAGACCGAGCGAATCTGCGAGTGAAGTTTCCACCCTGAAATCCTACCCATCGAACACCTCAGGCTAATGGACTACACGGATCGGGGTTTTAGAGACCGGTTTTTCATAGCTGAGTCGTGAGGTTCTGCGGGTTTACGTCCACGCGGAGTCCCGATTCCCGTGTCTCGATGCATTCGAAACAGAGTGAACTATATACCTCTTATTTCACAGACCGAGCGATTTGAGTCGTATAGATTTGTCTATTCTAGCCCTCGCATGTGTAGGGGGGGGGGTCGGATGGACCCCCCATGGTTTTTCGCGAATAACTCGCGTAAAAAGCGGCCGATTGCAACGAAACTTTCAGTACCCTCGCATTGATCAATTTTACACCTACCCTGAAAATTTCATGACCCTGACCCAAATGACCTTTGACCTGTGACCTCTTTTCCCAGACCATGTTTGGCAGGAATCGCGATTTAGCGTATGTCGGCTCGCATTAGCCGCGCGTTTGCAAGCTTTTCGTGGTTTCAAACGTTCAAACATGTGATTTGATGTTGCTCCCATACATAAGGTTGGGTATCAAGGTCACCTGAAGGTCAGGTCAGGTCATTGACCTTTGGTGACCTCGGGTGACCCCGGTTCACTTTTTCGAGTTTTACATGTTTCTAGGCTAGTTTTTGGAGCTGAATTCGAATTTAGCAATCATTTGAACATTTACGAAGTAGTTTTGGTGACTTCGTAACATGTTACGAAGCTGTCAGAGGCGGTTGACACGTACTACGAATACCCGTCACGACGCCTACTGGTTGACCTGACCTGACCTGACCCGACCTGGTCTAAATGCTTAACGACATCATCTGTGATCAAAACTAACACGATATTCGTGATCAGCACCCCGAAAAACCACATAGCAGCCACACTTTACGACTTTCTAACAGGTCCCGATTTTCCCGACTTTGGGTCATTGACCTGACCTGGAAGGTCAACCAATGACCTAGGACCTTAAAATTTGGTAACATCGGCTTCCTCTCGTCACGGGCAACACGCTCGTTTTTTCCGCAAAGCTCTAGCTCGATCAGGGGCCAAACGGCAAGCCGCAAGGGGGGGTCCAACCGACCCCCCCCCCCCCTACACATTAGAAGCTGCCAAACGCCGCACACATGCGAGGGCTAGCATTGGAATTACTGTAGCAATGTAGCACCGGGCAAACCCGCCGACTGCGACTCTACCTCAGTGACTCAGACCCGCGTCTCGTCCGCGGCGACCACTCCTGTCTCTCCTAAGTCCTTCAAAGAAGATCCCATGGTCCGGCGGTGTCCAGAGAAAGCTAACCGGTTTTGTCCCGCTAACACCGCCACGCGGTAACCGGACGGCGCATCCGACTGGGGGATTTTGTCGCAGCTGCCCGCGAGGTGACCGCACCGAACGCCGGCGAGACCGGACGAGCAGGTTCGTCCGCGACAGTCTAGTGTAGTCCATGAGTGCTCCGCAGGTCATGTCATTATACAACCCCGTGTCATGTCATGAGACCGGGCGAGCAGGTCGGTCCGCCCCAGTCTGGTCTGGTGCCGTCCAGAGGTGCTTCGCAGGTCATGTCATTATACAACCCCGTGTCATGTCATGAGACCGGACGAGCAGGTCCGTCCGCGCCAGTCTGACTCTGATTCAGTCCAGAGGTGCTTCGCAGGTCATGTCATGAGACAGTCAATTCGGTTCGTACTAGTTGGCTTCGCATGAACTGAACAAGACTGGAGAGGGAGAGAGAGAGAGAGAGAGAGAGAGAGAGAGAGAGAGAGAGAGAGAGAGAGAGAGAGGCAGACAGACAGAGAGAGATGACCAGACGCCTCCTACCGCAGCCAGGTGCGGCCAATCGGAGGGGCGTGGGAACGTTGCAGGCCATGTGACCACAGATGCCAATCACTGGTGTATCGGGCCGAGCCGGTCACGACAGTCGCCTAGTCTGACGCGGCAGATCCACCGCTGCCGCCGCGTCCGCCGTTAGCGAGACACTAAAACGGGACACACGAGTCCCATGTCCGACAACGGGTTCAGCCGGGATGAGACTTTTCCGAGAGAGAGAAAAACAGGGATTTCAAGGTCTGGGAGATGTTGAGATGGATGTCTATAGATTGCCGAAGTGGTAATTTGAGCGGGAGGGAGTTACTTATGTGGAAATAGAAATCCAACAGCATGTGTTACGTGGTGAGTCGTAGACCGCAGCTGTGCGGTGCCAATTACAGATACCTACACGCGCAGTGATGACCTTGCTCGCATGCAGGCTCAGCAGACTGCAGAGTCGATGAGTTCGTCAAAGTTCGTGCAAGCTGAGAGTGAGGCGTGAGCGGGAATGGGATGCCAGGCTTTCGCAAGTCCTCGAGTACCTGTTAACTTTAACCCTCGCCCGTACATGGGGGGGAGGGGGGTTACCCCCCCCCCAGGTAGTCTTTCTGCTCTGCACTCAACATTTTTAGAGCTAGAAGGCTGATTTTTCGTATAGCTGCTCCTCTATCCTTTCTTGATGTCCACAGAAAATTTCAAGATTCTGTGGTCTTTGGTTTCGGAGATATGACCTTGTTTTTCAGGTCATGTCATGACCCAAATGGCCAATTCTCAACATTTTGCGTTGGCTATGGGCCTTGTGAGCTTTGGACACCTTAATTTCGGCCTTTTTTACCAGTCTTACCTCCCACCTATCATGGAACATGTTGTTCGACGATGTACAGATGTCAAGGTCAAGGTCAAGGTCAACCTAGGTCATCTAAGATAATTGCGTTTTAGGCAAGCGGAATTTACTTTTTGTGAAGTTTTTTTGACGGCATTTTTGGTAAAAGCTTCTCAGATCATGATTTCATGTAATATGGACACATAAACAATCGGTGCACACATCAGTATACACACAGACACACACAGACATACAAACACATATAATTGACCTTGACCTAACTTGACCTGAAATGACCTCAGCAGCAAAAATCTGGTCGGGTAGTGTGACAAAGAGGTTCTAGCTGGCTTGGCACCAGAAAACGGCATCGTCATCGGTATATGATAAGCAGTGCACTTGATATCCAACGGTGACCCAAAACAGCAACATTTTTTAGTTTGACCTGACCTGGAAGGTCAATGACTGACCTGAGAAGGTAAAACTGGGTATCATTGGATTCGTCTCTTCCTAAGGAATCTTTTTGGTCTTTGCCGCTAAGCTCTATCTCCAACAGGAACGAAATGGAGCGGGGGGTGGCAACCACCCCCGCCCCCCCCATGTGCGTTCTAGGATGGGAAAATGGCATGTGCGGGCGAGGGTTAAAAGTTGACATATTTGTATAAAGTAGTGTACCTACATAACTAATAAACACTATAAATAAACCAAATGTTTAATGTAACATACCTACACAGTGCGCGCACATTGAACTGAACAGCGTATTTTAGGAAGCAGACACACCTTGCGAGTAATTTGACGGTGCCATTTTACAGCTGCTGGAAAAAGCACCATTGACACTTTGACAATTCTCCTTCCCTACTCCTCATATAACGGTGCCTGACATAAGCCGGACTTCTCTTTGACGGCACAGCACCATCCATTACCTCCTTCGGAACGGACAGCGGCATGCCTACATTCCACTTATCGTCCCGGGATGGTGGCGATGTCGGTGGAATTCACAATCTCCGCTGGTTCAGATGTGAAGCTGCAGTTACGATTGATTCGCTGACAGCGGGGTGCGCATGTGGTGACCTCAGGTGCAGATCAGTGCAGCATTTTTCTACATTTATCTTTAATCTGACAGGAACCCTGATTGGCAGCTGTGCTGATTAAAAAAGGTTGGTGACGATGGAGATGAATGTTTTAGATTGGGGATAACGTAAGCTGGTGATTGAAATAAAATACGAATAAGTATGTTAAATGTGACTCATATTTCACGGTGGAACGCTGCCGGCTTTCGAGGAAATGTCAAATCAATTAGGTATCTTTTGCGTAAAACTCATTAGTGACTGAAGTTGAACACATCAAGGCCGTTATGTATCGCGGAAGGGATATAGGTACCGAAATATCGCTTCGACAGCACTGCTAAGTACAGCATTACAGAGCGCTGTAAAACGTAATATGTCTATGGCTATTTCTGATCCGATGATTTTAACCGGTTATCCACCAGTTTCTTTTATCAGTTCCGACACGTTCCACTTCCATTTTATCTAGGGGAAAGTGGGGTAAGACGGTCAAGGTAGGTAAGACGGGCACCCCCTCTGCAGACCAAACCAATAGCGCTACGAGCGAGAAAAATTAGGACCAGAATAGCCTTTCCCACTACACACCGCCATTGAAGTCTGGTGAATTTGTGTTCGGTCAATAATCTTTTATTTTGATTTCTTTAAAACACTCATTTCATTGAAAACATTCATAATGTATTGTGCAAGCTTTTGTGTGCAGCACTATAGAGTTAAAAACTGGCAATCACTTGTGGCACACTCATATGCCTCCAGTGTTCATTCACCGCGGATTTGCTTTGTCTGCATCAAATTGTCCACAGAGAAAAATCGTGCTGAACTTCTGACATTGAGTTTGGGGTAAGACGGGCAACTATGAATCCGATGGGTCTGTAATGGTAAAAATATTTTTGTTGCTGTAGGAAAAAAGAAGCATTTCTGATAAGAATATGTTCGATTCCGATACTCACAGACATGTTAGCAATATTCCTTCGGCACAGTTTATTCTCGAATAATGAATGTGAAAAACGGCTCTACATGGCTTCTGAACTAGGGCCTATATACGAGTATACGCCTTCTGCACGAATCTCGTATACTGCCATTTCCGAAGCACTTGAGACCAACGAGCGACTGTATCAATGCGGCTAATCTCGGGCATTTGCTGCGAGCTGTGCTGGTCGGTGAAAGAAGCTGGCCGTCTTGCCCTACCCATGTGACCGTCTTACCCCATGGAGTGGGGTAAGATGGGTTTTTGCAAGGTTTTGCAAAAATAGCTGCAGTTTATTTGTTGAGTCAGGTCTAAGTCTCATCTTCTGGCAAATGGAAGTAAAATGTCTGTAAAAGGTTTTCACTCAGTTTCCCGTTTCTATGATGTTTCTAACCGGCCGAAAAATGGCTCCAAAGTTAAGGTGCCCGTCTTACCCCACTTTCCCCTACGGCACACAAAAATTATTGAATTACCGTTCTCCATGCCAACCCCTATCACGCATTGTGATCTCAGGCTAAGAGGTTTGCCTTGACGTATACGCACTTCAACTTTCATCTATAGTCATTCGATTAGGCATCCCGCGATTGGCGCTGTGTTCTTGCATGCCTTGTCGCTGTTTGAGCCAGCTCTAGGTCAACCACCGATGGTCACAGCTCTCCAGCAAGGTCACAGACTCTCCGGCGATCCGTGGCATTGAGTACTCACGCTAACTTCAGGCCAGCGACCGTAAAACACGGTGCGGGTGACTCACTCCGGAGCATGACCCGGGCCGCACTGAATCCCAGTGACCCGCGTGACCCGGCCGCCAGGGGTCACGGCGCTGATGATCGGGTCTTAATTAGAGATGAAGAGATCACACGCGGGGCTCAGCTGTAGGGATGGATATTGAATAGCTTTGTGCACTGTACAGGATCATCCAGTAAATAAGGTCATGCTCGTCCTTTTTTGGTCGAAAAAGTTGTTCACGGTTTAACCTCTGCTCTATCCTCTTTACCGTTGTCTTTCGGTCAAATCTGAGAACATTACTCAGGAAGAGAGACTATCCAATGCGCCTTTCCGCGGGGCAAAAGTTGGTTCCCGAGTGTTGTGCCGATTCATTGAAAATTGTCGCAATAGGCGAAATTTGACTTTCGATGACCTCTGGTACGCACCTTGTAGTGACACGCGGTAGGCGTTCGAAAGAATGCCAAAAGCATGAAACGACTTCGGTAGGTATTTTTACAGATCAAGCCAAAGGTCAGGTGACCAGAGGTCATCGAAGGTCAAATTTCGCCTATTGTGATAATTTTCGACGAATCGGCACACAACTCGGAAGCGAACTTCTTCCCCGCAGAAAGGCCCATTGGATAGCCGCTCTTCTCTACGTGGGGTCGTGACGCAAGATCCGAGTTAGAAGGATGTATTCAAACACCCCCCGCCCCCAGCAGGGCGTAAATATTTGTGGGTATCATCAATCATGCCTGCGTCGTAAAAAAAACGACACAGTCAACCATTTATGTCCTTCAAAAAGATTTTACGAGCTAAATGACATAGTGAGACAGTATCATGCGAGCTCATTGTAAAACAAGTCATATTCTAAAAGCGAAAACACTGCCGTACATCAGATAAGGCATCACGTGTAGGCACACGTGTGTAGCATTAGTTGGTATGCTTTGTGGATACAACCTTCAGTTAGCCTTAAAAGTACATATTGTACGCTCTTCCGCGCCTTACAAGCGAAATGCGACAAAATTATCCACCAACGGACAACGGCTTAGGATGATGAGATGGCTGCATGCGACCGGTCCGTTTGTAGTTGACGTGTCCTCAGCCGCTTGTCCTGCATGCCAAGTGCCAACACATGACAGTGGTACGACTTATGATAGGTCTTTGTGGCTTGTGCAGAGTTTACAGGCAACAGTGTCACAGCCCACAAGTGTTTTTTTTTTTAAATCGAGCTCTGACATTTACGCCGGAAACCATTTGCATTGTTAACCCGCGCCCCGTAGGGCTACCGGCGGACCCTACCACCCGTATGGGGGGGGGGGGGCGTATCGGCCCCCCCCCCCTAAGATCTCGGAAAGTTACCGACCGATTTTCAAAATTCAAACGGCGTTCGATAGCCCCACCCGGGAACTACCTTGTGACCAAATTTCATTGACCTAGGTCAAACCGATGACGTCACAGGTCAGGTCAAAGGTCAGATTTTCACCGTTCACAGGCAATTCAAGAAATGTGCTGTGAAAGCGAGTAAATTGGTAATTTATTGAAAACCATCGATGGTACATTGTTCGTCAAACACATACTTTGCTATCTGAGGTCACTGATACCAGGTCAGGTCACAGCGAGGTCAGGTCACCGGGGGTCACAATATGAATGTGTCGTGTGATACATGTTTTATGGTCCATTTTACATGACAAATGCAATTATGTGGGTTAGGCAGCCTTTGGGGCCAGCCTAGGTCACGTTTTTGTGAAGGTCAGGTCAAGGTCAGGTCAAATTAGGTCAAATTTCAAAGTTGATATTTTTGCATAAAATGGGTATCGATTCGATGCAGCTCGTCACGGGGAGTCTAATGGTGGTCTTTGTTTTGCTCTACGAGTTCTAGAATTGCCAAAAATTGAGTTTGAAAATTTGACGTCATCATTTTTGAACAGTTTTTTTCGCTATAACTTGGCCAAAAAACGAGGTATCGATCTGAAATTTGGTATGTAGATAGAAGACGGTAGGCACTATCACATATATTCCGGTTTTTTCGAAACTCAAAAAACTTTTTGGATTTTTTGGCGAATATATCCAAAAAAATGCTTTTTTGATTTTTGGGGGTCAAAACTCAAAAATTTCAAAAATTCGAGATAGCAGTTTTGTAGCCCTGTCAATTCTACACCTTTTATGTCTTGATCATTTTTCTGTATCTTCAAAGCTGTAGTCCTGACAGGTCTTCTCGCGAAGGTCTTTTTTCGGTCGAAAATGACAGAACATGACGTCACTCTGACGTCATTTGTGGCCAACCTATCATAGCCTCTGGAAAAATTTTTAGTCGCAATGTGTAAAATTGATGCCCGGAGGGGTCCTGAAAGTTTGGTGGCGATATCTCCAGCCGTTTAGGAGATATCGACCGAAAAGGACAGGGGGGGGCGTTTCGGCCCCCCCCCCTACGGGGCGCGGGTTAAGTCACTACTATTTTATTTTCTGCCAGCTAAAGTGCAATGCCTTTACAGAAGATATTGTTTATCGACGTCCCTGCGTGAACATAACGTAATAGCATCAAGTTTTATGTTACTTGTTCAAGCCTAAAAGAAATCAACAAGAATCGATGGTTGGCTTCTAAAAACAATACCTAGCACACATAATATACAAATTTATCACATCGCATCGCATTATTTGTATCGAGCGGTTCCTGGCAGGGCTTTAACATTTTCTTTCCGTCAAATTAATTATCAACAATCTAATATTCAGTTCTCTTTCATCAAGTAGAAGAAAATCTGTTGTGGATCTCTTCGCAACGGAGTCTGGCCTTTATTCTAAGAACTCACCACACTATCCCACCCCGTCTTCTCTCACGCTCCAAACCATCAGCATTCGCTGCATAAAGCGACCCATTTTAGATCCCAGACATCCTTCCTCCGATGATGTCACCGGCTGTCCTCCGATGACGTCACCCTCTTCCCTCCGATGACGTCGCCCGATCTCCTCCGGTGACGTAAGAACCGTCCTCCTATGACGTCACCTGCTGTCCTCCAATGACGTCAGACGCTCTCCTCGCAGGCGGCGGCGGTGGTCGGGCCGACCTCTGGCTCCCTGTCGGTGGCCACTGCTCGGCTCAGCCGGTCCCTGCAGCGTGCTGTGCCCGCCACCAGGCCAGGCAGTGGCGCCGGACCGCGGTACAACTCCCGGCCCGAGCGGGGCGCCGCAGTGGCCCGCAGACCCGCCTCCGGGTCCCCGTACCCGGCCGTGTACGTGGAGAGGTACCGGCCGGGCGGCGGCGGTACCGGCCGGCACCCGGGTACCGCCGGCAGAGCCGGGCAGGGCGCCGGGCCGCGCGGGCAGGGCGGCAGGGGAGCCGGAGCCGCAGGGCCCGGGCAGTGGGTGGTGTCCGCCTCCGGGAACACCTCCGATAGGTCCCTCTCCGGGGGAGCGCACGGCGACGTCAGCCGCCGCGCTGTGGGGTACTCCGGGTCCGCCAGGTGAGTGGGGTCCACAGGGTCCAGGGGGTGCGCTGGAGCCACGCTGGGACCTACAGGATCCTCACGATCAGCTGAACATGGCTGAGGTCCCTCCGGCCTCTCAGACTGATCCACGGTATTCTGTACCGGACTGCTGTCCCTCTGTGCCTCGCCTGACGCGTGCTGTGTCGTCGGTCGGGTCTGCTCCAGCTCTGGGACGGGCGTGGTGCCGTCTCGGGGCGGCTCCTGGCGTTCGGTAGCTGTCGCGGGGGCCGCACGGTCACTAGGCTCGAGGAGATTAGGAGATTCATCAGCTGGATCGTGAGGCTCAGTCGGGACGGGAGGACCCGAGACCGGCTCTGGAAAAGGAAGGGTGGGTGAGGATGGAGACGGACTGGATTGTGTCGTTGAAGCAGGAAGGGAAGGTACGCTACAAGTTGCCCGAGAACATACCGCCTGAACTAAAAAAAAGGTACAAAAAATCACTTTCATGTAGGGGCATCGCTTTGAAGATTAATTACAATTCCAGAATTATAGGCAGATAACGTTTGCCAAACAATACGGCGGATTATTATATGACGGCCAGCACAAAACAAGTTTGTGTGCAATCTCTACAACTGCTTACAAGTCACGTCTGCAACCACAAGCCAGGAAATACATCAGCACATTTGCAAATCCTTCCAGAAACTGGGAACATTACATATTCCTAAAACGGAATACGAAGCACAAAGCTGAGCACGTCGTTGAGTGTTTCAAGTGAGATCATCTCGCAAACGATCCGTGGTAAGCCGGTACATGACATGAATTATAACGATCTAAAGCATTTTTCCTCCATTTCATCTAGAGTCAGCCAAGAGACAGGCGGCCGGCAGAGCCGCCGAGGTCCGCAGAAACTCTCTGGACTGACGCAGCCGCCGGCGCCCCTCAGCTCTCCCTCTCCCCGGCCCCTGGGCTCTACCTGGGTAGTGGGCCTCGCTCAGCTTGTGCTGCAGTGCTGCCACCTGCTTCTCTAGTTGGTCCATCTTGCGACAGGTGTCGCCCGCGTCTTGAGCCGCTTCAATGCACGCTCGAACCTGGAACATGTGCCGTGAATACTAAATAACCACCGCATTGGCACGCGGCAAACACTGCGCAATCGACATCCACAATCAGCGCAAAATAATCAGTCACCAGGAATCGCAAACGGACATGTCAAACGAAACAACTACTTTGCATGTCAAACACATTCACCCTTCCTTGCACAACATCGTCTTAGACAACATCAAATCAGCGTATTTTTGCAAGTGGGACGAAAAAAGCCACGGCCGTCTGTCCGCGCGTTCCATCCGCCCGCAGTGTGGCGACATTGGCCGCTCTACCCGCCGCCATAGCGCACGGTGCCGTCAAACTCTGCCGGTCTGAGCCAGTCGCCGGACCGGTTTGGGCCGCCATCGGAATGTCGCTGTGACTTGTGGCACTCAGCCGCTTCCAGTTATACCAGAATGCCGGCGGCTATATTCGCTTGGTGTCACATTTCTACAGCCGGCGGTGAGAGGAGTGTTATCTCTCTCCTTACTCTCTCCCCGCCCCGGTGGATATGTTTACACTCCGTCATCGTTTCCCTCTCTTAGGCAAGAGGAATGCATGCATAGTGCGCATTGCACAATGCACATTACTCGTTTTACTTCGCTCCAGCCACAGTAGCTGGCCTTTAACATTTAAGCATTAAACCCTCAATTAATTGAGTCGGTTTAAAGCTCAGAGATGACGGGCGACATATCGAATTACATACGTGCTGTATATAGCTGCACCGGTCTGCAGCAGATAGTGTCAAAAATCCGTCGGTGTCAATAATCCGGTCCCTTTTCTCCCTCCCTTTCTTCTTCTAGTCTCTCTCCGCTCTTGCGCTCTACCTCACGGCCATCCCGATCCCCGGGTCCTACAGCTCACCTCTTTAGGTATCGGCGGGCACGTCAGAGCGTCATCGGTGAACTGACTCGGAGCTTTATCGGTGTCAAACAGCCACGACTTGCGCCTCCGGAACTGCATCCACTTGTCTGCTGTCTGAGTGGGCTGAGGGGGCAGGTCAGGTCAGGTCAGGTCCGGTCAGGTCAGGTCGAGATCGAGGTCAGGTTAGAACAGGGCGTGGTTATGATGGGTCGGGGTTGGTGTCTACTGTCTAGTTGAAGTAGTTCGCGTGAACGGGATTCGTAATAAAAATCCTGCTTTTTTTGTTTCATTGATCGAGCTGATACGATACGAGCAATTACAGCACGGGGACCCGCAGTTGCTACTGTACAGCGACCCTGAGTAAATTGTCCCAGCACCCTCACAGGGAACAACGATTAGCTGTCAGAGGGCACGCACAGAAAACCTCAGCTGCTCTTGTACAGGGACCGGCAGTCGAAATCAATGTTATCGGTTGTTACTGGGCAGGACAGACGGCTAGAGTTTGGGTTCGTGTACATACACTGTACAGTAGCAAATGCGGGTCCCCGTGCCTCCCCAGTCCCCCTCTTTCTCCCTCCACCCCCCCCCCCCCCCTCCCTGTCTCTCTCCCTCCCTCCCTCCCTCCGACTCTAACCTGACAGCGGGGCTCCCTCTCGACCCCGGCGCGCCCGTCCCTGCCGTACGTCTCCCTGTATGTGGACTGCATGGTGTGCTGGTTGTGATTGGTTGGGTGGGACGGTAATACACCCGTGTTCAGCTGCCGTAGCTGTCTGGGGACAGACAGACCAGTGAACACCAGTCAGACACATATAAAGATCACACAAAGGCAAGTCAATGAACTCTGAATTGGATGCTAGGCTACGCATTGTGCGAACGACGATCGTATGCAGCGAAAATCGAAGCCGGCTATCTCAAATGAAAATGAAATCTGACACAATTACATAATGAGTCACTTACAGGGATAAACCCGAAGTCCTAACCAAGGCATTTATGCTCATTTTTGCTGTCAAGTCGTTCAATTACCATCGAAACTGCTCGTTTGTACAATCAGTCCACCACAGATCGTACCTGCTGAGAGCGGTGTCGGTGACTCCGAAACTCCTCACCACGTGCAGCGGGTGGGAGCGGTCCAGGGGCAGCCGGGCCCGCTCCTGAACTGTGCGGTCCAGGGAGTCCTGGAACATACCAACACACACATCGAGCACTGCTTTACGGATAGCGCTGGCCGAGAAGAAACGATGCAAAAGGTAATTAAGAGCCATTGATCTAACATCGACCATGTTTTGCAATATTCGGGAGGGACAGATACGCGTTATAGCTGCATGGAATCGAAATAGGAAAAATGTTGTATCATGAGCTATACAGGGTCTTATACTATACCACGTGACCGGCCCCCTCACAAATGCACGTACCCGAGTGGTGCTGTGAAACTCGTTGTGGGTCAGGTCCGAGATGCGGTTGTAGGACGATTTGTGCAGGTTCCAGATGTCCGATCGCAGCGGATCGTAGTCGCGAGGCTCGGCCTGCTCGCTGATCTGCCTGGAAAAAAGAACAGTGTTTTGATGATAAGTGACTTCCATAAGTCACTAACAACGCTAACACCATTTGATGACATTATTGCAATCGGAGAAACTTTGTGAAAAGTGTAGCAGTGTTCTTAGAGGAAAGCAAACCATGTGAACTTTTAAAGGCACATACACATGTAGTTATCGCCTTGGGCGCATCATAGAACAACATTGACATGACGTCAAACTTTGGGAACTTCAGACGATCAACTTACCGGTCACTGGTGCGAACTTTCGTGTTGACATATTCTCCCCTTCCTCGAAGATTCAGTGTGCCGGGCCGTTCCGTAGTGTTGTACGCCATAACTTCTCTAGCAGACACTTCCTTCTCAGTGCAGTAGTCTGCAACCGAGCTACGGATTTACCGAACAAATACTGAAATCGCGTGCGCTCTGAAGAGCCTCTGCAGTGAATCGTTCGCAATAGACTGTTACAACTTGTGCTTATTCAAGGTGTCAAAAGAAAGGCTCGGTTCGCGCGTGGATTCGAGTTGGATTCGAGCATCAACCGTATCGCATCGCATGTATCGACGAAACATCACGGGTCGCAGGGGCGGAGGGCAACCGTTGCCATAGCAACGCAATTGGGGTCCGCTTTGCTCGAAAACCTAATGGTTTACATGATTGAAGGAGAGATAATCCGTCATTGCAAAATACAACGCGCTGCGTAGCCACGACGGCAAAAAAAGGCAGAAAAGCAAGTCTAAATGCAAACAGACCAATCAGGAGACGCCAATTTACATATCGTTTCCGCTTTCGGTAATCACGGATAATTCACAGGCTGGCGACTAAAGAATCGAAAGATTTTTGGAACGTACGTGTTTATTCTACGGACGCTTCTAGTGAACAGCGCTCACGGTTGTCGACACAAACTTGTGAGCAGACCGGATTCACCTCCGATTCGATCGGAGTCTCGTCAACCCCGTGGCCAGCGGGAATAACTCGCACACTCCAAACACACATAATATACACACAATAAGATCATCTGGCAGCCCGCAGGCGCCATATGGCAGCACGCCGTCCAACGGACCGTTGACGTTACATCAGCCCGGGTCAGGTCAGGTCAGACCAGAGCCCGGCCATTCGCCGCGCGCTTCGTTCCAGGAATACACCGACCGACGTCCCTCTAAAACACACGCGGCCAAACCACACCACTCCGGGCCAAATCACGTAACATAAAGTGATGCAACGCAGCGTCACACGAACGCCCCCGCTTCCCACCCCTTCCCTTTGTCCACTGACGTGGCGTCTAAAATTGCCCTTACTGCGCGCCCAGCCGCCCTCGGCACCTGTCAAACCGCGCACCGCCTCCTGCCACCGCCCTCCTCTCTCCTCTCCCTCACTCTCTCCTGTAACCCGCCACCTCCTCCAACCGTTCATCCGGTCACAATGGCACAGGCAAACCTCCAGTGTCGCCGGGGCGCTGCGCGGGGGCGCCCCTCTAACGCTACTCGTCCCTCCGCCACTATGTACAGGTCAGGTACACGATCAGCACCGCTCCGTGCGGTAGCAGTGACAGGGGGAGCGAGAGATGACAGCCGCCCTCGCGTAAAGGCGCACAAAACCACCACACACGGCGCAAGCTCACTCACACTAGCAGTTCGGTGAGCGGTGCACGGCTTCCATGACTTGTGTAACGCTCCGGCGCGGCGGAGCCTTCGTCGATATGTCACATGTCGCGTCGCGTTCCGCGATTCCAGGCCACACCTCGTGACGAAGAGATGCGTAACGCCACTCGCGCCGCTAGTCTCCGCGCGTCACTCTATGTACTGATTACGTGACGCGTCACACGGGTGCGTCACGGCGTCATGACGTCACCAAGGCGCGGCGCTCAGAGCGAGCCGAGCTTGGGGAGGATTTTCTTGTTGAGGGGTTTGTTGGGGTCACGGGTGACGACCAGCGGGGACTTAGAGACGGTTTCGTGGTACTCCTGCCGGACAGAGGGGAGGGGGCGATCAACAGAGGCCAGGGTGCGTTTATCCGAGGCAGCATCACAGGTGGTGGTATCGCTGATCTTCTATAAACATGAGCCCGCCAATCATCAATCTACGGGCGATCCTGAAGCTGGCTTTAATTAACAGCATAGCTGGCATTCGTCTGGCTGGTATTTAAGAGGAAACGAACTCAAACGATAAAGCAAAAGTGATTCAGATGAGAAATAAACAAGAAGAAAAACAAACACAAATTCAGGTGATGAAAGCACAACCAAGTATGCCGACACAAACAGACTCAGGCAGCCACCCACTCAGCCCAGCGCCTGTCCCCCGTCTCCCGCCCGTCTCCCCGGCCCTATCAGTACCCGCCTGTCTCCCCGAATTGACCCCATACCTGGAAGCAGGGCACGATGCAGAGGCTGACGGAGCAGTCGCGGCACATGTATTTGGTCTTTCTGCGCAGTGTGCGGCCCTGCGAGTACTCGGTGTTCCAGCAGTGTGAACAGGAGACGGCCGGCCCGTCCCGGAGGACCGGCGCGTGCGAGCGGCAGCTCGGCGACCGCTCCGAGGGCGGCTGGGCCTCGTCCGCCTGTCCGAGAGGGGGGGGGGCGGTGAGTGAGGTGGAGGTGGGGGGAGTAATGCTGAGAGGAGGGAGGTTGATTGCTGTTTGCTTCCATACGACACAACACACATGCTCCGGTTCAGTCTATCCCAGCGTGGGTCGACTTGGGAGTGAAATCAGTTTACAACACAATTAAGGTTAAAGCAAACAGCATATCACAACAAATTATATTACAACAGCAACTAATCACACACCCAATTTCCCTCCAGGCTATCGCTATTCCGTTCCAGCATGACTCATCCCACCTCTCCCAAACAAACAAATACAGGCTAGCCTAGCCCATCCCACACAATGCTCGCTCTTAAACCTTCCTCAATCTCTCACGCAAGCCAGTCCTGCCCGTTGCCTTACCGATGTCAGCAGGATCTGTGGCACCGACTGGCTCTGACTGACGACCACCGGCATCAGCGGGGTGGCAGACGAGCCGCCCACCACGAAATACGCTGTGAAAGAGAGGAACGGGGCATCAGAGGGGTGCCCGACGAGCCACCCACCACGAAATACGCTGTAACAGAGAGGGAAGGGGCATCAGAGGGGTGCACCAAAGAGTCGCCCACCACGAAATACGCTGTAACAGAGGGAAATGGGCATCAGACATCAGAGGTATCTAACAACTAACAACAAATCAGAGGGGTGCCAGAGGAGCCGCCCACCACGAAATACGCTGTAAGGGAGATGGGAGGGGCATCAGAGGGGTGCACGAAAGAGTCGCCCACCACGAAATACGCTGTAACAGAGAGGGAAGGGGCATCAGAGGGGTGCACCAAAGAGTCGCCCACCACGAAATACGCTGTAACAGAGGGAAATGGGCATCAGACATCAGAGGTATCTAACAACTAACAACAAATCAGAGGGGTGCCAGAGGAGCCGCCCACCACGAAATACGCTGTAACAGAGGGAAACGGGCATCAGCCATCAGAGGTAACAACTATCAACACATTTAGCGGGGTGCCCGACGAGCCGCCCACCACGAAATACGCTGTAACACAGAGGGGAGGGACATCAGAGGGGCCAGACGGGTCCCTCACCACGAGACACACTGAAACAGCAAAAGGAAATGGGCAATGACATAATGTTGCACGGAGCAGCAGCTGCGCATCTATATGAACTAAATCACGAACTAAATCTAAACTAAATCTATAGAATCTACCTAAATCACGTGATCAATGTTAAATCACTCAACCCAAATATTTCAGCGTCAATTCGTGTACCGTTCCAGCAACTCGACCCGCCCCCTTCCCCTGCTCACCTGGCGGCCCGGAGCCCCCTCGGCTCAGCACGGGCGTGGAGCGCTGCTTCTGTATGGTGGCCGGGCTGGAGCTCGGCTGCGGTACACACGCCATGCTCGGCATCGAGCCCTGTTTGACCAGGGTGCCCTCGCGGGTGGACAGTACCGGAGTCGGTGTCGACATCTGGCGGGAGAAGAGGAAATCAACCACTGTGCAGGACCTGTTGCAGGACAGGTGGGAGGCTTCGAAACTGCCGCCTATTTATCATCATGAGTGGTTGGGGATGATGGAAATCCATGACTTATTGCCATTAGTACAAAGCAGATTACTAGTTAACCTGGGGGAAACTCGTATATCGTACCCTGGTTGCCATTACAAATCGCAAAACTGCTAATAAACAGCGTCTAAAGCAAGAAGCATCAACATGATTGCATTATGGCAGCAGATAAACAAACCGTATTGGTTTATGAACAAAGATAAAAGCCACGATGACGCATATAACAAGTCACCAGTTTCAATCCCATTCAAGTCAACCCTCTCAGCCGGTAATACGAGACACATCCGCAGCTCTATCTCAGCAGGGTGTCTCTCACTGTGTGAGTCCCTCACCTGTCTGACGGGCCAGTAGGAGCCGGTGGGCACGGCCAGGTACGGCCCGCCGGCGGCCGGCGGAGTATCCGACACCAGCGTCTCGACAGAGGCGCTCTGCTGGGAGAGCGGCGGCGGCCGGCCGTGCGGCTCGTCCGCGGAGCCGCCGCCGACCGGCTGGTCACACTCGCGCTTCACACGCGGCTGGCGCTGCAGCAGACAACGCTTGGCGCGCGGAGACGAGCCGTCTGTGGGGGAACGGAGAGGGGTGGTGAGAGAGAAAAGAAAGAGAGGATAAAGAGCGAGTAAATAAAACCAACTCACATGTCTGCTACTAAGTAGAAAAACAGCAGTCACATGAGGCTGAAAATGTGAACGTTTACAATGACAAAAGCAATTAACAGCCCCGAGTTTCCCGCTTGTGGAAAACCTGTGTTACTCTGGCACGTCCTCTCTGAAACAGGTTCAGCCAATGGACTTCTGTATACCGAGGTCCGGCATACCAACCAGTACCATGTTTATGGTTCAGCTAATAAATGTTCAGTTGCAGCAGAACAATTACCATCTAGCTAGGCGGCGGTACCGATGGAGCTGAATTCAAACCGTACCTTCAGCGTCCAGTCCGTCCTTGCCCTTGAGTCCCATGTCGCCCTCGGAGTAGGAGCGCGGTGGCGCCGCCTTCCGCTCGGCGGCCGTCTGGAGAATCATTAGTTCCGTCAGACGCCGCAACGTGATGAGAGGGCCGTGTGCATTACAGCAGGAAGGAGACCGATACTAAATAAAACAGAATTATGGCCATTTTCATAGCTAAGCAAGCCTTGTCCAGCTATTTTTACGTTCAAGCAAATCTGTCAGAAAATACAATGAAGTTCCAATAGCAAACAACTCAACTAGAGTTTAAAAAGTATGAAAGGCATTACGTTAAACAATCAGCCCTCCAACACAGTGTCACCCCCGGCGCCCCTCCCTACCGGCACGGTGGCTGGTTTTCCCATGGGCTGCTCTGGCGCCGATGTGGAGGGCGCGGCTGAGGCGGCGGCCGCGGCCGAGGTGGCAGCGGTCTCCATGGGCCCGGGCTGGGCAGGGGCCGGCAACTGCTCCACCACGCCCGGGTCCTGATCCACCGACGGGTCGCGGGTGAGCACCGTCACCTGTTGGGCCGCTGGGGGAGGGAGAGGGGTCGTCAGGGCAGCCGAGCAACAGGGCGGTGGTAAGAGTAGAGGTACTGGGTCAGAGGCGTCAGAGAGGGATGGAGGGGAGAGGGATGGAGGAAGGGGTGGACAAGACACGGCGTGGGAATAAGAGAAGGCGGTGACACAGAAGAGCTACACAATAAACAGCGTGAGGGACGTAGAATGGAGGCATTCCATCGGCACGACAAAACGAATGTGTGGTGAAGAGTGATACGTGGTGGACACATAAGAAATACTGCACGTTAGAAAATTTAACGGCTAGACAGATGAGTTCAACAACCACCACCTCAAGCGAGAACGGCAGCAGAATATAATGCTATCACGGGCGGCCAGGGGTAGTTCCAAACTAGTAACCCAGCACCTGTTTAATCTACTTTTTGCAGAAGCGATCCAGCGTCAACCACGGATTTTGCTCCCGTGACTTTGGGTTAAACTTCTGCCTCACAATACCCCTCCCCCCCCCAAAAAAAAAACAACGATGCTGGGTCAGGAAGCGCTCCATCTACAACCGCAAAGTAAATAACCCTAATCTAATAACAGGCGGCTTTTCCCAGAACACCGGCATAACCGGCAATTCCAAACCCTCCAGTGGGTGTGACTATCAGCGCATCATCCTGAGCCCGTCCTGACACCCCGGGCCAGCCGAGACGGACAAGACGGAGCCGAGATAGCCTTCCGGCTGTACTCGCAACCGGGCGAGTGACGTCATCCCCGCCCCTCGCCGACAGTCCCAGGGCGACACCCCCCCCCCCCCCGCCTCCTTCGACCAGCGCTTGTGTCATACAGAGGTCGTCACCGATCCAAACACAAATAAACCCACAGCGAAGGCGACGCTCGGCGGCGCCGCTCTTATCAACCGGAGGCGCGGTAGTGTGACCTCATCCAGGCACACTGCGAGGTAGCTGATAAATGACACGAATAAGGGCAGTTGTACTACCTCAATTACGTCTGCATTGGTGAATGGAATATGTAGTCACGCGTTAGAGAACAATGCCTACATTTCCATTAGTTCCTTCTCGATACATATGTAGAACGTGACTAGACCAAACATTACTGAAGGTCCGTGACTCTGGTTTCCATAACAACGCCGCTACATTCCCTCCGTCCCTCCGTAACCACAAGGCGGCACCGTCCCCCCCCCCCTTCGCCGGGGATGACGTCAGCCGCCGACCGAGATGGTCAGCGGCGCGGCAATGACGTCAGCACGGCAGGCGTGACGTCAGCCGTCCGGCGGTAACGGGGCCGCGGGGGGGGGGGAGCGCAGGGGGAGGGGGAGACAGGTGGATCGCGGTCGGAGCGCCGCGCTGGCAGCCCGTGACTGACGGCAGGACGGACAGCCGATACAGCGGCGGTATCGGACACTGTATCGGACTTACGCAGAGCGGTACATCAACATATTGACCGCGACATGTTATATTATCTAACCCGGGAGTATCGCTAGCTGAGAGGCGGATAAGAATGTTTCGCAAATCGTATATGACGGACCCAATGACAGTCCACGCGACGCAGTTGTTACTGCATGATACTCCAAATACTATTACCTAAAATGGCAAACATAATTATAACAAGACTGATGATAAAACCACAATTGTGTATTGCATGAGTAAAATGGAATATAAGCATCATAACTAGGAACCGATCGAGCGCTGTAATGAGATGCATATAGTTCACATTTATAGAGCTCGCCAGGACGAGTAACGTGGGACCTGCGCACGGTATCGTATTACGGACGTGCTCTTCCATTTTCGCGACACACTCGTCACCCACATGACATGTGTCGTCTCCAATTCAATAGCAGACAAGTCGAGTAATTCACCGGGCGCATTACCCAAAGTCTGAATGAACCCTAAGTGGCTGGTGACATTTTCCCCCGTCCACAACCAAGGAAAATGCACCGGACATTACGTATCTTTATGACGTAATGTGATGCCACACATCCTATATAACCTGTTGGAGCCAGCTGACAGTTTACCGCATGTGTTCATATCCGGTTGATTGATGCAGCAAACTTAGTTATATATGAATCCATAACATGACAGGGATTTTACCGCATTTCATTTCATGGTTGCGGATTCGACTGCATCCTTTGCTGTCGTACTCAGCAAAAGAGCACGATAAGCGAATTTCCGCCTCAAAATGTGCTCCTCAGAGTCCTTCAACATTGTGGATTATAATATCGACACCCATGGGCCAAGAAACGACTTTTGATGACCCAAAATGACTAGCTAATTTCCGCAAACTGACCCAACAGACTATTCGGGTGTTAATTACATCGCTAAACGACGAAGAGCTGCGCTGTTTCAGCGCCTTTCAGCGCCAGCGCCTGCGACCTTCGTAACACAGTTCGGTGCGTGCGGCCTACTCTGAAAGCGGACTTAAAACACGCAATAGCAGCTGCTCACGAGATACCCAGCCAAACAGCTTTTGGGCCAGACGGTGGAACTCTGGCCGCTTACAGAGTTTCGGGAGTTTTCGCCCGTTGGATAACGAAAGGTGCATCGTTAAAAAAATGTTACAACGCATGTGGCCTATCGATAAATCCGATAGCACCAATCAAACGTCACCGTAACTTCAGCAAAAAAAAAAAAACGCATTATCACATTAAAGGCTATGTCGAAATGACTGTCGATGCAGCGATGGAATTTGCACGGTCAAGGTGAACCCAAAGATATGTAAAATCGACTTCCGTGATAAAACGTCCCATCAGCCGCACACCACCAGCCAGCCGCCCACGTGACAATGCCAGGAGAGGCATTTATGGTGAAAGAGTGTGAAATGAAATGAAACGCCTAGGAAGTTGCAACAATCTCGCATACTCTCGATGCTCCTAGCACCGCTTATAGAGTCCGATACACACCTGATCTGATAGGCAATCCAGTGGTCAGACAAGCGATCTTTGGGGGACCACAATGGTTCCTGTGGTCAGCACCGCAGACCAGTCAGAGCTGCGTGTGAAATTGTAACACGAATATCGCTTAATAGGTCGGGTGGTCAGTGCCTGTCGTCATGAATAAAAACTACATCACTGATCAATGACCACGAATCTTGACAGAAATCATCCTATTTGAGATATACCAAGCATGAAGCAACAACACACGGAAGATAACACGTACATACGTACGCTTATGCGCTTAACCTTTCAGTGCAAGTCGGTGTAAGCCACCGCAGCTCAGAATTCTGCGTACGTCCAGCTACTATCGTCACGGTCTGGTCTTGTCCTCCTCACTACCGAGCCTTCCGTCGTTGACGAGACTGTTCAGACTTCAGGAACGGCCGAACTGGCTAAGTCATCGGTGCAGTTTTCCCCGGTAACTACCATTTTTCCTGACTAGCATGCACCCCCGTCTCCTGCGCATACCGAGCTCTTACATGGAGTTATCTCACAACAAGCCACGTGTCCAATCCCCGCACAAGCCGCGTCTCCTCTGCTTACCTGGTTCCTCAGACGAGTTGTCCCGTGACAGGCCGGGTCGACGTTTGCGCTTCTTGCTAGCCGGTGTGTCGGGGTCCTTGTTCTCGTCGTTGGAGCCTTGCCGGGAGGACGAGCCGGCGCCCTTCACATCCACCATTCCACGCACGCGCAGACTGGCCCCCAGCTGAGCACGGGACGGGACGGGAGGGGTGTCAACAGTCGAACCGGGGGCAGAAGATGTGTAGGTATACCCGAATGTCAACTGTCTGAGAAATGTCTGACTGATGGACCCACAGGAAAAAAATGATGAATTGTGTAAACTCTTTCAAGAATATCTGCAAACTGATGAAACTCTGACAAAAAGCGATTTAAACAATGAAAAACTACATATGTGATAGCTGCCTATCATTATGTATGAGCAATGAGCATACAGAATGATAACACTTCACCAATCTCACATCCCAGTGGAGTGACTTTATCACCCACACAAGCCAATGATGTCATCATCCACACAACCCAATGACGTCACCACTCACGCTGAGCACGTCGTCGAGGTGTTCGTTGCCCACGTACACGGCGCCGCTGTACATGAACTCGACCACTGCCGACAGGTGCTCGTGCTGAACATCCTTCAGGTAGACGATGGGGTGTTTGCATGGGTTGATGGACAGCAGTTCCTGCAGAGGGCAGCAGATAGGGTCAGGGCTGGGAGGTCACGACAACTCACAACTCACTACACATATTTTATGATTCCAGTCCTGGTAACAAGTCTTGGGTTCCAGGCACGATGGGTGCTCAATGTTTATGTGCCTCCTGACAGGTATGGCTGCGGTTGGTCACAGGCTGAGTCAGTGAGGCTGAGGGGACTGGCTGTATTCAGCTATGTGCATGTAGACCAAGCATTTTGTGAGCAGAAGGTAGAGGGCAGGGCCAATGCAACAAGCTTTGCTCAGCAGAAATTCTGCTCTTGTAAATCCTTCACCTAAAATGTTCAGGCAGTTTCTATTTTGTTTTTAAATCTGCACCAGAGTTTAAGCCGGCAGAGTTCCCCGTACCAACGATCTTATAGTCACTGCCATTCTTTGCAGTCTAGCCCAACAGTATCATGCAGCCCTTTGGCACTATGGCATCATACCTCAAAATAGGCGCTGCAGGCACAGAGCACAACTTTGTGTGCCTGGATGGAGCGACCGTCAGCGGCCAGCGTCACATCCACCAGCTTGCTGTTCTGACGCAGTGTGGAGAAGGCGGCAGCGATGTTGGTCAGGTGGTTGCTCCACTGGAGCAGGTAGTGGTCCGGCATGGTGACACCTGTGCCAAGAGAAGTGGGCATCAAGGACCTGGGGACTGGGGAGCAGTGCACATGAAGGGGCAGCCGCACAAGAATAAGGTGACTGCTGAATAATGAACAAAAAAAATGATTATTCTGATTCGTGATGATCTATATCATTCTTGACTTTCATACAAACAAGAACCACAAAGTTGAACACAGCCATGCCAGCAAAAGATGGTAAAAAGCAAGCAACTTCACTCCTCCACACCAACACACCCTCCACCAGCACCAGATGTCGAGATTGAGATGAGCATGTAAGCCACTGTTGTGTTTATTCCCATATTATGATGCATCTGACATAACAGATCAATCAAGATAACATTAGCAATGCTATCAATTAGTGATCTTGATATCTCAAGCTGAGAGCAGAGGGATAGAATGAGAAGCGCCAAAACATCGCAAAAAGTGCCACTGCTTACCACTCTTACTCGATACTTACTTCAATTCGGGGCGAAATTCTTGGGTGGTAACAATTACGGGTCAATAGTACACAATTTATCACTTATTATCTTGCAGAAACCGGCCGTACTACACGGAATAAACGGAACTGCGATCTCTCAATGATCCGCGATGTGCGTCATATTATGACGCCATTGTTGCGATCCTTGTCAAGGTTATGGATATATTTTTGTGTTTATCTTTTGGATAAAGCACTTCACATGACGAATAATATTTTGTATGGCAATATTTAGAACAACTATTAACAGGAAAGTTAAAGTATTTAAAAAATGTGATAGAAAACATGAGTGTGATTTCCTGAACTGCATAGAATATGTTATTATTTATACCAAAATAAAACTTTGTTTTTCATGACGTAAGTAATCATGTCAAAGAGAAAACCCTTGAAATGACAGTGACATCATAGAAATTCCATTTTTTGCAGTCTTACGTCATACATGACATCAATTTGGCTATGACGGCGTATCGAGTTCATGTCTTTAATTGAAATTGAATTGAATTGTCATATATACGATAAAATCTTTAAAATGAAACTACACCGAGTGCCTAAATGGTCACTAGTCATGCTGGCAGAGGTCGCCAGAAGTTAGCAGGCAAAGATAGTTAGCCACTCTGAAGAAGCACCTTCCGAGAAGTGGGAAGCTCTAGTTTGAAATTGTACCACGAGATGGCGCAGTACTCCTTCATTTACATCGGCTGCTGCATCGGTTTACATAGCCTTGCGTTGCGTTGGTCCAAGAATAGCGCGATGGAAGGCCTGAGTACGAGTTGGAGTATAAACATAGGGGTATATATAAGTAGGAGTAGTGTAGCTCAGGGCGGCATAAGGGACGTATGCACTCCTCATTTATCATTGTGTTCCCTGTCCAGCTCAGGAGTGCCGTCGAGGTTCCAAAGAGCTTGGGACCACGCGGCACGCTAGGGCTAGCATCCCTAAAGGCCGACCCTCCGGAACGGACACCACCGATCCGACGTTTCCAATTTCCATCCATCCGTCCTCACCATTCTCAGAACAAACTCTTCCGCATCCCCCTGACGCTCCCTTTCCGGTCACCCCACCTGACAACCGGTGGACGAGGTCAGGTCACGACCCTCCGTAAGGCATTTGAACCCTGTGGGATCCATTATCTCCTCTGACTCCTATCTCATTGTTTTTGTTTTGCTCATTTACTGGCTTAGGCTCTTCCGGTCCAACGAGACCATTTCGGAGCCGGCGGGTCGATGGATGATATGAATTAGGGCGGTGTTTCACGGGACGCTGCTACCACGCTGCTATCAAATTGCGCGAGCTGACGTCACACTTGCGGTAGTGTTGGAGCAATGGGCCTGTTGATGTTTCCATGGAAACCCAATTTGACACGTGTAAAAGCAGCGTGCTGCTATCACCGGTGAAACAGGGCCTAGGTCTGGGCGCCGGGCGGGCACCCTCAACCCTGGTGCTCCGCCGGGGCTGAGCCTATCCAGTGGACAGGCCACCAAGCCCCGCTAACGGTCACCGCACCCGGCCATGGGCGGCGGTCCTGCTCATGGACCTGAGGTAAGAGCTACCCACGCGGGATGAAGGTGACCGTCCAGCCCGGAACAGAGGGTTCGAGGCGTGGAGGAGAAGTGATTTGGCTACCGTAAGGATGGAAACGTTTTGTTTGTTGTGTTGGAAGGCAAGCCCTTTTGCCCTAAAGAGACCACTATGACTACAGAGTTATGGGATGATAGGACTGGATAGGGCCGGGGATAGCCATTGGGCTGTGAGGGACACCGACAGTGACCCGCGGAGGCGAGACCGTCCCGCTGGGACCGGATTGCCCCCCCCCCCGGTGGGACAGTCCGCCCGCCTGCCTCCCGAACGGTCACCCCGGAAAGGATTTACGGGTTCTGGATGTGAAGAACTCGTTGACTTTGAGCTCTTTACTCCTATGTGGCTTTGTCATTCGTTGACTATCAACACCGGATTGATATAAATATTCATAAATAGGAACATAAGGCCAGATTTATAGGCAACAGAAAATTCGCTGACTGCGGACAAAATTTTCAAGCCTGGCCCTCATCTGACCTATCGCTTTGTTATTTCATATATATAAGCATATAAGCCTCGGCCGAAGGAGAGGGTTAGCATCAGCGCCTGCGTTTTCACTTTTCACCAACAATCGAGCAAGGTTTAGTCGGGAAAAGCGAGTTTTTGCGTCGTCAAGCAGCGACTGGTAACCCATTTTAAGGTCTCAGGTTAAACGGTGACCTCTGAGGTCAGGTCAAATGCCCCAAAAAGGACTCGGGTGAATATTTTGCCAAAAATGGTCAAACTAAAATGTTTTCCCATCGTGCATTCGCCGTGCTCTGATGCGTCGAGTGATGTACGAATAGGCACTTAAAAGCTTTAGTTTGAGTAAGGTAAGGGCAATTTAGGCTTACCTCAGGTCAGGTCAAAGGCCCTGGGCTCACTCAGGTTGCGAAGCTAGTCAGGGAGGTATTGTCGCATGTGGGTAATTGTCGCATATGATGTCGCGTATACCTACTTCGGTTCGGCTGGTCTTTCTCAGTTCATAGAAGGCTTTCTGACTCGTTAGCTGAATGCAATCGAAACTAATTTACGGAGAACTCCGATGGTCTCAAGCGAGGCTAGTGACGTCTTTTATGACATCACTCAACGCTCCCAGTGCAAACCATTAGCGTCGGATTCTGCAACGAGTGCATGGAATCACGATTTCAGGTGTTTGAGATGACCACCGATCATTTCCGGCACCAAAATAATGTAGTATTATATAATATATTTTCCCATATTGACTATACAATGCCTACCTAATGGTGATGCCACGTGACCGGTCACCGTCCTGACCTCGCATGCCTTTTAGAAAAAAAATAATATTAATCTTAAAAAGTTGCGAGTGTGAGTGCAATTATTACCTCTGTTCGTTTACGTTCCCTCTGAAAGGCACTCCGAGAGAGTTTCGAATTATATAATAGTGACATTATCCGTTTTCACGACGGGCTATCCGGCGAATGCACCTAATTTGACCAAATCTGCACCTAATCTTTTTTACAGCAAATATCTTCATTTTTTGAATTTATTTTAGTGTTTTAATCGATGATGCTCTCTGATCATATGACAAAGTAGGCATATCAATGCTTGTGAACCCTAGCTGATAGCTACTAAGAGACACACTGAACCTAATTTGACCAAACCTGCACCTAATCTGCACCAGATGTTCACCAAATGTGTACCAGATGGCCGTCGTGAAAACGGCTAATGTTAGCTCTTCTCATGCCGGAACATTGGGCACCTATTTAGTCTGATCTGCTTGGTCTTACCTGCTAAATTTTTGTAGCTGTTTACCTTACAGGTAGGTAGGGGAAGCCGGGGGAAGCCCGGGCGCGGGGGAAGCCCGGCCACCCCGTTTCCGGCTAAATTATTCACAATAAAATGCTCAACTGTTTGTCCTTTCAGCGTGGCAGCTAAGGTAACGCCAACAAAAAAGTTAAGGCTAACAAAAAATGCATATTGTTAAAGTTATAGAGCAAAAATGATATTTTAAGGGGTTTTAGCTAAAAAGTGAGACATGTTGCACTGTTAATGTTATACCATACAGTACTAATATTTATACGAATGTTATGTAAGGACCGTTTAAGTGTTTGTAGTGAGAGGTGACGAGGCAGGCTGGCTTAAGTATGACATTTTTTTCGAACATCGCTGTTCTAAAATAAAAATTAGCAGATTGGGGTAACCCTGGGCGAGTGGCCAAGCTTACCCCCAACCGAGAGCGATGCCACTAAACCACTGTTATCCATGAGGTAATAGGTACTGAGCAGGTTTGGTTTACACCTAGATCAAAGATAAATTTCGAAAATAAACATGTTATCATAGACAAAGCCAGTCATGTCACTTAAGGTCAACTAGGGTCAAACTACGTGTTTGCAGATAACGCGACAGACAATGAAGCTAGAGCTTCAAAAATGGTGTCGTTGTGTTCTTCTTCATCAGCCGAGTCGAATGATATGCAATATGATGCATTAAGGTAAAAAGAAAATAAATTTTAAGGAATTATGAAATACACATTTTTTGTCAATTTTGCATCACGCTTTTCATCGACCTGTACTGTATATGTGGTAGACGCTAGCTAAAATACCAGTAGTGACATAAACTCTAAGATGTCCAGAGCTAATCAGTACCTTAATATTTCACTTTCCGTTAATATTTGGAAGACACATAATGGTTTCATCAACTCGTTGTAAAGCGCTGGGGAGGTGGCCGGTGTTACCCCTATGCCGGGCTTACCCCAGAAAATTCAACACTTTTTTAAAACTCGATTTTCTCGACCTTATACTTATTCCACGAAACCGAATTTTTGGGAAAACACGGCCAATGAACTTAGCTAGCTAACAGGTTATCAACATTTTATACAGCACGTATGGTATGTAATAAAAATGAAAAAGAGCTTACTATGCCGGGCTTCCCCCGGCTTCCCCTACAGTACCTACCTACTGTTTCCAACATTTTAATGAAACGTCGGTTTTCTTGCTTATTTGCTTTCAAATTCAAATTCAAATCAAATAGGCGTCCAATGTTTCATCGTTAAAAGAGCTATTGGTACCGTGCAGACGTTCACGTATGAAACGATAGGTCAATTACCTGACCTGGCCTGAAAACGCAGTTCGTGGAAGAAGATTCGATGTGAATCAAAGGCAAGTTAGGTCAACTTTCAGCCTTCTATCTCTGTTACGCCGTACGCGTTCCGAGCAATCGCGAGAAAACCGTCAGGGATGTTACCAACCTCTTCCCCTCGGCCGGGGAGGGTTAATTAATTAACGAATAATTGCTCAGTTTCCTCACCCACTTGTATCTGCTGCATAATTGTGTACATCTACATATATCAGAATCACGCATACCTATGACATAACTAACTTGTTATACTACTTAGTAGGTGCTAGTTTCAAAACTATGTACAGCCGGACATGTACTTTATACAGCATCATATCTGGGGGAATCAATTCGTGAAGCATGCATGTATTTATCGCGTGTTTGGCACATCGCAGTAAAATTGGCTCCTGGCTCGCCATTACAGCGCTGTCAGAGGCTACAACCGTGTACCGGACTTACAGCAGATGCCGGCTGTCATCGGCATTTATCAGCACAGATTGGTGATGGCGGCGCCACCACCTGTGTCAGCCAAGGCCTCTCAAGGCGGACCTATAAAGTCGGGCTCCTAGCTGCGTCATCCAACCACTCTGGCACCATGTTCCGCCTCTCAGTCTGCTGTCTCGTCCTAGTGGGCGCTGCCCTCACCAAACCAGCCGCGAAGATCGCGGGCGCCGCAGACGAATGGGAAGACCACGCCGTCTCTTCGAGAGAGGGAGTTCTCCACTCGCCGAAGACTTTTATTGAAGTTGAGTCTAGAAGTGCGGGTGAGGATCCGCAGCCGCTGCCGAAGTCCAAAACCAGCTCTACCGTCCAGCCACCACAACCGTGCCCAAACTATGCGCTCTCTTCCGGCCAGTACTACTTCACATCGCCCAACTACCCCTCCACCAACACTCCCAGCATGGACTTATGCTACGTGTTCACCGGTCCGGATGGTCAGCTGATCCATCTTGACTGCGACATTTTTAACGTCCAGTGCCCTGACGACCAGTTCAAGGTCAACGGTCTGCACTTCTGCGCCCCAAACGGTCCCGACCTGTTCGGGTCGCCACTAACTGTGGAGGTCTCAAGCCCGGGAGGCATCAGCTTCTACTGTCTGCTCACCGTGCCGTAATGGCAGCTGAGATCGACAGCCCCAAGTCGCAACAAATTCGGACGTATACCTGTATGAAAACCACCATCAAGATTGCCACTCTTCCATCACAAAAAGTTGCATAGAGTGCATATGTAGAGTGCATACCTTAGGTACGTATTAGCGCCTGAGCTGTGGTGAGATTTTCTCTAGGTACTCTTAACAAAAGTGCACGCGGTTCATGGCTCACTTCAAACGAGTTTATCATCGAACGACAGCTGTAAATTCGGTACGGTTAGGTACACCGCCATACCGGTTTTACTTATAAGTATGTAAAGTAATCTTGGTTTTACTGAGCATTTTATTTTTATGATGTCTTCATCACGTTATGGGTGGCAGCTGGCATATAAAAATAAAATGAGACTGCTAACTTTTATTAACGCTTATCAGTCGAATCGGTACGCTTCTTAGACCCTTTTATCTGGCATCAAAAGAATTAACTTCCAACCATCTTCATTTCAGGGAATTCTGTTGTGCTAGAAGCTTTCTCCACACTTAATATTAGATTGTGGCGCTACCTAATCGTATAAATAAATTATGTGAAACTATATATTATTTTTATCTTTGAATGCCTATGGAGGCTATGATGTCGACTCACTTTTACGGCAAGTTACAGCCCGTGAGAGCAGCGGCTCGAAAAAAAGCACACCGTCATGTAGCTTGCAGTATGAATATAGGTGTGCTCTTTACACACGAGACTAGTCGTTCAGGAGACTCAATCTCCGAATATCATGTTTGCTCGCTATGTGCCAGTGTTCGACCCTCCCTTGGGTAGGTCGTGGCAGGTCGTGGCAGGCACGGCAACAGGGTGACCGGGATGTTTGCATTGAGTTGCATGCGGACGAGCGGGGAGGGAGCAGAACCTAAGCATCGGTATAGCTGAGGTAACATCAGATATGTCTGTTAAGTCATCACCTCACCTCGACCACACGGGCACAGACACTGCAGCCCTCGGCCGCCCTCCTTGCGTTTATCATAGTTTTTTTTTTGTTGTTGTTAATTTGTTTTTTTAGCGCAGGTTACCGTCTGTTTCGTTTCCGCTTGTAATTTCGATTACTTAGCCGTGTGTTGTTTCGGTCCGGCATCTAGATCCTTCCCATCTTCGTCACGTTTTCACCCGTCCCGTCCCGTCCCGTCTCCACCCATCCTGGTCCCGTCGCCACCCGTCTCCGTATATAATCCGTCCCGTCTCCGTATCGATTTTGTTCCACTTACGACCCGTCTCTGATTAGTGTCCATCTGCCTCCGTACTGTCTCTCCATTCGGTTCTCTTTCCCTCCTCGCCTTCCCAGCTTCCAGTTTTGCCCTCCGTCTGCATGACCGACCTCCTCTGACCGTTCAAGTCACCGTCAACACAGCGGTGGGGTGCTGGGCCTTTCCAGCACCGCCGTCACCGCACCCCTACCGCAGTCAGCTACCTACCATGAAACTCCGTCGTCACACAACGGCTGACATTAGCATAGGTACACAACTGTGTCTGCTCGCACCGTCAGGCTCCGCCAGCTCTATCCACATACAGAGTGGGGTCAGGGAGACGGAAATCCTACAGCGCAGTGCCCTGCGGTGGCTGCGGCGGTGACGGAGGTGACGGAGGAGACCTCAGTGAGGGTGAGACCGTCAGAGAGGACGGCAGGCTGCAGAGTCGTCGTCTGCCAAGCAGAGTCGTCCGCGACAGGCGCTCGTGGCTGACAGTCCAGAACATCAGTGTCACAGAGAAGTGTCTCCAGTTGAAGCTTAGCACATACGAGTAGATGTCTGTGTCAGCAGTGCCCAGATTGTGAGAAGATAAGGCCGAGAACAGTCAACGGGGTGCTTTCACTTCTTAGTCATGGAGAAAACGGCATCACGAAACTCGGAGTGGATTCACCCGCGACCCGGTCGGAGCCTGTGGCGGTGGACGGGGCTGTGGACCGTCCTGTGGACGCTGCTGTACTGTGGAGAGGTCACAGCCGTGGTGGACGGATGTCCGTCGGTCAGCGGAGGTCGGGTGGTTTGTCTGCAGTCGCAGCTGTGTGCTCCCGGTCGTCCGCTACCCGGTCCCGGCTGTGGGCCTCGGTTCAGTCACGTCTGCTGTCTGAAGGGCAGAGCGGCGGCCGGGACACCATCAGTCCCTGCACCGGCACCTCCGAGCCCGTGGAAACCAGCCCAGCACCAGCCCTGGAGTCCGGGCCAGCTAAAGCCGTGGAAGCCGCCTTCGAATTCACCAGGACAGTGGCCGTCTAACCAGCCCAACGCAGTGATTCCTGACCCTCCGTCCAGCTGGCAGTGGGACCAGCCGTCGCACGTCTTCCCTAAACCACCCCCACTGCCGACCCCGCCGCCGCTGCCGTCGCCCGTGCCGCCCTCTGTGGTACCCGCTCGGCCCTCTGTTGGACCGACGATAGAGCCCCTGCTGCAGTGTGGCCGCGAACAGCCGAGTGTCGGCCGGCGGAGGAGGGCCCCCAGCGGTCTGCTCGGTGTCACCGGAGGTCAGGACGCGGTACGTCAGCGCTGGCCGTGGGCCGCGCTGCTTGGCGAGCGCGGCACCAGCGGCGACCAGCGCTGGTTCTGCGGCGCCGTGCTGGTCGGCCGCCGCGCGCTGGTGACGGCGGCGCACTGCGTCGTCGGCCGGCAGCCGGCGCAGCTGCTGGTTCGGCTCGGCGAGTACGACCTCAGCACGACCGCCGACGGACGCACGCAGGACCTGGCCGCCTCCGAGCTACTCGTGCACCCGGGGTACGCGGCGCGGCCGGGGCAGCCGCACAGTCCGCTGCACGACCTCGCCATCATACGGCTGCGGCGACCGGCGCTGCTGGGGCCGCACGTGCAGCCGGTCTGTCTGCCAGCGGCGGGCCAGCCGGCCGGCGCGCTGACCGGTCAGCCGGTGTCGCTGGCCGGCTGGGGGCTGACCGAGTTCGCCGGCAGCCGCTCGGACGTTCTCCAGGAGGCGGAGCTGCGCGTGGTGGCGCCGGAGAGCTGCGAGGCCGCCTACCGTCAGCTGCCGACGTTCGGGACCGAGTTCCCCGCCGGGCTCACCGACAGCGTGTTGTGCGCCACGGGCGGCGGCGGTGGCGGTGGCGAGCTGGCGCGGGACGCGTGCCGCGGCGACTCGGGCGGGCCGCTGGTACGCCGGCTCGCTGACGGCAGCTACCAGCTGGTGGGGATCGTGTCGGCTGGCGTCGGCTGCGGCAACCCCGAGTTCCCCGGCCTCTACACTCGCATCAGCGCACATATCGACTGGATCCTGCAAAACATCTGACTCATGCTTCGTTAGTGGGACAGCCAGCAGCGATCGTGCGCACAACTTAGATTTCTTCTAAAATAATCGCCAACTTATGTACTAATCAATCGGTGAATGCTCACTGGCGGATCCAAGTAAGGGAGAAGGGATAGGTCTGGGGCAGGTGGCTTCCTCGCAGCTCCGGAATCGATGAAAATTTGTCATTTTTCTAGGACAAGAAGAAAACTTAAACGGCTTATATCAGCACAGTTTTCCTTAAACCATCGGTAGGTACCTACCTACGGCTACAGCAATGCGTAAGGAATCGAAATCCAAGAAGCCTTGGAGTTTCGAGAAGCGTTTTTAGGGGTAGGCCTATTTCCCCGCATGGCATGGCCACAGCGTCCAAAACCGCCTTGGATCCGCCTATAGGACACAAAAATGCCGTTTCGGCCTTTATTTTTGTGTGTGATACGACGAGCTTTACTTGCGTTTTGAAAGGTAAATTCTGAAATCGATGTTGAATTCGAAATCGTATACGAAGCTTATTTCACGGACATAACGCCCCCTAAAATGTATTGTCTCAGCTGCGCAGTAATGACATGCAATGAGAAGCTGTGTTCTGCTTTTGTATTCTACAAGTTTATCATCGTCAGCTGAGGGCTGTTCACGGACCCTGTGTGCGGTCGGACCGCACACAGCCTCCAAGCTCCGCCCACTGCGTCCCTACGTCAGCCTTGCGTCACCGCACACAGCGACCGCTGTGGCCGGTCGGGACTGGCCACAGCGGACCGTCCACCGCACGCAGCCGTGACGTCAGAGCCGCCTACCCATCCCCTACCCCCACGCCTGCTGGACGTACCGCACACACCGCACGCAGCAGTGTGCGGTGCCCGTGAACACCCCTGACTAAAAGACTTCATAATTTGTGACATTGTAAAATATCATAGATACAGGAGGTGTCTATGCAAAATACATATTTTTATCGAATTTCGAAGCATTGAGTTATCCTACAGTCATATTTTAACTACTTTTAAAATATTTTTACAGATTCAGTTAAAAAGGAGCAAAGATGTTCTTAAGTTCTTAATGCCTTGAGGAAGTTAAAACCAGAATTTTCCATGAGAAATCACTTGATTCATAATAATGATAAAAATTGTATGTAATTTTACATTACTTGATTCTTTTTAATTACATAGATCAGCTACAATTTATAATCAGCTGACCAAACTTTTTGCATGCTGAGAAGTTCTTGCTTATGCACTAAACTGTTGGCATTTTGTCGCCATAAACGCAAATATACAAATAGAACTTCTCCATATCATATCATATGATATATGGTGCAAAAAGAGTTCGGTTTGCATATTCTGTATTCATATTGGTCATTGAAAGCAATATTGATAGTGAGGTTGATTATTGGGGTCCCACCTGAATCAATATGTGCAGAAATCAGGTATTTCAACACTAGCTGAAACAAGTTTAGCCTCACCAGCACAAGCAAGCTAGGAGGTCTGACAGGATTGGTTTTCCTGAACTACAGGATCAGATCAGGTGAGTTTAAACCTGTATTTTGTTCTTTATTGTCAGTCGCTGATTTTTTCTTTTCTATGTATATGTAGAGATACAATGTTTTGTATTTTTGAAAATAAATTTTGTTCATATGGATAATGGATGAATGGGTGATTATGCGCTTGGATGGGACGACGGTGAAAACAGGGCGCCTGGGGCGATTTGATCAAGGTTCGTGAAATTTACACGTGACGTTTAGCATGTAGAAGGCCCACGAAAGGGGAGAAGTTACAAATGTCACGTGACTAATATGCCCTCCGGTGCCCTGTTTTCACCGGCATCCCCTGGATGCCCCTCCCCCCGCCCCCCGAGCAGTGCTGGCTGCAAATGACACAGCGGACCCACCACTCCACCTTGTCTTTGCTTGGTATACTTGAATCAAAAGTTGGATGTACCACAGGCAGATGGCGGCCTGTTCCATCTGGGACTGGGACATCTAGTCTGGGCTTCCTGCTAGTTGCCAGCCAGAGAGTGGAATTAATGGCATGGAGCTTCCTGGCTCTGAATCTACTGCCATCCCATAATATGCATACATGGGTTTACCTGGAGACTTTTCTATTAGGCCACATGGAGGACAAGTATTAAGTTCCTTTTAAGGTATAAGCATTATGTATTTGTTTGGTTTAAGTCAATGTGAATGATGTTATAAATGAACTTTTAAGAATGTTCAACTGTATTTAGTGGATAGATTGACAAAATCAATGCTCATTCAAGCAGAGATAATAGAGCATTCAGGCCCTGACCTCCTCAGATGTGGGAGCTCCATGCTACATTTAGCTTAGTTCCATGCTAATGTAGTGGCTTGCTAATCAAACTCTGCCCTCCTCAGTCCTCATGGCCTTTTGAACAAGGTGCCTGGATGGCAACTTCATTGTCAGTGAGTTGAGCAGAGTCCACAGTCAACACTGTAAAAACTAAAATCACATTGTTTTTCAATGCCAGCTGTAAGGTAGGTACAGAGGTAGATAAGACTCAAGGGTACCTACTGCATTTTGCACACTCATTGCCTGTGCTACAATAATTCAAACAAAATATGAAAACAAAATTTATGCTGCTTACCTAACTAGGCCCTGATGCAGATGATATGGTCAGAATGTGGGTCTGTGTTCCTACACATCAAGCCTCATTTAGCAGATAGTCATGCAAGCAGGTAAATACCCAATCTAAAACTAAGGCTAAGCAAAGTTTAATCCATTCTTATGACGTTTGCTAGCACATATACTGAAACAATCATTGGCTGTTCATTGTTTATGCATGCCATATAGTGCTAGGCTGCTTAACGCTTTGACAAATGACATGACATTTTTTGTCATTCATCTGCATTCAATGCATTCAACACATTCAATGTGGAATGGAAGCAGTTGCTAGAAGTTTCTGGTGTTTGAGATGGTTGCTGGAGGTCATTATCTCTGGGAGCAGTCACTATAAGTCACTTCTGTTTGGGACTGGTCACTGAAGGTCACTGGTGACTGAGGGCTGTCACTAGAGGTCACTGGTGTCTGGTCACAGTCACTGTAGGTCACTGGGGTATGGGGATGGTCACTGAAGGTCAGTGCCTGGTGTATGAAAATGGTCACTGGAGACTACTGAAGTACAGAGATCACTGGCCCCTGAACCCCACCATCATAATTTTGGCCACAGAAGAGGTCACCAGACCCCAGATGTCACCAGCTGATCATGAATGACAGGAGGAGGCCATCTGTTGTCGAATATCGCCGGTAGTCTGGGAGGTCAGAGGTCACGCCTTCAGGGGTCACAGTTCCGCCGCCTTCCCGTCTTGCCCCATATGCTGTGTTTGCCATCCTGGCACGCAGCGTGTGTGCCGACACACTGAGTGACGTCACGTCACAGTGACGTCAGAAGGATTGCTCCGCTGCTAAAGTGTCGGCTTTTCTCGGCAGTCGGCTTTGTCGCCGGGCCGTGCCGGCGCTCCGTTCCGCTGCTCGTTTAGTGTTTGCTGAAAGGACGTGTACAAGGAGGGCAGAGCCGCGATAATCCGATAGATTACGGACAAATTGATGGCGACGCAATTGTAGTACAATGTCTGACAGGCGCAGAAACAAATGTCGGTCAAACAAACGACGATAGGCACACGATCGAAGGGACAGGGCAAGGACGGCTACGGGCGCAGAGCATACACCGTACACAATTTACTGGAGTGAAGATAAATTTACATTAGTAAGTACCTGTGCAATAATGGAAGAGAAGCACACGACAGTAGGTATACGGAAGTGCGTGGTAAAAAACGCAATGTGACCACCAGGATATAAAGCAGAACTGTCTTCGACATTCGTTAAGGCCTTTTGAGCAATGTTATAGGACGCAACAGCTGGATAAATGTCAAAGTGATAAATACTTCCCTTTTTGTCTTCGAAGCACTCCCTCCCTTTTGTCTTCGAAATATGCTTTCAGATACTCGTTCAGTTGATGTTTTTAGCGAGATGTCCTAACTTTCGCCGGACCAGGGCATTTTCCGCAGGCATTCCGCGCACGTCCAAAGGGGAATCCACACATGGGTCCCAGCACTTCTATGTGACGATTTTGGAGCTGTCGTAGCCCTGAGTGCGGTCTGGCATGAAGGTGTGGAACTGAACATCTTCAGGAGTCGTGTTGCGCGCGACCCACCGTCGGCTAGTATGTACCACGAGAAATCAGAGCTCTGCCGTCCGAGCGGACTATTTCGAGAGGGTGCGGTTCGCGCGGCGGCACCGCGGCGGCACTCCCCAGCCGGCCGCTCGTGCCGTCTGCAGGCCCGGAATGGCGTCCGAAACGGCCCCAGCGCCACCGCCGCCGCCGATACGGCCGATTCTGCCGATAGGGGTAGTGGGTGCTCTGCGAGGGGATACGGGCTCGGATCCAACCGATCCGCACGGGTCGAAGGCAATCTTGCAACCGCTGACTGCTGACCTGACGCGGCCTGGAAACTCGACGAAAAACTGGTATCTACCTGAGGCAACGTTTCGGGATGTGCGCTACCTTTTGCTTGGAAAGTTTGCCAAAATGTGTCAGATTACCATGAAAACTTGCATTTAGCCCTGCTTGTATTGTATACCAAACATGCATTTGGTATACACTTCATGCGAACGTCATGTTTATGCAGGGCATAGTTGAGAGGCAGCAAGCTCTGCAGAACGCAGTCACAGTCATATCCAACAGGGATAATCTCTGCCTCTCTGCTTTTCTCTATGCATTGCACTCTCATTTCTTACGTAATCTCTCCCTCCCCTCCCTTCCTCTCCCTCCCTCTCTCTCTCTCTTCCTCTGTGCCTCTCTCCGTGGTCGTGCAAGCCAACCCGTCCTCGGTAATGGGCCCTGCCTTCCAATTAGGCCGACCGTCGCGGCCGGGTCAGGTCCGTTTTTAGACTCTGACGATGCGGCTAGTGCCACCGGCGGCGGCTCTGTGTGATGAACTCGGACGACCGTCGCGCGGGACCCGGTGCAGAGCTCCGTCCCACCGACTCCAGTCGTGGGTCGGAGCTGAACGGGGACAGATTTCGCCTGGTGTTGGCTCGAGTGTGTGTGTGTTCCGTTCAGTGCCGTGCCGTTTCAGAAGCGCTGGCGAGTCCCACTGGAGTCGTAAGTGTTCTGAAGCTTTTGTGGTTGAATCGATACCCTCTCCGGGGAGGAGCTGGGTGTTGTTTGTCTTTTTGTTTCACTTACAACTTAGGATTCATTGCAATATTCTTTCGGTTTATTTGATTGCAACACAGTTTGACAAATTTGTTAATCAGGACATCGCGCTGTATCTGTTGTTAAGTTTTCAATACAGTGCGGCATACTTTTTCTGTGGACGCTTCAAACAAGTCCACGGAGATTGCAGTCAAAGAGTTCAAAGCAGCTTTTGACGAGTGACGTCATGCATGCCATCCATTTACGAGGGACTTGCCTGTTGGTTGTGGGACGTGTTGGCCAGTCTGCTGAGAATAGCGGGCGCCGGGCTCCCGTTCCATTTCCGTCCTACGAACACCCCTGTTTCATCAGGGCGAGCCCAGGAAAGCTTCACAGAATGCACCTTGGCCAGCAGCACAACTGCTGACTAGGACAGTAACGTTGGTGGGCAGTGGTCTTGGAGTGTGGACGCTGGCAGGGTGGACGGTGATGGACTCTGTGAATGACGAGCGCCAAACGCTTATTGGACCTCGAGCAAGGAGATGGTATTGTATTGTTTGAGCTATCACCACTTTCTAGTCCCGCCTCAGCGATCAGCACATTGGGATAACATTGAACGTGCTCTGTTCAACTGATTGGCAATTCTTCCTACGTTTGCCCTTTTCTATTCATGATTTCAAGACCTTTGTTTAGAAGTCACCGATGGTTGGTTGGATACTGATAACGAAATGTTCCCCACTTTAATCTGTTCATTTGCTGTTGTTGCTTCAGCTTATCTCCGATCTCTTTGAAGAAAAGAACGGTTTACCGGCCGCCGTTGTCGATCGTTCAGTATAAGCATTAAGCACACGTATTTAACTATTTATTTTTTGCAAACACTATCATTCCACATACTTGGCGGCAGTTCAGTTGAGGTGCATTTTTACAATAGCATTGGAAGTACAATTGCATTTACAGTTACATTGAATGTTATCCAGTGGTTAAAGTGGCATTACGAGGCAATTCTGCTGCTATGGAAGTCCTGGCTTTGATTGCACTCGGCCGAACAACAAGGGGTTGCCACACCAGTCCCCGTGCTTACGCACCGCTTATCGACTCTGGCAGTTATGACGTCTATGCCTGTGCTTGCTGTCGCATATCCTCTGTCGAATTCCGGTCGCTTCTGTTCACGCTGGCAGTCACGGTCGGATGCTCCTGGCAGATATGGCAGCCTCCTTAGCGTTTTCTGTCAGGTGGAATTGTAAGTGCAGAAATCTGAGCCTTTCGCCAGTGTTTGCTATCTCCACCCGTCCTCCTGGTTTCTGGTGGCGAGTCATCTTTCATGGAGTTTTCACAAGCTCTGCCTTGCCACATAGTGTTTGCCGATGTACCGCTCTTTTAAGGTCTTTGGCGGCTTCCATATCTGATTCACTGCCCTGTCCCTTCCGTGTCTTCCTATCCTGTCTGCAGCAACTGCCGTCTGCTTCCGTCAGCACCCCTCCTGATGCTGCCATACCATCATCTATACAATCTGACCGTCTGTCCAATACCGGACTGCTTATCGGCGCGCTCAACATTCAAAGCCTTAAGCCGAAGCTGCTCGAACTGACCGACGTGGTCAGCAGTCAAGACCTCGACGTTCTCCTACTCTCCGAGACCTGGCTGCGACCCAGCACGCCCAGTCGGCTGGTTGTGCTACCCGGGTACTCACTCAGCCGTGCGGATCGTCCCGACGGCAGTGGCTACGGTGGAGTCGCCATTGCTACCAAAAACTCTATCACCTCTGTAGCGCTAAAACTCACAGTTCCGCCGTGCCGTGAGAGTCAGCTTGAATCCCAGTGGATCCTCCTAAAACTGGAGAAAGATCGTCAGCTAATTGTCTGCTCGCTCTACCGACCGCCCCGCTACTCGGACACTGCCCTACGCGCTGATTTCAACGATCTCGAGTCTCAGCTGCAACGGATCCTGATCGACCACCCCAAGGTTCCATTTGTCATCTGCGGCGACCTAAACTGCGATTTGCTGAAACACCGGAGTTTCCGCGCGCGTATTCACCTAAGTGACTTTTTATCGGACTACTCTCTCGATCAACTTGTAACTGCACCCACGTACAGCTCCGGCTCACTCCTTGACGTATGTATTGTCAAAACCCGTGAGCTCGTGCTCGACTGTCATGTAAAACACTGTCACTTTAGCCCACACAAGTTGGTAAACGTGCTAGTTAACGTACCTAAACAGCGTAAAACTGCAACTGTCATCACAACCCGCTCAATCAACCGTGTCGATGTCGCGTCCCTAAATCATGACTTGATGTCCATCGAGTGGGACGAAGTGTTCACTGCAATGACCGTGCATGACAAATGGCAAGCTTTTCTGACTCATTTCCTACCCGTCCTAGATGACCATGCCCCTTTAAAGAACCTGACCATTAGAAACCCCACCGCTCCCCCCGTCTCAGCCTCCACCCGTGATATCATGGCCCAACGGCGCGCCGCACTACGACTGCACGGGCGGGAATCTACAGTTTATAAAGACCTGAATCGTTCAGTTCGTTCTGCCGTTCGCCGTGACCGGCGCAACGTGATTCAGCGGGAAATTAGTGAACGTGGCCCCAACAAGGTGTGGCAGGGAATCAAATCAGTCATAGCTGGTAAAAAAGAAAATAAAACAGTTCAACCCGATGTAACCGCTGACGAACTAAACTCATTTTTCGTGTCCGTCGGCCCCCGTATTGCTACCGAGATCCGAAACCAAAACACAGGTACCTATACTTACGCACGGCTCCCACGCGTCGGCGCATGCGGTTTCCAGCCCAGGCCTATCTCACTCGGTGAGCTCGAATGCACGGTTTTCAGTATGCGGAACTCAGCCGCCTGCGGAGCGGACGGTGTGTGCATCCGCATGCTAAAAACCAGTTTCTTGGCTATTGGCAGCGTCATACAACACATCATAAACACCTGCATCTCGAAATCTGACATCCCCGAGCAATGGAAGCATTCCATAGTCCATCCCATTTTCAAATCCGGAAACCCATCTGACCCCAGCAACTTTCGACCCATTTCTCTAGTACCAGTTATCATGAAAGTTGTTGAACGAGTCATCCAGCAGCAGCTACAACACTATCTCTCTCAAAATCACCTTTTGGCACCTAGTCAGCATGGCTTCCGACCCCAACACTCAACTGAAACAGCACTTTTGTCCGTCACCGACCGCATCCTAGCTGCCACGGACAGGGGAGACATATCTTTCCTATGCCTTATCGATCTCAGCAAATGTTTCGATGTCATAGATCATAAACTCCTTCTCGACAAACTCGCACTGTACGGCATCGAAACTCCTTGGTTTAAAGCATATCTAAAAGGTCACACACAAAGCGTTTCAATGACCGATGGACTCCAGCGCAGGGTACTGTCACGACCACTCCCTAACACTATGGGCGTGTTTCAAGGCTCGGCCCTGGGTCCTCTTCTATTCACGATTTTCTCAAACGATTTGGCGCTTCACGCCGATGATGCATGCGTTTTCCAATATGCAGATGATACCCAGCTTCTAGTGAGTGGCCCAAAAAACAATGTAAGTGGCCTTATCTCGCGCATGGAGGCCTCACTAGAGGCACTGAACAAATGGTTCCACTCAAACGCCCTGAAGGTCAACGCGAGCAAAACGCAACTCATGATATTCGGCAGCCGTCAAAATCTAAAACACTTGCCCCCAGTCGTCGTATCGTTTCGTGACACGGAGCTGGAACCATGTGCGCAGGCAGGAAACCTCGGCGTGGTGTTTGACAGCTGTCTGACCTGGGAAGCCCATGTATCTGAGCTCAGCCGGAGGTGTATGGGTCTGCTCATTGGCCTCTCCCATGTGCGGCACTGTCTTCCCGATGGGGTCATCAAAACCATTGTCACATCTCTAGTCATCTCCCGAGTAAATTACTGCCTCTCAGTTTACGGAAATGGTACAAAAAAGAACCTGAATCGACTCCAAAAGATCTTGAACTTCGCTACTCGAGTTATTTTTGGCCGTCGCAAATTCGACCACGTCACTGACCTGCGCGAGAAACTCAACTGGATGCCGCCCGAATTTATGTACAAACTTCAAACCATGGCCACTGCACGTAAGGCGATACACTACGGCGAACCGGTAGCACTTGCCTCTATGTTTGCCAAAAACCGGGACTCCTCAACCAGGAATAGAAATACACGTCAGGATAACCTTCTCCAGCTCCAGCGTCCCAGACTAGAAACCGGTAAGCGGCGTTTCAGTTACCGTGCCGCCGAGCTCCTAAACGACCTACCTCCCGACCTCTCACAGCTGCCACCCTCTAAATTCGCACGCGCTGTCAAGTCTCTGTGGAAAAACGATAGACCTTCGTGATGGCCTGAATTGGGCACTCGTCTTGTATATAAGTACACGGTATGTTAGAAATCGTAGCATATAGAGTCTTCCTGTGTGTGCGTGTGTGTGTGTGTGTGTGTGTGTGTGTGTGTGTGTGTGTGTGTGTGTGTGTGTGTGTGTGTGTGTTGTTGTTGTTGTTCGACTGGTCTCTGTTCCTGCATGCTTATACCCGACTCAGACTCTGGGCAGTAATCGCCACGCCATGTGTGGATCGCCCATGATCGTAAATACAATACAATACAATACAATACATCTCTCTGGTTTCAGCTGCTCCCGCATGGTTCTGCCATGCTGTCCTGTCTCTCCCGTGCCTGCCGGTCTGTCCTATCTGCCCCTGTCAGCACCCGGCTGATGCTGCCATGCTGTCCTGTCTCTCCAGTGTCTGTCCCTGTCAGCACCCGGCCCGATGCTATCCTGTCCCTCCCGTGTCTGCCGGTCCTGTCCCTTCCGTGTCTGCTGGTCCTGTGTGTCCCTGTCAGCACCGGGCCCGATGCTGCCATGCTGTGTGTTACCCCGGTCCTATCTGCTCCTGTCAGCACCCCTCCCGATGCTGCCATGCTGTGTGTGCGTGCCAGTGTCCATCGACCGACCCGAAGGCCGGCTGATGGCCGTCGGCACCGGCCGGGGCCGCCGCTCCCTGTTTTGGTTGTCGGGCCGGGTCAAATCGATCTCCGACTGCCCGTCGACACGGCCGGGCCGGCGCCTGGTGCCCCCGGGAGATGGACTGGGAGGTGGGAGGGTGCGACAAACCTGAGGCGACTGAGTTCTGTGTGCACTGTTCTAGCATTTAGTGGTGAGTTTGAGTGGTAGTGTGAAGGGTGTTTGAACTCAGCATCCGTCAGGTGTCGCTTTTTAGATGAAGATGTTGTGATAAATGATAGGTAAGTACATTTAGTAAGCCGAACCCACACGCCGCAGTCCTTTTTTTCATCTGTCTTTCTTACTCTGCTAGCTGACTGGCTGGCCTGGCCGAGCAATTCCACGTCCGGGACCCAACCGCCATCGTCCAAGGTCCAATCAGCCCCAGTGTTTGTCCACTGTTTCATCGCTCAGCGACGGTCAGCGTCGGTCAGCGCTGGTCAGCAATAGTCACCGACGCTTTCTGGGGGTTCACCGAGGTTCACCGGGTTATACCGACTTTCATTGGCGTTGACCGACCATTAATCATTCACTGGCGTTGGGTGAGGTCCAGTGACGTTCACCGATATGCACTGAGGTCCACCGGCGTGTGCTCATGCTTATTGACATCCTCTGGCATTTACTAATGTTTGCTCATTTTGCCATCACGCTGGTTCTGCCAGTCAAATGAGTTACCATTGTATGCACCAGGCAGCGGTCTGCGCTGACGCATTGTGGTATTGTCGTACCCTGCACATCCTGTCCACTGTCCGTCCCTGTATGACAGCGTTAGTGATGTTGACGGCGGTAATGACTGCGCTCTCTTCTTTTTGTGGCGTGGTGGAGTGGGGAAGGGTATGGTAGTGAGTATTCAAGGAATAGGACTGTATGAATTGAACGGCGACGGCAACGGCTGGGCGTTTGGAATTGGGTCGATGTCTACCTCCTGTCCTGACCTGACGTCGATGCCCCAGCTGTCGCTGGTATCTCCATGGTCGACATGAGGACTTCAGTGGCGGATGTCCCTATTCGTCTATGTCGTGCAGAGGGTGTCTCCGTTTGGTCCCTCTTTTTGACACAGCGTCTTAAATGATGATATCGCACGACAATACATGGTTTTCGGGCATAGATGTTGCATCAGGATGCAGGTAAGACATTTTTCCTTTCCCGTTTTTTTTTTCGAGGGTGATATCAAATGACACCTGTCCGTCGGACTTCTTTTGTATGGTAATCACATCGAATAGTAACCTGAGCGTCATTTTTAGCGATAAATGTTCTACGAGAGGCTTCAAGTTTCCAATGCCTCTATTATGCCGATTTTAGAGGGGATTGTGACTCCTCGACTCCTTGCCGATTTGAATGAGCTCGGCTGGTTGAAACCCAGTTGATACACCCCACCGCACACAATAATTGTTTTCTTTCCTCTGATGTTTGTGACATTATTGCGGAACACTGCCTCACGAGTCTGTATATCCGATCAGCCCTCATTCATTTTTTGTTGATTTCCCCCGTCGAGACTGAGGGTCCTCGGCCCCATCAGACGGAAGATCTCATGAATAGAATAGAGCGTTTGCTCACGTGAGTGGCGGAGTGACATCGCCCCAGCCGGGCCTGCCGCTGGTGGCACCCGCAGCTGTGCCCCGCTGCGAAACCGGGCCAATGGCGACCGATCCCTACCTTGCGGGCGACTAGGGAAGGCGATGTCCTTCACCTAGGAGAGCGACTCCCCTTCTTCAGAAGAAAGGGACATCCTTCAGACACGTTGCCAGTTGCCACTTATTGTGGAGCGTGCTTGCATTATGCGTTGAACTTCGATGGCCTATGCTCTGTCTAAATCTGCATGCATATACAGGGTGATTTTTTTACTTGTTAAAAAGTAATGAGGTCTAGTGGCGTTAAAATGCAAATATATGTTGCAAAATTATATACCAGGATGACGAGCATTCTGGGACATTTTGATTTCATGCAGACACGATGTGAAGGAACGTCCATCGTGTATTTTACTTGTGCTTGAAGTTACCCCCTCTCTCACCGATACGAATCAGCCCGCCCGAGCACGTGTTGAACAGCACCACGGACTCCCATGCTCATTAGGCGGACTGAAAAGGCTTCTATCACCCATTTTCAGCTCTGCCAGATATTTCCACTGTTTTCTCGTTATATCTGCCATAGATGGGTCCAAAAACTAGAAGTCTGGGGAGGGCAGGTCGAGGATTTTGATACTGGCGGCCCTGGTGGTGTCTGATTCGCTGTTTTTCTTTCTCCCCTGAAGACTGATTCTTCAGAGGCTGCACTTACGCCAGATAGACCGTTTGAAGGTTATTTATGACTACAAGCTTGTTCGTGCGTTATTTAACGTCTTTCTGAGGTATCTCCTTGATGATCGTATGCTTCGAACTGCCTCAATGCTTCAAAATCATCGTTTTGTGTCATTCCTTACTGAACGGCAGTGGATCATGCGTGCCCGATTGGTGGGACATTTTCAGGCTCCATTGGGACCGAGGCCGTCGGTGAAAAGGGACAAATGATGACACCATACAAAATGTCCCAGATTTATCTGTCACGTGCATTGCTTTTTTGCACGCGATTTTTCGATTTAGGGACCACCATTGACGTTTACTTTTTAACAGTTAAAAAAAATCACCCTGTACATGTAACTTTTCCTAGCCGCAATATTCTGAAAACCTATTATGTCTATTGCCTACGGTTGCCGATCTTTACTTATTAGTTTCTGTGGCCTCGTTCCTTTGAATCAGTAGTAAAAACTAATTAACCCTCGCCCTGGCAGGGGGGGGGGGGTCGATGCGACCCCCCCCTAAGGTTTTTCGAAGATAGCGTAAAAACGGCGGCGCGCAGCGCCGCCAAATTTGGCACAGCCTATGGGGCAACCTTTTTACATATGACCTGAAAAATTTCAGGTCCGGGTGACCTTGGGTCAGGTCACCAGGTCAGAAAAACCGGTACAAGGTCATGGTCAAATTTCAATTTTCTTTTTGCACCTGTCCAACTCACAGTTTTCGACTGATTTACTTCAAACTTTCAGGATATGCTAAGTTCACCGATTTGTATAACATATAGTCCGGCTTTTTTGAGGTCACTGACCTGAGGTCAGTTAGAGGTCATTACGTCGTAATGCTAAGCCTATGGGGAAATACTAAATTCGGAAAATACTGGAGATATCCGCTTCGTTCTATCACTTTTGTGCTTTGAAACCACGGTACTTAACAGCAGGTCACTTGGTGCTTCTTTGTTTGGTGTACTTATCCCATGGGTCAGGTCAAATGAGGTCAACTGAGGTCAAATGACGTTTTTGCCAATAACTTGGCACATAATGAAGCTAGAGCTTAAAAAATGGTATCATTGTGTTCCTAGTGATCAGCCGAATCGAATGATATGCAATATGATGCAATTTGGTTAACTTGAACTTAATTTATTAATTTAAGTTTACTTAAAATTTAAGAAAAACTTTGAGTACACTTAAGCAAGCTAAAAAGTATATCATTCGACGCGCCTTGACATGCTGAGTTCACTGGTGCTTTTCTTTTTGCTCTATCTTAACTAGATCAAAAGTTATAAGCGAAAAACTTTTGACCTGTTTTTAGCGAAATTTTTACATTTATACCCCCCAAAACCCCCCTAAATATTGACCTAGAGCAACCAAAGTTGCACAGGGGCGAAAACTCCAGGGGGCCCACCTACCTACCAAATTTGGTGTTTCTAGATGCCATAGGAGCCAATTGCGAGGGGGGGGGTCGCATCGACCCCCCCCCCCCCTGCCAGGCCGTGTTATGAAAAATGCCCTGCCAGGGCGAGGGTTAATATGACTGCCCCCGGTATGATATGGCCAATGTCAAATAACTGCATTTTTACATTTCACTTGTTCAGCACAAACTACAGATTACCAGATGTCGGCCAGCACTGATTTGATATTACACGTAATGCATTGTACCGCTGGATCCAACCTCACGACTTGTGTTACCAGTTGCTACACATTACCGATGCGCTCACACCATTCTTTGATCTTTGATTCGTATTGACCCTGTCTTCATCCAGACTCATAATCCCTGAAAAATTCTCTCGTAAGTACACTCGGGGGCAGATTGATGTTCCACCACTCCCTACCCATCGGGCGATCGCATGGCTCGGCACTGGCTGCTGCCAGTGTTCCCTGCCCTCAGAACTGCTCAGCACTGCCTGCCAGTGCCAGTGCTGCCAGTGCTGCCACTGGCAGCAGCTGCAGTGCTGAGCCATGGGAGCCCGATAGGTAGGGAGTGGTGGAACATCAAACTGCCCCCGAGTGTACCATCCTCGCACAAATGTGACAAATAGCATTCGTGAGTATCACCTTGTCAAAGGACATCGTCACGCCCGTGAAGCCATGCAGGCGCTGCCACTGCTGCCTCTGCCGCGGTGAATGCAGCGGCCTCCACAATGGTGGCACGTCGAGCCGGATCCGTCTCCGGGCGGCACGCGCTCTCGCAGGGGCAGGTCAGGTCGTCGCTGATCGGTTGCCAGGGACTGGGCGCTGGAGTGACGCCGACTCCATCGACCTCATGACGCCCCCCCCCCTCCCAGAGGATGGAGGGGTGGGGTGAGGGAGTGAGAGAGCCAAGCTGTGGTAGGAGTGGATGGTGCGGAGGAAGTTGTGGGCGGTGGTGATGTGGACACTGCGCTATTCTTGATTGATTGGTGTCTGGGATGGCAGCGACGAGGTCACTGGCGTGAGGGTAAGAGTTGAGGGATGATGGCCATCAGCGGCTGCCATTTGCCCAGTATCTCTAAATCCATCCAGGCGTGAATCTGAGTTTTGTTGGCGTTAATTTCACTGTTAATAAGGCCTGAACAAGTTTGAAAACCACCAAGTGTCTGCATGATCTGAATATTATTTAGACATCCAGACTGGCGGATCCAAAATGCGGTCTTGGACGCTGCGGGAGACAGAGTTTAGTAAGAGTTTCTCCAGATTCCAAGGTTGCATTCCAAGATAGTAAAGTAAGAGTTTCTCCAGATTTCAAAAACTCCTCGAATTTCGATTTCTTACGCAATGCTGTGCAGAGCAAAACAAAGTTTTATTATAAATGTTGTTGAGTTTTCGTTTTATTGTCGGGAAACATCATTTTTTTTTCTTTTCGAGCCACAAAGAGGTAATAGAATTTAATGTGTTGAAATTCTTATATAGCTGTCAGCAACAATGGCCGAAATTTTCATATGATCATTGGCTGTATTCGAGCACTGCCTGATTCCACGATTATTCGTTGCCTGTTGGCATACAACTTTATGATGAAATTATTTTACAGCCCTGGCGTCCGCCTGTTTTAATGGCTGCTTATTGAGCAGGATTTAACCGTCATTCTACAAAAGTACGCTTTAACGACATCGTTCGAGAGAAGTTTCATTGGCCAGCACACTGGGATCGGCCACGACTTAACTCACCGCTTGTTGACGTCACTGGGAATAAATGACGTCATTGGGAGCTCCATATCCATTCCCATACCATTTATATCTTTAAAATCAGTTTGAATTTTGCTTGCGACTAAAAATGGAGACTCAGTAGTAGTTTCACGCACTTCATATGAAGCTTTGGGAAGGTAGCTTAGAACGGTTAGTTTTTTTTTTTAGCATGGAAAACGGGCTTTAAATTTCGTATTTGAAGGGATGTCGCGCGCTCGAAGCCTCCTTTACCACCCTCTTGTTGTTTCGACTACGTAGATCTGTTTTAGTTTGAATGACAGGACAGAGACGAAAACCAACTTAACCCTCGCATATTGCTAAGCACTTCATAGATATGATATTCTCTACCGAACCAGCCATTCCTAAATTGTGGTTACCTATTGCCTGGCATGTGCTTGTCAAAGCTTGATGGTTTTATACAGTCCCTCTGTCCGAATTTTGGCTCTTGCTTGCATCTACTTGAGCAATTCTAACTGGATCATCTGCTCTTTTCCATCTAACAATACCAACGCCCGTCCAAACCGGTCGCCATACCTCCGTCTCCAGCCCCTCCCCAAGGGAGCGGGGCGCTTGCTGGTGTTCCAGTCCCTTCTCCACCTGATGGTACCCCAGTCCCCTTGCTGGTGCTGCGGTTCCTCCCCCACCGCCCCACCCGCTGGTGTTCCTCCTCCTCCCCCTCTCCCTCTGCTACCGTGGTGTTGGATTGTCCTCGCTCCTCACTGCGTGAGTCTGATGGCGTGCCGGTAGCGGCCGACCCAGTGCACGCCGAGCGCAGCGATCAGCCGAACGGGCGCCGGGGAGGGCCGAGACGGGCGCTAGTGAGGGCGGCCCCGGCGAGGGCCGAAAGAACGACGGGGAGGGTCGAACGGGTGCCTGAATCAGCCGAATGGGTGCCGGCGAGGGCCGCGGCGATTCAATCAGACGTCCGCTGTCTGCCACGCTGAGCGCTGGACGGTGGGCGGTGGGCAAAGAGCGTGGTAGGCGTCCGCGATAGGCAGGTAACGGAAGGCAATAGGCGATAGGCAAGAGGTGGCGGGCACTTGGTGAATACAACTCGTTAGGAGTCGGCGCCGTCAAGGCTCGGTTTCAATTAGGGTGAGCGGTTTGATTTGAATGCCCCCAGTACCAGTCTGTTTCCTCTGTAACCTACACCGGCCGCCGTGCTCCTTTCGACGGCACTGCCGTGTGTTACCGTGTGTTCGCAGGCAATGGCAGCTCGTGGCAGGGATATTGGATTGCTTTTCTGTGTATCGCTGAAAATAACCAGATCTGCCGCGGTAGCAACAATGAACATGTCGGGCCGAAGCTGCTTACCCGTGACAGGGGCTGACGAAACCTTTCACTCACTTTCAGTTATATTTTAGCGGCTTACGTAACAGTCAACAACGAAGTGTTGACCCAGCATACACCCACTTTACATTATGCCATGCGTTTTTAAAGCAGGCAGCTTCTAACTTGTTTTGAAAACTACAAACATTTTTACTGACATCTGGAGTCCGTGGTACTCTCATGCGCGCTATGAGTTGCATCATCTATCTCTATCTACATCTGCTTGCGCTATGTTCTGCCCGGTTCGGTTCCCGTAGCTTGTTAGCCACTGGTCCTGATAATGAGCCGCGATTCACAGAAGTGGCAACATTATCGGGACTGACGAGGAACTCTGGTGACCCGCCGGTCAGCTGGCGACCCACAGTTGCCATGGAAACCGTGCGTGACGTCATCACCAGGAAGCGCCGCTGGGCCGGCCGGCCGGCACACGGCAATCTCTGGATATGACTCCGGCAGTTGTAACCCGTGCTATGGAGCGACCCAACTATTGTCGGCTTCGTTGACCCTCCACCGGCTATGGTGAACTGCACATTTTGCCGAAGCGACGGACATTTCAATTTGACCCAGTTGGCTGGCGCGGTTAGCCGATGCGATAACTTGGGAACGGATTCAATGAACCCAGATCTGAACAAGCCTTTCTGTTTTCTTCACAGGTGTGTGCCGGTGGACGGAGTGTCTGTGAACCGTCCCTGAGGACATACATCTGAACCCGACCTGTGGAGTGAACAAGGCACGGAAGTAGGAACTCCACCGTGACCTGCGGCTGTTCAAACTTCAACTCAGAGCTGGCCGCGATCTGTGCGCCGCCCTGAACTGCCACTGTCTCGACGGTGACCCGTGCGCGTCCGGCGGTGACCTGGCGGGTCAAGGTCAGCAGGGGCGGCCGTGACCGCGGTCCGGCCGCGGCCGCCACCGCCGCCGCCTCTGACCCTATCGACCGAGCGACCGACCGACGGCCGTCGTCGCGCCGCCGTCGGCAGCAGTCGCCGCACCGTCGCCGACGACGAAGGAGGGTGTTCCGGGTCGACGCCGACGCGCCGAGCGGCCCGCTCCGTCGGGAAACGCCCAGAGACCGTCGCAGCCGACGTGAGGAGGAGCCGAGGAGCCGCAGCTATTTCGGTAGGTCCTCCCGGCCCGCTGGGCTGGTGGAGTGGGGTAGAGTGGTGGCTGGGCGCCGGGGAGAGGGTGGGATGACTGGCGGGGGTGGTGATGGCAGGTAAGTTGATGGCAGTGGTGTTAGGGTTGGGGGAGGCTGGTCTACGCAGCTCTGCTCGGCAGTGGGTAGTCGGGAGGCGGGGAGTTCTCGCTCGCCACACCCTGTGTTATAGGAACATGGGCACCAGGTGCGAGCGGTGTAGCGCGCCGTTTTGTGGGCCACCGCTGACCCATTCGCCGCTGGACTGGTGAGAGGCCCGTACTGGGCCGTGGGAAGCCTGGTGTGAGACCCGTGGGGACTGGGACAGACACACGGGCACACAGACGCGCAGGCGAACAGACATGCACGGGCACGGGCGACCAGACATACAGACAGACTGACGGGCAGACTGATAAGACAGACGTATACGACAGACAGACGTATAGATATAAAGAAATGGTATATGCTAACAGACAGACGGACAGACAGACATGCAGTCAGACAGACGCGGGGTATAGACGGACACACAAGCGCACAGACACACGTATGAGCGAACGGACAGACATACCAACAGAAAGACGAATACGTACGCACACACATACATCCATACCACATTCACACACAGACTCACATTGACCCATAGACAGCCCCACAGACAGACACACAGACAGACACACAGGCGCCGCTCGGCGGTGTCCGACCGACCGCGAGAGAGGGTCGATTCTGTGGTCGGATGATGACGTGGCTAGTTACTGGTCGGCCCTAGCGGAGTTACGTGTGGGATCTGGGTGTGGTCCGTTCGCCGACTCTCCGTTGTGTGCCATATCCGAGAGCTCCGAAAATGATCGCGATGGAAAGTTGGAAATAGTTGCTTGCGTTTGCAAGTATTCTTCGTTGGAGGTTTCATTGAACTTGAGAGGTAGACTAGACATGCTATCCTGAAGCGCATCAATTATTATGGAACACGTTAACACTTAAAACTTCAAAAGCTCTTTGCTTTTGATAAAAGTGTCGAATTGTTATGAAACACGGCCACTGCAACATGTGGCAGTTGCAACACATGGCAACACTTATTGTGCAATACAATCGAATGCTAGTACGCTACCAAGAACCCGCCGTCGTCCATAAGATAGCATTTGCTTGGCACCGTGCTCGTCCCTCGCGCACTTGTGCAGCCCTCACCCCGCGCGCGGCCGACGCGGCTCCGTTTCCCCGCGTTATTCCTCCACTTAGGGCGCCTTCCGACGAGCGGATCGATGAGAGCGCGCGTCGCAATGTTGACTCGTTAGCCATTGGATCGCCCATCGCTGATCCGTGACCATTCCGACGAGGATCTATCGTCGATCCTTCTGGGATCTGTCGTGGATCCTTCTGGGACATGTCAGGAGTCTGCCGATGCTAATCGGTACTCGGCATTGACCGACATGGGATGTCATTAGTTCCAGCTATGACAATGCCGATTGGCTCTGGGTACTGTGTACGGTGCTGTCCAACTGCTGTTGGTTAGCTGTCATGTGGGAGTTTCTAGTAATTGGTAATCGCGTCTGATAATGGTTAGTGTGTGGGAGATGGGCAGTATGGTTCAACTGGAATACGGTGACCCAATATGGTTCGAGCAACCCGGACCAATGACAATCAACACCACACGATTGCAACCAACTCGGTCTAATTACAACCAACCGAGCCCAATAACAACATAGGCACTGGAATATAACAACCAAATGAACCGAAACAACAACCAGACAGCAACCAACCAGCTCGACCCAATTACAACCCCACGCGATTTCAATCAAACTGACCCGGTAACAACCAGCCGAAGCCGAATATGGTGGGTGTTTCTGGTCACTGAACCTGTGGTCAGTGGTCTCTGTATGCTGGTGCAACCGTCGTCTGTATATATTTGGAACTTTGACTGACTGATAGGACGACTGGTTGTCCGTCGCCTCTGCCGCCAAGATTTACTGAGCTGAGATAGGCGGACTAACTTCTGATGACCAACCATCCCTGAGCGTTTATTGGGAGATCGGCCGACCCCAGCCGCGGGGAAAGCCCCGACCTGCCATCGGTGACCTTTTGATGTCGGCGGCTTTTGATGTTCGCAGCTGACAGCCAATGTCGGCGACTGGCTGCCGCTGCGTGTTCTCACTGATCGGTGTGATGAGCGGCAGCGTTTGACGCTATCAGGGAGGCTGATGTGTTCGGGATGTGCTGTGGTGATGCTGGCTACTGGTGTTCTGCTCGGCGATGTCTAATGATATTGGCTGTGTTTTACTTTGAATTTTAGATGGTGTGGGTCTTGCACACCACGCATGTTGTATTACCCTGAACGCAACTCACGCACTTATTGGATGCATATTGCATACGACCTTTATAAGCATGCATAATTCCATACGCCTACATGACCGCCCGGTGACTGGACGGACGCTTCTGTATGCGACGTGACGAATGCTCAGGAGGTGGGCGTGCGAGCTGTGTCCGGGAAACGACCGTCGGACACGACCAACCGACGCGCCGCCGGCGTGGTGTGTGCCTCAGGCACCGTGGGAACGCCCCACCGGACCGCCGCCCACCCCTGCCGCTGACGGATGACGTATTTTGTATTATGACGTCACATGATGACGTCGAACCTTGGATGTCGGCGCCACCTCCGGACCGTTTCCCGGAAACGTTGATTGGCTTGCTTCGCCTGGTGCTGTGGTTTAATGTCGATTTCGATGCATCATCACTGCATGCATCCATCGACGGACAGTTCATTGATGTTTGTTCCAGTTCCCATTTCGGCGTGGAATGTCTCTGTCCGTTCAACACGTGAGTTCTGACGTCATGGGAGGCACACGGGTCGATGGCCCGATGGCTGGATGGGTGTGGTTCGGGGTATGGGACCTGCTGTGGTCCTGGCAACGGCTATGGTTGTGGAAGTAGTTCGTTGATGGCTCTCTATATTTGTGACAACTGAAGGATGACCTCGGATTTGCCTAGTGCCTCCCCTCCCCACCCAGCCTTAGTAGGCTGGAATAGTTGAAAGCCGGGTGAGTTATGAGTAGTCTTGTAACACTCAAATTTCATTTAGAAAATGCCACTGCGTTGTCAGCTGGGAAGCGAAGGGCTGCGACGGTCGGCGATGATCGACTCTTGGTGACGTGCGACATTGAAGCCGACGCTCGATGGCAGTTCCGAGTCGCACGCCAACGATCGGCACCCTCCCCCGTCGGTCGGTCGGTCGGGGGGGGGGGGGGGTCGGCACCATCCACTGCTCAATGAATCGGAACGTTTATTATTGATTCAAGCTCATTGCTCGCGGAAGTTGCGACGACAAAGACGGGCTCACTGCAGAAGAGTGTTCGTTTCTGTGTCTCTGGGATCATTTTGGGCTCGGCTCATGGGCGCAAGACGTGCTTTTGAATACAGATGGCTCATCAAAACTGACGTGAATTATTATTGCTTTTGCAACTACTTTATTACTTGAAATTTAGACTTCGCTGTAAAACAGTGGTGAAAACAGAAACCTCTTTCGTCTACTTCATTTGGCTATAACGGTTCGATTATTTTTAACATATTTTATAAAGGCCACTATTCAGCTTTCAACGTTCATGGTTTCAAGCAATCGCTTGATGTCATGGAAACATCTCCGATGTTTCATGTTCATCGGGGATGGCACATTCATCACCGTTTCATGCTCCACTTATTATTCATGACTGGGAAGTGTTTTCATTTTCATGAGATCTGGTGCGCCCTGGAAAATCATTTCGACATGCTTAACCCGCGCGGGGCTGGGGGGGGGTAAATTTTACCCCCCCTCGCGATTTTTTGCGATATCTCAAAAACGGCGGCGCGCAGCGCCGCCAAACTTTCAGTACCTTTTCTTACATCAATTTGACACGTTCCCTGAAAATTTGAGCGAAATCCGTCGGAAAATTTTTGAGAAATTGACGTTTTAGTGACGTCATGTTCGTCATGTTCGCCTCAAAAACGGCAAAAGTTCAAACGCCGCTAACATCTTCATTTTTAAAGGAATCAAGACGTAACAAAAAAGGTTATACGTAATTTTACTTTTTCTATCAAATGGCTATCTCGGTTTTTTGAAAATTTTGGATTTTGGCCTAAATTTTTTCAAAAAACTGACTTTTTTGGGAAAATCATTATAAAATCCAAAATTTTGAGTCTATCGAAAAAACCGGAATATATGTCAGAGAAGTGGTCTATGTGCACCTACATACCAAATTTTAGAAGAATCGGTTCAAAAATGTGGGAGTTATTCAAAATTTTGTGACGTCACGACACACAAAATTTTTGAAAAATGATTTTTTTGGAAGTTCCAGACCTCGTACGGAAACAAAAATAGCACCATTCGATTCGCCGTGAAAAACTGCATCAGATAGACACCTTTTTAGGCCTTAACAACCAACTTCAAAATTTGACCTCACTTGACCTGACCTTGACCTGACCTCGACCTGAAATTCATCCAGAGGTGGTCCATATCACTTATTGAGTGTGCCTATTGAATTCTATGAGTAAAATGACCCATAAAACATGTGTCGCACATGCCCTTTTCTATATTTTGTTTTTGGTGACCTGACCTGACCTGACCTGACCTTGACCTTGACCTCTGAATGATATTGTATGCAACGAATATTGTCTTGGTAGCCTAAGAACACGTTTTGGGCGATCAGTCTCAGTCCATGACTCCATTCTTCGGCAACTACGGTGTAAGGCCGATACTGTAGAAACTTGCAATTTGTACCCTTGACCTGACCTTGACCTTGACCTCAAACTTTAAATTAAGTACATGTTTTTAGTAGTTCGTGATGAGAGCTTTCGATTGGCGTTTGAATTTTCCAAATCGGACCATTAGTTCGGGAGATAACAGGGGGGGGTAAAATTTACCCCCCCCCCCAGCCCCGCGCGTTCGGCCGGAGACCCCAGCCCCGCGCGGGTTAACCCGCGACCTGGTGGGGGGGGGGGCTATTTTTGCCCCCCCTCCAGACTTTTCGATATATCTCCAGAACCGCTGCGCCGATCGTCACCAAACTTTCAGTACCCTCCCGGACATCAATTTTACACATGGTGACCAAAAATTTTTCCAAAGGCTATGACAGGTTGGCCGGAAATGACGTCAGAGTGACGTCATGTTCTGCCGTTTTCGACCCAAAAAAGGGTTTCGCGGGAAGAGCTGTCAGGCCTATAGCTTTGCAAATACAGAAAAATGAAAAGGACATAAAAGCTGTAGAATTGACAGGGCTACAAAACTGCTATCTCGGATTTTTGAAATTTTTGGATTTTGACCCCCAAAAATCAAAAAATAAATTTTTTGGATATAATGATCGAAAAATCCAAAAAGTTTTTTGAATTTCGCAAAAACCGGAATATATGTGATAGTCCTTACCGCCTTCCATCCACATACCAAATTTGAGATTGATACCTCTTTTTTTGGCGAAGTTATAGTGAAAAAACTGTTCAAAATTGATGACGTCAAATTTTCAAACTCAATTTTTAGCAATTCTAGACCCCGTAGCGCAAAACAAAGACCACCATTAGACTCCCCGTGACGAGCTGCATCGAATCAATACCCATTTTATGCAAAACTATCAACTTTAAAATTTGACCTTTTTTGGCCTGACCTTGACCTGACCTTGACCTGAACTTCACCAGAAAGTGACCTAAGCCGTACCTGATAGTCTTATAACCAACACCATTGAGTTGGAAATGAAAAATTGGCCATAAAACATGCATCACACAACCTTAGTAAAGTTGGGCTCATGTGACCTGACCTGTGACCCTTGGTGACCTGACCTGTGACGTGACCTGGTATTGTCAGTGACCTCTAATAGCAACATATCTACTAGGCAACTGACGCCCTATCGCTGATTCTCGACAAAATGCGTTTTCCTCGGTGTTATAGCGCATTCCCTAGAAGACCCGTGAACGGTGAAACATTTCATCTTTGACCTGACCTGTGACGTCATCGGTGACCCCGAGGTCAATGAAATTTGGGTTCTATAGACAAATTTGACAGGCCTTTCGAATGCCGTTTGAATTTTGCGGATCCGTCCAGTAGTTTCGGAGATACGAGGGGGGAGGGGCAAAAAATAGCCCCCCCCCCCACCAGGTCGCGTTATAAACAGACCCCACCAGGGCGCGGGTTAAGAATGAGGTAATGTCGCTTTGTGTAGGTCATTCTTCATCAATGCCTTGTGCTGCTGCCACCATCCCGCTGTATTCTCTCTACCTGACGATGAATTATTTGGGCATGGTTAACACGATGTTTGACATAAAGAACGCTTGATTTCAAGGTCATTCTAGAAACTATAAAAAGCATAGATTCAAGGAAGCATTCAAAGATGCATGTAGACGAAAACACATAAACCTGGAAAAAAACACGAGTAGACTGGTCAAACGTTAACGTAAATCAGCCCACAATAACCATAAATCATTGCCAGCGTTTTTCAACTTCAGAGTAAGCTGCTAAATGTAGAATATGTATGATGTTCTCACTTCACTGATCAAGTTAAATTTTCCCGTTCTTGCTTATTCAACGACTTCTTTTCTTATTTTATGAATTGTGATGCCACCAAGCTATCAAACATACCTGTACTGGTAAATCAAGTCATAAACACGTATGTATTTGAGTCCAAAAGACGCAAACCCATCTATGCATTGGGGTCGTGCGGTAATTACGTTTCTTTATTGTTACCCGCCCTCGCATTGTTGCAAGTGTGTTGGGAACCACTCGTATGTGTTGAAACGACTTATATTTCATTATTTAGGGCAACAGCAATGTGAGGTGCTGTATAACGACCATACCTGCCTAGCTTTGTCCGCTTAGCAGTCAAAACCCGCTAACTTGGCGGCGCGTTTCACTGGTTTATTTCCAGGTTAGCGCAACTTTGCTAGCCAGCGACGCTCCGTCGTGAAGTTAGTACGGCCTTCCTAACAAAGTTGCGATGGCGCTCGACGTGTTAGTGGGCGCGCCCGTAGTTAGGCCGTATTGTTCCCTATACTCCTGCCTGGAGGAGACGGTGCCCGAGGAGGTTCCGGGTTCGGGTTTGGTGACGGGCCAGGGAGGTCCGGGTGGTAGCGCCGCGTCAAATAACTTCTCAGTTCTCTCAACTGTCTGAGCTGACTTCCTCAAGCCATAGCTCATTACCGTCCGCATTTCCAGCCTGCAGTACCGGTGTGATGAACGGCGACCTGTGCCGCGCCCACGGCCTCTCGCGGCGCGGCGGGTCGATGGCGCCCGCCGCTGACCGTCGCCGGGCCCTCCGCGGCCGCCCCCGGCTCCAATCATTAGGCTGAAAGGTGTACCGCCGGCCCGCCCATCAGACGGGTCAACACCGCAACGCCGAGACTGCGCCACTGCACCCCGCCCCCGGCCTCGGCGGCACGGCGCAGTATATCTCCATAGCCGGGGTCGGGTGACTAAAAACTGCGCTGGATGCTCCACCGAAATTAGGAAATTCACGAGGTGGCCTTGTGATGGACCCTGGACATGACAGCGGTGTAATTATATTGAGTACAGCTTTTTTTTTAGTTTTTTTTTTATTACGAACAACAGTGATATTCTCACAAAACAAATGCACTGCATGACGATATAGTGGGGAAGCATCAGATGAACGATGCTTCAGATGAGCTTTTGACTGGTCTCAAACGACCCGAAAAAAATACGCACAATGATAGACAACAGCCCGTGTAGACACCTGACATTCCGAACGAGACACATGACATTCCGCATCACGTCTACAACACAGTCAGCTTTAACCCTCCCCTCCCTCCCTAGGTATTCACATGGTCACACTTCTCACCAGCTCAGTTCAGTCTCACAGTTCACTAATACCTCTCACACCAGCCACTTTACCCTAGCGCGGCTCAGTCATTTCTGCTGAGCGTGGCCGGCGACAGCGACTGATACAGCTTTGTGACGGCCGTCAGCACGGCGCTACGGAACACCTCGTCCTCCTCACAGGTCACCGACATGTCCGTCAGGTCAATGTCTTTTTTTTTAACGGGCCGCGGGCCCCCGCCCGCACCCCCGGAAAATCATCTTTCCCGGGGGTGCCCCCTAACCACCGCCCGGGCGAGGGGAGCGCCGACCCGACCCGACAGGCCGGCGCCCCGCCCGCCCGGGCGGCCGACCGATCCCTTTCAATTGGGACCGGTACCCAGGTTGGCCCGGATGGGTCATAGGGGCGGGGGCCCAGTGCTCGGCAAACTCAGGGCTCCGCCACAGGCCGGCGATATTAGCCCTGTTTCCATGACACTACGAACAGGATCGGATCGGCGAATCCGGATCGGCGAATCCGGATCAGCAGTGCCGTTTCCATGACCGATCCCTCCCGAAACGGGATTCGCACCGGGATTGGCCGATCCGGATCGGCTTCTCTAATCCGGGATTGGTAGACGTAACTGGCGCGCTGCGGCGACTTACTTCATAATTCCCTTCATAACGTTCTCAAGCTAATTTGGGAATCAAGCGGTAAGTTGTGTCTTTTCAGGGATCTGTGCCACCGTTTGTGCGCAGAGACTACCGACTGGGATTCAGCGACCACGCTGTCAGTGTTAAAGACTGTACGGCCGGCGGCGAGACTGTACCCGGCCGGCGGCGAGACTGTACGGCCGGCGGCGAGGGTCCCCGCCGCGGCGGGTAGGGGAGACGGCGCGACCTTGGCGCGTCCCCTAGTGTCGCGCGGTGCCGCTCGGGGAGGGTGGACATTGGTGTGCTGAGTGTGTAGTGTCGTCTGTCGTCTCCTCTTGCGACCATGTAAGTTTCTCCCGTGCTTTGTAACAATTGGTTAAGAAAATTTATCCCAATTATTGCAGCAAACATTAACCGCAGACCAAAACTGGCGCCGAAACGCTCAGTTCAAAATGGCGGCGGCGCCGCCTGCCGCAAAGGGAATAGTGCTGCCATATGCTGCCAAAGTGGGATCGGCCTCTCTAATCTTCTTTTTGAATCCGGATTACCCGATCCGATCCCCCAACGCGAAATGTGCCGTTTCCATGGTCGTTTGAATCCGGATTCGGAGCTAATCCGGATTCAGAAGTGTCATGGAAACGGGGCTATTGAGTACAGCTCGTGACCATAATGGTTGAGCGATACAGTTCTGGAGTTTTACTAGCTAATCACAGCAGAATATACAGAGGTGCTTAGTTAACGAACTCGACGCCGAGCTTTGAGTCGGTAACAAATTATTTATAAGTCATGTCTGGGTTCTGAACGAAAGGTGTAGATTAACCAGACTTCCTCTGATCCATCCTTAATTTGTTCTTCAATCTTCTTTATCGGCTCAATTTTGCATGGCCCCTAGATTACTTCAGTCAATTTTCGGCTCGTCTCTCGCTCATCTATCCAGCCCTGGGGCGGTCTTCTGGCCACCTCTGGTGCTATTTCTGTCCGCTTATCTCGCGCACGTGTACGTGTGCGTACGTCGCTGCGGGTCGCGCTGCCGTCACCTCAGCTGCCGGGCAGATGCGAGCACCGGGCGACAACCTGTGACCTGTGCCAACTGAGAGCGGGCGCCTTCCGTCCGGCTCCGGGCGCCGCGCCGTCCGGCTCCGGCTCTGGGCTCTGGCTGTCCGGCTCCGGGCCCCGTCCGGCCGGCTCCGGCTCCGGGCTCTGGCCGTCCGGCTCCGCGCTCCGCCCGTCCGGCTCCGCGATCCGTCCGGCTAGCTCCGCGATCCGTCCGGCTAGCTCCGGCTCCGGGCTCTGGCCGTCCGGCTCCGGGCTCCGCGCCGTCCGACTACGGGCTCCGTGCTCCGTCGGTCCGTCTCCGGGCTCCGCGCCGTCCGACTACGGGCTCCGTGCTCCGTCGGTCCGTCTCCGGGCTCCGCCCGTCCGGCTCCGGCTCCGGGCTCCGTCGTTCCGGCTCCGGGCTCCGCGCCATCCGGCTCCGGTTCCTGGCGCCGCACCATTCGGCTCCGCGCCGCGCCGTCCGGCTCCGGCTCCAGGCCGTCCGGCTCCGGGTGCGAGCTAATTGCGGCGCCGGTAACGACGGCGTGGCATTGTTTGCCGAGCGGCATCGATCGACGTGAGCGGCACAAGGAGAGCAAGGGAGAGCGAGAGTAAGACAGGACCGGAAAGCGAGAGAAGAGGGTGGGGGCGTGTGAGCGATTATGGGATAAAAGCGTGAGAGGCTGGAAGACGGGATGGAGGGGTACTGGAACAGCGAGAGAGTTTCCCAAGACTGAGGTAACGTTTCCTCAGGAATGTGTAAGCTTTAGCTTGATCCAATTCTTAATAAATGAAGGTCGTTATTTCCCCTCGCGGCCGAGTGCGAACTAGTTATCCCTCTCCTCACTTATACATCACGCAACTGACATCAATCTGCTCGCACAGATAGTGCCTGTGACGGTCTGTGTGCGCTTTGACTGTAACTGCGGCTGATCCTTCTACAGCGCAAGTGGCCGTCAGTGGGCGGGCTAGCTGTGACATGTGCTGGCGAAATTCTGGGCCGCGTTCCCTGCTCTGATTGGGTCATCACTGGTTGGGGAGGGGGTGTGGGTTATCAGTGGTGAGGGAGGGGTGTGGTGAAGACAGAGAGGGGGTCACAGACAGGCCAATTCCCTTCTGCAGGGTTGGGCGCCACTGACCTGTGGCCAGCTCAAATCGGTGACCATTAGTGCCGCTGAGTGGGCCACTGGTGGTAGCTGCCAACTGTTTGGAAGATGATCTTGGCGCCTGTTGTTACCAGTCCCCATAGGATGTTTGGAGACTTTTACGCCATCGCTGTTCTCGATACTGATTGTGACATCGATTCGTGGACTGGACATGTATCGGCAGCGGGGATGCCAGTCGTAGCTACTCGGAATGAGTATTGTTTCAAGATGCAACATTCTTGGGTGGGCAGTGTTCTAAAATAGGATTTTGGTTGGGTGTGCCGATGAAGAAAAAAAGTCATAGGATGAGAAAAAAGGAAATAAATAACCGAAGTATATTTGCAAAATGGTGTACCTAATGCCAATTTGTATGCCAACTGATAAACCAGGATTTCATGTCAGAATCTTGAGAGGGTGTGAAACAAAAGGATGTGCATTGTGGGTGCATCAACTGTCAAGTGACATGTAAACTGGCTGTTGGAAATACATGAAACTTTTTCAGAGATGAAGTAAAGTCGGTCATTCATATTTTAGGGATGAAAGTATTTTCCCCATTAGGTGTGATTTGCCACCAAAAAGTCTGAAAAATGGAACACTGCGGGTGGGAGCCATGCTATTGTGCTCAGCGGTGCTACTGAGATTATCTGTCGTCGGATGAATATCTAGCCTGTATGACCTACATATGTCGTCACCAGTCGGTGCTGCTAACGTTGATATCAATGACTCGTACCATGTAAGCAGCTCTTGGAGCGTTATCCGCATCACCGACATGCCTTAGTGACGTCTCGAGTGACGGGGTCTCCAGACGTCGAGAGCGCTCTGCTACACTCGACTATACATCCCATGACATAGTGTTCCTGGTTACGCAGTACCTCGTCTTCCACTGAACCCATCACGGTGCGTATCTACTACCGACACACAGGCGCGTGATATGAATGTGCCACTGACGGTTCGTAGGCCCAGCGGTACCGTCCTCCGGGACGGTGTCATTGACGAACGGGTCCTGTCGGGTCGGGTCAGGTCCGGTCGGGCTGCGTCTCGACCGGGGGCTCTGAAGGCGCCGCCCGGCCATAGCGGCCAGCTGTCCCGGCCGCCGCGCCAGGTTTTGGAGCTGTATGGGCAGTAACCGGCACACGAGAGGCGATCGTTCAACACCAGATGGCCGGCCTCAGCGGTGGGTCTGACGGCAGAAGGCGGGTCGCTCGACTCCAGGAAGGGCACAGGTCACGAGATCGCCGCACATAACACGGCCTAGTGAAGTCAGGTCAAAGGGGCCGTTTGGATGCAACCGCTCCTAGTGACGTTCGATGAAATTGAAAGGAACTTGTGGCGTCATTTCATTCGGAATTCAGCTATTCAGCGTTTGGTATTTCGTAACATAAGCCATGACTTAATTCGTTCGCGATATGAAATGCAGCGGTCGTGCGTGGGACCGATATTGCGATCTCACATGTGCAGTGAGCTCTCTTTCAAGACCCACACACCCTGATCGATGGTGTGCATGGGTTCATTTCGGGACAACGCTCACGGCGGCTTTCCGTCCACCTCCGTCCGATTTTAGCTCATCGCTCTCAGATGTACTGCAATAGCAATGAAGTGCTGGTTTCAAATAGCTTTCACAGCATTGTCGCCGTCTTCGCTCTCACGACATCTATTTATGTTCCTTTCCGTATTCAAACTAACCCAAGTGAGGAAATAAGACCTGCAGGCTGCGCGCCGAATATATACCGCATTACAAGCCGCGACGCACTGGCTCTGGTGCTGCAATGCTCTGTCGCTTATTCTAGTGGTCTGGCTTTATTTATGGTTTAATATCCGGGGCCCCTCTGCATGTATTCCCTATAAACTGTTAGGAAAGCCTTTATTGCAACGCGTTTTATCCAGTAGGTGTATGTATGCTACCTGGGATGCGTTTTTATGAGATTCTAGATTGGTCTCTGGTCCATAGCTAGCTTATATGCAATATATTTAGTGTTCATGCATCTATGCCATTTTTATTCAGTTTAACCCTTTCTTCTGTTACTGCACTTCAGCTCCAGCAAAGACCGGTCGAACATTAGTGTCTTCGACTCTTCATTAGTGTTGGACCTTATAGTTTGCACTATTGGTATCAAAATAAGGGTTCCAGCGACAAGTTGTTTGGATGTGAGAAACACCCCAATTTTACTCCGTTCGAGGGGGGGGGGGATTCGGCCCGAGTCTGACAGCTATTAGCTCACATATGGCAGTGGACAACTGGAGGTCGAACAACTGAATGTATATTCAGCGCTTCCAAACTACTGGTCGCTGGGGCCTGGGACCTTTATTTTGAGAAAAAATATAAGCTTCGACTTGGTTACGGTAATTGCCGAGGGTCTATCCGTCTGGCAGACCTTGGCGTTGCGTCACACCATCCAGAGGACCTATAATGTTTTATAAATCACACCAAGTTAGCGACTGCACACCTGCTGCTCTTTCTGGCCTGACTGTAATAAATATTTTTGTCCCTGGTTCAATATTTATTAACGCACATGTCTGACTGTGAGAGCAGAGTGAGCTCCAGGTTGATTGGGAACTTTTGAACCCTCACACAAGACATATTTAATGTTATTACGCTGCAACTTTTCCTCTATTTACACCATCTACCGCCTTAGATACCTATACCTCATACCTTTGGGTAGTCATGGAACGTTGTCATTATTATCTTTGTCAGCAAACGTCCTTAGTAGAACAAGCTACCTATACCTTTTACACTAGTCACCGAACGTCGTCAGTCAGTCGTACCGTCGCTCAGCGCTTCCAGCGATGGATTGCCTGTCTGGCCGCACCTGTATCGATTCGCTCCTGTACTGCTTCATGTCATTGAGGAATGTCCGGCAGCTGTCTACGCTCGCCCGGCGGTAGCATTTCTGCGCCGGCCGCCATTGCGCTGGGAAATTGTGCTCAAGAGTTACGGAATCTCTGACAATTGCTCTAAGTGGAGTCATTGTTGGAACGAATAGACCTTGGCTTACGTGAGAAGTGTGGAGCATGTCACTTGTCAGACAATCTCACCGTGGTATCATAAGTCCAAGCGAAATGTAATAAGCATCTACCTACTCATTTATTATTTGACGTTTTTGTTAAGTGGTTCGCATCACCAAACGAAATATGTTCTTGAAGTGTGATAAAAACATCACTGCACTGACGAGGCATTGCATACGGAATTCAGGGCAGGCATCCGATGTCTGATTCGTCTCAGACTCTAGGCATTCCTTTAGTTATTGATATGCTCGAAAGATGGTGCTGGGTGCTTTGCCTGACGTGGTATGCTGTGCCGCACGACACCCGGACCCCGATAGTAACTGATACGCTCGACAGATGGCGCTGGGTGCTTTGCCTGGCGTGATATGCTGTGCCGCACGACGCCAGGCCGCCGATAGTTATTGATACGCTCGATAGATGGCGCTGAGTGCTTTGCCTGACGTGGTATGCTGTGCTGCGCGACACCGGGCCGCCGATAGTTATTGATACGCTCGATAGATGGCGCTGAGTGCTTTGCCTGACATGGTATGCTGTGCCGCGCGACACGCGGACCCCGATAGTTGTTGATATGCTCGATAGATGGCGTTGGATGCGTTGCCTGACGTGGTATACTGTACCGCACGACACCCAGCCGCTGCCACTGACATACTGTGCCGGCGGACTTGAGGACGGACTTGTAGGTTTCGCTGCGTGTTTACGGAAGTTAATAGTTTTCGGTTGAAATGGTGACCGTCGGTTGTCACCGAATTATGGCTGGCGATAAGGAAAAAGTGGAAACTCGGAGTAAGACGAAAACGGCTTTCGGTCACAAAGTATTTTATGCTTGTCATTCTGGTGATCACAAAGCTCAATTATTGGAAAAATAATGCGTGTAACAATGCGTTTGTATTTTGAGTATTTGTACCTTTAAGCAGTGCGTCAGGGAGAAGGCTAAGATATTGAAGCTAGCTTAGTGACCCTTTCTCTGAATAAATCTGAAAAAAACAATGGCAAGTTTTAGTGAAAACATTTATTACATTGCATTCATTTCTATAGTAGGATGAATATGTAAACGTGATTTTGAATATTATTTCTCATGTTTTTTTTTAAGGAAACCGTAAGTGAATGCGATGCTTCAGAAGCTAGCTCCGAACACACACCTATTTCTAGGCGATATCCTGACAATTAGTTATCCATTCGCTACCAGCTGCTCCAGAAATGAAATGTCTCGCTGTATATGCGCTGCAATGTAAATTTGTCAAATGCCACATTCCATTTGCACCCCAATTGATGCGGGGCTGATTTGGAGTTACTGCCCGACGTGCATGTTGAAAACAAGTGTGATCAGAGGAACCCGTCCTTCGCAAGCTCACTGGGGAATCAGTGAGGAATTCCCCAGCACGAACCAGAACAAAAAGAATCTGTGTTCAAAAGGCCGGCGACTGACAGAATCGACTGATCACGGCGTTAAAAACATTACTGAGTACTGGGGACACGCTAGATTAGCTGATTTGTCCAATGCCGAATCAAAGGCCGTGGTGTGCTTCTTGAGACTGTAATTTGACATGCTACAACAGGGAAGTGGTGGATTCAGAAGGAGCTAATTGATGAGTTCATCTTGCTCGTATCTCTCAGAAGTCTTGTATTCGATTTCCTTCACCCGGCACCGCCTGGGCTATTTCCGTACCCACATCAGCCTGGGGGGGGGGGTCGGATCCGACCCCCCCCTGTTATCTCGAGAACCAATGGTCGTATCGAGCCCCGCGAGGCGGCGTTCGAAAGGTCTCTACGAGACCTTCCCAAAGCACTCTTAAGATTTTAAGATTGAGGTCAACTTTCGGGTCAAGGTCAGGTCAAAGGTCAAATTCAGGGGTTTTGCATGATTAGGCTTACGGACAGCGGAATCGATAGCTGCTGCTCGAAACTCACCACAAATGACCTCAAAGACCTAGTGAAGGTACCATGTGCGTATAGGGGTCATACTAAGTACGGGTCAAGGTCAGGTCAGGTCACGAAAGGTCACGTTTTTCACTTTCTGCTACATGGGCGTGCGACACATGTTTTATGGCTTATTTTTCACGCCAAATCCGATGGTAATGGTTATATGTGACCCCAAGTCACTGTGCTGGTGATAAGTGTGCATTGAAAGCATAAAAAATCGTTTATACCATACATAACTAAACGAGGGCTAAGAAAAAAAGTCAATTTTTCAACTTTTTATTTTTGACATAAAAATGCACTTTTCTAGACGAGCTTTGTCCCAGGAATCTAGTGGTGCCATTTGTTTTCACATGCGATGTTCAGAAGTGCCTCTAATTCGCGAAAATGCATATGACGTCACCATGCCCTATGCATGTTGGAGCTATTTTTTACAATTTGGGGGTTAAAAATCAAGATAGAAAGTTGAAATTTGGGACATCTAATGTTCTAATAGAGTTCTATAACATATATTCCGGTTTTTTGGAAATTCTCAAAATTTTGGATTTTATTAGCTGTTTTCCAAAAAATATAGTTTTTTGAATTTTTAGGGGTGAAAAACGCATTTTGTGGAAAATTCGAGATAGCCATTTTAAAGAACTCGTTGAGCTGCGTCTTTTGATGTTCTTAATTTGCAATTTGCTTAAAACCTCGATTTTTGGCGATTTTTTAAACATTTACCATTTTTTGACTGAAAACGCCATGTAGTTACATCACTAAAATCGATATATTTCAGAAATTTTTGAAAAATTTTTCTTAAAAATTGCACAGGAGACGTCAAATTGATGGGGGAGAAGGTATGCGAAGTTTCAAGTTGATAGCGCAAGCGGTTCATGAGTTATTCAAGAAAAACGGAGGGGGGGGTCGGATCCGACCCCCCCCCAGGCGGTCGCGGGTTCACTTTGATGTCGGATTTGTAAAGAGGGATGTGCTATTTAATTTTTCATGTTTTATATCTTTCTCGACGATAGCTACATAGTCAATAAATCATCACATTATTTTTTGCTTTGTGCAGCAGATAATATGATTTCAGGGGCTGGTTGAGTGAGGGAGTGGGGAGGTGAAATGCCTTCCTGGCGATCAGTTGGAAAGCGATGATTTTTTGTCGTTTTTTTTTTCGAACTGCTCACCGGTAGCCATGCTGGCGACGTATTTATCGACTCTGAAGTGGCTGCATTTGGAGTTATACTTCTAAGACTGCTGTGGGCAGCTTATAAGAAAAGTAGGGAAGGATTTGATAAGCTATTTATGTTGGGACGAGAATTATGTGGTGCGGTGAATGTTGATGGAACGTTTTCAATTTTGATGTACCTGTTATGGGGAACACCCACATACCTATTATTATATGATAAGTTATTTCCTTGAGATTTGTGTTTTCTTTTATGAATGTGCGTGGTTGAGGCCTTTGCTGGCCGTACGCTGACAGACACCGGTCTGCCCGCGGCCGGGGACGTGCCCGGCCCCGGGGGCCGGTTTTGGCTCCTGGCCGCCACGGTGGCACCGCTGTCCGCAGCGCGGCGCCGGTCGGCTGATTTAATTAGGGCGGGCCGCCCCAGCGCTCCTCCCTTGTGAAATGCAAATGCTTGTGTGTCGCACGCCACGGGAAGCTGGGGAAACCCGATGCGGATTGGACTGCGTGGTCTGCAAGGCGGAAAGGCGTTGGGTGTGTCTGCCAAATGGTATTGACCGTCTAGCCTGGCCTGAACTTTAGGGAGACTGCTTTTTTCAAAGATTTTAGGTGTGACAATGCCTTTTATCTTTTTGAAGATATAGGTACCATCCTCTTCATGTCTTTTTTCATTATCAATGCTCGCTATCTTGGTTTTCCCGCATTGGCTATTCGAAAAATGTTGTTGTATTTGGGATTGTTATCAACACTAACGAGATCGAAATAGCTAATGCGCAGAAAAGGTTTTGTCTTGTGTTTCACTACAAAGACTTACAAAGAAGCATAACTTCATTTCGTGCTATAAAATAGCATAATATTTTATGCTCATATTCTTAATCGATGGGAGTAATTAAAAAAAAAAACTATTTTTTTAGGAAAACTGACGGTCGCTGAAATATCAGACTCTCGTTCTTATGCAGTTTGAACTGAATCACCCATCTCCTAGATGAATTGAAACACCCACATCCTGTCGTCCGCCCTGATGGCAATGGTTTACTCAACTGGCGTCTGCCTTTACACTGATCAAAATTCATGCCTCAAATGATTTCACACTGTGCCCGTGAAACTAATTCAGAGATGAATTTTGGATTCGTTAAGGATACACTGAATCGAGTTAAAGTTAAAAGCTGTCAGGTTTCCATGAACACATGCCATGGACCTCATTTTGTGATATCTGATATGTCATGTAGACAAAATCAATATGTTCGGGAATAAATTGTCGGAAATTAATGTAAACGGCACCATAAATGGTGGGTTCATGCTGACTCTTGGAGGACTTTCATTGGAATGGTTTTGGTCGGCCTAGAGTCGTCACGAACATTTGACGGATCGACGGATGTCGTGCTGTCGAGTTGAACCCTCAGGAGAGCTCAGCAAACTTTAAAGAAACGACCACCGTAAATTTGAACTTATTTTGAGATATGTAAGTTCACGAAGGTCATATTTTATCTGGACTTGGAAGGGCGCATAATTTATTGCCTAGGTAAGGCAAAGGACCAATAATGTGACAATGAAGACCAATGAAGTGTGCTACGATATTCCATACCGCCCAAACCTACGAATATACTCTATTTAGAGTGTTCAGGCTTATCGCCCTTTATTACTACAAGATTTCTTACAGCCATATTTCTCTGCCTATTGTGTTATAACGATTTCTGTTCCTTCGCATTTTCTCGCTGATTGGCTTAGAAACTGTGGCAAACCCCATTAGGGGACGCTAGTGTCGGCCTCTCAGCGGGCTAGCGATTTACGTCGGGCTCGTTTTGCAAGTTTGAAGCTGCATATGTGCGTGGCGCCTTGGAACTGGCTATTCCTCCCCAGGCCCCTGGTGCTGGCTGGCCGCCGCAGTTGGGAGGATAGTAAGGGCTGGGGCTCAGTGGGTAGAGGTGGAGCGCACGGAGAGAGTGCAACTGCAGAGACCCTCGGCACGCCGGCTGTTTGGGTGGTTTGTCGGTGCGGAGCCCGGACACTGGGGGTGACAGCTGGCTAATCGCCGGCCGAGTAGAGCGAAACTGGTGAAATTCACTCGATATGCTACCAGGTTTGGCTCCAGGGTGCTGCTGCATCGCCGCCGGCATATGTGCTGACGCAGTCGCCTACAACTCTGACCAGCCTCAGGCACATTTCCTTGAGAAAATGCCGCCTCAGCTGATCGTTGGCTTGGTTCACCACTCGTCATCCCACACAGTACAGTCTGTCTTATTTATTTATTTATTTGACAGCATCGGCACTCGTCCACAAGAAGTGGCTATTATGAGCCCTCGTCATACAATTCGGATAATCCCGCTAAAAATATACATAAAAGCGAATGAAGAAAAAGTAAAAAGCAGTCTGTGACACACAGGCTGTAGCACAGTAGCACGTCAGTAAAAGGCCAGTGTTAACCCTATTCCTGGCGGGGGGGGGCCTCAGGAGCCCCCCCCTGAGGTTTTTTGGTTATATCTCCCAAACGCGTTGAGCTAGGAAGCTCAAATTTTCTGACTTTTCCTAAAAGGCTTCTACGCAACATGTCTGAAAATTTTGAGTTGATCTGACCTCAGGTCAGGTCACCAGAGGCGGTTTGGTGACGCTACCTCAGAAAAGTTTGCAATCACGCCAGAGCTAGAGTTTTTGACCGATCAATTTCTTCTCTTCAGGGTTTAGTTAGGATACCAGTATGTGCAATTTGTATATCTCGGAATTTTGATATAGGTGACCTAAGGTCAGGTCAATTTCGCGACCTCCCCATTATAAGTCAATGGGGGAAAAATCAACTCCCTGTTTTTACCACTAAAACGGGTCGGAATGGCCCCATATACCATACATGACTTCATATACGATCAACCTTCACTACCTTGAGGTCTGTTTTGCTGTTGGGCAGCTGTGAGGTCATGTGACGTCATCAAAGGTCACCAAAGGTTTTTGGCCAATAACTCCGTACAGGAACAAGATACAGACGCGTGGATGGTCTCATTGTGTTCAGCTCGTCAAGACGCATCGAATGATATACATGGTGACCTCGAGGTCACGTGACCTGAGGTCAACCTTTGACCTTGACCTTTCGAGGTCAACATATATATCATTCGATGCGGATTGACGAGAGGATCACGATGATGCCCTTAGTTTGTTCCTATCTTGACTAATTCGAAAGTTATTCGAGAAAAATTATCTCCATATCTAGTGCCGCCATTTTGACTTTTTCGACCCCTGTGACGTCATCTTTGACCTGACCTGAAAATGACCTTAGTAAAAATTGTAGATCTTGGCCGTGCGTATCCGATGCCGTTTACCGCTTGTCGCTATCTTGCTTCGTTCTCGAGATCTCAGGGGGGGGGGGGCCGAATCGGCCCCCCCGCCAGTTTCTTGTCCCGGCGGAGCCCGCCAGGAATAGGGTTAAATGTACAAAAAAAACTAACTGGTAAGCCGAAGCTTCATCATCCTCTTGAATCGCGCGTACGACGCCCCCTGCACGTCTGAGCCAATGACATGAGCATTATATAGCGAACACGCCCGGTGTCTAAAAGTACTTTTGCCAGCGTTGGTGCGGAAGCGAGGTAGGTACAGGAAGTCTGAATGTCTAGTTGTACGGCCAATGACATCTCGGTTGTAGCGCACCTCCTGTCTGAGCACAGCGGGTTCACTGGTCATGATGATTTTGTGCAACAGGCACAAATCATTAAATTCTATCAGCTCAGTGACTGGAAGCCAGTTCAAGCTTCGAATCACGTCAGATACGTGCTGGGATCTGTGACGACCTGATATAATTCTAGCAGCGAAGTTCTGCACTTTCTGCAACCTTTTGACAGCGGTTTTGTTGACACAGCCAAACACCTGGCTACAATACCGAATATGCGACATGACCAGCGCGTTGACAATAGTTGGTAGCACCGATATCGGGAGCAGATGCTTCGCGTGCATAAGGCCTATTAGGATTCCAAAGCACTTGGTGACAATGGCGTCTATATGGGGTTCAAAGCTCAGTCGATTGTCGAAAACCACACCGAGGTTTCTCGCTGTCGGCACGGGCTGGAGGTCCTCCTCTACAAACCGCACACCAGTCAGACCTGTGGCAGCGGTCCGTAGCGCATCTCTGTCTCCGATGATCATCAGCTCGGTCTTGGCTGCGTTGATCTTCATGCCGTTTTGCATGAAGAATGTCGCCAGCGTATCCAGAGTCTTCTCCAGCGCCACCTGCATGTCCGGTAGCCTCCTCCTCGGCCCTGAGATCACCAACTGGGTGTCGTCGGCGTATCTTGCCATTCGTATGAGGAAGCCGTCCACTTCTGTCGGGACATAGCATGCGGCGCTGATGGAGGCGATGTTGTATAACATCGGTCCCATACATGTCTTACATACATGCGCGGTCTTAAAAGTACCGCGCAAAGTGACGGTGGATTCATCAAGCCTGACCGATGAAGGACTGCCAAATTTGAGTCACCGAAGCAATGGACATCCTCGTCCATTCCCCAGCTCCATTGGTTCGGTGACTTTCAAATTATAGCAGGCCCTTCCTCGGTCAGGCTTGATGGATCCACCGTCACTTTGCGCGGTACTTTTAAGACAGACTGTACATGCCATCGTGATCGACGCTTGACATTTTCACACCGAACGATGGTTTTCTGCCGTATTTTCTGATTTTTGCACAACTCTTTAGAAATTCTGAAAAAGTAAGATATCAAGCTCGCATATTTACGTCTGGACAACGAGTTGCGTTGGAGAGGCCGGAAATAGTGGCGATTTCAGGACCGCAAGAATGGACCGTCATTGGAATGATTCTTTTTTAAACCGTGGACTGTTTTCGACCGGAATTCGATAGTTACTACAAAATATTTTGTAATTACGTTTCCACCAAGAATGAATGCCATCAGCGCTAAATTTTTACTTCTATTGCATTTTGTCAAGAAGCATATAGTGCTGTTTTATTGCAGTTTTAGCGCGTTTGTTACAAAATATGAAGCGAATAAGCGTCAGTGTAATTCATCAGTGCCAGAAGTGAACTTGAGGGGAGGCTATTTATATGCTAATTGCTCTTGTCCATCCACTAAAATTTATTAAATATTTTGCTTTGTGTATTCCAAAAGGAGAGGGAACTATTTCATTTGTGCCTTCATGTCAGAATTAAAGGTGGATCATTAAATTTTCAACGCAGTTTACAAACAAGCATTTGGTCTTTCTCGTATATCAATATAAGCAGTGGCTAAGAAAAGGTTGATCAATCCTGAAGTTCAGTCATCGTACCTCAACTTGGCAGCAAGATCCCCCAAGGACAGAGGATATATTGTATACATGTCCTGTAAATCAAAACAAACAAGCATTTGGTCTTTCTCGTATACAGGCAGTGGCTAAGAAAAGGTTGATCAATCCTGAAGTTAAGTCATCGTACCTCAACTTGGCAGCAAGATCCCCCAAGGACAGAGGATATATTGTATACCTGTCCTGTAAATCAAAACATTTTTGTGCCTGCAAAGGCTTAAGTTATCTGTGGTGTGTTCGGAGTTAGGCCATATGGCCGTTTTTGTTGTATGTTTATGTGGAGATTGAATATAACTGTGACCCTGTGCTTGTTTGTATACTTACTATGGTCAAACAGGGAAGAGCACATTCACATAACATACTCACCTAGCACCTAACTCATAGCTGTACCCTGCAGGATCTGTACTTGTTCATGTCTCGAGCATTAACAAAGCACTAAAGTAGCTTAGTAGGTAATCATTTCCCACATTTTCTGAGCATCTAACATGACATACAGCAGTGCAGAGCAGCTTCAGAGAAGAAACACTTTAAATGCACAGACTCACACCATGACCAGCCACCCAATGAGCCAGTTCCTCAGTTGACTGTTTCCCTGGATGCAGCTTGGCAATGTGAGCTAACTTTTGGCAAGTTGAAGGTTAGCAGGTAAGATTGTGTTAGGGTGAGTACCTACCTATAACTGGGTGCTACTGCTATGTAGGTCTTGGGTAGGCTGCAAATATGTGTGCTGATTGAGGTTAGGTCAGCTGTCAGGTTAGTCAGGACCAGGAGTATGCTCATTGCCCAGGTCACATTTTTATGGACACTTGGCAAATTAAAAAACTAACAATCTAATCTAAGCTAACCTGACTAAACATACACAACTTCTGACTATAGGAACTAAGCACCTACCTACTTGTGCCTATACATCTCATACCATGTCAAAGTAGAGTTCCTTGGTGGAAGATTACCCTCAGTACTTTTTATCCCAGCCCTGTGAAGAAAACTAATACTTCTAAGCTCTGAGTCACTGCTGGCCATCCACAGGAAGAAACGCTGAGACTGAGAGCTTTGCCATTGTATATTGGACCAATAATCACTATCACGAATGACTATGAACACATTATATGATCACATTGTTGCATGGATTGTCACATTGACAATTCTACTACAATCCTTTTTTCAAGAAATACAGTGATGATTAACATCAAAATCAACATAAAGTGGATTTAGTGATCTAAGCTTTCTCCTCCAGTAGCAATGGAATGATCGCATGTTTCCTTTGCCAGACACTGAGTACCTGATGCACATTACAATCATCTGCATAGCATGAAGCATCTAAGCTGCCCGAGTCCATTCATTCTAGATTTTTAACTTGAAAGTTAGCACTTATTTATCTTGCTGTTGTAAGTTATCATTCAATATCCATACCAATACATCAATATGCGCTCATCAGTCAACATTTTCTGGCATGATCCTGCTCAGCGTGCTCTTCAGTAGGTATTGCTCCAAGGTCTGCAATATTATAGCTTGTTTTTGGCCAATAAGCTCTTTTAATGTTACTTTTTCTTGCTGATATATGAGCCCGATCACCAAAATTTATCAACCAAAATTTCATAACTTGTTCAACTTGATATTGATATTGCTCAGGAGTCAGGACCTCTGTCAGCCTCCTGGATACTTCGGATTGTTTTCAGTCAACATGCTTCTTAAATATGATATAAGTCAATATTCAAAACATCCAACAAAACGACGTACAAGAGTAAGAAAACCACCAGATAAACTAAAAAATGGCCTTGGAACAGAGCGAAGTGGTGCTCCATTTGTTTGTTTACAATGACTGTAGTGCTGATGTATTTTTAGGACTCTGAACGTCGGCTTATAAAAAAATGAAACGTTTTTACAAAAGTTGTAAGGCAAGTAATATTTATCTGAAAGAACTAAAATATTCAAAAGCCAAACACTATGACATACATGAATCGGAACGAAAAAGTAACCCAAAAATCCAGCCTAATCTCCGGCTCCTAAAACTGCAACAAAATCAGCACTTTTCCCCGCAACTCGTTGTCCAGACGTAAATATGCATCAAGCTCAAGCATGCTTGACGATTTTTATGCACTGCGTCTTTCACCTAAAAAGCCGGCATGCAGCATAACCGTTCACAGTTAAACACGCACAGTATGTAGCATATTTCAAGCTGTGTTCTATTTTTTGTTTTTTGTCGGTCTCCGGTCCCTGGTTTCGTGATCCGCTGTTCGGGCCGAACACCGTGTTGTCGTTCTGGGGATTAGTCGTGATGGCCTGTATGGATCTGAAAGATCGATGTCAACTCGCTCGGATGGGTATCATTTCATTCATTCTTAGTTCGGAGCTCCAATTCACCCTGGTGGTGTATATTTTAACGGGTGGTTATTAAAGTTCCTTCTAGCTAATTAAACCTTTGTTATATTAGCAGGGCGTACAAACTTTTTTCTCAAGAGAGTTCTGCACTAGACCATTATGAGCGCTGCTGTGAAAGAGTACGTCTATTTAAGTTTTGACCAAATATACAGATTTCTGCGGAGACCTGAATGGCTTACACAATTGGGCTGCCTCTGGATTATAGTGACTTAAGTCAGAACGTGAATGGTGACGTAAAATTTCGCCCAGCCGCATAGACTGATCGTGCTGTTTACCAACCACTGAATCCTCGTAATGTGATTGTGTTGGCTAAACAGAACTAATTTCCTCTCCGTCAGATGTCCTTTTAAATTCTTGCAATCTCATCAGTTCTGTTCACCGGATTGACTATCTTTTTCGCCGAGATTGCATCGGCCTTCACTGGTGCTATAATTTGATTGATTCTCGAGTCCTGCTGTCTGCAGCGACCTAATGGGGCACTAATTGGCCTTATTGGAGGTCTTCGGAGTTGGCTGTGCGTGACCGTTCGGCTGTTTACCAGCACGCCCGGCCGACCGGCGCGCCGTGCGACGGCCGAAGGACTCGGCCGACCGTTTGGAAACGATGCCTTTGTATTTGTCCCCGGAGTGGCGGCGCCTCGAGCGGGCCGTAAATATCCGCTCGGAGCGGGCCTTCGGGCGGCCGTCTGTCAGGGGCCCGAGAGGCGCCGCCGCCGGCGCCGCGCCGGTGTTTGGCGCCCAGAGTCGCGCCGCTGACTGAGCAGGGCCCCGGCCGGGACGCGAGTTGGGGTCGGTCGCTGGGGCCGCCGTGGGAGGATGGTGGCCGCCCCTGAAAAGTTGGCCAGGCTGTCTAAAGGTCAAACGTCCAAAGGTTACCGTGTGACATTTGACGTTACGATCGCATGGAAATCAAAGCGGGGAATGAGGGCACATGATAGTTGCCACTTGCCAGGGCAGCTTTTCCAGCTGCTGTGGATGCCTCCGTTTGTCACCTTGTCACTTAAAAGATCTCTTGGACCATTTTGTTAGTGAATGTTAAAAACAGGCGTTTGATCTCAGCTGGAAGTGTTGTGCTCGCTCCATATCATGGTCGTTTGTTTTACTTTGTAAGTAGAGGCTGGTGCCAGGAAATAAAGTTAGATTAATTGAAACGAACCAGCTCTATAATGGCTTTTTACTTAGTTTAGCATTGTCTATCAATCTCGTCACCAGTGATCGATAAGTCGGACTGTAGGGCTTGCAATGCACTATTGATAAGAAGTGATGCCTATTGCCTTAGTTACATTGACGCCTTTTATGTGTTGTAGTGTCGACTATTTTGATATCCTTTGAAGGTTTAAAACCCTACAATATTACCTAGGAGTCCTGTGGTCGAAACACGTATATTGTTAAAGGTTGCAATATCCAACCACAAAGCTCTTAGGATCAATTCTTGTCAAAGCATGCATCACTACAATCCCATTTCAAGCTTCAGAATGTGTTCGAGCACTGGCGAGCGAGGTATTCCAGTTCTGACCTCGGTTTGTCCTGCCGACAGATGACCATGCGGGTGGAGAGCGGCGCAGCGACCACCACTGGCTGACTGGTCAGTCTGCCACCCGAGGGCCACCTCAGCGGCGCCGCCGGCCTGACCTTTCGACTCAGGTGAGTTCCATCACCCTCCCGCCCCTCCGCCCCGCCCTGTCCTGCCGCCGCCGCCGCCCACAACCGCCCACCGTGCTGAGTCCAGAGGAGCTGGCCCGATCCGAGGCGTGCGTGGGACGGGGCTTTGAAGTTCGCAAACGGTGGGAGAGGGAGGCGATGACAGGGAGGGAGGGAGGGTGCGAAGTCGGGGGGTCGTTCAAGGAATTTATCGCAGCGAGGGAACGGAGGGGAATGGGAGATGCAGCGGAAAGCGGCGGGGATGATGCAAATGTTTGGAGTTTCTGATGACTCATCTGTTTTGCGTTTAGGCGTTATACGGCAGGCCCTCGCGACAGATTTTAGCTCTTTACCTGAAATGCTCTTAATCTAGGTTTCTGGAAATCCTAATCACCGATTCACTTCATTTCCGCTACCTCATCTCATCAGGTATTCCAGCGAAAATGAGAGCAATCTAGACCAAGTTATGAATGATAAATGATGAAATGAAGAATGTATGAGCCCATGCTTTACGGGTACTTGGAGCCATGTTTTAAGGGAAGTTATTGCTTAATCCATCAACAACAGTCAAAAATAGTCAGACTTTTGATATTACGCTGCAAGTGCTGGACTTGCTTTACGAACTCCATGGTAAACGACTCTAGGCTTTACGACTTGTGATTATAGTACCCTGCTAACTCAGATGATATGGGCTTTTACGATTGGCCGAAATCGATGAGTACCTATGTGCCGCACGAACGGGTATAGGGTTCGTATTTTCAGATGGTCACTGGCTGCCACCTATATACAGATGGACCACGTCATCTTCGCCAAGTCTTTCTTGGTGTTTTATGTTGGTGTAGAGGAACATCTTCCCCCATATCTTTCTTAGTGTTTTCCTGTAGGCGTAGAGAGCAGAAGACCTGTTTTAGGTTTCACTGCGAGTCGTGACGCGACAGTGTGTTCACAGCCGTGCGAGTTTTGTTGAGGCCGTCCTGGGCTGAGCTAGGATCGCGTTGGGCTGGGCTAGAACAGTGCGGGTTAGGGCTCAAATCGTGCTGGACTGGACTAGGCTCGGGCGGGTTTGGGCTCAAATCGTGCTGGGCTTGACTAGAACCGTGCGGGCTAGAGCTCAAATCGTGCTGGGCTCGGAAAATAATCGTGTGGAGCTGGGCTAGAACCGTGCTCTCTCGATGGCGCTCGTCCCTCGCCGCCTTCCGTTGCATCTCGATTCTCTCGCCGCCTTCCGTTGCATCTCGATGCTCTCGTTTCCCGTGACCTCTCGTCTCTCGCCGCCTTCCGCGACCTCTCGCCGCTCCGGGCCGGCTGTTCCGGTCCGACGGCCGCTGTCGGCTGCGACGGAGCGTCGAGGGTGGTCGTTAACGACGGGGGCAGGCCGGCGAGCGTTCTGCTGCCGGGCCCTGATCAGTCCCTCTGAGTGGTCTGAGGGAGAGATGGAAAGATCAGGAGAGAGATAAAAAGGTAGAGGCGGATGCAGTGGCTGTCGACGAACGCGTTAGACATGAAGTGCCTTGTATGGAAGGTTTCGTACCTAATTGTTCAGAATTACGCCACCTTAGGGGGATTTCCCATTGTGTAACTAAGTCAAGGTAATACGACTGGCGTGTAAGAGAGTGAGATGACTGCCCCATAATCGTATTACAACCTTTCTCGTAAATAGCGGGCACAAACATGTAATGTGAGCCATATCCAACTGGTACGCACAATGCACATAGTGTGTCAGGCTTGCCTCCCAGCTTGTCACGTAAAACAAGTTTGAGATAATTGTGGATGAAAGTCGTCAGGCGTAGGCAAGGATCTAACAGCGTTGGCATTTCACACCGTTGAGGCGACGTGCGTTGGTCTCATCAAAGAGGAGGTTCCCTGCATTGAGTATAGTTTTAAAGGGTAATATAATCAGAGTGTGGTACTCACAGGACAGCTGAAGTTAAGATGGGGTCGGACGCCAGCATGCGTACATATACTTTGCAAAGTAAAGACGTGTGATGCGCTAGACAAGAGGTCATTGCGTGTCAGTTGAAATCAGACCTGAATTGAGTCATCCAGATTTCGGACTGGCTAGTTGCGAAACCCAACTCCACCGGAAGTGACGTCACGTCGTTAACGTTAGTTGTGCTGATAGCCAGAGAGTGTCACATAAATCGGGCTGATAGTGCCGCTATCTTTCAATCGATTTGTTTATCTCAAGGAAGTTATACAGGCTTTGCTTTGAGGGAGTTGTTTCAGCGAGACGTGTCCGTTAGTGAAGTTGGTTGCTTACACCCACGATGCATCGTGGCGCTATAGTGGGTGGCCGGAATCGCTGTCAAATGAATGAATGAATGCGGCTTTGTAGTGGGCGGCGGCGGCAGGGCAGGCTCCCCATTCACCTATGTCATTGGGAAAATGGGACCTAGCATCCGCCTGGGAACGGAGGCAGACGATCCTCTCCCTAGAACAACGCCGAGTTCCATGTCAACCAGCTTTCCGAGAGATTTCCTCACAATCAGCACTTGCATTTCATTTCATTCCATACATTTCATTTCATTGTCTGGTTTCAAAACCTCAATGCAACTGACACCCACATACAAGTAGGTACGCCCTCTGCCAGTGTCACGCCCACACGTTGACAGCGCCCTTGGTCACACTGGTTGCGCAATTGCATTGGTGTTGCCGTGCGTTGCAGAATGCTCTGATTGTTTTTGCCCGTATAACATTGTACCGTTGGTTGGTGTTCTGTGTATGCATTGCAACCTTTAGGGGCGACATTCGCTGCCATAAACCGGTGTTGAAACAGAAAGACAGAACTTATTAGGCTCAGTCAGCCGTAGTGCTTCAAAAGCTTGGTGTCTGCAAGTGACCAGCAGTATGATGAATAGAACTCTTAATGACCGAGCGTAGGCTCAGGCTGGACAGTGGCGGATAAGTCTGGACTCGCAGTGGACATTTGCAGTGATTTTCACCAGTGATCTCGCCACAAAGCGCCGCGTACAGTGAAGTGCTAATGCGAGTCTGATGGTCACTCAGTCACTAGCTGTGTACACCACAGCCAGTGACAGTGACAGCGAGCCAGTGACAACAGTCGCCAGTGACTCGTAGTGACTCTCAGTGACCCGCCAGTGACTCGCGCCACCGGAGTCTCGGACTCTGTGAGGTCCAACCTGATGCCATCCCCGCTACTGTTCCGCTACGAACGAACTGTGGCGGTATCTGAGGCTGTCAGCGTGCCGACGCACTGCTCCATCGGTGGACTTAGTGGCGAGGCGGGCCACGGGCAGACTGTGTGATGTGACATTCGACTGCGTGTCACGGTGGCACAGCGGGTGAAAATTACCTCCGACGTGGTAACCGGACGAACGTCTATGCCAAAGAGCCTGCCGTAGCTTCCTGGACTGAAACCTGTGGCGTACTCGACTGACAGCGGACCAGCAGAAGCTGCCTTCGGGTCAACCCGCTGGTCGCCGCGTCTTCAGGCCGGATCACAACAGGTGAGTTCCTGCTAGCATTCCTCATTGTTCATAGGGACTGGGAGTGGGGAGTGTATGTGCTTACGCTCCAGTGGTGGTAATTGTTGACTCACCTGTGTCGGATAGCGATAGGGGACAGCTTTGTGTTGACTATCTGCATCTCCATGAGTTTCTTCATCAGTTGATGCTGTTTTTTTTTTCGAATGTCGACGTCGACGGAAACTCGTTTTCCTCTGACCTTTGTGGCTAGTATTTCACGCGTGTCGGCTATGATGAAAGCATTCCACTTTAGCAAACTGTGAGCAAAAAGCTGCCGTTTACAGCTATCTTCAGTACTCTCCTACTTACTAGTATATCTGGCGCTGATGTTTGTATTGCGCAATTATTAATATGGATGACGTCTTTTCGGTTGTGGAGTAATCACTTCATCTCCGTCAGCCTGTGAATTCTTTACCGCCTCCGCTATGCCTTTTCCTCCCACCTTCTTTCCCGCCCGTCAGTGCTGCCATTCTGACGCGGCAGGGACAGAAAGTGCGCCTTTATGTCGGCAACAAAGCCGCCGGTGCTATTCGTCATCCGAGGAGCAGCGCGCGCCGTCTGGAAGGGAGACGAGCCCGCTCCCTTCTCCCAGCACCGTGCACCGTCCGCTCGGGAGAAGAGCCCGCTCTCTTCCTCTGATGCGTGGGCAGTTCATGGGGGAAGCTGGTTCCTGGGGTTTCCATATGCGCTGACAGTCCTTTGGGTAGGCTGGTTCCCGAGGTTCTTCTCAGCGAGAACAGCCGCTTAGGAAGCTTGGCTGCTGAAGTTCCTCTGCTGCATGGGCAGCCCCTGGGGGAGACTGGTTGCCGAAGTTCCTCTGCTGTCCAGCCAGCCTCTCGGGAAGGGTTGGCGGCCCTGCTGCGCGGCAGGGCACGGACTCCCTGTCGGCTCGTTCCGTTGCGCTCATCGTTTGCCGGTTAGCGGTTGCCGGCCATCGTTTGCCGGTTAGCGGTCGCTTCTGTTCACGGCCGATTGTCACTGAGGGTCATAGCGTAGCACGTTAACCGAGGCCATATTATCATAGTCGCGGATATATTACGGTCGCCGGTGGTGATAAGGCCCGCGCCGCGGTGATTTCTGATGAGGGAGGTTACTGGCGTGAGAGTAGTGGTGCCCTCGGGAGAGATAATGCGTCAGGCGATGCATCTCGCTTCCCATGAGCGCGAGGGAAGAAAATATGAGCGGGGCTCGTGCAAGGCTTCAGGACGAGTAGCTCTTGGTGACATGGTTTATTAGGACTTTGTCCTTCTTGAAACATTATGAAATGACAATTGGGACCCTCTTTTGCAATACTACCGGATGTCGTAAGTCGTAGGGCATGCAATGGGTATACAAAGTGTTCTTTCCAGTAAGGTAATGCCTGCTTCCAAGCTACCTCCGTGAGCTACATCAATCACCGAGTCGGTTATTTGGATACTACTTAAGTGATGATTGCACATCCGTCATCTGCTCCCTCATTTTTGACACATTCCTCTTCCTCCTGTCAGCGACGAGCAGGCCAAGACCATCTCTGATGCCGCTCCGTTAGATAATGTAATATAAATCGAGCGCATTATTCTGGCGTATTAGCATAGCGCCGAGACTGGCAGTCGACCTTGCCTGGAGATACCCTTCAAGTGTTGGCGAGAGCACGGTGCTGCTCCTCGCGCAGGGGACGTGTTACGGTGGCACTGCACTGGCACAGGCCCGTATTTATGTTGGACGGACACTGCTTTGAGCTACTTGAAAACCCCCTACTTGGAATGTTGATAAATGTTTCCGCTGTTCGTGGCTTGTTTGTAGAATATTCTCTTGAACGGCAAACGTTTGAGATGCTTTGTTGGGATACCAAGTTTTGATGTGTCTGTATTAAGCTCGTGAACGTGGCTTTATTCAACCCCTATGCTTGCTGAAACTGCCCGGCTCGGCGCTCGGGGACTCGAGATGTCCCTCATAAACGTCTGCCAGTGGAGATACGCCCGGTCCCGGCGGCAGTCCGGGCTCTCGACGCGGCCACGGTGCGGTTGCGGGCCGAATGTTCGAGGCTCCTCGGCTGGGAGCCCCAGCTCAAGCCGTATTATCCTGTTTGGCCGGCCCCGGACCGATGCGGGACTGTGTGCTGGCCGCTGAGTGCCGCTCGTCCACTGTAATTGCCTCGATCTGGTCTCGGGGACCCCGATATGATATCAGTTCCACCCGCACCACACCCGCACCCTCTGTTCGTCGATATCTTGTTTTCTGCACCGTCTCACGACCACGGATTTGATCGGTTTTAATTGACTTTTTATTACATTCAGGGATGTTTGTTTCGCAATCTTAGATGCTACTGTTGTGTGAGGTCTTTCATGTTTTTCCAATCGCCGCTTTTTATTATTTAAAATGGTGCTTCTGGTGAAATTGTGATTTTCTTAGCTGCTTTATACCGTTGAGTCCTTATGCCGTGGTCTGACCCTTCATTTATCGTAACGGTATCTCGCGGAGTGCCGGCCCAGTTTCGGCCTTGTATCGGCGTCCCCGCCACACGACCTAAGCCGCGCCGTATACCGGCATGGGGGACGATCCCGGGTCGGTGGTCCGGGGTCGGTCGATGCTTCTCGCTCTGATCTGTTATTGATCGGGCAAATGTGCCATGTCCGTGGCTGCGGCGGTGCCCGGATCGCGGCGCTCGTCAGACGTGATCCCGAGTCATGGGTCATGGACCAGGAGGCAGGACTCATGACTCATGAGACAGGAGGCAGGACTCATGACTCATGAGCCAGGACTCAGACAGGGGACGAATGCGAGGAACTGTTGGCGCCGTCACACACTGCCTAAGATGTCCTTTCTCGGCCACTGCGCTGATGAGTGAGAGATGCAGGGGGGGGGGGGGGTTCGCAGCTCGTTAGCTGCAGTGTCCCTTGGAGGTCGGCTGATCGGAGGGATAAACGACAAAGGGACATCTCCCTTTGGACCAGTCCTATGGTAATCCTCTGGGACTCTGAAAGTTCCTGTGTGCCCGGGACGTGTGGGCGAGACAAATGTCGGCTGGGCAGTGTCCCAAAATTACAATTTGACTTGGGTGTCAGAGTGGAAAATTCGAACCCTTAAAGGCCAATAAGAGTGGAAAATTAGAAACAAAATGTGGGATATTAACTCAGTAAATGAGGAAAGCGGCACTGATTCTCAAGGAAGTTTAATATTACATCGCTGGAGTTAGGGGTTTTCCACTCACTTATGCCAAAGAGACATTTGAGAGTGGAAAATTCACTTTGAAAATCAAAAGTGAGAGTGGAAAATTATTCACCCTTGGGTGTCATCTCCCGCCCAAACCAACAAATTTTGAGACACTGCGGCTGGGTTTATGATTGAGCTTCAAGAAGGCGGCGAGTGTCTTTGATCTATTATAGTATGTTGGATTTATTCCAATTGAAGTTGTTTCACCTTTGTGTTTGTAAGGTCAATTTCAATTGGGATCCATAATCCTACATCAGAGGATTCAGCGTGATGCATTTCATAAGGGCTCAGTATCTGTAAACTACCCTTTGCAGTATACGCGACCGAAATATGTTATTATTCTCGAATTATATTTTCCGAAAAAAAATGTCATTCATCTGGGTAAAACCCTAAAGTTAACTTTCAATGCAGGCTGAACAAAATTTATCGGTTGGATAATGTGTCGTGCCACATTAAAGGGACTATCCCACCTTCTAAAATGCTGTTAAAACCAGTTAAATTGTGCCCGACTTTATAGATTGGATGACCAGGAACACGGTTCTGGCATTTATTTTTCATTTAACATCTTAGGCTTCCCATATTCCAAACACAAACTTTCAAATATGTGACGTCACAGCCCAAAACTACCTCCTTCCCCAGGCCACATTACTGTCATAAAGCTGATTCTTTTTACTCTGTAGGCACTACAACAAAGTTCAGACCAAGTTTTAAGCGATTTTTCAACGAACAAACCCATTTAAATCAGAATGACTAAACGAGGTGACGTCACACTAACGGTCGCTCCATGTTGAAGATAGGGCCTTGCGCAAGGCCCATTTTCAAATGGAGGGAACGAATTTCTTCAACACCAAGAGGCCGCGGGGGTTGCAACCTAGATAGATAGTGGTTTCTGAACCTCGCCGCAAACTTGGCTATCTCAACTCAAACCCCATGTTAAAGGTGGGATAGTCCCTTTAAGTATCAGTGTTTTTGTAGCGCATTGAGCTTATTACATTTTCACCAGCTTTTTTATTGAATTCCGGCTGGATTCTGTTTAAACAGGTGACTGTGGCTGGATGGCAATTCTGAGGACTCTGTGTGATTATCCCTATAGTCCTCGCTCTCGCTCGTGTCTTTATTGGACACCTGTTTACGGCGCTGTGCCTGTGCCACTCTCAGACCACGCCATAGTACCCCGCTGTCACCGCCGTGGCCAGCCCGCCCCACCACATCGATCGCCACAGTACTTCCGGCACTCGGCCCTCCCGACAGTGCCCGGTGGCTCGGATTTCGACCACTACCGTCCACCGTCGACCCAGCTCCGGTACAGTCGCCAGAGTTCCTCGATGTGCCCCGAGCGATAAACACTTAGCAAGGTGGCCACTGCGGACAGCGAAGTCGAGCATGGTTGACAGGCGGTTGGGGTAGCGGTAGTGTTGGTGGTGGTAGAAGGTGGCGTTGGTGGTAGCTGTGGCGGTGGTAAGGATGGTTGTCGCGGCAATGGTGGTGGTAGCGGCGGTGGCGGCGGTGATGGTGGCGGTTGTCGCGGCTATGGCGGTGGTAGCGGCGGTGGCGGGACTCCCGGGAGGCCGCCGGTCAGCGCCTCAGCCTTTTATTTATTCCGGTCGCGCATGCTATTGATTATCTGGTGAAATATGAGGACGCCGGCCAGGCGACGCCAACAGCATTCAGATGCTGGGCCGGTTTTATGTTGTCCAAACATAGGAATGGATGGCCTGCGGCGGCCCGGTCCGACAGAATAGTGCGGGAAAGTGGAGAACGTTTTCTACATCAAATAGACATTAGACATGACCGATTATAGTTTATGTGGCCGCTGCGACGTCCTCGTCAATGACCTAAATCCTAATGAATAGATGGTGTGATAGAAGTGATGGCTTGACATGTTACACAATGTTTGACATTTAACATTTCTTTGGAATTGAGATAATGCAATCTTTGGACATTCGGACTACAGTGAAATGTCGCCTTCGGCACTCAGTTGCATCTAAAAGAAGCATATTGGTAGGTGTAAACAACAAGGTACATACATTATTTGTATCAATTTACTGAACTCAGAATGTATTTGCCAAGTTTTTATGGCAAGAGATACAGCATTCACAGCTTGAACGGAAACAGAGCACGGAGCTTAGAAAGAGCAATGCCAGGAAGAAGCGTGCGTGGTTGGAGCGAAGACAGAATACGGGGGCTGGGATTGCGAAGAGCATTGTAAAGGATACAGCGTTCACGGTCAGAGTAGAGACAGAGCACGGGATTTGGAAAGAGCAATGTGAGAAGAACGACGGGCACGGGTCGGGCGCAGACAGATGGAGACGGATGGTCTGGTGTAAGCATTGGACAGATAGAGTGCCAGATGGACAGAGAGACGGATGTCGGGGACGGATGGGAGCTGGACGGAGAGAGGGATGGGCGATGGGGGAAATGTGAGAGTCGGGGAGTCGACAGCCGTGAGCCGCATGGAACGGGGTGCGGTCGCTGGGACGCTCGATACTTCTGAGCTACGTTAGCAACAATGGCGCTCATGGTCGCTGTCTCTCCGCCTCAGTACTCCTCGCCGTATTTATTTATTTATTTATTTATTTATTTATTTATTTATTTATTTATTTATTTATTTATTTATTTGTAATGCGAATTGTGTCGAAAGCCATGCCCTGCCTTTATATCGCCGCGTCAATACAGTGTATGAAAGAATGCATACCTAGCTTCATAATTCATGCTACACATTGTAAAAACAAGGACAAATGGGTACTTTAAAGGAAAGGCATAAAAGCAGAACAGTGATATGACCAATTCAGTTTGTTCAGCTTTGGTCTATTTCATTGTTGTGCACCACTGGGTCCGGTTGGTCGGTGGTTGTGCTTACGAGGACACTGGACAGTGCACGCTGGACATTGACAATGCTCCGAACACCTGTACCGTATCACCAATGCCCGAACCCACCCCTTACCCATCTCCACCTCATTCACAAGCCAGGGCGCAGGTGGGCTATTCGGCCTACCTCACTCAGAACGGCAGTCTAACGGGCTGCCATTTTCCGTTTGGTGATTTCAGCGATCGACACTATTCCGGAGCTGGTCCGTGGTCGTTTGTTTTCGGGCAGTTCATTAGGGAGTCGCCGGGTGTCATGATTGCCGACGATGGTGTGGAATGATGGCTGTTGAGTATAACAGATTGGGTGAGTCTATGAGGAAGTGGTCTCGCGATAATCCCCCTTTAGGGGTCAAGTTTTACCTGATGCGAGGATGCGATTAAACTTTTTCCGAACTATAATGACATTCTGAGGTGCCCTTCTTGCCATTAGTGATCGCTCTATGAGGCATTGTTTCCATTGTGATGATTTAATGCCTTGTTAGCGTATGTTGAAATGGTGTTAACTTGTATAAAAAACGTGAAACAAAGCGTCTTCCTTGCTTTCTGCTTCGGATCAAACGCATGCCTTCACGTTCACCCGTACGCATTCGTATTAGGGTTCCTTGTAGTACAGGAATATCCCGTGAAACACGAAGTGCGCCGCTTGTTTTTACAGCACTAGTTATTCACTGTCCAGCCTTTCGCAGTTTCGCCGAGTGCTGATTGTTATGGTGCTGTTTTCTAATTTCGCGCCTGTTGATAATTCCGCGCCGTGCGCCGAATTGGACGGTGGTGGGGATTATCACGCAGACTGCTGAAATTGGGCGTGGTGAGCCGACGCGTTAACTGCGCCTGGTGGAATTAGACTGGGCTCAGCACCGGCAGGCTGTTCAATCGATTATTGAGAGAGGCAATCGTCCGGATGGAGTGTTGGCTTAACCAATGGTAATTGGACGGAGGTGCTAAATAGTGAGCTAACATGGCCCCATACGGCGTGGGATTCTATCTGCACCGTTCGCCTTTATTACCTATTGAAAATACAACATACATGGAGCTCTACTGTTAATTGTAAAGCAGTCGTCGTTGTTGTTAGTACCTAAATCAGTTTTGATTCGCCGTCGTCATGAGACGGAAAGAAACTAAGAGCTCCACGTCACGCCCGTGTCTGGCGTGCGATTGGTGTCACTGGTGTCGCTCCTGTAAGGCACGCTTATCCGTTGTGTTAGCTGTGCGCTGCTGACTGCCGAGTGCTGATTCGATCTCACTTAGGGACACTTCGGTGATTGGGTCCCTCGGTCCCCGATGGTCTGGTCTGTTGTTTCCCGGCGGTCCGATCATTTGGTCCCCGGCGGTCCAGTTCCTCGGTCTCAGCGGTCAGATCTTTTGGTCCTCGGTTGTCCATTTCTCTATGTCCTTGATTGTCTGACTCTCTCTGTCTCTGGTGGCCTGTTCTGTCTGGTCCCCTGAGACCCGCCGGTGCCGACCACAGCGTAATTGTGTCAAAGCTCCCGTGCTGTGCGGGCCCTCACGTGGTTACGTGTGGCTCCGCATGCAGCTCCAGAAAAGATAATGCCTGGGGAGCGGGAGTCGGGTGCGGGTTACGAGCAATTATACGGTCTGAATGAGGTTCCGGACCGTTATGGTATTTTATGTTGATCATATAAATTACCGGTGATATTAATGGACCGCTCTTTTTGCATTTGGGTTGTTCTTGCTTATGTACCAGTATGTTCAATAAGTAAGTTCCGTTTTGATATAACTCGTTTATTTTTTGGCACATCTCAACCAAACATGGCTCACGGCTCGACGAACTCGCCCTGTAGGCGAACGCATCGTTCCCATCGCTTGGCCAGGTCCCGGATGGCCGCACGGAAGTTTTGCGTGAGGGTCTTTTCGCCATACTGGTAAAAAGCAGACCCGAGTGCAGACCGCGAGCCGGACCTCCGGCCCCGGAGATTTTATTCATGTCTGCGAACAGCCAATAGTCACTGCGTGCAACGTCTGGAGAGTAGGGATGGTGTTAGAGCACCTCGATGCCCTCTGCCTGCAGGGCATCCCTCGCCACGAGGGCACGGTGAGGAGGCGCGCAATCCTGGTGGAGGATGAACCGACCACGGGCCTTCTCGGGGCGGCAACTGGCGATTACTGGCAGGAGATGGTCTCTAATGATCCTGGCGTAGGCCTATGTTTAGGCTTTCTGTTATCGCCTGGAAAGTAATCTTTCTGTTGGCCATCACCATCTCCTCCACTTTGGCGACGTCAGTGGCTGTGACCATCGTCCTCAGCCTGCCTGCACGTGCCAGGACGCGCACCCTCTCCCTCCCCTCCCCAAACCTTTTCTTCCGCTTCCGAACTGTGGAATCACTAAGAGCATGGCTCCCGTACAGTGTGTCTAAAAAGAATGTACCGTCGCCACTACGTGGCGCTGGTGTCGCGAGCCGGTAGTTGGCTGAATCCGCACCAGACCACACATTCCCAGGCGCTAGGTGACAGCTGCGCAGCGGCCGGTAGTAGCGTAAGCCCGAACCTTCGTGACACGACCCGGGGGGGGGGGAGGGAGGGGAGCGGGCGGGGCAGCGCGTGTAGGGAGGGGTGCTCCAGCAAGCTGGCAGTTGTCGCGGCCAAAGGTCAAGGGGTCACACACCAAACGAACGGACGCTGATGTGGGTTCGTGGGGATCATGAACTTGTGTGTGGTAGGTGCGTCTTGCGATGCACGGGTGATACGCCAGGTCTAAGCCAAAGGATTCAGGGGAGAGCTGAAGAAAACACCTGGTCAACTACGGCGAATAATAGTGCTAAAAAAAGGAAAGTATGGGTCAATGCAAGCCTTCATGACTATAAACAACTTTCTGAGGACGCAAAGGCCAGCATTGAATAACGATATCCGGATCGAAATTAGCAATGATTTATAATTAAATGCCGAACTAATAGCGCTGCAAAACCCTGCTAGTAAATTGTCAAGTCGGATTATACCCACTTGAATTAAACTATCCTAAATAAAATTGTTAATTAACTTTCTAACACTGACGTTCTTTATCATACGATAAGTATGGGGTTAACCAAGATTCAGCATCTTCTGCGTTCAAACAATCACCTGTAAGCCTAGAACATTAATGGCCAGTTAAAAACATGGTCGGGATTTGATTAACCGGATTATAAGTCATTTTTTAGTCGGGATTTGATAAGTCGGATTTTTTACGCCAACCGCATTTTTAAGTCAAGTCAGGTCACTGATCTATGACGTCATAAATGAGCAGTCCTAAAATGAACTGTGTGAAACTGTCCTAAACTGTCCTCAACATTTTAGGACTGTGTGCACACTCCTAAAATGTTCCAACTTCGCAACACCCTCAGTGCAGAGCTTTCATAGGGAGATGAAACTTACAGGATCTTATAGTATGATCGAGAGTCTCACAACTTGTATAAATGTATATCTCGGATTTTCTGAAGGGTCGCCTGAGATCAGGTCAGTCTCTCACCATTAATTAAAAGTCAGGGGAATATGGAAATTGCTAGTTTGGTCCGGAAATGATATACAACTATCTCAAATTCTCAAGCACACGGAATCGTGATTTCATGCGCTCCTTGCAAGGTCTGGTGCTTTAATTTTGCTTTGTTGATCTTGCGTGACGTCATTTATCACGTAACCAAGGGTATCAGTTTTTCGTCAATAACTCCCGATCAACTAAAGCTACCGAGTCGATAAAGCCACTAATGGACATGAAAAGACCTGCCGAATCGATTGATATGCAATATGACCTCCTTTGACCAGCTTCGTGACCTGACGGGCTGTGACCTGACCTTGACCCGAGGTTAACACCTTAACTCTCGCCCGTATTGGTGTTTTTCCAGCCGCAAACGTATAAGGAAGGGGGGGGGGTCCGTTGGACCCTCCCTTGCCGTTTCGCCCCTGATCGAGCTAGAGCTTCGCGGAAAAAACGAGCGTGTTGGCCGTGACGAGAGGAAGTCGATGATACCCAATTTTAAGGTCCTAGGTCATCGGCTGACTTTCCAGGTCAGGTCAATGACCCAAAAGTCGGGAAAATCGGGCCTGTTAGAAAGTCGTAAAGCGTGGCTGCTATGGGGTTTTCGGGGTGCTGATCACGAATATCATGTCAGTTTTGATCACAGATGATGTCTTCATGCATTTAGGCCAGGTCGGGTCAGGTCAGGTCAGGTCAACCAGTAAGGGTATTCGTTGTAGGTGGCAACCGCCTCTGACAGCTTCGCAACATGTTACGAGGGCACCAAAACTACTTCGTAAATGTTCATATGGCTGCTAAATTCGAATTCAGCTCCTAAAACTGGCCTAGAAACATGTAAAACTCGAAAAAGTGAACCGAGGTCATCAAAGGTCAATGACCTGACCTGACTTTCCGGTGACCTTGACACCCACCCTAATGCATGGAAGCAACATCATATCCCATGTTTGAACGCTTAAAACCACGAAAAGACTGCCAACGCGCCGCTAATGCGAGCCGACTTACGCCGAATCGCGATTCCGGCCAAACATGGTCTCGAAAAGTAGGTCGCAGGTCAAAGGTCATTAAGGTCAGGGTCACGACAATTTCAGGGTGGGTGTAAAATTGATTAACGCGAGGGTAACGTAAGTTTCGTCGCGATCGGCCGCTTTTTACGCGAGCTATTCGCGAAAAACCGAGGGAGGGGGGTCCGTTCGACCCCCCCCCCCCCCCCCCATACGGGCGAGGGTTAAGTTGATCTCACCCGAAGAAAAAGTATACCATTCGACACGCCTGAGCTAGACAAACACGATGCTGCTAAAATCGCGGATCTGCGATCATTTTTAGCGAAGTTATTTACCAAAAACCGAACCTGTGCCTTGGGCCACTTGACCTGACCTCCGAAGTCATCGGCTGACCCTGGTCCTTAAATCGGAGACCAATCGCTGCATTTCGTAACGACGCACACGATCGTTTCTTTCGTGAGGCTCTAGCTCAATTAGGGGGCGAATCGGCGAAGGGGGGTTGGAAGTGTTTCCTCACTTCCAACCCCCAACGTCCCCTCGGTATTCAGAAAACCTGAAGGTCCGGTGAGGGTTAAAACGTTTCTCCTGAACGAGGAAGAAATGTAAAAGTCAAAGCTCTATAGACGTCCTGTAAAAGTGGCCATAATAATAAATTCGTTAGAAATAAGATGCTTTTTAAACGACTTCCTCATATAAAATCGGGTGCTGGGAACAATCTTATAAACGCTTTAGAATGGACAGGGCGTCACTGGCTAAAGTTTGGGTGCAGAAAACGGCTATTACCTGAATGCAAAATGGTTTTCATGCATTTCAGTCAATTGTTTATTGTCGGTCCCAGTGGCCGAGCTAAAAAAAAAAATCGGTAGTGTTTTGCATCTTTTGCGCCCTAAGAAACTACACCATCTATCGAAGTGGGCGGGCTTATTTGAATGGGAGGGCGCATTATGCACGAATCGAGTGCTTTCGTTTATTTTGGACTGTATTTTACCACATCCACTGCTGGTATCACTATTAATATTATCTAATGCCGTGAATACGACAGCATTCCATTTATAAGATTGGGCCAATGGAGTCCCGCCCCGCGACCTCGGTTTTCCGCTGGGCCGCTACAGGCCAGGAAGTCGGGCTTCGCCTGAGGGCAGGACAAAGGTCAGCGAGGGAGCGCGGGGTCAGCCAGGTATCGCCCAGTGCCGAGCGGATGCCGCTCCCTCCCCCTCTCTTCCCCTCTTCTCCCCTCCCCATCTCGGTATAGATGGGGAGGGACCGAACTGCCAATGACATGCGAGCGGTCAAGGCCGCTCGCGCGGCAGCGACCCTGGCGGCCGGGTGCCGCAACTGGGATTCAGCCAAGTTACCGATTCGCCTCCTGTGGGAGAGCCAAACTAGGGGACATACTTTTTAGATATACTGTACACATTCACGAAGTTGGCGTGGATGTTAGCCGCCGGCTAGCCCTAGATAGCTGGGGCATTCCACGATAGATCGTACCACTTTTTTCCAATTTGACACCCTCAACTCTCGGATTTTAACGATAATTGGTCTAAGGGGTAATCAGGGTCTCTGAATCCTCCTGTAACAATTTCAGACTTATCAGATGAGTGGTTTTTGAGTTATAGTGTATAACATGTTTTGGATCTTGCGTTGCAGCCCCAAGTTTGGCGGGCTGTAACTCTAAGACGGATAATCCAAATGCCAAATGCTATACGGCATTGAACTTGCATTGAAACAAAGAATAATATGCATTTTTAAAATTTTGAAATATATACTATTTTTGATATATAACACCTCGAGTTTCCTTTCATTCGCATTTTTATGCCTTTGGGACCAATTTTTTTTTGAATTTTTATTCACTTAAAAACATTTTTGGATCATTTTTAAGTAGTATGCAAAAAAATTAGGAAGGTGTTCTTTCTATAAATGTACTTATTTTGCGTCACCGTAATGGTCTCGAACTGTGATTTCGGAAGAGAGCCTACAAATGGTGTGGTAAAGCTGCCTAGTGACATCACTGGTTACTGAAAGTTCAATTGAAGTCATTTTTGCCTCACTTTTGCATTGTTGACCTTGCGTGACGTCATTCGTACGTCACTAGGGTCATAAGAGTTTTTCGTCAATAACTCTCGATCAAATTGAGCTAGAGAGACGGGAAAGCTACCAATGGACTCGGGAAGACCTTGCGAATCGAATGATGTGCAATATGATCTCATTCATCCAGCTTCGTGGCCTGACCCGACTTTAACCATCTCTGTAGCGGCGCTGTTTGTCCAGCGCCGCGCTGGTAGGCTTTGCCGCGGACTCGGGGCGGTCACGTGATGCCCGGGGGCTGGCTGCCGGCTGGGCCGCCCGGTCGGGGCGCGGAGCCAAATACACGGCAGTGTGCTGACCCGAGGTCAGCGACTTAAGCCGACTTCACCAGAACAAACAGCATACCATTCGACGCGCCGGAGCTAGGCAAGCACAAAGATGCTAAAATCGCGGCTCTGCGACCATTTGTTGCGAAGTTATCTATCAAAAACCGGACCCGTAATTTGGGTCACTTGAAATGACCTCAGGGGTCACCAATGAACCCGAGACCTTAAAATGTGGTATCATTCGATGCATCTGGTAACGGCGCACATGCTCGTTTTTTCCGCAAGGTTCTAGCTCCATTAGAGGCGAAACGGCGAGCTGGGGTCGTACCGACCCCCCGGAAACCCTTTTTGTATACATTTAAATGAGGAACTTATAGAAAGAACACCTTTCTAATTTTTTGCATGTCGATTTTAAAGGACCTAAGGTTTATTTTGAAGAAATAAAAATGGCAAAAATTTTGGTCCCAAGGGCCATTATAGACAATTTAAAAAAATACTACGACTTTTTTCAATATGTAAAGCTTTTCTTTCCAATTTTAAAAATAATGTATTAATCTTTGATTCGTCGTTAGTTCAACGCTGTTTACCGTTTGTTGCTTGCTTAGCTCGTTTTTGAGTTATAGCTCATCAAACTCACCCTTACAATCTGAAGTTGAGAAAATATTATGCAATGTAACTCAAAAAGTTTTCTTCTGAGAAGTCTGATATTTTGGCAGGTGTTTTTGGAGCCTATGATTACCCCTTGTACCAATTTTCATTCAAATCTGAGAGATGAGGGTGACGGGCCTGGTACGATCTATCGTGGAATGCCCCAGGGCCCAGCTAAGAATCGTATCAATGAACGTTGATCCTCTCGGGTGGCCGATGCCATTTCTAAAGCAGTCTAAAAAATGGTGTTATTTGATCCGCTCCATATCGTCACAGAAATGGAATAAGAAGCTGAAAATGCGGTCACTTCGACATAAAGGTCTGAATTCTAATCCCCGAAAAAATCGCGTGCGTAGGCCGCTTGAATTTTATGTAATTGCTCTCCGGAACTTACTTATTGAACGCACCTAGTAAGAAAAACTGAACATCGATTTGCGATCCTTCATGCTCACTGTAGGGTGTGTCACTAGAAACAGATCAGGCGCTTCCGCTGATTTTCCTTGTCCCTGTGTCTATGGAAGCCCATTGGTGCAGTTCTTTTTTCCATGCATTGAAAATTCGATCGGCGCCGGCTGAAAGAAGTTCGGGACTTATCGTGGCGCCCGGCGTTGCAGTCTCCATGTTTGGCGTAATGCGTTTGATGACACTAACACCAGCCGCGCGCGTCTTCGCCTGTTAGCGTCGACAGACGCTGTCAATACGGATGCAAGCGATGCAAACGAGGCAGTATCCTCTATTTAGACAACGGTTACACAGAAAAGATGCATCGTTGCCATTCAATATATAACAGATGTAAATGTATCAACCTCGCTGACATTAATCTCCAATGGTCAATCTTATTCATTATGTATCACTTCGCGGGCGAAATATCATCTGAAAACCGTTGATGACGGCCGCTACAGCACGGTCGGATAAACCATACCTGTCAGCTGCCAGTGCAGTGTTTGTCAGATCATCATCGTTTGAGTTTTTGATGCATTCCTTCATCTCAAATTCACTTGTGAAAATCTCAAATTCACTTGTGACGTCTTCATTGCTGTCGTTGGTGTCGGTCGTTGCCGGTGAGTCTACCTGGCCCGTCTCGTTGATAGTGACGCCGCTGGAATAGGTACGGAGGTAGGAAGGACCAACTTTACCCACGTCGCCCCTCCCCTCGTTCCGCTCCCGTCTCATTCTAAGGCTCGCAGTCTTACCTCGTTTCCCCGTCTCCTCGTAGTCCACACCAACCAGTCTCTCTTCCGAACTCCTCTCTGGTCTCGAAGCAATGCTATTTCCGCTGGCGGTACCCGGTTTGAAAGTGGACGGGTACAGCTGCGCAGCTCTTTACAGCGGCAGCGGGCGATGTCAAAAAGCTTACGAAACAGACTCGCGTCAGAAAGACTTTGTTTCGTTTGTCCCTTCCGCATTCTTTTGGGCACCTTGTTCGATCGGCGAAATCTTTCGTAGACTTACTTTACCTTCCGAACTGCATTGTGCATTTGTAATTGTATCGTTGGTATGCCCTCACTCGACCACATTACAACCACCGCTTCCGCTGCTTCACGCATGCAGTAACGGTCCGCTCACTTTTTCTATCCCCTGCCAAGAGTCTCACACAGTTCACTACATCTCTGTTTGTAGGCAGCTGATTTACTGGCAGCACTTTGGGAGATCCGATAACAAAATGTTTCGCCTTGCTTCGCAATGGCATCACTGCGGCACGGATTGTCCGATTCGATTGCGCCACACGCACTTCCGCCCACGCCGCAGCTGAAACCAGACTGACCCACGTTCTTCGCAAGCTGTTGTTGTTGTTGTTGATGTTGTTTCCCCACGTAGCAAGCGCTACGTAGCCTCTCGGCTCTGGAGGTATCTGGCGGCGGCCCCAGGGCCGCCACCACGCCGCTGCTCCGGACTTCCTCCTCCCTCGGGAGTATGTTGCCTAGGTGTCTCAGGCGGAGACGCATCAGTGCCGGGCAGCGGAGCAGAACATGCTCTGGCGTGTCTGCTTCCCCCTCATTGCAGCAACGACAGCCAGCCGCCCGGCAAGTCAGCGAGCTGCACTGGCGCAGTCCCGGTCGGGGTTCCCGCCGATTCGATGCAGGTGCTGCGCGGATCCCGACCAGTGACCAGCGCGCAGTTGGTGCATGCTCGACTGCTACCTCACGTGGTGTCGTGCTGGGCAGCGGTGCGGGTAGGTGGCCATCCATCAGCCGTCTGTACCAGCCGTCCGGCCAGTTGCTTCTCTCCTCCGCTCTGGCCATCCGGGACGCCGCACGGTATACTGTGCGGACATCGACCGGGACGTCCTGCTGTGGAAGAGCGGCGGCTTCCTTGGCGATGGCGTCCACCCGTTCATTGTGTTCCAGCTCGCAGTGGGGCGGTACCCATTGGAGGTGGACTCTTCGGTTCCCACCAGCCACTAGGGCCGCCATATTCTCCCAGATGGTGGCAACTAGAGGGGACGTCTGGGCCGCTGGTCCGCCCCTCTGCGTCGCCAGCGACGCCTGCGAGTCGGAGCAGATGATTATGTCGCGCTCGAGGGGCGGGCGTCCCAGGAGATGTTGCACTGCCGTCTTGAGCGCCACCATCTCAGCCCAGTAGGTGGAACATAACCTCCCCGCCGCCTCTCGCAGTTCTTCTGTAGTCCCGTCTGGGTGCTCGATGAGGACTCCAGCGCCGCCGTTCGTTACTCCGCCGGTCGCCGACCCGTCGGTCCATCTTCGCTAGCTCGTGTGCCTCAGGGAGACAGCACGTGACTCGGAAGCCGACACATTGTGTTGCCGACGGAGGGGTGATACCCGGGACCCCGCTCACATTGCCCTCTGTCCATCTGTGCTCTCATTCTCCCTCCCCCATTCGGGATAGTCTTGCCAAGGCTGCTGCGTGATTCTATTACAGGGATCATCTGTGGGACCCTGAACGGCCTCAGCACATTAAGATAACAGTATGTTTCGTCCGACGTCCATTTAAACAAGAAATACCAATCGAATTTTAACCGCCAAACGGTGTTGGCCGCTACAGGCCAACGGCGAGTCATATGGCTGGTGTTAGCGCTACGATACGCATTGCACTCAGTATGGAGACTTCAACGCCGGGCGCCACGGGAAATGTCGAAATTGATTGGGCCCGCGCCGCCTGAATTTTCGGTGCAGCGAAAAAAGAACAGTGCCAATGGGCTTCAATGAACCCAGGGACAAGGAATATCCGCGGAAGCGCTTGATCTGAGACAAAAATATTATATATGACACACCCTAAATTGCTCAGGCATTCTCGTCGACATCCTGTATTCTACTGAGATGTCCAGTCCGAATAAACACAAGATTATGATGTAGTGTCAGTTACGAGTAGTTTCAGAGTTTTGTACCCGATTGCCATTGAAAAAACCTTGCAAAGGGTTTTTAGCTTAGCTTTTATAGCAAGCATTCGGGACATTCACCTGACCAATATCCCGAGTATCTCGGCTGGCAGTGCTGCATTTCCAAGCTAAACGGCCCGTTGTTAGTTGATAGGTGTTCAACACTTGACGTTTTTCCGTCATTGGCACACAGTGTCCTGTTTGGTCCAGTGTGGACCAGTTTACGTGTCCGCACTGGACCAGGTCCAGTACGTGACCAGGTCTGTGTTACGTCCGTCCGTCGGTCCGTCGTTCCATGCGGTCCCGAGCCAGCCGTGTCTGTTTGCCGTCATCGATCGCCTGTGTCCGTGCGCAATGACCTCGGTAGATAGGGGCGGTGTGGTGACCGATAGCGACGATCCTCCTCCGTGCCGCCCACCCTAATGTCCGCCGTACCATCCGCCCCACATAGCACCATAACGCCCGCACGTACCGCCCCACCGTCCGCCGTACCACTACCGTCGGTACCGAACCCTCCGCCGTATGCACCGTCTGTACCGTAACCTCTGCCCGAGTGGCCGTCGTACCATCCATACTGTCCGCCTTCGCCCTACCGACCGCCCTACCCTCCGCATGGCAGTGACCCCGCCCGGCCGCCGTGACCCGACCCGATCTCGGGGGCCGGCCGCGGTGTGGTGTGATTGCTCTTATGAGTAACGGCGGCTGCGCCGAGGACTGGCGACACGCTGTTCGTTTCGGCTGGAGTGGGATGCTGTCTGCTGGAACTGGAGTGTATGCCCCGAAGAAGGTGTCTGGTCAGTACAGAGATGTGGGGTCACGTGTGCAGATAAGTTCGAGATAAGTTGGGCTGCCTCGCGCTCATTTGCCGTGCTGGATGAGCTTTTTGCGCGAGATAAATCAAGATGACCTTTTAGTGCGCTTGTTCAGTTGTTACCAGGCGCACGTGCGGCACCTGATGCAATATGAGTTTCTCATTTTTGGATTTATATTTCTAGCCTAATCATCTGGTTTATAATTGAAAGAGCTCATGATGATATCCTTATTTATGCTATTATTAACTATTCTTGGAACATCATAATCGAAACTCTGCAAAATTATGCTATCTGAACTTTTTTGGGAAAGTTGGTGATTTACAACAGTGCTTTGTAAATGACCCTCTATTGAGATACGCTATAAATAGTCGTTGTTGGGTGGCAATCGCCACGTGATCACGACCCGTTTTCACCAGGTCCAGCCGCGAACCCGGTGAGCGGCACGGGCCGTTGTCACGCCCATTATATAGAGAAGCCACGCCCCATCTGTCGGCTGCATGGCTCTCAATTAGTTAAGTGGCCGTGTTTGGTGAATCGATCGATCGGTGGGCGGGCCACACCGCCGCCGTTTCGGCATCTGAGAAGTGTCGATAATGCTGATAGCGCTGTCTGCTCCCTGGTGCTCAGCCTGATTGATACCGGCTGCCGAGAACGTTTTTATGGGCAATCCATGGGATTGGGTGTTCATAGAATCAGACTTGTGCCAAGGTCCCAAAAAGATCCGAGATCCAGGGTTCGCAGAGTCCAAGGTCTGGGACCTTGAAGGATCCTGGACCTTGCATTGTCATTTTTGTCGCGAGACCTTGGAAACCCAGGACCTTAAAACATCCATATGTCGCGAGACCTTGGAATCCCAGGACCTCAACATTTGCATATGTCGCGAGACCTTGGAATCCCAGGACCTCAACATTTGCATATGCCGCGAGACCTTGGAATCCCAGGACCTCAACATTTGCATATGCCGCGAGACCTTGGAATCCCAGGACATCAACATTTCATGTGTCATGAGACCTTAGAAACCCAGGACCTCAACATTTCATATGCCGTGAAACAATGGAAACCCAGGGGTCAGGACCTCAAAATTTTGGTATGCTGCAAGGCCCTGCAGAATGCAGACCTTCAGTCCCAGTTTTATTATTTGTCATGGGATCTTAGGAGAATGGTCTGGATCTACACCATCATTTTGCTGAGGGACCTCAAGAATCCTGGAAGCTGGACCATGAGGTTTATGTTGCACATGGGCCACTAAGGACCCTGCAGTTGCACTAGGTTTAGTAGGTTTTGTCTGTAAGCACTTCAATAAATATATATGGTTGAGTGACCAGCTGCAAGGGCTAAGATAGATACATGAAGAGAAAACGAACCAGACTGTGTAGACATATATAGAGCCAAATCGTTGTCATGGCTGTAAGGCAGAACTGGAACAAGAGACCTGGTAGGTACTGTAGCTTTTTACATTATCAATGTTATGGATTATGAAACTGTCAAACAGTGGACAGTGGTGGTTTGGAAAGTTCTTTTCTAATCTCACCTCACATATTTTCTGGGTTGTGATATGCCGGGCTTGAAGCTATTTGGAAGCTACCCACTGACCTAGTAAGTGTCAAACTTATTTGTTTTGCAATTCATCAAATCACCATTGAGCAATGAGAAATATAAGCAATGATTCCATGACAGTTCAACTTTTTCGTTTAGCAGGTTTTCGTCGGACAATTTTTCGTCTGCAGATTTTCGTCCGCAGACTTTCGTGACTTCGTCTATGCATTTCTTCGTCTGTGCATATTCAAGTCCGCGCATTTTTTCATAAGGACATTTTCCGCCTCGTCCAGACGAAAAAATGCCGGACAGAAAAATACTCAGACGAAAAATGCACCAAATCAATTCGTACAGACGAAAAAATGCAAGACGAAAAAGTCAGACGAAAATCTGCCGACGAATAACCGTCTGACGAAAAAATTGTCACATGGAATTTTGTTCAGAGCCTTCAATCTAATGTGAATGAACAGTAAGTAAGGTTTGCGCTCGCTTATACTCTAATTCTATTGGCTTAGCCGATCAGTTTTTCTGTGAGCGTTCGCGCAAACAAGACTTAGAACATATTTGAGTTTTTATCCTAGGTATTATGTAACTGAATGTGCAGAAAATCGAAAGCATATACCTATCCAATTCAACTTTTACGTTTTTATGAAGCCTGTAAGCTTTATTTCTGGTTTTTTGATATTGCCTGAAAGGATACTTGAATGTCTGTCTTCAGTGACTATAAGGTGCTATCCTACATTCCTACTGATCAGGTAAGATTGAATTGAAAGGTACATGACAATACAAATTGCAAGGCCTACCTATTACCTACCTATATGTTTATGAATTTGTCAGGTTAAAGAAGGAGAGATTGATATTATGATTCATTTTTAACTTGTGTTGAAGCTCCCCTTACCTATGTTGGTTAATGATAAAACCACCACAGTCCACAGGTTTGCATAGGTTCTGCCCTTTTCAATGTTGCTGGGCATCCGTTGGCAGAATATTAGTACCTAATTAGAAGTAAGTCTGTTCATCAGAATGTTAGTTTGTTTAAGTTCTTGTTGTGGGACCCTGAATATTTTGGATCCTGAGATGTATTCTTGCCGTGGGACCTTGAGGACTGTGGACCCTGAACTCTGAAGTGTGTACTTGTCATGGGACCTTGGGGACTGTGGATCCTGAAATTCACACTTGTCGTGGGACCCTAGGGACTGTGGATCCTGCAATGCATTCTTGTCGTGGGACCTTGGGGACTGTGGACCCTGCAATGTATACTTGCCATGGGACCTTGGAAACCTTGGATTCTAGAAATTGAATTTGCCGTGGGACCTTGGAAACCTTGGATTCTAGAAATTGAATTTGCCGTGGGACCTTGGAAACCTTGGATTCTAGAAATTGAATTTGCCGTGGGACCTTGGAAACCTTGGATTCTAAAAATTGAATTTGCCGTGGGACCTTGAGGATCCTGGATCTTGATTTTTGGTCCCGGCACAAGTCTGCATAGAATGCCATTGGCGGTACTATGACCCGCGGCTGCTGCATATATGAAGCTACTTGGTAATATGCGAATTGGTGCTCTTCAAGCATTCGCTCAATGTTCGTGCATCAGTCGCTGATCATTTTCATCCCATCTTTGTGCTCATGGAATGGGCTTAACGGACCAAGTTTCAATGTGCAGTGCAAACCGCACTCATAGGCATAAGGTTGCGGAACGAGTCGCAAATATGAACCGGTATTTCAATGATCTTTTATCAGCGAAACAATCGGTTTTGTTGATAGACCACTGTATAATAGTTATTGTCAATTTTAGTTAGGTACTAACTTCACTCGATGATTTTACTTACTTTCTAGCTTGCACGTTTTCCTTCGACAAGTCAATTTTCCAGGTGACATGCGGGACATTTTCAAAGTGACAGGTTGTCTCGAATCCAATTTGCATGCTTCACTGTTCATGTTGTCACCATGGCAATACTGTCGGTAATGGTGCCTATGTTTCGGTTAGGCTGTTGCCATGTTGAAGTACTGGGAGCTTCATTCAGTGCTCATCTGAGTTTTAACCATGGTTTGGTAACCTGAGATAGTTCTTTGTTACCTCTTCTTCTCGGGGACTTTTGGTGACCTAAGGTAATATTTTGTTCTGCATGGCCGGCGCCAATCATCTAGCGTTAGAGAGAATAGATACCCTTGCACACAATATACATAGAATAGTCCCTGAAGCATTAACCAGTAATAATCGACGGTTATCAAAGGGCACTTCACGTCATTTTATTTAACTTTTTCACATTCACGTCAGTTCGAAACGTTGGTTTGTGAAGTTCGCAATGCTTGCTCAGTCTTATCTCTAATTACTACATTGCATATTACGCATAAAATTGCTCCCATGTTATGTTTATACTGGCGGATGAACTTCGTCCATGGATTCGTTCATTTCTTAAGGCCTGGTATGTCGCAAGCAAACGTCTTAGTTACCCTGTCAATGCACATCCCTCGGCTGGTGATGTACCCACCTTCCAACCTGACCTTTGACTACACTAAACCGCTAATGCGCGCCGATTGTCGCCCATTTTAGCATCCTGACACTGACAGTGCGGTCATTGTCTTGTAAATCTGTCCGTGGTGACCTTTTATGGCCTATTTTAGTCTGTCGCAGCGTGTGGTAACTGGAGTGGGAGGATTGACACATAGTACAGCATGAACTTTTCCCCCTCGGGGACCGAACTTGAGTTTAATATCAACTGCCTAATCCACTGGTGCCTTATGAGGCTCTGCATTTGTATTAACGAGTAGCTTTCTGATTAAATGTGCTAAGTGCTTCGCTCTCTAACGCAGAAACTTGATAGCAAATAAAGCCCAACAGAGTTGGTTCGTGGCGAGTGTGGTGTTACACAATCACAGCCCAAAGGCAGTGGTGCTCGATCTGGCACGGGTCTTGTGCCATGCCATCGCCCATCACACCTTTGGTCATGTGTGACCGCTGACCAGCGGGCACTGTGGACAGGATGTGCGCGGCCTCGGGGACCTATCGGTCAGCACTGAGGACGGAGCAGAAAATAGTAACGACATCGGAATGGAGAGATGTCAGCGTTATGCAATTACGAATGGAGTGCTGATTAATTTTAATGTGCTAACTTGAACGGCATTGTCTGTTGGCTTATTTATGATGTTTTCGCTCTCAGAATATTGCTTGCTATCTTGCTACCTACCTATTACATGCATATTGAAACAATATACATGTAAATCTGGAAGCCTGCTTTCAGTTAATCATATTGGTTTGATTGTTGCTGCCATATCCCGAAATCACACTTACCTGGTCTGTTGCTATGATCTGAGACTCGATTATGTCCGAAGCTCGGGGACTGACCACTGATCGATCTACTGGTAGATTCCGTTCCAGGCGAGAGGTTTCACGCTCCACGTGCACTAATAAAATCATCTGACGTCTATGGTGTGGGACCCTTCTCTCGCCTCCATTCACATTCTCTCCCTGGGCCTCACCTGTCGCTACCGCCACGAACGAGAATGCTCCCTCCCTTCTCGGATCATTCGTCGATAATGTCTTCGACTGCATCGAGCTTAAGTCGTCTGAGAAAATACTCTGTAAGGAAGGCGGTCGGATAACAAGCAGCCTTCCTACTTGGAAACTTTTTTTATTGCTCATGCGATACGCGACAGCTAAGTTGTGATGTAGTCGCTGTGAATTTCTGTGTGACTAGTGAAGCGGTTGGCTGATAAGTGTTCACCGCGCATTGGCGACTTCAGAGCGTCACGGTACTGAGTAGTGTCACGACAGCTACCATAACCGCGTTACGCAGCTGCCTGTCACACTGTTGTGATGCGTTTTACCTGTTTTCTGTAGCATAGTGGCTGTCCGTGCGACATTTTTTTTTCACAATCAATTTATTGCATATTCAAAACACAGTATCCAGACATAAGACCAATCATTACATCATTACATCAACCTCACCACGCCCCCACGCACCCCACAACTATCACACCACACGGGCACACCCCGCAGCCTCAACACCCCACTAAGGGCACCGTGCCGGTTCTGCTCGCCTGGCTAAGCCAGGCGAGCAGAACCGGCTGACCGGAACCGGATAACAGGCACACGCCTGTTATCGCCCCGGCCCCGGGGAGGCTGTAAGCCTCTCCGGTGCTCCAAACGGGCCGCTGGCCCCCGCCCGCGCCGCCTCGCGCCCCATGCTGCCATTTCGCGAGGCGACGCCCCTACCCGCCGACCCGCCCTGCGACCCGCCCACCAGTCGAGCCGGTTTGGCGGGGCGCGCGGCGGGCCGGCGGCCCAGCCTCCCGTCATATGATGGGAGGCTAGGCACGGGTTGGCCGTGCGACATGGCAGAGTGTCGTGTACCTGCGTGGCTCGGGCTCGGCTGCATTGCTTGGGCTCGGTACGGTAAATTTAACGACTTCGACAGCAGCGTGCATTTTAGTGTGTTGCAGCATGTCCGCTGCATGGTTGTTATGCGTTCCTCAGAAGTGGCGATCGATTATTGGCAGACTCATTCCAGTAGCGGGCTCGACAGCGGCCAGTTTTCGGACGATTGCTCGGTGCAAAGGGTTCCGGGGTGCGGACATGGCGGACAACAAACCATGCGGTGGCTGCATGGACCCTTGGTAGTTTGACCTATAAACTTTGTTTATGGTGATTAATTAATATATGCATAGGTTCAACCGCCGACATTCCTAGTTCTGAATGACATGGAACATTACGGCAAACATACTTTGGGAAACGCCCGTTATGTTGGTGTGTTCCGGGACATGCAATGCACATTCAATGCGGCACTAAACGATAAACTAGAAAATGGCTTATCTTTTCTACAGAAAAATTGAATTGCTGCTTGTTTGCCTTTGCCTTGTTTTTTTTTTTTGTCCATGCCTATGTGCACTGTGCATGATTGTTCCCTTTTAGTATATTGGCGAACTCATTGATCACCGAACCCGGAACCACCGAGGTGCGAGGGTGTACCGCTGCTACCCGTTTGGCGTTCCGGGCTACTAAAGTGTCCCAAAAAATAATTCGGCCAGATTAAAGTATTTTATTATCCTATCCATATCCAACTTAGAATGTGTGGGAACTTAACCCTCGCCCGTAAACGGCGATCTGCCACCTTCGCCCATGCAGGGGGGGGGGTGGTTGGTGCGACCCCCCCCTTGGCGTTTGAAAACGGAGCGTCGTAGAGCTTAGCGGAAAAGACCAACGGATTGCTCTCGCCGAGATCTCGCGATTGGTGGTATATTTTTTGGTCCTAGGTCAACATTTGACCTACTTTTGACCGGTCAAAGGTCAAATTTTCGGAAAAATAGACTTTTTCAAATTTTCCGCGGCGATTGCGGCAAAACGGTGAGAGATATCGACTTGAAACCTTCACTATCGTGTTCCTTGATCAATTCTCTATCGTTTGGTATGTATTTCGTTTCCCTAGCTCTAAAAATGGCGCGTTGGGAGCGCCGGAAGTCGGCAAGGTCACAGTCGGCGGCAGAAATTCGAAAAATCAAAATTTAAATTTTTGAAATCTGATTGTATTTTTGGATTTGGGATGTCCATTTGCTCCCTATAGAAGCTAATATTGCTGCATATTCCCATTGAGGTGACAAGAATTAGCAAAATAGTGGTTCGGGCGCTTTTCAAAAATAGTACCGGACGCTGTTCCTCTTGTGACGTCATAGCTCCGTGACCTGACCTGACCCGGTCAAGTTTCTTATACCATATGATAGCCAATACTTGCCCCAACATGCATGGGAAGTTTCATCACGATCCATCAACCGATGTCCGTACCACCGGCAGGAAACCTCGGGCGTTGGCACTCAGTTTGTGAAAATCCGGCCGGAGGCTGTTCCCTTTGTGACGTCATAACTCCGTGACCTGACATGACCCGGTCAAAATTTTTTTATCAAAAGATGCGCAAGGTTTGCCCCATAAGGTACCCAAAATTTGGCGGCGCTGCGCGCCGCCGTTTTTGCACTATTTCCGAAAAACCTCAGGGGGGGGGGGTTGCACCAACCCCCCCCCCTACATGGGCGAGGGTTAAGTTTCACTGTTGAATTATGACTCTGTCCACATAACAAAGCGCGCATATTGGCAAAAAGCAACCATGACGAGCATGCAATAGTTCATTAGTATGACTTTTTGAAGGAAGGCACTGTTGGCTCCTGTTCTGCATTTCATTTTTATTTATCCGACCAGTCTAAATCCATGCCGTGCCTCGACCATCGTCTATAAGCGCCGTTCTTTGCCGGGAAATCCCTCAGTAAGCACTAAGCGCATACCAGCGCCGTCCTTTGCGTGCTTAACGTCGATTTATCAAACGCCAATGACGTCATAGAGCGAAGGACGACAATGTCAACCGTTCCCCATGCATGACGTCTGAGCCTGGTCTGGTTTGTACTGACGAGGTATCAGCATCGGTACCCGGCTCAGCCGGGTGCACGGCGAATTGCACTGCCGATACAGCGACGGTAGGGTGACACGATAGGGGCGACATCTATACTACCCTGGCGGCAAGTGGTAGAACTAGGTCCATCTTGCGTCGAGAGGTTTTTGGGGCTGCTTCTGTCATTTCAGGATTGGGGCGCTCACTAGTGGCGACTGAGATCACAGTGCATTAGCCCCATAGTAGCTGACATTCAGTAGCGGCGGAACACCTTCAATTAAGGGGGGGCACCCCTCCCCGTTACGCCGCCTATGCTGACATTTGCATTTCACGAGGCTTCGTTTGGATATCCCCGGCAATTAACTCGGCAAAGCTGATAGACAAAGCTGCTTTGCCTTGTACATTAGGTATTTCGCTGGACATGACAGCAGAAAAACAATTCCCAAAATTTGTGGTAGCAAATGTGATTTAGGGTAAATGGCTTTCAAGGTATATGCTATTTATCAATTAACTAGGTGCCGAGCATTACGCGCAGCAGGGGCGCGGGAACTACTTTCCGACTGGGGGGGCACACCATAATAGAGATCAACCTAGGGTACCCCCAAATCTAGTTTTCTCACCGGTTTTAGGCCACTTATTTTTCACCCCTCAGCTTTTTCAACAAAAAATTAAACATTTGCAAAAAAGTGTGGTATTCCGTCTCAAAGCTGTGGGGGCACCGCCCCCACGGCTCCAGAGTTGGGGGGCAAGCTGCCCCCACTGCCCCCCCGGCTCCCGCGCCTATGACGCGCAGCGTAATAAATCAATTTTCAATAAAATCGGCCCAGCAGCGGCCGAGTTATGGCCAGAATAAATTTGGCGTCTCCTCCTGGCCGGCGGTGCTCTGTTCCGGTATTCATTGCCAAAGGTCAGTGACCTTCCGGCTCTGATTTCGCTCAGTTTTGAAAGCGAAGAAACTGAGCCTAAGGCGCGTGCCGTCTGCTCGGCGCCGGCCGCGGCCCAAAATCCCGCAAAGATGCGCCCGCCACGTGCAAACCGGCGAGCGCACCCCCACCAAAATTGAATACAACAAACAGATGCACGCGCCCGACCCGGCGCCAAAGTTTCAACCCCCTAGCCCGCACCGTCGCCTCGCAACAGCCCGCCAAGCGTGACGGACGCGTTACATACATACATACGTACAGACATTTTGATTTTTATATAAGTAAATTACACCGCAGCTCAGGTTCGCCTCGAACAGCCTGTACCTCACATGTTTATGGTGACGTATACCATATGTATATTGTATATTTTATCGCTTACGGAAAATAAAACATCGACGACAGCATCTGAACAAAAATTCATCAAAACGTTGACACTGACAAGTGTACTAAAAGTGTCGTGATGCGTTCCCGACTGTAAATCTACCCGTCGTCATCGGCCGGGTCAGATGGGTGCCCGGCAGTGCCGGAGAGCCCGCTGCCGAGTGCCGCTGCCGCCGACTACCGAGGCCGGCGTCGAACGTCGTCACCGACGGCAATAAAGCGCCGACGAGCGGCTCTCTGCGGTCAAGTGCCGCCGCATGCGGTCTGAAGGGTGCCGGCGCCGGGTCATCCGGGCAGGCTGTCTCAGAAGGGGTAGAGTGGGATGGGGTGGACGAGGAGTCTGTATGGGACGTTTTGGACATCTGAAACTTACGGCAAGACCCCCCCCCCATTTCTTTAAACTAGGGATGTTCACGTCATTTGTATATCAGGCCTAAATTGTAACACACACTTACAAGGCGTTGATTTGGGCTCACGTTCATGAACTTCTTTTTGCGAGTTTGCCATACTATGCAATTGCAGATTCGTTTGCCAACTTGCCATACCATACATGCTGATGCGTTCCTGCACCTTGTTAGCAGCTATATCCGTACCTAAACATTACTAGTTGTCGGAATCCATTATACCCACTATGGACTCGGAGCCGCGCTAGACGCTGTCTGTGCCCGGGACTCTGCCGGGCATTATTCGCTCCCGGATCCACCGTGCCCGGGTGCTGTCCGTCCGTCAGATCACATAGGATTACGGTTATTGTGCTGCAGCACCGGACAAATGGTGCCAGCCGGCCGCTGATCGGCGCGGGGCCTAATGCGGGCGGTGTGCTGTCGGGGAGCCGAGGGCACATCTGGGCAGGCTGCCTGCCAGCTGATGTAACGTCACTGTAGCATATGAGTTGAATGCTTATCTCAAAAGTAATGTTATGCATGCTAATTATTTTTAGTCTCTCTGAACGATGTTGTTTTTTAGATGGGGGACAGTTTGGATGATTTTAATGGACCTCCACAACGGCATCGGGCAAAGACCATTTTTTTTCGTGGTCTTGAAACAGGTATGCACAATCTGATAGTGGGGATTTCAAAAGCGCTGCAGGACTTTTTGTCTTTCATGGGTGTCTGGCATTGTGACAACTGACAGCGTTTCGTTTTTTTATATGGCATGGTCCTTTATCATGATTTTTTTCTTTTTTTGTAAGTGGTCCTTACCATACTCACGACCCGTTGACGTTTCTAGGACGACTCATGGGCGTTGTGAGAAGGCCAGCTTGCTCAAATGTTTGTCTTGCTCCCTCAGTCACTTGCCTAGGCGTCTTTCAAGTGGTCGAATGTGTTTTTGATGCATTGAAAACACGTGGTAGATCCCTGTGAGCGCCATTCGTGCGTCACTGTGTGATGCGTTAGACATTAGTGGTCCATTGGGAAGTGTTTTAGGAAGTGGCCGCACATCCTGCCCAGAAGCACCCAACGCCCAACCCGTCTCGTCTCACCGCCCTTGTTGCACATTGCACATCGACACATCGACTACCTTAATGTGTTTGTGTTCTCCGGATTTTTCATGTTTTGTGCGCGAAAGCTGGATGGTTTTCCAGCTACGGTTAGCTCCTGGATGCTCATCTCAGCTCCTCAGACAGTTAGATTTATTTTATCTTCATTCACACCAACCAACCGAGCTGTGCAATGTGAATACCCCACTGAACTCTACAGGGTCCGGCAAAAGTCTTGACGTAGTTTTAAAATCGTTCCACACTTGAAGTCATTGTAAATAAAAAAGTTGTTCAGCGCTCAATGTATTGTCCACAGGCAAGCAAACACTTGCGAACACGGTTCGGCATACTGGCCACGAGAGTTGAGAGCACAGACGGCGGGATTCGTGACCACGCAGACTTGAGCCGCGTCTCCAGCTGCGCGAGGTTGGTTGCTGGCGTCTGTTTGTCGAGGTCTTGCTGGACGATCGCCCACAGCTTTTCAATGTGATTTAGGTCGGGACTGTTCCCCGGCCACTCCTCCTTCGCCCAGAAGTGCGGCAGGTTGTCTCAGCACCACTGCTGGGCTGTGGCAGAGCGATGCGCTGGAGCCCCTTCCTGCATGAAGATGGCTTTCGACCTCTCAGCCACCATCCGTCGCTTCAGAACAGAGCCGTTTCTGGACCATTTGATGGCAGACAGGCAGGATTCCTCCGAGATGGTCTCCACATAATACTTGGTGTCCACCTTGGTCTTGGGCGGGATGACGTGGAGCAGCTCACTGAGCACTTGATGCGACATCATTCCCCACACCATCAACTTCGCTGGGAATTTGACAGGAGCTGTGGGCACACTGGCTGCGTCGGGCGCCCAAATGAGGCCATTCTGGCGATTTGGTGGGTTTTGCACTGGTCGGAGAGGGGCGCCGACATTATTCGCGACCAGACTTTGCGACATTCCCGCTTGAATCATGCCGATGGCTCGATTCCTGAGGCTGACATCGTCATATTTGACCATGGTGTTTTCAGCCTTCATTTCAACTGCACGCTCGCTATTCAAATGACCTCGCACAATTAGCCGCTGACCCTAAGGTTATCCGTGGTCTTATACCCCGGGGCACAATAGATGCGCTGACACAATGGCGTTTAAAGCAAAACGCTGGGTGGGGCAAAACGCGCCTGGGAAGACACAGAAACTAGAATATCACATACGGCAAGACTTTTGCCGGACCCTGTATAATGTGGAATGCGCATCGGCCGCCAAATGGTGTCCAACGGTGCCGCCATGTTGCGCAGACCAGAAAGCGGCCGCCGCCTGTGCTGGGGAATAGGGAATTCGGGACCTCGATTTACGTTTGCGGTCGCTGCATCCGTTACGCTCAAGCTATGTGGACACGGAACCCGGCATCTTACGCAGAATTGAGTGGAGAACAAGATGAAATCCTAAAAAATCATCAGCTATAAGGAACTAATACGTTAAACCCTTATAAGTCAATGGGGAAATATGAAAATTGTTATTTTGGCGCCGAGAATGATCTGAAACTATCTCAAGCATATAAAATCATGATTTCATGCACTCTTTGCAAGGTTCTATGCTTCATATTTGCATTGTTGCCCTTGCGTGACGTCATTTGTGACGTCACAAGGGTCACCATTTTTCTTCAATAACTCCCGATCAAATTGAGCTAGCGAGTCGGGAAAGCCACCAATGGACTCAAGAAGACCTGCCGAATCGAATGATATGCGACATGACCTCTCTCGACCAACTTCGTGACCTGGGGGTGCTGACCTGACCTTGACCTGAGGTCAATACCCTTAGTTGACCTGACCCGAACAAAAAGTAAATCACTCGATGCGCCTGAGCTAGCTGAACACGATGATGCCAAAATCGCGGCTCTACGGCCATTTTTGGCGAAGTTATTTACCAAAAACCGAACCCGTGCCTTAGATCACTTGACCTGACCTCAGAGGTCACCGGTTGACCTGAGACCCTTACAGCGGGTTCCTACCAGTCACTCTGTATTATACTTTGCCGCATACGACCACTTTACCGCTTAATTCTAGTTTAATTAGCGGTGCATTAGCGAGGTGGGTTCAATCAACCCCCTCGGCCGGGGCAAATGTAGGTCAGGCGAGTAAATTTGAGGAATTCTGAAGATACGATCGTGTTCCCCACTCAATTCTGCGTAAGATGCCGGGTTCCGTATCTACGTAACTTGAACGTAACGGATACGGCGGCCGCAAACGTAAATCGAGGTCCCGAATTCCCTATTCCTCAACACAGGCGGCAGCCGGTTTCTGGTCTGCGCAATATGGCCGCCACCGTTAGACACCACGGCCAATAGGGTTGAAGCGGCATTGCTCCCCTGTGGAATACCCCAACTGGCTCGGTATTGGGCGACCTCACCGCTCGGACGGCGGACGGAGGAATTGCTGGTTCTCGGTTCGCCCGCCAGGTGGCAGTAGGAGCCGGTCCTGGTCGACTGAGTCCCCCTGTTTGGCCGTCTCCCCTGGCGACAGGCACCGATTGTGTGGGTGATTAGAGACGGCGATCGATCACACCACGACGGCCGTCCAGGTCGGGACCCGCGAGCTGTGCCGGGAGCGCCTTTCTTCATAGATGGGAAGATAGATCGGCACCGGTTCCTCTAGCTGCCTCTCGCAATGGTTGTAGGTTGTAAAGGTGTTCTCCTGTCAGGAACGCTCGCGTGGGTCCCAGTCGGACTCAGCCTCTTCCAGTGGCGGATCCAGGGGGGGGGGCAAAATGGGCATTTGCCCCTCCCAAACGGCATAATTTTAACATTACGCCTATGGACGAGGCATGGAAAGAATCGATAAATTGTTATGGTTTGCCCCCCCCCCCAAAAAAAAATCTGAGCTGGATCCGCCTCTGGCCTCTTCGGCAAGCTGTTTGTCGTTTGTTTATTATAAACTGTGTGTACTATGACATCAGATTGTAAATCGTGTGAATTTATCGGCACAGTTGACCACATCCGTTTCTGATGTGGTCCAGATCGGACCACATCAGATCGGCCCAACCACCACTGACTTGAGTGGGCGTGTGACTGATATCAGGCCCAGTGAATTCTCTGATTGGGCCAGATGTGGGTCTCATTTGCTCAGACGAACTCGTCCAGCATATGCTTACGCTAGCACTTGGCAGAGCCATGGTCTGGATGAGTCATTTACCCTTTTTTAGAAATAAATTTAGTCCGAACCGAACCTTTTGAATGGAAGGACTCACAGGGACAGAGCCCCCGCTCAGCATAGCTTATTGCGTTGGCCCTACCCTCTGCCCTCAGATCGCGTAATTCCTGGTCTATGGCATAATTTACAGTCGGAAGTTCAACGTACGCACATAGCCGCGTACGGATCGTCTTCAACTTTTTTGGATTTCCGGCGATTCTCCGTAATTTCCTAACCCTGGATGGACGAGGGATGTGTTGATCTATCTCGAGAAATATGCCCTCGCTCTAGTATCATGCAATGATATTTTTTTGTACATTTTCTTTTACATAACTGGATTGATTCTTCAAGTGTCACACATATTCCATGAATTACTTTTTTTAGCCCATGCTAATCGCGCTCCTCATGAAACAGTTTCTGGCTCGCAACCATAATGTGCTCCATGTTCTCACTGACTGCCCATTTTCCGCGCCATGAATCGCCAGATGTCGGCAAGATGCAACACTGGCCACCGTCTGTTTGAATCTGACGTGATATGTTTACATCCCAGCTCAGAGATCGCATCGGTTCGCAACGCCAAATGGCGTGCGAGCGACAAACGTCGGCTAGTGTGGCGAGAGTGACATTGTGCTCGTTTGAAGCGGATGTTTTGGGTGGCGAACAAGGGGGATGGTTTACGTGTGTAATAATGGGATTTATTATTAGAGTAGAACTAGATGCGGGGATGTCAATAAGCGAGATCGTGGTATGCACTATGCAATTTGTAGAATGCTTTTATGTGGAAAATAAGAAGGCAGCGTCGGTGGTGGCATGAACAAATATTATGCATCTGCACTCTGTATATAAAGCGCGACACTCATACCGGCGAACATATTTTTCGTTTTACGGTGACAACTGAGTCGATGCTACCTATGTAGTTAAACCGAGGCTGCATGATGCTCAATCCTCCTGATCAAACACCGTCCTCTATGTCTTACCTTTTGCTATGTTTTCCGAACACTTATATAAGTGAACGAGTTTTTTACCCATGCAGTTGCACGTGTACATACCTCAGCGCACGCCGATCCATTCACGCGTTAAATTATCCATCGTCTTGTCACATTTCAACCTCAGCTGGAGCCATGTTTTCCTCCACTTGCGGATGCGTCGAACGGTTCCCCATGTTTTATGAAAAGCATCAGCGAGCTACATTAAGCGCCGAATTCCAAACAGCGCCCGAAAGCGTCTTCCTTCGCGATAGTGGTAATTTGCTGTAAATGAGCGTCACTGAGATCAGTTAACCTTCCAGGCGGTGGGGGGGGCATTTTTTGCCCCCCTTTAGTTTTTTCAATATATCTCGAGAATCGCTGCGCCGATCGTCACCAAACTTTCAGTACCCTTCCGGGAGCAGCTAGCGCACATGGTGACCAAAAATTTTTCCAAAGGCTGTGATAGGTTGGCCGCTAATGACGTAAAAGTGACGTCATTTTTGCCATTTTCGACCCAAAAAAAGGTTTCGCGGGAAGAGCTGTCAGGCCTACAGCTTTAGAGATACAGAAAAATGTTTCTGATATAAAAGGTGTGGAATCAAAACAGCTACAAAACTGCTATTTCGGTTTTTCATTTTTTTTGGATTTTGACCCCCAAAAATAAAAAATAGATATTTTGAATATAATAGCCAAAAAATCCAAAAAGTTTTTTGAATTTCGAAAAAAACGGAATATATGTGATAGTCCCTACCGCCTTCTATCTACATACCAACTTTGAGATCGATACCTCTTTTTTGGCCAAGTTATAGCGAAAAAACTGTTCAAAATTGATGACGTCAAATTTTCAAACTCAATTTTTAGCAATTCTAGACCTCGTAGCGCAAAACAAAGACCACCATTAGACTCCCCGTGACGAGCTGCATCGAATCGATACCCATTTTATGCAAAAATATCAACTTTGAAATTTGACCTTTTTTGACCTGACCTTGACCTGACCTCCACCAGAAAGTGACCTAAACCGTGCCTGATGGTCTTATAACCAACACCATTGAATTGGAAATGAAAAACTGGCCATAATACATGCATCGCATAACCTTAGTAAAGTTGGGCTCATGTGGTGACCCTTGGTGACCTTTGGTGACCTGACCTGTGACCTGACCTGGTATGACCAGTGACCTCTAATAGCAACATATGTACTAGACAACTGACGCCTTATCGCTGATTTTCGACAAAATGCGTTTTACTCGGTGTTATAGCGCTTTCCCTAGAAGCCCCGTGAACGGTGAAACATTTTATCTTTGACCTGACCTGTGACGTCATCGGTGACCCCGAGGTCAATGAAATTTGGTTTCCTTCGACAAATTTGACAGGGCTATCGAACTCCGTTTGAATTTTCCGGATCCGTCCATTAGTTTTGGAGATACGGGGGGGGGGGGGGCAAAAATGCCTAACCGCCTGCCGGGTTAACACATGATGACGCCATGGTATTTATTATTTAATATCTATTTCGTCCAAGGTGTTCATGCCGATATTTGTGCTCGGTATTTCTTCGAAATGCGGCGTCGATTGCTGCGTGACATAGGCATGGGGGCTAATCCCTATTGTCTGTGGTGTCTTGTGGAAAGTGACCCCTTCCACGCGCAAGCAGCACAACAATTCATATGTTCCGAGGAGAATGACGTTAATTTCATGCGATTGACATATTACATTTGTCCGTTGAGAGTCGTTTCTCCCCTTTGTCTCAAGAGTCGATTATTCACATGTTGACGGCATACGTTTTTGTAAGTCACAGCATTGAACAAATGCAACATTGAAACTTGGAAACACGAAAAGCATTATGAAACGTGAGCTAATATGAGGAGATGCTTTCTGCTCTGCCGTTTTGGCTGATTCTGCTGTTTTAATCTTCACTGATTTGTTCTAAAATGTTACCGGTTCAGCCCATTGTGGTGTTACGCATTACAACCGGTGCCTTGCGGCGCAGTATAGCTTGCAGGCGATCGGCCTCGCGGCACATGTGTCATAACTCATAACCCGTCATAGTGTTTGGCTCGTTACTGCAACTAAACACTACATTTCTGTGCCTATGCTTATCAAAAACACTAGCAGGCATGTTGCTAGTGTTTACCAAATGCTTCGATCTGCTTGCGGCGGTCTGCTTCGATATTAGGTGCATATGAAAATGGCTGCACGATGAAGTAGGTCGTTGGTCGTGGTCAACAGTAGCGGCGGAACACCTTCAATTAAGGGGGGGGGCACTGCCGACTTTTGGTCCCATTCTTTCCATGCAACGCCCATAGGGCTAATGTTAAAATGCCAAAATCAAAGGGGGGCATGGTGCCCCGGTGCCCTCCCCGTTCCGCTGCCGGACTGGTCAGGTCAAGTCACATTATCGATCAGTCAGTACCTTCACGCTGCTGACTGGAGGTATTACTTTGGCCAGTAAGGGAGAGGCTGTTTCCCCAAAATGGTAGGAAAGATATAGTTTAGGGAGTCTAGCTCAATTGCCACCTTACGGCCTGAGCGTGTCGTATGTTTCTCGTGAGCCGCTTCTATTCACTTAGAATTCCTCCCCGGGGCTGTGTCTGTATCCCGGCGGTCGGGCCGGCAGCGTGTTTCGAAAACATCCCGGCACTCGGCCCACCTCCGTATGAAGCTCACGTGCGGATTCCATCAGCTGTGGAGGAGCCGCCGGGCGGCACGGCGGCGCCGGCCGGCCGGCCGGCCGCAGCTCGGCTGCACTGAATACCGGCGCACGGCGGCGCCGGCCGACGGCCGAGGCCGGTATTCAGTCGGAGCTCAGTGGCGACAGAGCGCGGACGGTGACGTGGGTTTGGAAGCTCGTGCGTCAGGTAACCGGCTGAGCGGACTGTCGGCGAGCGCAGGCCTCCTCCGGTGATCGGGTGAGTGTTCTGTGATGTTTGGTCACCTCTGCATCGCCCGCCAGTCCCTGTGAGAGGCGTACCACCCCGCCGGCCGGCCGGCCGGTCTGAGCCCCGCCCCGCCCAGTCGAGCCGGCCGGCCGGCGAGCGGCCGCCGCTCCGAGCGCTCGCGTCTCGCAGCCGATAGCCGGTTTGTTTGCGGCGGCACGACGCAGGCCGGCCGGCCGATTCGCCGTTTCTGAGTCACGTTTGGCCGGAGCCGTGCTCCTGTTCTGAGACGCAGTGTCGACGGCGGCGGGTCTGCCGTGGCGTGCTCACCGGCCGGCCCGCTCGCCCGGCGTGGTCCCGGCGGCCGGGCGAGCGGCGCCGGCGGCCGGGGTTTCCGTGACGGCCAGGAATGCGGTCCGATCGGCGGCACGCGGCGCCGTGGCCCCGCCGAGGGCGGCCGTACCGGGAGCGATGGCGGCCCAGAGCTGTCGGACCGCCAACCGGCCGGCCCAGCCGCCATCGCAGCTGACCAGAAAGCCGCCATTGCTGCCAGCCGCTGTCGGAAAGCCGCCGCTACTTCAAGGCACTGCCAGAAAGCCGTCATTACTTTTAGGCGTTATCGGAAAGCCTCAGTTGATTGTAGGCGTTGTCGGGAAGACGCAATAGCTGTAGTCGTTTTCGTAAAGCCACCATTACTTGTAGGCGCTATCAATATAACACGGGAAGGTCGAGTGGCTCGTCATGACACTCCTCAAAGAAAGTTTCTGGTCATTCTGTTCGCTACGGCTCCGTAGTCTGGAAGTGTATTACGGGGCTGCGCCAGCTCGGTCGCCGGGCTATGGTACCTAGCTCCCGTCTCTACTGTCTGTGCCGAGACGGTGACCAGTCCTGTTATGGGCTGGACTCAACGGCCATGAGTCCATGCAGAATCCCGATGAGCCTTGGCGTTATTCTGATTTTTCTCCGGTGATGTCACGACAGGGTGTCTCACTGGTGATCGACGGTATACACTTATACATAAACACGTTCTGTCGAAGTGTCGCTCATTGGAAATGAAGTCATGTTCCCGCGCCAGAGCCAAGTGACCCACCGGACGGGTTATGTATTGCCACTGTCAGAATGTCAATCCGTCAACGAATAACATGAACGCTCATATGGTAATTTGCACTTTGAAATGCTCGGACCCTGCCACTGATTTAGGTATGTATGTATGTATGTATGCATGTATTTACGATCGTGGACGATCCACACATGGCGTGGCGATTCCTGCCCAGGTAATGCACGAATACCATGGATAGGTTCGTCGTGAGCCATTTTTACTTGGATTGTTCAGTCCAATGTCCATTTATATGATTTGACATTTAAGGAATGTGATTATAGGAAAGCGGTTGAATATTGATCGTCCGTATTTGCATTATTCTCATTTCCCAAATGAAATCCGTCTGAATCACCCTAATGCATCCATCGACCAAGTTTTAGTCAGAGTGACGGTTTATGCAATGACGTTAAATGCATTCAAGTGTTTTCAGTTAGGGCTCATTTTGGTAAAAGATTGCCTCTTCAGTGAGTGAGCAAATACCCTCAGCTGCCTAAAATGTCTCTCTTTTCTTCCCGGTGATACCACGAGTGGCACGAGTAGCTCGGGGGCTGCAAATATTAGCCGTGGAGATGGAGCTGTGAAGCGTTAGCTTTGAGCTGTACTAAGCTCCGAGTTGCGTGAGCTCTGAACTCTCCCCAAAGTTGGGGCATTTATTCTGGAGTGTGGTTGTAATTTGGGCACTTCGTGTTGCCCGGTGCTTGTATGCGTGTGTTGGATAACTTGAATCGTCATGTCTTGAGACATGCAGTGTTGGCTTATTTGGACCCTTTGTCATGCCCCTGGCAGCAAGAAGTGGGCAAGATGGCATGGTTAGGGCACTACACAGGAGGAACTGCTTTTCAGCAACCGTAATAGATCGAGCGCTAGTTAGAGACTTGATGACAATAAATTTGAAACTTTGAGATAGTGTCACTGCAACAACTTGTCGCGGACATTATCGGAAGCCCCTTATCTACGTCAGGCTACATAAAGCGAAGTGCATTCGTAGCATGCTCTCTAATCGGTAGTGTTTGCCATGAGTCAGCCTTATCAGGTACGGCTCATCCAGTCCCTGATTACGACCATCCCACAGGCACGTGCACGAGGGCTACCTGGTGACGTGGTGACCCGGGGAGCGTCACTGTCTCCCTGCAGCGCAACCCTGACTGGACGAGGGCTTTGATCGTGTCCATTTGCCCTTGCTGTGACTGGCTGGCTCATTCAATCGCTGGCTGAGGGGAGGGAAAAGATTATGGGTCTTGCTGAGACTTGCCGATTGTTCATATGATTTTTCGTCTTCTGGTTGGGGCATAGAGATGGATGCCGTGACAAAGCACTTTTGTGTGGTTGTCCGGGTGTACCGACACTTGTGTTGGGAGTCGGAGGCCGTATAGCGGTGCCGGTGTGGCCCCACTCTCCCCTCCCACGCCATCATTCGTCGTATCGGTGCCGCGTGTCACCTCCAGCCGGCCGGCGCCCGGGGGCCTGCTGCAGAACACATCAACCCGTCTGGTCGCAATGACCACTGCAGGCTGGAGGGACGCGCCGGCCAGTCTGCCGGATAGCAGTCCGGTCTGCACCAGACAGCCCTGTGACCAGCAGGGACGAGTGGAAATGGATGGGCACTTGCAGGCGACTGGCGCTCGTGATTGGATCAAACTCATGCCCGTGAGCGCCGGTGATTGACGCAATCGGGACTCCCATAAAGGCCAGACATACGTAGTCATCATCAGTTTGCTGTTTGCTTAGAGACAGGATCAACGTTGCTTTGTCTTCAGGGCTCTTTCGTGCACGTTCTTGTCGAAAGGCGGTTTTTGCTTCTGTGTTAGCAAGGGGAAGTTTTCAGTTATCAACAGTTATCCCGTGCCGATGCTCGGTGTCCGCTCCCCGCTGGTAGCTAGTAGCTGGTAGCTGGTATAGCTCTGGCTAACTACCATAGCTGGCCGTCGGCCTTTGGTCTTTCCGATCGTTTGGCCCGCCGGACGCCGGTCGCCGACCTTGGCACCCGGGGAAAGTTGGTGTCGGCTGTCGGCGGTCCGCTGGTGCCTGGTGGTGCTCTGTGGTGCCCGGTGGTGACGGTGGCTTTGTTCTGTGGCCCCCTGGTCGTGTTGGTGGTGCCAGTAGCGACAGAAGCCAGATGCGGACTGACTGACGCGGTGACCAGACGTGTCATGTCTGGCCGTCGCCCTTGTCCAATGACTCGCTGTTGTTACCATTTGCATTTCCGACCGTGGGATAGAAGACAATTGCCTGCTGCGTCGGTCAACGGACCTCTAACAGACATTGTGTTTTAGCCGACATTCACATGCATATTATGGCATTGCTAGTGTATAGCTCCATAGATTAAATGACTCAGGACACTCCCTGTGGGGTGGCTGGTCTTCGCCTAGCGGACACTTGTCCAGTGTCTTGTAAAACATACAACTGTTCGTGGAATAGCTTGAAAATCTGTATCCGCTTTGCATTAGCAAAAGGAATGCGCCGTTCCGTGACGTTAATGAAGTCTCACAGGGGACCACACGCTCTAAATATATCGCTAACGACGAACTGAACCAGTTCTGACCGGTTGGTGAACCATTTCCTCGGGCGTCTGTCATTTGTGTAAATGACTCCCCTAAACCGGTCTGAAGAGGAGACCTTTCACCGATGTTTACTTTCTCCTTTATTACCCGCTCGTCTGTTTCGTTTCGTGTTTTAGTGGAGAAATAAGATGCTCTGGGAAGCCTCTAATGCGGAAACAAGATGGTCTAGTAGGAAAAGTTGATCGCATTTGTGATATGTATGTATCAATTGCATCATCACAAGCTGAAGACCATCTTTCCTTCGCTCTGAATTTCCTCTTGTCTCCAGCTTTTGTCATCAACATGCATAGATACATTATCAATCCCCATTGGTTGATTCGCTAGTGCTGCCTTTCTCCCTATCCTGTGCCAACGGAATTTGAAGATATTCCCTGTGCAACTTCACCCGCTAAGCACCACCACCTGATCTCTACCCCCTCGCCCTCCGCCCCCATCCCTCCCTACCTCCCACCGTCCCATCGCCATCCCGTCGTCGGCCCATCTCTCTCTTGATCAGTATGTGGTGAGTCTTTTTGCGGTGGCACTGACGGGACCCGCTGTCGACGGCGACCAGTTGTCAGACGCAGACACCCGGATAGAGGGCTCCTGATACCAGAGACGCAAGCGGGGAAAACGGGCAGCTTGGCTGGAGTCAAAGGAACTTTGATGATTTAACGTCCACAGCCTTTTCTCGTCAAGATTTACTGACTCGCGTTTCCAAGTTGACGATATAGACCTAACTAACTAATTACATGTGCAACTGCCCCTCCAATTGATTGGTTCTTCACATTGTGCGATTCTGTGGGAGTCCGTGGCCAGACAATCATTCCTCGTTGCTTTGCATCACCTCACCTCGCCTCACCATTCTTCCGGGCATCGTCCCCACGTGTCATGTCTCGTGACCTGTCCCGTGACGAGAAGTCTGTCGCTGTGGCAACACGTCGGCGCCTTTTTGCTTCCGTTTCGCCCGGTGGTCTCGTGCTTGGACAGCGGCTGCGCTGGCGCCCCGTCAGCGCCCGACCAGCTGTGTGGTGCTGTGTTGGTGCGCATCAACTGGTTGTGCTAGCACCTGTCGCTCCAACGGCAGACACGCGAGCGGTGAGCGATGAACACACCTCTGTCGTCCGTGGCGCCTGGACTGCCGGCGCGCGGTTCGTTCTTTCCGTCTCTCCCCTCTCTCTCTCTCTCTCTCTCTCTCTCTCTCTCTCTCTCTCTCTCTCTCTCTCTCCCTCTCCCTCTCCCTCTCCCTCTCCCTCTCCCTCTCCCTCTCCCTCCCCCTCCCCCTTTCTCTCTCCCCCACCCTCACTCTCTCTCCTCCACACTCGCTCTTCGTCTCGCCTCCGCCGTGTCTACCGCACAGCCTGCGGCGTGCCGCGGCGATCTGGAGGCAGATACGGCGCACCGGCGTCTCCACAGGAATGACTGCCGCCGCGCCGCCTTCGTCACAGGAATGGCTGCCGCGGCGCCGCCTCCGTCGCCGAGAACATGTAAACAGATCTGGAGCTGGTTGATGCAGGGCGAACGGGGTCAACCGGGGCTGAGCTGCTGGACAAAGGTGACCTGGCCGGCGCAGGTCAGCGGGCTAGGGCAGGCTTGCGTCGAGGGACACAAAAGGACTCTGTAGGACAGGTGTGCGTGTGTCTGCGTCGCCCTCAAAGGGCTGGTTGTTGGGTGGAACGCGTCTCGCTGAAGTCGGGTCGTATAGCGCTGGAGGGAGATAGCGACAGGTGCTGGGAGAGTTGGGCGGTCAAAGGCCCTTTCTCTCGATTAGTCTGAGATGGCTGGCTGGTCACTGTTGATGGACGTCCATTCGGACTGGGAGCCATGGGATGGGATTGGTTGGAAGGGGATTATAACGCTAGGGAGGATGGCTGAATAGAGGAATCCGATCAGAATGCGAGAGAAACCAGCAGAAATGGCGGTATAGATTCGTCAATCGTGTAGGGAGCCGAAGGGAAGAAGACCGGTATGAAGAGGTGGAAAGCAGAGAGCGGTGGGAGCCCGTCGACCGGTTAGGACGAGAGGAGATACGGCATGATTAGGTGGAGAGCAGCTGGCGGCGGGAGCCCGCCGTACGCCTAGGACGAGGATCCAGTACGGTATGAGGAGAGGGAGAGCAGAGAGCGGCGGGGGCCCGACGGCCGCGGAGGTGAACCGCCAAGGTCATCCGGTGCTTACGTCACTCCACCGGTCCCCCCGTGGCGGCGGCGGCGGCGGGACCGGGCTGGCTGTGGTACTGAGCTGGTTGTGGTACTGAGCTGGCTGTGGTACTGCTGTGGTACTGAGCTGGCGATGGTACCGAGCTGGCTGTGGTACTGAGCTGGCTGTGGTTCTGAGCTGACGATGGTACCGAGCTGACGATGGCAGGGGCAGCGGTGGTGGTGGGACCGAGTTGGCTGTGGTAGACGGAGCTGGCAGTGGCGGGAGCAGATATCACCTCGTCGGTCACCTTTTCCGACGTCTTCAACGCCAGTTCTACTCCATTGCTACATGTCACGAATGAAATTGCAGGGCCGCAGATGTGGAAAGGGAGTCCCAACCACTCCATTCAACCAGCGACGCCAGAAACACGTACCGTTTCACGCCGCTCGATGCTGATGCTGCCGTGATTCCGGTCGTGATCCCGTGATTCCGGTCGTGATTCCGTGATCCCAGCAGCTGTCGGCGCCCATGTGGCCGCGGCGCGGGGCAGGGACGGCCTGGTGGGCTCCGGGAACACCTGTTTGGCGCTCAGCCGACAGCCGGTGTCGGCAGGAACCGGGAGCCATGACCTTGGCCGACCGGCGTGCCGCGACGAGGGGGAGGGAGGGGTGGAGGTCTGGGGATGGGGTGAGGTGACGGGGTGAGGGAGGAGTTGTATTGTATTGTATTGTATAGTATTCACTCAGCAGCACATTCCAATGTAAGCATGCACATCTGATGGGATGACACACAATTGGCTATTACTGTGCTTTGTCGAACGAAGTTGGGGGAGGAGTGACGTGTGATATGACGGAAGGGGAGCCCCGGGGCCAACCATCATGGCCTACGCTTAGCGATGTCATATTATGTTGGCTGTTTATTTTGAGCTTATTCATTTACCTTTTTATTTATTTATTTATTTATTTATTTATTATGCTTTATTATTTGGTTATAATATGGCCAACAGGTCACATCCCAGAGACGACATGTAGAGAGGTATAGAAGTTTGCTGCTGTCTGCCTTGCTGACACGATGATTTAGTGGCTACCTGCCAGTGAGGTTCCTTTTTTCGGCTTCCTTTCCTACGCTGTGCTCTTCACCTTCAGCTCGGCCTTCGATTGCCGTGCAGTCACCTCCGTACCTCTCATGGCGGGCGACACGCGTCCTCTGTCGCTCGCAGCCCCACCCGTTTCCCCATCACTGGGTCGTCTGCGGGCGGGCCGCTGTGCGATTGACAGCCCGTGACGGCGGCCCGTGACGGTCGGCCGTGACGGCCATGCGGGCCCGTGACGGCCGCCGGCTCCAGGTGACCGGAAGTTCCGGCCGTGCCTGCCGTGCACACCGTGCAGACGGCCCGTGCAGCTGGTGCACGGTGGCACGGAGAGGGGTGTCCGAATGGCCGCTGGCCACGCGTCGCTGACCGGCGCCCAGTGGCTGTTCATGGGGAGGTGCCTCTCGTGGTGACTGGGCACCGAAGGCACGCACGCCCCTTCTGTGGACGGGCCAGGTTAGGGTGGCGCCGGCGCGGCGCTCTACGGCAATCTGGCGCACGAAACTGCAGCTGTTCAGCTTAGCTCGCATTGTTGGTTTTACGCCCTCACACGCTGCTCCACGAGGCCGATATTGTTACTGAGCTTGCCGTGCACAGTGGTGCATGCTGAACTGCCAAACTCACTGATGCAACTCTCAGCGTCAGCCGCTCGATGCTCCAAATCCGGCTGTCGTTGTCGTGGTGCGTTCGTTTGAGTCTATCCTGTCTGTTCGTGTCTAGATTTCCTGGATGTCAGATTTAGCCCTCGATGTCTGATGATGGACGGCCTGATGCGCTGTGACATTTTACCTGATGGTTTGGAGGAACAAATGCCAGTGTGTTGTACCAGGCAGAGTGGCTTTTGTCATGCTCTGCCTCAATGATAGCCTGCGGAAAGGTCAAGGAACTGAGTGGCTTTGTATTTTGTTGTCACCTGTGTCTTAATGAATGTCATTCCCAACGGCCAAGTAGGTTTTGTATCGCCATATCGCGTCAGAAGACAGCATTGCACTCCGTTGCTGCTGTCTCGTTGAGCGTGGAATGCCAGGCACCCGCCGGTATCGCTCCATATAGTCCATCACGGTGATCCGTAAAGTTGGCCCGATGCCCATCATCCGTGTTTAGTTTGGGCCAACATTACCGACCTTTGCCAGAGAATGGCCGACCTTCCTGGACGGGGTCGATCGGGGCGCTGTACCGACCGTTCTTGGCACCATTCGGTCGCTCACTGGCCGAGCATAACCCTCACTGACTGCCGTCGTTTCCATCCCGATGAATTATACATCGCCGGGTGTCGATTCTCGCTCGTTTCGTCGCGTAATTCGGCAGATGTTCGTCGACGACGCCATTTTTCGCCGGCTGCCTGCAACTGGAACGACTCTGGTCGGATTTGAATGTGTGCCGAACGCCGCTTGTTGCCGGCGCGACTGCCGACACATATCGACCTGGGCCGCGGCGGCCCGCACTACGGCCGTGACGTCACTGGATCGATTGCACGGGTCTCTGTGTGACGTCAGTGGGTGGTGAGGCGGCCTCGGCGGCGATAAGCCGGCGATATCGTGCGGGTCGTCCGCGCTGATCGGCGACCGGCTCGTGCTCACTCATCGTCCGCGCTGTCCCCTGCGCTCCGCTGGGACGGCTGCAGTCTGTGGGGAGAGGCGCGAACGTGAGGCGATCCATCCCACTGGACACTGGCGGACGACCAAACAACAGGACCGGCACTAGGGGGATGTGGGACTTTTGTAGGGATCCACAGATTCTGGAGGGGTCGTTGGATTTGTCCTGAGCGCATGAACTCCGCCAGAGGCGCGCATACTTTGCCAGGAATATACGAAGTCTGTTGAGGTGGAGCTGCTATGATAGCGCTCGTGACAAGATAATGACTCATGACTTCGCATGACTTCGTGTGACGCATGACTTCGCCAGAGACGCGCAGCTCTCTTATCGTGGGTGGTAGGGTCTTCTCTTCTCCCCCAGCCCCTCAGCTCTGACCAGTAGGATCTATCTTCTCTTCTCCCCCAGTCCCTCAGCTCTGACCAGTTTGCCTGCCCTAAAACAATCCGCACTCCACAGTGTACCGCACTAATCCAATCAGGCCGTAAAAGCATTGGCACTCGGCCGAGCAGCGCTCACGTCCCAACTAGATCCGGGGGTCGGCGCGGGGGAGGGGAGATGGCGTCACGCGCACACGGAAAGTGTGCCGTGGGTACGTCGGATCGGTGTCGGGTGATGCGGGATCTCGCAGCGCAGGACCTCTGGGACGCGTCGTCCTGCTTCTCTGGGGCGCGCTGTCCGGGACCCCTGGGACTGCGTTGGCTCGGACAGGCCCACTGGAGAGCCGCGTCCGGGTCGCCTACTAACCAGATCAGCCGCTAAAAGGTGAGCGGGCCGGCCTGCGAGCCGCGTCGAGGCCGACGGGGATGGCCGCTGGACGCTTAACCTGATCAGCCGACCGCTAACGTGGTTAGCGACGAGTGGTCGCCGGCCGCGCTGGCGTGGGCCAGGCGGCCTGCCGGTGGGCTGCTCTGCGTCTGAACGGTCACCGACGCTGGGGAGCGCCGGTTCTCCGCCAGATGACCGCTGTCGGGCCACAGAAGCGTGACGGTCGCAGTGTGTTCGGTCACGGTGAGCCGTGGTCATTGGTCAAGGGTGCTGTGGCCTCGTGATGGCGACGCTCGGGCAGCGATGTGACGTGGAGGATCATGAGGGGTCTTCAAGAATTGTCGTCAAGAGAGGAGATGATGATGAAACATCGGGTTGACTTGAAAAATGACTATGATTCGTTTGCATTACGAATGCTTAGGATACTGATCGTTACTAACTGCGACCGTAGTTGTTCCAGGATTTTGCATTTCGCCTATCGGACGTTGGAACTTATACGCACATCTGACTGCCGTTCAGCTTCATCGTACCTCCGTATTTGGGCAAATAACTACTCTCGGGACATTTTTATGTAGGCCCCACACTCTTGCGATCCTGCTTGCGAATCTATGTCCTGCCTCTCCATCCGGCTGTGCCGGCTCCATAAAGCGGTCTACGATCGGTCGGCCTGCTCGCCTGCCTGGCCTGGTCGGGTCCCGGTGGGCTCGGCTGCTCTTCGCAAACGATCCCCGCTCAGGGCTCGGAGAGGCGACCGGCCGGCCGTGGGGAAATCAGCCAGCCGCTCCGTACCGAGCGCGCGGAGAGTGGAGGAGCGCCGTCTCCGGGGAAGGCTGCAGCCTCCTCCGTCAGTGCGGCCGTGCAAACCGTCCTCTTCGGCTTCTGTGTGACGCCGTGTGGCTCCTCAGGATAGGGTGTTTGTGGTGCAGTTCTGCCTGGTAAATAGCTGTGGAAAGGGGCAGAACTAGTTTGTTGGATTTGGTAGGCGAAAGAACGTCTTGTGAATAGTGAAGACGGTTACGAAAGAATGTGCTTGACCAGTCCTGCTTACTGTCTGACATGCAAGTTTCCTTGTTTTGTTACTATGGTTAGTTTATGGACGCCTTTTTAAAACACGGGGTCATATGCTACATTTCCCCTTGCTTTTTGCGACACCTGTTGAACGACATTGTGCCTTTGTTTTCATGCCCATTTAGGTTATTGTCTCCTCATGTCATGACCTATCCTCCACGCAAAGGTAAACGTGCTGAATGTTTCTGTGACGTGTGTGTCTCTGCTGTTACAGATCCGCCTCTAGCCATGGGTTGTATGGGCAGCAAGCAGAAGCTCTCCAAGGAGGACTTGGAGTTCCTGAAGGCCCACACGCGGTACGATGAGGCCACCATCAAGGAATGGTACAAGGGATTCCGGGTAAGTAGCGAGCACATCCCCAAAAAGTTGGACTGTGGGTCGGGCGACCACGAAGGTGTGCTGTCGTCTTCAACTTTTTTTTCACTTCAGTAACCGTGCATTGGTGATTTCGTTAACCTTCGCTCTTTTGGTCCCTTGCTAGCACTGTTTCACTAGGCCTTGTGAGCGTTGTAGATCCCTGACGGTCCTAGTTGTCCCTGAGAATGCAGCCTCCTTTATGTCGTGAGGTGCCCGCCGATTTCGAGGTCCCGAAGTCGTGGCTGAGTGCCGCGACGTCGTGACAGTGCTGTGAGTGTCCCGGCGTCGTGACGACCCTGACGTCACGGTCGTGGCGCGCGGTGGCCAAGTCGAGAAGGTCGGCTTCACGGTCCTTCGCTTGGTTAACGTTGTGTCTTTACAGTTAGATGGCAGCTGCGGTTTGCGCCTTTATGAAATCACGTCTTTGGCGGTCAATAGCAGCTCAGGATTGTACATTGTTTTATCTTGATGTATTCAGTGACTTTCATCGCACTCTTCTTGGATTGTTAGTTCATCGGCACCATTAATCGTGTTAATCGTAACCATTTATCGTTTTAAGTCCTGTATGTAGGTTATATGAGACAACCAGTCCCTTTCAAATGGTCAAGACAGTGCATTCGCTCAGTGCCTGAATGCAAATATGTAGTTCTGGATTCAAAACCGCCGAAAATCGAGCGACGTTCTTCGAACAGGAGTACGTCTTCGTTCGGCAAAGACCTGGCGCGACGATTGCACCCGTTGTCCGGTTTCTCTGTTGGATTTTATTTAATTTCGTCTCGTTGATTACAACACTGGCGGTATCTGTCGCCCTCCATCCGACTCCTGCCCGCGCCGTGCGGGCCGTGTCGGCGGCCGTTTCTCGGCTCACCTTGCAGCCTCCCGGCGGCGGTGTGTGTGTCTGTGTGTCAGGTGGCTGCCTGCAGCGGCGATCAATGCCGCCGTGTTGTGCCGAGGGAGTGGGCAGGGGGAGGTTCTCGACGGCTGCCGTCGCCGCCTCGGCCTGGTACCGATGGCCGAGGGACCGTGTCTGGGGCGCGCCTGGTTTCGTCAGCGCCCAGTGGACCGTCTGAACCAGGTGAACCCACTGTGCATTGGTGGCACGGCAGCGGAATAACCAGTAGCAGGGCTGGCAACTGATGAGTCCGGACTCTGCTGTTAAGTTGATTGTCAGCAAATACGCAGTGCGAGCCGTTTTTGCGGTGGACCAATGCAGAATTGTGGCTATTATTAGCCTACAAGCGACAGTAGTCACAGAGACGTCTCTTGCAATAGCGCTGCTTCCCAGTTTGAGCTCGTTTGTCGCGGAAAACTGTCTGACTATGTAATTGCCTCGCCAGAGAGCGGTCACCGTCCTCACAGAGCCCGTCTGTTCAACTGCGGCCGACGTCGGATGCCCCTGACATTCCATTTCCTTTGTCATCCACTTCCTGGAATTGCCTCCCATGCAGACGGGATTTAATATTAGAATCGTTGTCACGCCCCGTTTGACTTTCCATTTGTCTGGCCTGACGCGTTTTATGCGTTTTATGTGAAGAAGCTGGACACTCGTGAAGGTCTGACTTTCTTAGTAGTTACATTGATATTTAACTTTTGTGCGCTGAAGTTTTAAATTAAAATTGCCGCTGGCTGTCACCGCAGGCGCCCCCAGGACTGTTTTAGAAGTCACCAGAGGCGATTCCTTTCATGTGGTGACCAATGGGAGGTCATTGACCCGAAAACCGTTCGATTAAGACCCGTCTCGGGTCGGTTCAGACTCGGCCCGCGCCACCACCATGATCCCCCGAAATATTGAGCCTTGAGGGCCGCGCCAGCCGTCGCCGTTGCCGCCCCGGCTCGGTCGTCCGGATGTCGCTGTCAGCTGGATCGTGCTAGCAATGTGTCTGACTCCGAGACTTGTGTCCTGCTGAGTGACGGATGTAGACAGCTACTCATGACTGTGATGGATATTGGGTACTGAACACTGAACAGTCATACAGCGATTGGGGTGTCATCCATAGCCGAGTGCTCAACGGCAGATAAGGCTCATAAACCTGCACTGTGACGTAAGCGAACAAAGACTGACGCTGCTGCATTGCTGCTGCTAAAAGCCTTTTATATATATATATATATATATATATATATATATATATATATATATATATATATATATATATATAAATACAGGATGATGTTCCACTTTTCACAGGCAATTATTTGCCTGGAGTGGTAGGCTGTGCCGCATCACACGGGCTGAGTTCACAAATAATGGCTTTGTCCCAATGCTCACAATCGACACGCTTAATTGCGTGATAAACGGCACAACTTAGCGCTCCGGTCAACTGATAGCTTCTGAGGAGTGGAACATCATTCTGTAGTCGACTATACAGCACGCTCCTCCCGTGGTGAAACCAGACGTGGGCTCCACGCATCCACGCCAGCTGGCACCTGTCAACGTTTTCGGTCCCGTGACGAACAAGGGACAGGTTCGTCTTTTGAAGCGCCGCCCTGTGCGAATCGTCTGTCCCCCGTCTGAAGCACGGTTCGCGGGCAGCACTAACGATCGGGTGCGTGGCGTCACCACTTCCGTCGCGGTCCGTCCAAGCGATGGCGACGTCGCGGCCGGTTCACCGCTGTGTTTCACCAGCTGTGGCGTCTTTATTGTGCCCACCCGGTGGGTGCTCGAGGGGCCGCCACCGCTCTATGAGGGTGCTCCATCACCCACGCTCATATCCCGAGTCTCCGTAAGTCCCCGGAGCCCCCGATAGGTCCGCATGTCGCGCTGTTATAGCCAGTGCTCCACTCTCCCTGACCAGTGACCCGTTTAATATCGCCGGATCGATTCCATCACGGCCATATGAGCGCCGTCCATATAGTGACTATCAAACTTACGAATAGCTGAAGGCACGCCTGCTTTTGTTATTTGATTGAAGCTTTGCATGACTGAGTACTGAGCAGCCTGTAACAGTTGCCGAACTATGGCCTCCAGCTGCCATATTGATTCTGTGAATGGAGCTAGTCGCGGACCTGGCGAAATGCTGTCCGAGTCGTTTTACCAAAGGACGCGAAAAGGGAACCTGTGTACAGGATATACATAAAGACAAGTGGTGGAGGAAGATGGTTCGGTCGATGGCGTGGAACTCGTCGGGAGAAAGCGACGAGACGTGACTGAGGACCAGGCATAGCCAATGTCAGCTTCTTGGGCCAAAGCAGGACATGAGCTGGCCACCGGCCACCGAAGTTACAGTGACAGGAGTAGCAGCCTGCCTTAGGGCGTGCAGTTCGATGGCCGCAACTTTCCGCCAGAACGCACAGATACTGGAGACTTCAGGGCGGTTCGCGAGCTTTCGACTACAAATGACGGTCCGTAGTGAGGCTGTTGCTTAGATGAGATTGAATTCGAAAGCTCAAGTTTAGCATCAGAATGGCGTGGGGTCGATCGCTTCGCTGGTCGGTTTTGTAGTGAGGTGGAAAGGCCCAATCACCGCAGAGTGCCAAGTGCTATATTGTGCCTTCTCGGGAAAAGTTAACGCCTCCTCGCAGTGAGGTTTGTTCGGTTAGTCCCACTTCTCGTTGATTGCGAGCCATTGGATGAAAGCCAAAAGGAGGCTGTTCAATGTTCATTCGTCTGATGAAGCTGCATTTACTATACGCATTGAGATCGTCGTGATTTTCTAAACGCAATATTCTTATCCGCGGTGCCATTCCTGGCTTTACACTGGCGCATGTTTGCGAAATATCTGAAACGAATTGATGTTGAAACGCCCTGAAGGATACGTAGCTGCGTATTTTCGGTACATTTCTGTAAATACGCCACTAATAAAGTGAGCGGCCACTTCTTTTCAGAACAGCGGACATCTGTGCATGAATGACGCGGTTCTGTCCCCGGACACAGAACAGGAAGCTTTTTTTCGGGACCTGCCGGTGTGGTACCGCCCTCAGCTGCCGGAGTCGGACCGCCGCCAGCTTCCCCGCGATCCATAGAGATGTCCGGTTTTTGTGTGGTCAGCAGTGCTCTGTAATAACGCCGCCGGCCCGGCGCAGTTTCTGAGATCGATGGTTCGATGTCGGACGGCCGTGTCCGCTCGATCGCTCTGTCTGAGGTCATGCCGGGGTGAAGGACCCAGGTGGGCTCAGGCCGACATTAGCTAGTGGTAAGATACAGCAGGTGGTGTCCTTCCTACTAAGCGACTAGAATATTATGAACTTTTCCGGCGCTTTATCATCATTGAGTTAGCCACACATTTACTGAAGAGCCGAATCGATTCCAAGTGACATGTTACTCCCGAGTCCCGACGCTTTCTATCCGGGCGTCTGGTAGGGGCGGGCCGGCCGTTATTTTTCTCCGCGGCGCCGTCCATCTTCTGATTGGACGGCGTGTCCGACGGAATGACGTTTGCCAGCCCGGTCCTCGACGGCGGCGAAGATGGACTCGGTGGGAGAGAAGGCTCCGGTGTCTGAGTGAGGAGGGTGGCCCGATGCCTCCATCCCGTGCCCAGTCCGGTCAGGTCGTCGCAGCCTGCCTGGCGCCACCGGCAGCAGATCTGGTGACCGCGGCAGTATCGGCGAAGGTGCTGACCCGCCGGTGTCTGGTGAAACTCAGCGGTCGGCCGGACCTCAACAGGCGGCGGGGAGGGCGGGGTCCGGCTGCAGTGCCTGTTGCGCGCCTCAGCTGCTGGAAGCCCCCGGACGGCGCTTCGCACGGCTCGCCTCGATGGTCAGTGACCCGCAGAGCAGAGCTGTCGCACCCATCACCTGCAGCTGCCGCTGGAGCCTGGACCTGATGCCGTCAGCTGGGCTGTAACAGCTGGTGTCAAAGCACCCAATTTGTCATCCGTCACCACCACAGATACTTGTCTCCGACTCCGATAGCCGGACCCGATGTTTCCTCCTCACAATCCCTCAGCCTTTGAATCTTAAGCTCTGGATGTCTATTAGCTCCTGAACTCCTGGACACCTCGATAGCTCCTGCTTCTGCTGAATCTTGAACTGATCACTGGCTGTTAGCTCCTGAACCCCTAAGTCGCTTGTTGTCTACCTGCTCCCGAGTGGCCCGCTGTCTGTCAGCTCCTGAGTTCTTCAGCGGGCCGCCGACAGGCTGGTCTGGTCGCCTCAGCTGCCTGCGCGGCGATGGGACGATGATCACCTCGATGATAGCCCCGATCGAGGCCACCGACCGAGACGGGCAGCTCTGCTCGGACGAAATGAAGCCGGGACGCAATGGTCGGTCCCTGGCTCTCGGCGCGGGTTCAAGGTCTAGGGAGAAGCGTGGCGGATCGCTGACCTCGTGGTGGTCCACTCACGTGATGCGCTCCACGCGGTCAAGGACGACGGAGACACTGTAGAAGACGACGGAAGGAACTTTGTGTCACGCTAAACCATTATGAGGAAGTTAGCTCTTGACGGGCAAGAAATGCTTCACGCTATCGCGTGGATGTCGGTCGTTTGGACGATCGGCTTGGCGTGCCATCTGGGTCACTTAATCGAGCGAACGTTCCGGCTCGTCGCTCCGGGCTCACCCTCTATCAGTCTGTTTTTTCGTCCGCTCTCGTCTGCCTCACCCTTTCAGTCGCTCTCGTCGGGCCGGACAGTTATTGGACGGTCACAGAAGTTCTCTCTCCCAAACATCCATCGGGAAAACACTTTTTTTCTCACTCGCCCTCGTCGGCGTCGTCCTGGCTCGTGTCGCCGTGCTGTGTGCCGGTCTTGGTATATTGCCTGTCCCATCCATCCGCTGGCCCATCCGTTGCTCGTCTTGCCTCGGCGGCGGCCAGCCGGGCGGCGACGACGGGCCATCAGGCGCTGCACCATAGGGTGTCGACCGAGCGTGACAATGGGTCTTCGCGACGTCCGACACCCGACCTCCGCCGCCGCCGCCCCGCCGCGCCGCCACCGCCACAAGGGCGATTAACGGATTCCGTGGGACGTCTCGGTCGCCTGGGCAACTCGTTACGGCCGCCCCCGCCCTCGCTGCCGCCCTCGCCTCCACCACCGCCTCCGTCCGCCTCCGTCGCCGCCGCCGCCCTCGTCCCGTGGCGTCCGTCGTGCACTCATGACGGCACTGACGACGCTAGGGGCCTAATTTCTGTCAGCTTTGTGCCGGCGCTGCACAAAATACGACCGACAAAATGGCCGCTCAACACGACTAGTGGGGCTTTCTTCGATGGGGTATCTGGAAGACTCAGATTTAAGTGAACCGGGTCGGTGTTACATAGTCGCGAAGGTGGTGGGCTTGTAGGCGCTTTAGTAGGATTTAGGTTAAAGTGAGGCTCGGGAAGCGGGGGTGACGACATAATGCTTTTGCAAATTTGAAGTGGAGAATCCGCCGTGTCGTCTTTTACTTTTGATTTGTTGTTTTGTGTAAAATTTAAGTCAGAGATGACTCAGCTGACATGTTTTGAATTTGCATTGTGTGACAAATGTTTTGGTGAATACGATGCATTAAGACACGGTCCCTCACATAGATTGTCGTTAATCAGCTGCTCACCCTATCCTATAACGCCACATATGTAATTGTGTACCGCCAGCTGATCGTTCGTGTCTCTCTGTTTTTCAGCAAGACTGTCCTAATGGCAAGCTCACCCCCGTGAAGTTCGTCGACATGTACAAGATGTTCTTCCCCTCTGGCAACGCAGAGGAGTTCTGTGACCACGTGTTCCGAACGTTCGACATGGACAAGAACGGCTACATCGACTTCAAGGTGAGTCTCGAGCCCTCGCCTCATATCCACCCTCCACAGAAGGTCTCGGGCTCGAATCTTACCGCATGCTAAATTCTCGTTATTTATTCCGCTAGAGAGTTAGCACCAGAGGGGTGACAATAACGGTGCCCGGTGTCGGCTTGTAAATTTTCCGTGTGGAATTTACCACCTTGCCACCGTCGCCTGACCTTTGACCGGCGTCTCGTTGTCGGGGTCACCGCCGCCGCCAGAGGTCACGATACAGCGGAGCGATGGCGTCATCTGGGCGGCGCGGCTAGCCGCCACCGGATAAGTTGTTGGCTGCGGGACGATGAGTCTCGTAAAATATCGCTCGCCTCGCTCCGGGCAACTTGGTGCTCATCGGTGCGCCGGCCTGGAAGTGTTGGGCGTTACGCCCCAAGTTTGGGCACCGCCGGCGGAGTTTGGAGGCGCGCTGGCTGCTGGCCCAATTAGCTCGGATCACCGCAGTTTGGAGGAGTTTCAGGCCAGGCTAATTGAGAACAGCCGGTATTTAATACGGAGGACGCTCCCGGGGGGTAGCCCTATGCGCTGTGAAGTAATATAGCCGAAACAAGGAATGAGGTGGTGCCAGGAAGAAGATGGATGCGTGCAGCTTCTATCGCTGGCGGCATTGTAAGCCACTTCGACCTGCCTGAGTTTGTACAACCCGCGCTCCTGCTATCCATCATCATCGCCTTTCTCTTGGAGACGTCTCGTGGCGCATCCACTTGGATCGGGCATTCTATCATCTTGTGACAACGTTGCGTGCAGCTCTTGTTTGGATCCAGGGGCCAATCTTACCAATTGCCGTGAATGCGCATTCACGGCATTTGGTAACATTCAGAACTATTCCACATTCACTTATTCATTCGTTCAGGCAACATTCATAATCATTCACGCTATCAAAATCATTAGATAAGATTATGTGGATGTAAATAAAAAGGATATGTTTGATATCAGTGCCGTAAACTCCGGCCAGTGCTGCCAAATCCTATTCACGGCATTGGTAAGATTGGGCCCAGGTGCCCGGAAGCGCCGTACGACGGTGTCACGTCTGATGCATCCCTCGGCGCTGCCGTGCCGAGGGACAGACCACATCCGTGTCCTCTCAGGAAGGCTGACCCTTGAAACCTTCCGTGAACCTAATGAAACTAGATCCCCCTTCGCAGTGAAAATGGCCGTTCTTGGTCATGATGTCGAATGTGCTGTGGCACTGAAGAATGCGGACGTAGCATGGTGCTGAGCGTGCCGACTTGTCCAGCTGGCTCCTGAGCTGGTGCCAGTGCCATGGTAACCGGAGCTCCGACCGGTGCACGGTGGAGCTCGTGTGATCATCTCTGGCTTATCTCAGGACTATTTTGGGATGTGTTTAACATTCCAACACTCATGGTCCGATACGTACTCTGTAGGGTTTGTTTGGCGCTGTTCTGATGTCGACAAGACCGTTCGTCGAATCGATGATCATGCGGACGGTCGAGCGGTTAGCCGGTGAGCTGTTCTGGGAGCAGAGGCGACCAGGTGCAGGGCTGTGCTGAGACCGTGTTGACCTTTATACTCCGTCCGTGTTCGGAGAAAACTGGCCGAGGACGCCATGTTCAGAGGATCAATGAGGCCAGGCTGCCGGACTACTGAACGAGAAACGGTACCTGGGAACGCCAAGATGGTTATTGATCCGGTGTCACCGCTTGTCGTTTTCCTCCATGAACAGTGGATACCAGAGGGACTACTGATGCTGGAGGCTCATTGTCTAGGTGGTATCGCTTCTCCTCTATTGAATGAAGCCCTTACCAAGTCTGCCACTTGGTTCTACTTCGTTCCTGCCCTGGTTCGTTTCCGACTGCTGCCGGGACAAACACTGCACGATAGGAGCATCAAAGCGGCTACGGCATCCCAAACATAAAGTTACTGCTGGTTGTGTACGAGTATATGCTGACAGAACAAGATCGACGTAGCCTGTGAACCCTGCCATGTTATCTCTTTGTCCCCTGTATCCCTTCACTGCTCCCTTCGCGCCATAAATTCTTTCCGTCCCTTCCTCCTCCGCCGCTCGCTCGCTCTCTGCAGTGCTGTGCCCCGCGGTGTCTGTTTTTACGGCTCGGGAGGTCTGTTTAGACGAGCGTGGCCCCCTTCGGACCGCTGTGGCACGGTGCTGGGATGCTCCTGTTCAGTGTCGCAGTCCACCGCCAGACGCCCCCGCAGTCTGACATTCGGTGGAGTAATTGGACATTGCAGTGCAGCCTCAGTTGTGGCATTCAGAGTCATTTTTATTTTATTTTTTTTTGATATTGCAGAAGACGGCTTTTAGCAGTGTCCTGAAATTGATTTTTAGGAGAGTGTGATTGAAGTCGCAAGGACGTCAGTATTTCAAAAGGACGTCGATATCGGTGCGGAGCCTCAGCCACTGAAGATCCCTTAAATCTCTTAAAATTAGCGATTTTCACTAGCAATTTTGACTAATAGCATCTGAAGGCACCTCAAAGGATCGTATATAAACACAAAGTAATGCCAGTTTACCCCTAGTACAATATAAATTTCAATCATTCACCACAAACACCAAAACAACACTTTGAAGATGTCTAGTTCTCAGGGCTGTTCACGGGCCCTGTGTACGGTCGGACCGCACACAGCCTCGAAGCTCCGCCCACTTCGTCCCTACGTCAGCCTTCCGTCACCGCACACAGCGATCGCTGTGGCCGGTCGGGACTGGCCACAGCGGACCGTCCACCGCACGCAGCCGTGACGTCAGAACCGCCTACCCATCCCCTACCCCCACGCCTGCTGGACACACCGCACGCAGCAGTGTGCGGTGCCCGTGAACACCCCTCTTGTCCATGATCGTACACAAGTCAATAACAAATATGCTTCAACAAAAATCAGCCCAAGAGCCAGCGGCTATCACTAAATATTGACGTCATAAGAGGGATATTATATCGAGCAAGAGGAGTGACGTAAAAAAGCAGACGTCCAAACAAAGAGGTGGAAAACAGTTAGGAATATTAATTTCCATAGCTTCCTGCTATGGAATTCAATTAAGAAAACTCCAAGGTAGACGCTGAATTTTTCTTGGCTGGAAAAAATGCGAAATCATTGTGCACTTTTCAGTTTTGTACGGACGTCGATTTAATGGGAATGACAAGGTCAATCGACGTCCCCAACATTACGTGTATTTTTAAGCCAAGGACGACATACTTTAATTAAAACTGTTGAAATTCGGTAACTTTATTTTAATTCAAATAAATAAACACAAACTTTTTCCCCAACCACTATCAACATATGCAAAATTAATTACTTTTGAAGGGTAGGTTCAAGGGGCAGCGCTACCCCGTTACTGTGACCTTCTGAGGGGAAAAAATAATTAAATATGTTACAGTGATTTGATACAAAAGGTATGTTGTGTGCTTATAGATAAATGTCGAAGTAATATATTCGCATGATTCATTTTTATCTATACACTGCACAGTTACTAAAACTGAAAAGTGGAAAACGACGTCCTCAGATCCCTCTATTCCAACGTCTTTTCTCCTTCATATGGCAGCTATTACCTTCACATGATAAAGGGAAAAAACTATACATATCTGACGCACAGAAAACGAAAATAAAACCGCGTTGTTTACTGTTGGGCAGTTGGCCAGCGGTCTATGGCCTTGCCAGCGGTGTAGGAAACGGGAGTTGAGTATAAGAGTGGGTTTGTAAGGCCTTGGGATATATTTATTATCATTTTGCATAGCTGTGTTTTTAGGCCACAGAGGTGATATTTCTTTTTGTTAGTTTGCTTTTAGTGTTCGATATACCTGTCGACTTTTATCTGTCAGGGACGTCGTTTGGCTTTCCGGGACGTCGCAAAGAGAATCTGTTCGGGTGTGGGTTTCCACCCAAATTCACGAAAATCAGGACACTGGCTTTTAGAATGATTGAAATACCAAATCATTTAGTTAGAGAGTTGGAAATATGCTTAATATCAGATATATCCTATGAGTATGATATACTTTCCTCCATTATGTGGCCTTTCAAGTTGTGGAAAGCTTCAATACGAAATTTATGGTGGCTTCTCGACGTTGTCCGCCCACCTTATTTAGGCGGCATTCTTCTCATTGTGCTTTATTTGCTGTTGCCTTGGGATGCATCTTCAATGGTTCACCGCTGACACAAATAACGCGGCTTCTTTTCAAGACGCGGAAAAGTTTGACTGTGAATAATGGTATTCCATCAGGTGGAATGGAGAAGAAATGTCTGTGATAAATTTACTTCCGCCTGTGATAAAAGTATGGGACGTAGAGCTGCCTGAAAACCGCAGATCCCGGTGATTAGCCCCGCTCACCGGTGACAGTCGAACACCGTGAGCCTGCTAAATGGCTACCAGATTAGTAATATCTCCGACCTTGGGCAGGTGTTTCATTCCAGTGGATTCCGTTTGGTGTGTTACGATTTGAGACGTGTGCTGTGACGTCATGGGTCTGTTTTGTGTATGATCTAGTTCTATTGATGCGTTGCTATCTCTCATCTACGTTTTCTTTGAATAGCTGTGCGTCAGAGGGACGCTTGCTTTTGCGGATTATGCAAGAGGCGGTGGTAAGCTGGCCGAACTCTTGGATGACCATTGACCGTCTCTTTGAACTCTGTCTGTGTCGTGACATTAGTGCTCAGTCAGATAGCTGTGTCCACGTAGTGCAATTTATCGCTTGGAAGTGAATGTCTCCAAGCAATAACTCAAGATTATCTTCTGATAATTGAGTCGATAAGAGGCTTAACCCTCGGCTTAACCCTTTGCATCGTCGCGCTGATCCTGATCCAACTTTGCCAAAGCGACCACAACATTCGTCTTTTTGGTTTGTCTGTCGTCATAAGCTCGTGATCTTGCTGATATGTGTTCTTCTCTGGAGCAAAAGTCGCGTTCTCGCAGTCGCCAGCGAGTTGCGTGTCGCCAGCGAACCCGATACGCTGATGAGGTCGCCGATCCAATCATCGCGGTAAGGCTCTATGCGGCGATCCTCTGCTATCAGCACGCGAGGCCTGGTTCTGGGCCGAGCTCGGCTGGCGGGCTCTTCTCCGAGCTGCGTCATCAGTCTGGCGAGGGAACTGACATCGGCTCCTCTGCTCATCACGTATTACCCAGGAGGCCAGACTCGGGGTGGGTCGAGATCGCTCTGTTCTGGAAGACGCTAAGAAGGCTGACGATGAGCTACAGGGCGGTAGGCGAGTTACCGTGTCAAAAATGCTGACTTTCGGATCCTTCCACGCACTGCGACGGTGTTTCGTCATCATGCGCTTTTAGTGCTCTTTTTACGATCCCCACTTATGATGCACTGCTTTTCATGTAATACGTCGTTGCTTCTTCTCTGAGTCAGATCACTTGTATCGGACCACTTGTTCTTCTTCAGCAGATGTGGTGGTGATGGCGCTTTGTCTCCAGCCCGGTGGTGTCACCCTGGTCTGAGGAAAGTATGCTCGTCCCCGGCCGCAGGGCAGATGGATGCCATCTTGATGTCGCCTCTGCGCGTAATGGTGATGGAATGTGTAGTGTAAGCGGCGGCTGTGTCTTTGCAGCGTCAGGAGACCGGTGAGGATCATGGTACATTACATGATTTGGGGTAGACGACGCAATGCGAGTTTTTTTCGGTGGATGACTCGTGGATTGACCTTCCCACATTACAACTGAATGGCGAATGCGCTTCTACGCAGCACTTCTGACTGTTTACCGAAGTTGCAGTCGTCACGCGTTTCCGTCGTTTACAAAACCGTTGCCGTTGCGGCGATCGTTTGCCAAACGCGGTAACCGCTGTCGACGACAGCAGCCCGCCCGGATGACGTGGGGTCGGACCCCCGGGGGTCGGGGGCACATGACCAATGTTTGATCGTCCTCCCAACACAGACGCCCCCGGCTTGGACGTCGACAGGTTGTGGTTGGCCCCCTGCCAGCGGCTCGGCCGGGACCCTGCGATCTACCCCCGCGGGCGATGTGGGGATTCTGACGTGGTCCGGCTGTGACAGGACGTCTTGTTTTGTGAGACATTGACACCGAGATTAGTGGAGTTTTGATTCGTAACCGTGGTCAGTTTTCTTGTCGACTTCGATGGTTTCTGTCATTTGTTTCAAAACTTGTCGCTGTTCAAACAAACTTTGATGTATCAGCAAGTTGGTCAAAGCCTCCTCTTCAGACGTGGCGTTCTTTCTCCAAGATGTCCATTGGCAGATATGAGAACATGGCCCTCGTCATTCATCAAAAGTACATTAAGTGCCCGCATAATCTGCTTAAATGGTTGCTTATGCGACTACAGAATTTCCATTCGTTATCTGTCGTCTCTTATTTTGGGAACATTTAGGTGGGCTTGTGAAGAAAGGTTGTAGACTACATAGGTGGGATACCGGAAATGCAACTGAAACCCAATCTTTGACCTTGATTTGCTACCTACCTTGATTTGCTCATCCCAATGCCATCAGCGTTCCCTAGGGCGTAGGGTTTTTCAACATAATGGCCAAGCTTTTCATTTATCCGTGCACGATGGCAGTGGTAAATATGATAAGGTATCGACCTATAACAGAGTGGCAACAGGTCTCTCTAGTGCGTGTGGGTGACGTGTTTGTTGCGTGATGTCGTTGGCCCGCGCAACAGGCTGTCTCGGTAATCAGGTGCGTGTGCTTGCTGTTGGTTTGAGTGAAACGCCGATCCGTCCACCTCACGACATCAGCCGGCCTCCATGCGCTTCGTGGTGTGCTCGCTGCTCAGTGCGTGATCTACGCAGACCGATCCAGATGAAGGTGGATGCTGAATTGCTGCTGGTGCGAATAACAAGCTCGTATCATAAGAGGCAGCGGCGTTGGGAGACGGCCGGCGGAATTAACCGACCGCGATCAGTATTAGGATGGGCAAGGTAATCTTTTTGAAACACGTCTAGTCAACAGCGGCATTCGGGATCAATTGCCAAAGAAGCCTCCCGTAGTCGCTGATGACGGCGGTGGAAATGACGGTAGCCCACTTCCTGCCGGGTCGGAACGACTGTCTTCCGTCTCCTGCATCCGATTTTAATGTTTTGTTGACCGGCTGACGATGACGTCGTTGCTTCGTCTCCTTGCTCTCATTCCTCTTTCTCCCTTTCGCTGCTCCCATCCTTGTTCGTGGCAGATGTCTTATTCTGGCTGCTCGATATGCAGAGGGAATATTGAGATGTTGCCATTTTGTTTAAAATGGTTTTTATTTTAACTAAGATTGTAACTAAATAAAATTGAAATAAAATTATAACTAAATGGAGCAGCCAGGACAGGGAATGTCCTACGAGAAGTGACACATTACAAGGCCACTTTGTCACCTCAGTTTCCCTTATGTTTTGGCTTTATGATGATTGGCCATAATGGGGCTTATTTCGAATTGAGTTCTACGTTTGCTGTTTGGTTGAATACTGATGGAGTAAACAACAGCTAATTACGTGAATGTAGCGCTGTTTTTGCATCTCCTTGCGTTATAAATGGCACAATTGCGACCTCGTTTTCCGAATTTACGTTGGCAAGAGTTGTCAGCAGGTTTTTATTTGCGCTCTTGTGCAAACAGGGTGGCAGCTGTGTGCGTTTGTTTTGTCAAATGGTGTGCTGCGTTTTCTGCCTCTGATCCGGGCCACGAGACCGTCAGTTTGTAGCAGTTGATAGTACCGCTGAGACTACCATTGTGCGTACTAAGCCCGCTATCGGGACGGCCCGGCGGATGTGGGATTACGCGACCAATACCCGCCGCCGTGTCCTGCAGCCGGAACGGCCGTGTGCTTTGTCACTGTCTGATCGAAATTGTTCAAAGCCCAGGATTTAAAGTCCTGGGTCCGGTAATGGTGCGTGGGTTGTCAATACTTTCTTATTTATTTTCGTGATTGTCGTGTAATTAATCCAATAAATCATGGTACATAATTGGTTAAAGGTAATTAGCTTCCTATTAACTAGTTTCATCATCAGCCAATGACACCCAAGCCAATTATTGGGTGTCATTTTTGAACACGTCACGCAGTCATTTGTCGAAATGCCTTTGGTGAAGGATATTTTATGTTCTGTCATAAAGCGTCGTTTCCTGACACAAGACACTGGTGACCGAGCCATTCGATGTCTGACTCACATTTCCAGGCAGCTGTCCAGTGGCAATGCCGGACTTTTGAGTCATGTGATCGAAGCCCCCGTTTCGATCGCCCCGCCCCCGCCCTCGCCCCGCCCGCCCTGCAGAGCCTATGCCGGAAGTGGAGTGGTCTCGATTCCTGAAAGACTCTACTCAGCTGCCAAGGAACGGCCAGCAGTCTCGCCATGGTTCTTGACGTCACTGATGCGGAGTGGTGACGTCACATCCTGAGTGACGTCATACCTACACCTTTGACGTCACCGGGCGGCGGACATGTTTGTGGTTGATGGAGGCTGGAGACTAACGGCGGGACCGTCTGGCACCGGTGAACCGGGGCGTGGGTGACTCACGGGCATATACCGCTCTCTGCCATACTGAACCGGGTACCGAGACATTCCTCCCTGAGGACCGGAAAACGGGCGAGCGCTGCCAAGGTCGACCGGAGGCCGGGGCGGACGCCTTCTGCGTTTGGTGGAGGAGATGAAACCATCCCACGTGTTGTGCGGGATGGTGCGAGTCCGGTGGTTGCTGATGGATGAGTTCCCGGAGCCTGACCTTGACCGATGAGGGAGCTGCGCTGTTCGTGGAATCGGACCCGGTCCGCTAGATGCGGAAGGACGGCCGGCCGCCCGTCCCTTCATTCGTGCATCAATGAACTTCTCATTTTCCGGCTTTTATAGATGCATGTTTGCGTCAGGCCTTGATAACAATGACAGGGGGTTGCGAGTTGCGACACTGGTTTGTTACATTGCCATGTTTTTTCACTGCTATGCACGAACTGCATCTTCGCCCCAGGCGAGCCCGTGGAAGATCTGCGAAGTCGACGTCTGTACTGAAAGCCGACGCCTGCTGGCGCTGCAGGCAGTCTGGCCGTTGCTGATTGTGATTCATGAGCCGGCGCCGTCCCGCAGCGACCCGTCTCCGTCTCCGTCTCCGTCTCCGTCTCTGTCTGTGCTCGTCTCATCCCATCCAGGGTACGGCGAGACGCCACGGAGCCCGGCCGGCAGCCTGGAAGTTGGATGTGACCGTCTGACCCCCGGCTGAGACCGAGACTGGAATATTTATGCTGGCGGAGACACTCCGAGCTTTGTCGGCTCCAGTGTCTATTTGTATCTCTTATGCGAAGAATGTCTCGTTTGTGTAGATCTGTCTGGTTGCTTTCGTCTTTGGGCATTATGGAATTTTTCGGGAATAATCGAGACATCTTGACCAGCATGTTGTGGGAGTGGTCTCTTATAATGAGCTTGCATTTGCACAAAGCTTGATCAACGACTCTGCTTTTCAATGGGTTCGTTGTGGACGTTCTTGGTACTAAACAATGAAACAAATTTTTGCTCCTCAGTTATCTCTGCGTTTCTCTGTTCCGGTCATATTGAGACAAAATACAAATTGAGAGAGGACTAACTGACGATCAGCCTCGCCATCAGCACCCTGTCTATCGCTGCGCTTTCAGTCACCACTGCATTGCTGCGTTTCCAGCCGCCCTAGCTGTGCTGAGTGCCTCCAGCTCTCCCGGCCGGTGTGCCACCATTGACCGCCGTGAACCGTCATGAGACTGACGTGTGCGGACCGTGGGAGGTCGGAACGAGACACGATCCGGCACTCTGAGCGCGGCCAAAATGGTCCGAGCCGCTCCCGTGGACCGTGCTGAACCCGGTCAGAAGGCCGGCATTCTCGGTAGGTACAGCTCAGTTCGGTACGGGGCACCGGCCAGAGCGGGCTGAACTTGTCGGTGCAGAGCAGGCGGCTCCTACCGCACAGATCAGAGAACCAAGGTGGTCGCAGCGGACGGTATGGGACGGGATGGTAACGGGCGGGGCAAAGGCCCGCCCGCACGGAATGACAAAGGCCAGCACAAAGCAGCGGGTAGAGTGGCACGGAACGGAGTGCCCATGCAAAGCGATGTAGTGCAGCTGCCGAGCGGCATTCTGATGCTGGTCTAACTGCCGACCAGGGTCACCGGTGTTGGGTAGCTGCCGACCTGTTGAGCCGCGGTTTCGGCTCGGCTCGAGTGTCGGCTCACCGTCGGCCTGCAGTGTCGGTACCGGCGGCAGTCGGTGGTCGATCGATCGGCGCCGGATGCTGCGCTGCCGCTGAACGGTCGGCCGGCCGGCCGGCGTCACTGGAGGCCGGCCGGCCGCCATTGATTGCACCGTCTCTGCGCGGCGCGGCACCGACTTACCCGGCTGCGGTGGTAGCTGACCGGGTGGGACATGGCCTGGTGCTGCTGGGACATGAGGTTTACCCAGCTGCGAGGGTAGCTGAACGGATGGGACATGACCTGGTGCTGCTGGGACATTAGCTTACCCATGTGCGGTAGCTGCCCGGGAGGGAAATGACTAGTTACTGAGTTGGGAACGCCATGTTTAGTGTAGCTGTCGAGAGAGCTGCTTAAAAGCTCTCCAACTGAGAAGGCTGGAAGGTAAAACCTGGCTGACGAAGCTGATGCTGCAGCAGCTAGCCTTTGGATCCCGGTCTGTGACGCAGCTGTCAGAGGACCTTATGTGCGTGGTTCTCGAGCATCCTCGATATGCTCGAGAACCACGAGAACCTCTAGAATAAGCTTTGTCGCTCCCTGCTGGGGATCTGCGCTCAGCCGCTATGGGAGCTCTCGAAGTGCGATATTTTCTGTGCCAACATTGCCAACATTGCCTGAATAATTCTCGTGGCAAGCTGGAACCTCTCGATATAATAAAGGCCACCGCGCCGGTTCAATGGTAAAGCAATTTGTAGCGGTGAAGCGGCGGGCTTCCTCATAGACGTATGGGTGTGCGCTGCTTTACAGTATCTCAATCGTTGAAGGCAATCCGGTCCAATGCGCAGATTTAGGATGAGTATCGCTGCGACCGCAATATTGCCACATTTTGCGGAGTCTCCATTTTGAACAGATTGCTTTGGATGCATTGTAACAGAGCAGCCCTGTTTGAGTTTCGGGAAGAGGCCAGAGGGGTGCGGTGCCTTCCAGTAGCTCTGGTGTGGGGTGCGTTATTGGATTCATGGGTTGTGCATTGTGGAGCGTTGCAATGCGGAGTCGAGAGTTGTCTGTGTCACTCTGAGAATGGCGAACGCTGCTCAGTCATGTCGCACCGTGTGCCTTGATCACTTCCCTGTTAAAATCAGAATCCGGTGAAGGAAGATAATTTGTGAACCATCAGGGCTTTTCAGTCATGTTTTGCCTGTATCCTCTTCGATGCTAGGTATTTGGTTACTTCGTCTATGTTTTGCCAGACTTGAGGCCGTAGTTTTAAATTTGGCCTTTAATATCATCCAACGTTGTGAAGATGATGGTCCTGCCTTCCGGGAAACTGGCTTCAAATTGCCCGCAGATGCACGATGAGTAATGAACGTTGAGCAGCGGACATTGGCTGGGCTTATAGCATGTTCGTGGTATCGCAGTTGCTATGAAGAATGCCCTGTTGCGCTGCCAAAGTGGAGCCGGTCGTTTGCAGCATACAGAGGCGAGTTTTTGCTGGTGGTTCGTGTTCTGATGTGACCTCGAGTTCTGATGTGACCTCGTCGCTATCTCTAGGTTTCTCCGTTTTTCTTCCCAGCTCTGTTACTCTGTTTTTATTCTATCTTTGTCGTTGACAGACGCCAGTCGTTTCATGAAAGAGTATGTTGTCCATTCATGATTTTTGTTCGCCTATGTAACATGCTCTGTGGCGATTGAAAGCATCCCAAATGTTCTGCTTTTCTTGGACTTTCAGCTTGCTCTCGTGATATGCCAGATTTTGTTTCATATGCATCTGACAGTTCAGCTAACCGCTTGTGCTAATTTACATTATGTTTCCATGGTTTCCTGTAGTGATGATGCTTTTGCGGCCAGACTGGTGTTTATGACTGTCATAATGGCTCAGCTTTCATGACAGGCGCGAATTAACGGCACTCACCCTCCGATATAAAGTGAATTGGTGGAAACCTGACCGGGGGTCGGGACGGCTGCGGTCGCGCTGCGGAAATACACACCTGGGAAAGGCTGGTGGGTGGCGCCGGGTGGGAAAGAAAGGCAGGGTAGCACCGGTTGGGAATGGAAGAGGGTTAGCACGGGAAGGAGAGACTGGCACCAGGATGGGAGAAGGATGTGGCACCGGCTGGTTAAAACTTGTAAGTGGTCTCTGTGATGTGATTCATTCGGTGGTCTCTGTGATTCATTCGGTGTCCTGGCGAGCTGGAGCGCGGACGTGTCCAGTCCCGAGAGCCTTCGACGATATTGGCGCACAAACCAGGGAGTAGAGTTCATTGATAGATTTGAGTTTAGAATTAATTTTTGTTCTTAAATTAGGTACCAACTTTCTTTTCGGTAATCTCACCTTAGTTTTGTAGCTTTGCCGACTTTGTGTTCGTACTTGAGTAATTTTTCCGTAAGTTAAGGATCGGTACCGTGGGAGGCCCAAGGATGGATAAAGAGGCTATTGAGATGATTGTGAAGGAGGCAGTGAGCCTTGAGACTTTGTCTCTGCGAGAGGAGCTGAAAAAACTAAAAACTGATCAAAAAAAGAATGAGGAGGTGATAGAAAACTTGAAAAAAGAAAACAAAAAGCTGTGGAAGGAGATAGAGAAGGTGGATAGAAATGTTGATGAGGTAGAGCAGTACAACAGAAAGTCCTCTCTCATCCTGGGTGGTTCCTTTCCAGAGGGTGCGGAGGGGGAAACACCTCAGGAAACCAGGGCCACAGTAAAGAAGGTGCTCAAGGAAAATCTGAAAGTAGAAATGAAGGGAGAAATAGTAGCATGCCATAGACTGCGAAACAAAAGGCGGGTGATTGTAAAGTTTCAGGACCTTGATGACCGTGATGCGGTCTATCAGGCAAAATTTGAACAAGGTGGAGAACCAGGTGAAAAGATCACGATCCATGAGAACCTGACGGAAAAGAGGGCTAAAATGGTCTCTGTACTTGAGGAGATGCGCAAGAAAAAAAGAGGTCCTCAACTATCATACCAAAAATGGCAACATCATGGCAAGAGATTCTACAACAAAAAGGTACTCGCGCATACAGCCATGGTTCAGTGAGGAAGAAATCAAGGCTACACTAGGTAACGCACCACTTAAGTCAAACCAACGCGAGCATCAAACAGGCCACAACTTCATGCGCTCACAAACTCTCCTCAACATCCCACCCGGATCCGTCGCACGAAAAACTACCAACCTGGAAGACTACGTGGTCCCTTCCGCACGTCAGACTCGACAGGCAAAGAAGTCTCAGACTGAGCAGTAGAATATACAAATCCCTAGCTTTCTGATTGAGTCATTTTTGATTGGGCATGCCTGATACCTGGTCTTTGAAATGTGTGAAATAGTTTCAAATGGAAAGAACACAAATACAAATACAAATACTGCATGATACAAATATTGCAGCACATCACAAAGTACATGTTATGCATATTGCATAGTACAATAAACTTGTCACTCAAAATATCAAAAATAGCCAGTACAATTAGTAATGCCTACTTACCAAACATAATAAAACATGTCATACTGTGAAATATGACACTGTTTTGGTGCAGTATGCTTGGGACGGCTTGCTTATGAATGGTTACAATACTGCCTACCATACAGCTCTGAGCTCCAACCCACTGTCTGCACCTCACATCGGATACCCTTGTCTGGTCTGTCATGATAATGCTGGTCCCTTTACTGGAGCTCTCATTAACTGATCCTCTCACCTAATTGATCACTTTGATCTGACAGAACCCTCCAGGCCTACATCTGCCAGCTCTGCCAGGGTGCTATTGGAGCTGCGTGGATGTGGGTGGAATGATTGTGTGAGTGGATGGATGAATGTGGTGACAAATCACCTGAACCTGGCAGAAAGGTCGTTTTAACTATTTTAACATGGAGACTGGAGGAGTTATTTGCTATCATTGGAATTTCTGACTGTTACAATTTCACAGTATATCAGTTACTGGGTTGCTCCTGGACCAGCACCTGACAGTTGACATGGAGTTATGGTATGATACTAACTGGTGTGAAAAGACAGACATGGTAACAAATAACAATGAAAACGACATGGAGCCGGAGGCAGGTATTGGTTGTAATTAACATCAACATCAACTACTTCATAAGATGGGCTGTCTCATGACATCTGCTTCCTCAACAGCATGCTCATAAACACCTACAAAATCATAGCAACAACACAGCTTGTGATCACTAGCATGTATGTTAAACAAAATCAAAATGGAATAGCAACAAAAAGTACAATAACTGATGTCAGTTTAGCACTTCAATTTGTGTGCAAATTGTGATGATTTGTTGCCTGTTGACCAGTGATGGTGTGTCCAATCGGAAATGGCTAATCACAATAAGGAAATAAAATATTTCACTTATCTTCAATATTGCTAGCCTGGATTTGTGTTTACCTGAAATTTATCCAATGCTGCACTGATACTCATTGCCTGTCACGTTTCTCACGTTTCATTACCCAATGAAACTCACCACATCACAAAATGACTCCTTTCCTACATGTTTCCACACGCCTCCCCCTCGTATTCTCTCACTCTCTCGCTCACTCTGACCTTCAAACACCACAAGTAAACGTAAACAATGAGTAGGTAGTATGGAAACCACGTGCTAACTTCATTCATAAAATAACCTTCAAATGATACAAACAAAATACATGAGTTACCGTGGATTATCACGTGACCTTATCAAGTTTTTCTTGCCAAAGTTGAAACAATACAAATCACAAATAACCTAAAAACAAATAAAACAAAATACAAATGAATCTTCTTGTCATGATGTTCTATCCTTGGTATGAAGTTATTAAAAACAAATGCAACGAACATTCATTACTATAAAGTCACGTGACTTTTTCCATATCAAATAATGAAATAGTCAGCCTTGGGCTTCCCTCACATGGGTTAGTCCGCCTCGTTTCAACGCCAGCCAAGAGGCGCTTGTTGCGTCGAACTGGTGAGGTGCTGGACATTGATTGTGCTATTTTCTGTTAGATTAGACATACCATACTTGAATGAATCTAGTAGAATGTACTGATTCAAATGGATCTCTTGATACTAAAATATTTAATCCCTTCCAAAGATTAACATCATCTGATCTGCACCTGACTCATGAAAAATTTGAAGAACTGAGATCTTCATGCAAATATTTCTCCCTTCCCCAAACACAAAATTTGAAAACTACTCCTGACCTCAACCAACTCAGTATCCTGCATGTTAACGCCAGATCTATTTCATCTAATGACAGATTTGATGAATTCCAGCTTTTCCTACAAAGAACACAATGTACATGGCATTTCATATGTGTCTCGGAAACATGGTTATCAAATGAATCAGTAAATAGTCATCAGCTTCCTGGTTTCACAGGATACTTCAACAACAGGGTCGGAAGGAGTGGAGGAGGAGTTGCAATTTATGTCAATGATAAATATGTTAAATCCTCATGTGATATAAAATTAAGCACAATGTCATGCACCCAATCCCTTTTTATTGAATGTCAAATAACAAGCATAACTGGAGTGATTGTTGGCATTATATACAAACCTCCTGATTTGGTAAACAACTTGTTTCTAGATGAACTCACAGCCTCTCTTGAACAGATTGAGAAAAAGAATAAATCAACATCAAGATCAAGAGTCTCGGACGACAGATGGTCACTGATTGATAATATTTTTTGCAATAACCTTGAGCTCTTGTCCTATTCTGGCATCATATATGATGACTTTTCTGACCACTTCCCTATATTCACATGCTGTACTAAAAAAATCAACCCACCTGAAGACAATTGAATTACCACCTTCAATTATAACAAAGTCACTGAACTACAAGAATACCTATCCCAACAGCTCTCAACATTCCATACCATCCCTGATGCAAATACTGCAGCTGATACACTTATCAATGCATACTCTTCAGGCATAGCATTGTTTAGCATTAAGAGGAAGTGTACTAGGAAAACAACAGCTATAAAACCTTGGATATCTTCAGCAATTCTCACCTCAATAAATACCCGTAGCACCCTATATAGAGAAAAAACAAAGAATCCTACAAATAGAAACAAACTTGCCTATCAAAGACATAGAAACTGCCTCAATGGCTTGATAAGGGAAGCGAAGAAAAAGTACTTTCAGGAACAATTATTGCTTCATAAGACAAATTCAAAGAAAATGTGGGAAATACTCAACAGTTGTATAAATAAGAATCGTAGAAAATCTGAAGTATCTACTGCTTTCAGTGATGCGCATGGAAATCCCATTGAAGACACCAAGCAAGTAGCTCACTTATTTAACAATTTTTCATATCAATTGGTGAGAAGCTAGAAAAAGAAATCCCAAATACCAGAACTGATCCCCTGGATAGTGTCACTTCCAGTGAAAACACATTTGATCATTTTCACCCAACAAATTCTGCAGAATTAGACTCCATGATAAGAAATATGAAAAATGTTGGTGCTGGTATTGACAACATCAATTCAAAAATATTCAAAAATACATATTCAGCAATACTCAGTCAATTGGTTCATTTAATAAACATATCGTTGAGTACTGGAACATTTCCTGAAAGTATGAAGATGGCTGTGGTGAAGCCATTATACAAATCTGGAAGTAAAAATATATTTAGCAACTATAGACCCATTAGTATCCTTCCCTATCTTTCCAAACTTCTAGAAAAGATTGTACACCAGAGAATCAATGCATACCTCATACAGAGTGACATATTATGTAAGGATCAATTTGGCTTTCAAAAATCCTTATCAACATACATGCCTATAGTACTCCTGCAAGAACGAATAACAAAAAGCATGGAAAATGGGAAAATATCCTCAGCGGTATTCATTGACCTTAAAAAAGCATTTGATACAGTGAACCACAACATACTCATCAGCAAATGTCGTAAATACGGATTTACTGGTCGTGCTCTTCGCTTTATCAAGTCATATCTCACAAACAGACAACAATGTGTAGAACTTAAAAGTACTAGATCCTCTTTTCAAAGTATTAAGCTAGGAGTGCCCCAAGGCTCTATCCTAGGCCCCTTACTCTTCCTTATATACATAAATGACTTAAAAAATGTATGCAAAAAATCAGAATGCCTTCTATATGCTGATGACACAGCCTTACTTTTTGAAGGTGAAAATACACAGGAACTACAAGAAAATATGAATAAAGAACTTGAAGCTGTATCCATTTGGCTTCAAGCAAGCAAACTCACACTCAACGTACAAAAAACCATTTACCAAGTATACAACCAAATGGGTAATATCATTAATTTGAACATTATGATACATGGTGAAAAAATTGAAATAGCAGAAAAAGTAAAATATCTAGGTATCACTATTGACCCTGCCTTGAAGTGGAAATACCACATCGATAACATAGCAATCATTATCAGTAGAAATATTGGAGTCTTGAGTAGAGCGAAGTACTTTCTTCCTGAAAAATCATTACTCTTGCTCTACAACTCACTGATTCTTCCTTACTTAAACTATTGCTGCCTAATCTGGGGTTTCACATATCCAACTTATCTCCACAAAATCGAAGTATTACAAAAACGAGCAGTTCGAATTATAGTAAATGAACATCGTCTTGCACATACTATGCCCATATTTCGTAAGCTCAATGTTCTTAAAGTAAACGCACTAGCTAGACAACAACTTATCATGTTCATGTATCGAAAATTCGCTTCACATTTACCATCACAACTTAACCAATTGTTTACTACAGTAGATCAGGATAATATAAGAACAAGAAATAGACAACATTTTCACGAACCCTTCTCGGCAAAACGTTATCGTGCACAAATAGCATCATGGATAGGACCGCGTGTCTGGAATAATGTCGTTGCATCCAAATTCTCTATAACAACCATTAATCAGATGTCTAAATCTCAGCTAAAAAGACACGTCAAAGCATACTTCATACAAAATATGTAAGCTTTTTCGAGAATTTCCTCTTGAATTCTCGCTATCCTTTCATTGCAACTTAATTTCAAATGTACTTGCCTCAAAACTGCACTAATTGCAAGTAAATCACGTTTCATCGAAATTATTTTCATCATCGTCACCATGAATAACTCTGGCGCTGGAGCAAGGAGCCTGACCGGCAACAAGCTTTGCTTAGCTGGAAAGGCTTTTCTGCCCTCAGCATTGACCGGCCGAATTTTTGACCAGAGCGAATCCCCACGTATGTTTGCATGACGTGTGAATGAGCGATTGTTTTTTCTACTCTAGATGAATGCATGCCCTTCTGAGTGAAAGTTGCTTTCGGTATCGTAGTAGAGAACAGTCATCTGTCTGGTTTCAGCAGTGGCTACTTTCGCATTCTGTTCTTGTCTCCGCCTAAACCCGCTACCCCTTCTCTCATTTGCTTTTTTTTTTAGTTTTATTTCCTTTCTTAGCAGGGAGTGCCGCGACTTATCAGTTTATTTTATCTGGTGTTAACGTAAAAAAAAGTCTCGTCAGTCTAGGGGAGGTTGTATTTGGTGGGAAATGATGAGCGTTAGCGCTGCTCGAGGAAGGAAGAGATGCTCAGCCGGATGGATAAGGAGGAGCTCAGCTTCAGCCCTGCTATATTATGGATAATGGAACGCAGGCCGATGGGTGGGCGTGGAAATGGTGCATGGCTCTTTCTCACGATACATTCCGGGCGCCACGGACCAATCAGAAGTCGTGACCGGTGCGACTCCTGTGGTATGTGCACGCGTGTTTGGGGTGGCCCAGTTCATCGCTGTGGTGATGTGGCCCGGCACGGCAAACACTGGGGCTTGTCCCATAGCCGCAATCAATAGGCATATTTGCGGGGCGCTCATGTGTGATCAGCCTAATCGCTGTGGCCTTCACACTGCTGAGGAGCTCCAATGGAAAACAGACAGTTTGTGTGGTGTGTGGCTTCGCTTGTCATAACACGCCGTCTGCTGTTTGTCATTTGTAAGCATTTGTATTATGGAACGCAGCAGCGCCGACCGATGTGTTCCATGACCAAACACGGCTCGTGCTCGGTCTCGCGCTGTCTCATTTTCGCCGGCCGTCACCTGGGTAGATCGCCACCACAGCTCCAAACACTTGGCTCCCTCCTCGCTCACCGCCCGTCACCACCATACCCCTTGATGGAGGGGCGCTGTCTATTCGACTCATTGCCTCCAATTTGCCTGTGGAGACGGGAAACGACCACCCAGAGGGCGATCAGTTCCATTAAAATGCCGTTCGCCACGTCGTCTGTCAGTGGAACAGGCTAGGCTCGAGTCAATCGCGGATTGTCTGGGCAGCCGATTGGAACATTATAGCCTCTGCTCACGCCCCAACGGTGAATCTGCTGAGCTAGTCCTGGGGGGAGCGGGGTCAAGGGGGTGCAGGCGGAATCAGGCCGGGCTTGACTGAGGAATCGGCACGGTTGAGTTGTTCGACACTTGTACTGACTTGATGTGACTGGGGGATCTGAGAAATCACGTTGAGAACTCGGGTGGAGTTTTCGGACGCTGTCAGCGCGGTTGGATGCCGATGTTGTGCTGTAACTAAACTGGTGGTCTTAGTATCGACGCATGGCGCGGCGGCTGGCTGACTGGAGTCCTGAGGATGGTTGTCTGATACTGCAGACTGCAGAAGGCTGATTGTCAGCGGGCAGAGGGATGGACTGACTGGTCGCGGCTCACTGGCCCTGCCACAGAGGTGGGTGGTCGCAGGCAGTTGACGGTTCTGGACGAATGAGTCGGTGGTTGGTCAATGGTCAATAACATATAGGATACCCATTAAAGGAGGTTGGTTTTCAGATCGGGTTATCGGTAACGACCTGTTCGTTTCAGTGATTTTAAGGTTTGTTTTATGCAGTCGACTTCGTTTCGATAACCCTGCTAAAATTAGCGATTTCTTTTTAAACATCGATCAATGCTTTTCATTGTTCTGAGACTCTCCTTTGTAGTTCGGAAGGTCCCAAAGAAATTCCTCTCTCGCAGAAAACAGATGTTTGGCTGTAGATTAGAGCTGGGCATTCACTGAACATACTGACCTGTTAATTTTCTTATTTGAAGCATAGTTTGATTTCGTCGGCCTCGTTTCTGTGGTACTGCGTAAATTGGCTATACTTTTGTCATACAACTAATGGTTAAGATTTTTACTTGCTTTCGAGATTCCTTTTTTAGTTCCAAAGGACCCAAGGAAATTCTACTTTCGCAGAAGCAAATGTTTGACACTACTCACTCTGGAGAGCTGGGCGGCCTCCGAACACACTGGCCGCTGCGACTGAAAAGTTGTCGCTCGTCGAGCGGCGATCGCCCCGGAAGAAACGACACGGCCGAACTTGGTGCCAACTTTGGCCGGGGTCGGCTGGCTCTGCGACACTGCAGGGCCGTTTGGACAGACTGGTCCTACTTGGAGAGAGTGCTGCCGATCGGCTTTCGAGTCCGATCAGGGGTGGTGTGGGCAATTTAATCATGCGGAGGTTGTTTGCGATCTGACGATAATATCAGTCGTTCGTAGTTGATTGGGCTGTTATACGACTTTCCTGGTGGTGGACATTGGACCTGGTACAGTCCACAGCAGAAGTAATGTGTGGTTTCAGTCATGGGTATGTTCTGCTTCTGAAGCTTAGGAACGATTAGCCAGACTACAATGAAACTTTGAATGTAGCTTATATGTATCGTCACCCTTGCAGCTGCAACCTTAGCTATTGACATCTTCTTTTCGATCACTCCGCATTAAACAATCGCCAGTCAAAGCCAACCGTTGATATTGGTAAAACCCTACATTACTCAAGCGGTGGGCTGTACGTAACGGTGATGTTTCTTTTTGCTAATGACGACATTTCGCCTGATGGGAGCTAGTAAAGTCAACGATACCTGCTGCATATTTATGCATACAATGTCAGCTGTATTGTAATTATACATCTGCAAGACGTAACGATGGCCATTTTTCCTGAAGCTGTCCGTCTTGCAGTTACCCAGCCTGGGACCAGCAGTTGTTCATTCCTCGTTGTTTGCCTTGTTGGACCACCTTTTCTCTCCTATCAGCATGCATTCCAAAAGCTGATTTCTTGGCAGCAAGGTCTGGACTTATCTCATCTACGTGGAACTTTGCCTGTTTCCAGCACTCATGTAACCAAACATGCATTTGGTGCATGCTTGCCTAAATCACCCGTATCATTGAGTTTATTCTTGTGTGCAGCCGACGTTTGCTGTGCTGCTACCACTTCTTGTGGTTGAAGGAAATATGTTTGGTCGTTCTTCAAATCGCTATCATTACTGGCGCACAGCTGACGGAAGATATGGGGACACACAATCTCTCGTCAGTCGTCATTGATGGCGTGGCACGGAGCACTTGTGATCCCAATAGACATAACTGCCACTTGACCTTTGCTTTGTGACTACACCGGTATCGCACAATGCGCATGTGCCTACCACCCACGCACAGAACGTGGGTGGTCCTAGCTTATTCACCCTGTGTGTCCTCTCGTCATCCATCCATCCATCCCGCCTCAACCAGTGCCAGTGTACCCTCACTAGCACTATCATAACCTGCTGCACAAAGTACCTCGGTCGTCGTGGAAACTTCCGACTCCGATGCTGCTCAGCTCTAGAGCTCAACTTATCTGTGATATCACCGTAGCCGGTCGCGGTCTGTCACAGCAAGTCATCTCACGTCACGTCACGGCTCTGACACTTTTTACCAGCTCTTGTTCTACCAAAGTTGATGACCCGGCCGTGATGACGCACGCAGTATGGCCGATGGGTTCGTGGTTGGTCTGCTGTCGGTATGGACGGGCACGCTCGTGTTTCGAGCGGGCTGGCTGAGAGGGGACTTCTGTCGCAGGACCTCTGCAGTGTCCGAAGGATTATGTGCCGTCACGGTGATGGCTGTGAGATCAGTGGCTAGATGATGCAGCCCACGGTTCGCGACCTCGATACTTGATGGCCAGCACTTATTTGTGCTTCAAGTTCTCACTCTTTCTTCCGGGCTTTGCTGGCTTTGTGTCAGCATCAACGCATCTAGTACTGTTATATATTTGCGACTGGCTGTACTTTGTTACCTGTCATATCTCTGACGAGTGTTATTCCAGTCATTCCAACTGATCTGAAACTCTAATTCCCTCGACTGAAGTCAAGCCCAGTCGTGTACAGTCAGCACGAGAAGCACCAGGTGTGCCGTGCCCCACCAGTGCCCACAAACACGCGCGTCTGATGGGCCGATGGCCGACATTCCAGGCGTTCCCCGTTACATCTTCCCTCGTCACGGACCCCATCAGCGGACAGGAATGCCCAAGGACCACCCGTGTCAGCCTGCCCACGGGACTGTGCCAGTCGTGGGCACTCCCAGGAAACGAGGATAGGGCGGAGGCTCTCTTTGATCCTGGCCAGGGAATCTCCTCTTGTACTTGGAATGCGGTTTGGGCTAGTTTTCGGTCTGATCTGAGCTAACCTGATAAAATGGACCAGTTTCGGGAGATCGCGATCCCCAAACGGCTCAGATGAGCACAATCCCCTGTGCTTACGATATGACATACCGGATAATCTTAGCCGTATTCGGCTAGTTCGGTTCTCAATATGGAGTCGCATTAGGGCTATTTGGGAATATCCGGTGCGCTGCAAGTGACGTGGGTTGTTTCCATTCAGGTTGATGACTGTGCGTTGAATATGTATGGTGGGCGCCACACGGTGGCTGCTATAAGGCAGGTACCGATGTGGCGCCGCCCGCGACAGCCGTATTTAGGCGCAGCTGCATCGGAAATACGGCAGTGGCACGACGATAGGTCGATTTGGACTGCCGACTGGTCTGAGTCACACTGCAGGGAGTTGACTCATCGTCTTAGTGTCGGTATTAGCCCAGTCAATACTTGTCTGGACCAGACAATAGTCGAGCTTTGCTGGATCGGGCTGCTGAGCCAAATACAGCATTCAAATACATAATATATGTAGAGTAGACGGTAAGTTCCATTTGAGCACGCGCAAAGTCAGTCTCGATTGACGTGTCTCGTGTCGATATCCGAGCCCCGGACCTAACCAAACTTTGGCCATTACATGAACCTGCCGCCCGTACACCGGTCCGATGCGGTGCAGGGCAGAGTTTGCTGTCTTGCTGACGCAAAGACCACCCAGCTGGTCTGTAGAAGCTGACCACAACACCAGCAGACCCGTCACACCAGGTCTGGCGAGTGGGGTGGTAGGGAACCACGGCACTTGTCGACACGGGTGTTACGCGCTTCTGGGTACTTTATGGGGAGTTGTCAGGTCAGCGGTCAGTCCGTCACGCAGTGGATAATTTGTGGTAATTGTTGTTGGCCCCCATGAAGAAGTCGATGATCATTTCAGTGGCTAATCATGCCGAAATATCGTATGAGATGTGCTTGTGCCACCAAACCATGTTCTTTGGCATTGCTGCGTTCGGATGTCTCCTCCATATTCTTTCTCTTTTTTGATCGAGTTGGTATGAGAATCACAAATCTCGCCGCCATTTCTCCGATCGTCTTTTCTATGCATTTCGCTGGCGTGGAACCAGCGCCAATGATTCCCAGCGGGAGTAGGGCCCATATACAGACCGGAGCCCCGTGGACCTCCGCCCCTCACCGGCGGCACCGCCCATGCATCTGTGACCAGCCGGTACCCAGTACCGCACCGGTGTGTGCATGTGTCGGGGGAATCCTGTACCGTAGTCCGATTCCCGTCCCATCTGTGTACAAATGGCTCAGAATGGCAATGGAAATAGACGGCCAATGTATTTAGCGGCGCGGCAGCCCGGCCGGAAAAGGTCACAGAGCGGGCGGTGCGGGCCTCTCATGGCGCGTGCCCGTGGCGTGCTGGAGGGATGGCCAAGCTGTGCTATGGGGATGGGTCATGTGGGTCACTGCGCAGGAGTGGCGGGGAGTGTTAATGAGTGGGTTGCGTGGCTAGCAGATAGAGGCAGAAGGCTTGCTAGGCATGGACTGCGCGTGTCAGCACGTGTCATCCAACACCGAGATCTGTGTTGGATGTCCTTTTACCATACAATACCTAGATGTGAAATGCCGTACTGAGCAACTAGAGTGATTAGGGTGTTTGTTGAACGTTATCAGTCATTGTGTTATTTTGCTACCGCTAGCTCTCTCCAGCGCTCTGTTACCCTCTGAGTTCTGCTAACAAACTGCCTGAAATGAACGCGTGGGCGTGGACCTGGGACACCTCCCTGCCCCCTTGCCGTTGCCTAGCGGCCGCTGTGCGAACTATCCGCCAGTGCTGACACCTACCGGCCGCTGTGTTCTCAGGAGTTCCTGCTGGCGATCGACGTGACCTCTGCCGGCACGCCCGAGGAGAAGCTCCGCTGGGCCTTCAGCATGTACGACGTCGACGGCAACGGCGTCATCGACCTTCAGGAGATGACCAAAATTGTCCAGGTGAGACGTGAGGTCATGTAGATGACGTTTTGTGGGTGATGGGAATGATGTCATAAGATCTTTTACGGTGGTGTAATTGTGAGCTGTCTGTCGATATAGTGAGGATGTGAAATGTGAGCTGTTTGTGTTCGTTGGTGGGTGGGCCGAAACAGGATAACTGCAGGAAGAAGTGTTGGTATGACTGATGCTCGACCTCCTGAAGAGCTTTCGGAAGTCGACTCGGATCTCCATCTATTGATCAGGCTCTGTCCCAGACTCCCCAGCTCCGATTCCGCTTCCGAACCCCACCCAACCTGGGTACGACAGCGCGCGCCACCGTACCCCATCCCCGTCGGACGGGCTCGCTGTCGGCTCGGTGGCCGCGTCGCTCGTCGGCCGACTCGCCGCCCTGGGAGCGGACGGAGCGGGCACGGCCGGCGCGCATTGATTTCAGATGGCCCGTCCGCCGGACCGCCCGCCGACTGGGCTGTGTCGCTGCTATTGAGGGCTGGCAGCGGCCGGCCGGATGGCGAGAGACGGGCCGGGCGGCGGGAGGAACAGCGGTGACAGAAGGGATGCGGGGATATCACGCTCGACGCTCATCTCTGTTATGTCGAGTGCTGAGAAGGATATAGTTCTTAAGCCTACAATGTGGGGAATGGGCGATAATTACTCTGGAGGGATGTTGCATGGCGTACTGCTAATTTAAAATAACTTTCTGAGCTCTCTGAGTTCTGAGCACTATGACTTCTCAGCTAACTACATTGCATGAATTTAAAGCAGTGATACTGAGTCTCATTGTTGTTAATTGTGGTCGGATTATGTTATGTTCAATTCTGGTAAATATTCAATTTAAAGGCACCATTAATGGAGTTGGCGACAAGCAACTGAATGAGGCGACGTTTTGAGTCAGCGCGACCCTTCAGAGCCATTCTGTGGCTCCTGGACTAAGTTTTAATTCCTGAACTTTGCTGCAGCTGCTAAGCTAGATTTCATCTCAGGGCTGCATTGTTGGTGCTAAACTTTGTTGTAGCCCCTCAGCTCAGCACTCTGCATCGAGCACCTGCACTGAGCGCTCCTAACTGAGTGTGTGCCCATCCATCTCCGGTGTAATCGGGCGCTGTCGATATTCGCTCATCCCCGTGTCTACGCGTAGGTGTCGCTCAATACTTGGCTCGATGGTATGTCTCTGACCTGTCTATGGGTGATTGATGACTGCAGGTCCCACGTGCACGTCGATGGTAATGGGTGCTATAAACCAATTACAAGGCTGATTATCAATGACGGTTAACTGGAAAACCCGTATATGGACGCATGATTGTCATGACATGGTTGACCCAATATGTCTTTTTTCTTTTCATATTTGCTTTTAGTGAGGGGTATGGAAGCTGTACACTAACTTAACTAAACCAATGTGAAGGGCTGCTTGTTGTTCATTCAAGCACGTATTTTCTGTCTCAGATCCTACACTCTGATCAGATGTCTGCATTTCCTTATTCTTTGCACGAAATACTTATTTCTTATTGTACGCCTTTTATGTCTTTTTGATTGCGGTCTTATTTTCACTGGAATGGTAACAGCTGCATGTCTCTCTTGCCTTACTTTCGACTCTTGATTCGCTCCCATAGCTCAACTGTTTGCCTGCCGTGCGTATGTCCGCCCCTTTTTCAGCAACTGTCCCGTGCATTTCTGATAGATGGGCGATCGCCTCCTTGCAGCGGCAGTCCGACGGTCGCTCAGTGTCACCAGTGCGGTTAGTTACGGTGACGGTAGACCAGTTGGCCAGTCCAGTAGAAGTAGCATCGGAGACCGAGGTGGATGGGCACGGGGCAGGCCAAGTGCTGTAGGGCTCCCGTAGGCAGCCGTGGTTTATAGAAGGCGTTAGTTAATGTGTATTTGTCCAGGTATTGGTTTCCGGAGGATGTTGGCACCTGTATGTTGGTTTCTGAAGAGCTTCGCTTCGTGTTGGTTCCCGAAGGACTTGGTTCCTGGTTGTTGGATTCCGGACCCAGCGGCGGTGACGGTGATGCTGGATGCTGCTGAAAGGAAGCCTCAGGTCCGCTATGTAATATTAGCCAATGGTTGGGGTGTTGAGGTGATGTGTAATGCAACTGTAACGGTGAAGTTGTATGCTGTATACGAGTGTATGGCTCTGGTGTTCTCGGGCTGGATATTTCTTGTCCATTATTGATTCAGCGTGTATTGTGTCTGTCCGTTATATATGTCATATCCAATAAGCAGTGTGTCGGACAAGCCTGTTTGTTTGCTCATACGGCATCCATTTCACTTATCCATTTACCCATTTATGTGCCTCCTGCCCATTGTGTGAACAGTAGCCCGTCATTGACTGTCCGCCTGCCGGCGCTCTGTCCCCATCGGTCGTTATCGCGTGCAGACATGGACCGGTCCGGCTACCCATCGCGTGTGGACGATGGGACGGTGTCCGTGTCCCACCGGCGGGCCCGTGTCCCACCGGTCAGCGACAGAGGGAGGGAGGAGACAGAGGGAGGGAGCGCGGCGCGTGACCCCGGCCCGCGGCTGAGTCACGGTCCGTGACGCCACGTGACTCCATGGGGTGGCACGTGACGTAGTTCTCGTCTCTCCGGCCGTGGTATGGCGTGTTTTCTGTAGGGAGCCGTCGGCTGGGTTTTTCTCAATGAGAGAGGAAGTGTGACGCGGAGGCGGGAGTTTAATAATAGATGACTGCTCGCATACAGATAGATATAAGATATTGCAGTATGGTATTCAATGGTCGGACCGAGATATAGTTGCTGTTCATTCATGCCTTTCCGTGTCTGGATGCCGCTATAGACTACGTGGAAGTTTCCAATAATAGTGTCATTGTGATGTTTCTTGTTACGTAAGTCATCCAATCAATGTGCGGTAGCTGCTCCGGCCTCCGCGCCTGGCCATCCATTGAAGACATGGCGACCCGGTGAAATACATAAGTCATGGAACCTGCGAGAAGTGATCGCGCATCTTTTGTAAGTCACTGAGGACCTGCCTTCTCACTGCCGTTGACGGATATTATCATGAGTTGATGTCAATGTCGGGGCATTGTTAGTTATTTGATTTTCTGGAGTCCTCAGAATGCATTCCAAGGCTGGGATTTGTTGGTTCTTCACAATAAGTAAATTATAAATTGTGAAAGCTGATGTTGTGGTACTCAGACAGTTGGCAAAGCTCAACAGTGACTAAGAACTCGAACAATGTTCCAGTCCTCTGTGCTCAATGGATCAGCAGTAGGGTTGTTGCATGCTGACATCGATTTTGTTGCATGGTGATGTTAGCACTCGGCATGGATTCACTTTCAGGAATGCCTGACAACCGTTCTTTCTTCTTTTTTCCGTTTACGATAAGGGATTAGAAATGCGCTCTATCATGAACGAGCTCGACTGTTGCTTCCCTGTCCTTCAGCATGTTGGTAGGCCGACATGCGACTTATTTGGACATTGCTGTACAATAATGGCGAGAAGTGGTCAAGAAGTGATGCGATGTAAAGCTGGGACAGGACCGGCTCCTGTGTCACCAACAAACCTCTAGCTGTTTCACTCTGTTGCTCAGAGTCGTTTGGTTGTTCTAAGATCAACGAATTTTTTCTGAGTAGATGACGATGATACCGAGGGTGGCCATCTCAATAACATAACATAGCAGCTCAAGTCAACAGCCATAAAATTATTCCTTCTTATATCTCTGTCACCGATTTCGCTGCTCCGACGCCTTGTCTCGGTGACCTCTGTCGCTCGGTCGTCCTTCCTCTCTGCCCGTCCGACCGTCACAGTTGGTTATTCCGCCCGGCCGGTGCCGGCGCGGGATCGCTGTCGCTCCGGCCGTCAATTTCCGGGCGGCCGATGAGCCATTTCCGATGAATGAAATGAGCCACCTGTTACGTGCCCGGCCGCGGCGAGTCGCCCCACGGGCTGTAGCGTATAGGCGCCGGGCTGTGCAGTGTGCAGGCACCGTGATGTGGACAAGGTCTGCCTCCCGGGTGGCCCGAGTGGCCGTGCATGGGGTACACACTGCACAACTGCACAGTGCACAGGGGAGACGGCGCTGTGCAAACGTGCAGTGGTGATTGCATCCGAGGCTGTGAGTCATGACAGAGTCTCGTCTCAGTGATTGGATGGTTGGAGAAAGCGCCACGGACGGGCTGAGATGCGAGGACATGCAGGCTGGATTGGCAGAAAATTATGCTGTGATAAGTCATGAATCGAAAGTGGGATATTGCACCAAGTTCTCCATGTTGATTCGAGTAGTGTCTCGTGGCAGAGACAGCTCGTTCCGATGTCGGGCGCCTGGTAAGGCACAGCTCCCTCCCTGCTCTCGGCCCTCCCCGGGCCCCGCCCCACTCATGTCATGAATGTCAATGGCCAATCGAGCCGGCCCTCGCCGGCGGCCGACGCCGAATATGATCGGAAACGGGGCGTGACCTGACGCCAGATGAGGTCGTATGGAGGAGGATAGGAGCGTGGTATGAGGAAACAGCCGCCAGACCATGTAGGTCCGCACGGGGAGCGAAGGAAGAGTAAGGACTAAGGAGAACCATGTGGGTCCGTGGCAGCTGGCTCTCTTGTCGAGGGAAGACTATTTATATATTTATGTTTATGGCTGAGAAGCAGTGAATGGGCGTTAGGTAAATTATCCACGAGTTGGTTGGTAGGTCGAGTTCTGACGATGACTTGTGAGCAAGTTGAATCACGGCAAGGGACTTTGCATAGTGGTTTATATTTTCTAGATTAGGAAATGCATACATTGCCTGTATATTTTAGTTTATCAGCAGTGCGCAGGGGTGGAGCTTCCTATTCACTTGGTGGGGCGCCTGCCCCACCAACTTGCCATTTTGCCCCACCAATAAGCGTTTTGCCCCACCAACTTAAGCCGATTTGCAGGACTTTACTGCTTAGCAAACCTATGTTTTTCGCATTGAGGAGCTTTGAAATGTCTGTGTAATGCAAAATATTATCTCTGTAATGAAAAGAATTGATTCATTGTTGAATTTTATCTAACTTAACAATCGGACATTGTAGGTTTGACAACTTTTTGCCCCACCAACTTTCCCGGAAAAGCTCCACCCATGGCAGTGCGGTCTGTTTCATTTGTAGCCTTTTCGCATGCAGCGTCGTAACGTCACAGCACCGCGTTTCCAGTGTTTTTTTTGTCACATTGTCTCGACATGGATATCACCGTCACCTTCACGGTCACATTGAATCGTGACGCAGTCACGGAGTGACGCACCCGTCCGTAGCGCCCCCGCTCCGACTGCCAACGGCTCCGTCACGGGGTCTGTTTGTTTGGGTTGTCCGGGCGTCGGCTGGGCCCGCGGGCGGGGTACCGGGTCAACCAGGTCCGGTCACCACACGGTCGATCTGCCCCAGCTCCACGGTCACATGATCGGTGGCCTGAGGTCGTTGGGACGTTAGAAGTTTCTTGACGATCTGTCTCGTGACGTCTGTCCCGGCTCCCAGGTCACATGATTGGTGGCCTGAGGTCGTTGGGACGTGGGGAGCTCCTGGCTACGTGCTTTCTGGCGATGTTGGATGCGGGTATTTCCCTCGCAATAAGATGCTGCACTCCTCGCCCGAAGGATAGGTCTGGTTGTGATGATACTATGATGACGCTGATAGCGCTGGTGTCGGCGGTGATGGTGATGATCTGTCCGACAAGGTTGGCGATGGATGATGCGCCGTCCGCCGGCCGTGCCGCGCCCAGTAATGGCCCTGTTGCTTCCTCTGATGGTCGGGGTATGGGGAGCTAACGCAGCAGCTCTCATCGAATGTATCGCGTAAATGGGGAGACTGATGGAAAATGATGGGGGAAGGCTCCAGGCGTGTGCCATGTTACGACAGGAAGTTTTCTACGAGCCCACATTAAATAGCTGACTATGGGATGTTTCTATAATGATTGACCGATAACCAAGTTTATCTATAGCGGAGAACGGAACTGTGTAGTCTGTATTCTATCATCTGTCCTCACACTTCGTAGCTCTCCGAATTATCGATCAGCCTTATCCAGTAACGCCCTCAGTAATTTCAGAATTTGGTTTCTGGAGCTTGTTCTGTGGCCGCGTTCACCCATGATGTTCTTCTTGTGCACGTTGTCTTGGAGACAGTATTTCCATGTTCGCCTTTATCGTCGTTTGTTTGGGGCTGTTTGTGTTTCTTTACAGCTGTTTGTGCGGGCGATCAGCTCTGTGGGGTGTTTGTCCAGTGTTGCCGAGAGTTTGATGTGTTTGCCCGCCATCAGCCGTCGAGTGTGATTGTGTTTGTGCTGAGTCAGCAGCCCCTGTCTGTATGTGTGTGTGTGTCCAGTGGGCGGTGTGTGGGATCTGGATAACGTGCCCACTCGACTGTGAAAAGCACCGTTTGGGATTTGTGAATCACACAATTACAATTCGGAAGCACGATAGCGTGACTAAATGGAAATAAATGGCATTGATTGCTAAACGTGACTCAGCCTTGAGGATTCGACATCATGGTCGATGGTTTTGATGACATCTACTTTGTTGGTGTTTATGATGCCCTTATATCTCAATAATCATCATGCCTAGCGTGTGTTTGTTTAAATTCCGCTCCCACTCGCCCGACCCTCGGCTCGTTGACCGGCCATCTGACCCCGTGTGACCCCGTCTGACGCGCGCCATCTCTGTCCGACAGGCCATTTACGACATGCTGGGCACCTCGTCGCCGTCCAAGCCGCAGGACTCGGCCGAGGAGCGAGCCAAGACCATCTTCGCGCGGATGGACGAGAACGGCGACAACCAGCTGACTCAGGAGGAGTTCCTCAAGGGATGTCTGCAGGACGAAGAGCTCTCCAAGATGCTCAACCCGACCGCCTCGTAGACGGCCGGCCGGCCGCACCATGACGAAGGTGGCCGACTCGCCGCGCGCGCGGCGCCGCTGCCACTCGACGGTGACGTCACTCGGCGCGCCGGAGAGGTGACGTCATCTCCTGTTGGCCAGGTGACGTCACTCGGCGTGGGCGTGTGACCCCGTGTCGGCGCTGGACATAGGCCGAGGTCGCGGCGCGAGCGACTCGGCCCGCCGCGAGCCCGCGCAGACTGGAGCTCTGCTGATGACCGGATCAGACTCTGTCGACCGCCGCGCTGCGCCTGAGGAGATGAGAGGAGCTGGCAGTGCGAGGGTGGCAGGCGCTGCCAGTGCTGAGGTGCTGAGAGAGAGGGAGAGAGAGTGCAATGGCGATCGTGCGAGGGAGCGGCCGCGCGCCCCGCCCCGGTGATAGGGAGCGACCGGCGCGGCGCATGTGATGAGATGGTTTTATGGTTTGACGCTGCTGCGACCCGCGCACAAGCGGAGGCAGAATGGGTGAACGCGGTGCGAGTGCAGGTGTGAGTGAGATTTTTCGACTTGTTCAAGTCTTGTATGCGCCGAATTAGCTTGCTCTTATGTTGGTGCGCGCGCCCGCGCCGCCGCCGCCGCCGCCGCCGCCCTGTGAGGCACTTTTATCTGGCCGTGTGGGCGTTGTCACTGCTGAGCGGGTGTCTGACCGCTGACGGTGGGTGACCTGACCCGACCCGGGTCGGCGCCCCGCACCACGCACACTTTCTCACATTCCGAACCACTTCCTGACTAACCCGTCTGCCTCCCGGCCGGGCAGGGAGGGGGAGGGACGGGGGCGGGGAGCGCCGGCCGCCGCCGCCGCTGCCGTCGCCGCGGCCCCGCCCCGCCATCGCCAGACGTCCTTCCTGTTGTTACGCTCTGTTTGGTCGGGCTTGTTTCCAAATAAAGTGGCTAATTTGTAGCCGGCGGCTGGTTTCCCCACGGTGGGCGCTACGACAGGTGGCCCGCGGCGCCGCTGGCAGACCGCCCAGCGGCCGCGCCGGTGCAGTGGTGAGAGGGACACCGGCGCCGCCCAGTAGCCGGCCAGACGCCCCACAGCTCTGTCGGAGACGACGACGCTGTGTCGGTCGCGACGCGAGCCGCCGGAGACGCTCGGCTGGGCTGTGACGGTTGTGTGACGCCTCCGTGACGCCCTGTGACCCTCCCGTGACGGTGGTGTGTGACGGCCGACACAGGATCCCCGTGACGCCCAGTGTGCTGTCCCGCGGCGCCCCGGGGCGAACCGCGCCGCCCGGCCGCTGACGGCTGACGGCCGCTGTTTCAGTGACCTCGCCGCCGCCACCATGGGCAAGCAGAACAGCAAGCTGAAGCCGGAGATGCTGGACGACCTGCGGGCCAACACAGAGTTCACAGGTGCGTATGCGGGCGGTCCCAGATTCTAACTCTGATCCTGATTCTGGGTACTACAATTATATTTTATGGAGGTTCCTGTATTATATAAGTTAAAAAGTCACGGTGGACTGTGTCCAGTTTAGGTCAAAACATCACGTTTCATTTAGTTTAACCCCACTACGTTCAAAAGCTATTATTTGGGACTGCCATGAAAGAAATTTAATTCAGCGAAAGAAAGCTTCGGAAAACCCACCACTGAACGATGGTCGTTCTGGTACCTCTATCTTCCAAAAAAAAAAACTAACTCGATCTCCCGTTTTGAGCGACTTTTCCACCAGCAGGCAGACCCTCAGCCCTCTTATCTATTCCCACTGCTCGCTGCCCTTACACCAGGGCAGTGTCTGGGGGTTCTGCCCTTACCTTTTACACCGTCTGCCGGCGCCGCCCGGCGGTATGTCCAGCGGCCGGCCGCGGGCTGGGGTCGGTATGCGGCCGTCTCGGCGGCACTTTGGACGGCCGCCAGCGGCCCTGTGCCCGGCTGGCGGCCGCACAGAGCCGCTGACGGCTGTTGGCCGCGACACGGCCCGCGGTGACGCGCCGGCCCGCAGGCTGCCAGTATACCTGCCGACGGTGACCGGCCCGGCGTGACGGGGTCAGGGTAGCAGCGCGGCGCGACGCGTGGCGCTGGAGGGGGTGCGATTGCCAGGGTTTCAAGGGGGATAGTGCTCAGCTGTTGTGATGTTAAAATTCATAGCCGATATGAGCTGATGGGATGGCGTTGCATGCGGGCACCACTCGAGACAACGCAGACCCAAGCGTTACGAACTTGCGACTGCAGCGACCTAATCCATCACCTTGACCGTCCTTCTTTGGATCTGTCCAATTTCCTCGCTATCATTGACGCCATTTTCTCTTCATGTCTCCTCTCCCTCGCCCTTTCCACCATCCTTTCTTCCATCACCCTCGACAGTAAGCCGCGCTTATGACAAGGATGTGCTGCTCGAGGCCTCTTATGCTGCGGCACGTGTTAGCCTATCAGGGCCACACCCGTCGTCCCGTCACGGTGGGTCCATATGGGAATGGAGCATGACTGCGAACAGGGGAGGGAGGGTGCAGCGTGGCGAATGGCATGCATGGGTGATGGACCGTGCAGTGCCCAGACTGCGAATAGGTATTACGGCGCGTGCCAGTACGAACTGCTTGTCAGTCTGAGCCAGACCAAGTGTCTGCTAGACTGCTAGACTTGCGCAATGACTGGCGACTGGTAGAGAGGGTTGCGTTTGAAGTTAGCGGTATGTAGGGTTAATCCTCGCATAACAATGTAGGATGCCGCTGCGCTACCAAAGTCCTTCCCGGCTGGCAGCACCTGTGTGCCTTGCTTTTTACGGTGCACCGTCGGCTGGGGAACAGCAGCAGCATTGACTGGACCTCGGAACAGACGAGCTCTGTCCCTTCCCGCACGTGACTTAGCGTTCGCGTGGATAAATTTTTACAGTGGCCAAGACCCGACTTTTTTCAATAGTTTCCACATATTTTCCTGTCATTCCATCTGTCTGTCCGTTTTCTGTCTGTCTGTCCGCGGCTGTCTTTAAGACAGCGCTTTTCTGCCCGTCGCCCGCTGTCCACGGGCCGTTTTCGCATGCGGACGGTCCCATATCGTCGCCGCCAACTCTGGCGCCGACGTGTCCAGTTCATGCCGACGACCTCGGCAATATGGCAATATGCACCTCACGCCGCCTCCTCGGCAATATGCAGAACGACGCGGACAGGGCTAACTTGAACTAGTGCCGTCCAGCCTGTCAAGGCGGCAGCGGCTCTCCGTGATTGTACGGCCAGCGCCGTCAGTGCGGCTGTGCCCGTCCAGCGAGCGAGCGGGGTTTGGAAGTCGATCACCTATATTTGGACAGCAGACGTCACTGCTTTGTTTCGCCGGGGATTAGGATGGCTGCATGCGATGGGGTGGGGAGGGTGGCGGTGCTGGGCGGGGAGGGAAGCGTGCTGGACAGTGAGCTAGCTGGATGGGCTTTGCGGTGGGTGCAGTTGTGACGGCAAATGAAGTTACTGGGCTCGATGGTCAGAGGTGATTAGAAACGCTAATAAATCGTTTAGCGGACTGACTCTGGGTGTAAAGAAGTTATTTTTTTCCTGTACTTCGACCTTTATTGACAGGTCTTCAAAGGGGCAAACTAGGGTAATTCGCGTGCTATACTATGCAGACCTTGCCCCTTTTGGAGACCTGTCAATAAAGGTCGAAGTACAGGAAAAAATAACTTCTTTACACCCAGAGTCAGTCCGCTAAACGATTTATTGTCATTAATATACCTTATATACCTGGGTTTAAATATGACTTTACAGTGATTAGAATAGAAACGTCTCTTTGATAAACTGAGGCCTGTTTCACTAAAAACTTGTATTTACAAGTGTTTGTAGTTTACAATTCATAAGTATTTTTACCAACTACGTAAAAGCCGATTTCACTAAGCTTCATCGCCAGTGGCACCTCCGATAAGAAAATGTTTGCAAATAAACTTGTAAACAGTAAAAATGTTTTTAATCAAGAACTATAGCATGTTAAAGATACTGCTTCTTTGTATCAAATATTGTCTAGTATTTATGTCAAAAGCTGCCTAATTAAATTAAAAATAATGATGCTGTTGGAAAAAGATATAAATGATAATTCACATTGTCCTATTGTTGAAAGAAAATGACACGCAGAACATTTGACAGCAGAAGACTGTTGAATGCAATTATGGCGCGCGAATGACAAAACATGACGATATTTTAATACCGATTATTTTGCTTCTTAGGGTGTGTGCTAAGTAAAAATTGAGCATGAAACGACTCAACAAAGCATAGTTGTTCTAAATATATGACTGTTTTGCATTATTGCACAAAAAGTATCAAAATTCCGAACGTCAGGACCACTGGAATTTCAGGTTTGTAGTTAGGATGTTTTCTTTCAAGTTTCTGGTCTTCGTGAAACAGAAAGTTTGCGATTCCCATGTTTTCTAGCAAACTTTTTCTTGTAAAAAAGTTTGCAAATTTTAAACTCAAAATTCATGTTCAAAGGTTTCGTGAAATCCAAATCTCAAATGTTGGTAATTATTTCTTGTAAACTCAAGCTTTTTCTTTGTAAATACAAGTTTTATTTGTTAGTGAAACAGGCCTTGGTCTGGATCCCCTTGAATGGAATGAGGAGAGAGAATGCTCCTTAGGTATATTACCTTCGATATTTTTTATTAGTTTTGTGTCTTCATCATATGCAATTTTCTTTCGTGGGATCACTCGGCTTGCACGAGCGCGGCGCGCAACTAGAAGTCAAACTTCGGGTTGTCGAAAATGGTTTCCACTCTTGCACTTAAGACACTTTGTTTTGATATTAATCCAACCACCCGATAGTCTTCTGAAATACATCTCCCTGTGTGGTGGTGCTTTTTCTCGACAATTCCGAGAATAGCTCAAAAGTCAAAGGCCATATCGCACTGTAATTTATTCACAAATAAAAGTGTCTTTAGTATCTCCAACACTACGATTCAGTACAACATGATCACCTGCAATTATCCGTATCTGACATTTCCCGTTTATTTCTGCTGGCTATATCGGCCGCAGCCTAAGGTAATAGATATGGGAAAAAACACAGAGAAACGACCATTACCACGCCCACTCAGTAACGTCTCTGCGGTGGTCGCCTCTACGCACCAGAACGCCGCCGAATAGGCATTGTGCGTTTCTGGCGGTTCCCTCATGGAGAATGCGGTAATTGCCCGTTTTTACCGAGTTGACATCCATCTGCCAGGGAAGTAGGTATAAGGTGGGTGGTATAGTGCTTGCGTGCAGGCAAATTAGCATTAGCGGATATCGTCGATTGATGATGTCTGATGCCATTAAAAAGCATGTCTGATATGTGCCGACTTATATTTGGAGAGTCTTAGTGGTTAGTCCTAGCTGATTGCTCGAGTCCTGACATGAGAGGAAAGGACTGCTAGAAACAACCAGTACCTAGACATCCACATTTCACAGATACAGGCAACCGTCATAGGAATTACTAACGGATGGTGTTTGTCAATTGTCAAACAACCTGCGGCTAACCTCTTTTGTCATTTATAGTACCTCGTTTATGCTGTTGATATACAGTTGAAAACATCAAACCGCGTTATTGAAAGGAAAGGCTCAAAGTGCAATCCCTCGATTACCGGCGATGCAGTTGTAGTTGAGCGCTAATGAAGTGCTAATTATGGCAGTTACCAGTAATGATGGTCTGCCGATATTCATCTATGCATGTAGTAGGTATGTTTCTGAATTGCATAAATAGCTTGTAGAAAGGGGCCGCTGATAGATAGTCCAAATGCGAGTCGAATTCGGAGTCGGTCGGAATCGACATTACGTGGCTTGTCATCCTTGTTTGTTTAAAATATTTTGCGTCCGTCTTCTGCCTTTCCTGTCAGGCTATTTGCTGATTATAATATTGGATAATAAAAACGGGTGGTCCAGCATTCGTTGGATCAGGACTGGAGATTCTGTGGGGTCGTGAGGATTCAGAATTGGGACCCTTGTGTGCCAAAACCTCACGAGGTTTCCACGCTATCAGTCTATAGTGAACTGACTCTTCTTGGAACAAGTTCGATATACCGTTTAAATCGTTGAATCACTTTTGCCGATGCAAGGCATCATTATCTTTTTATAAAACTCCTTCAATAGGAAAGAACATTTGGTAAAATTGGGCTCTTCAATTCCCGTCAATACAGCCTTTATTCAGCCCGGATTCTGGACGACTCGGATCGACTTGAACGTCACACGCCACACAGTCCTTGCGATGGAGAATCCGTGGCGAAAACCATTCGGCGGCGTTCTAAGCCGCTTGATGTTGAGAGGTCAATACAGATGGCAGGCACAGCGGATATGCAGTGCACGGTTTGGTTGTTACCCGCTCATTTTTTTTTTGTATAATTATTATTATTTGTGGATTCTGCAAGAAAATTATTTTTTCTACCACATTCTTAAAAGCTTGAAACACTAAAACCATAAACCAACAAAAATCAACGCATCGTTCGTCTGAACTCTCCCTGTCCCTGTTTATCGTGTTCTCGACTTTGTTCCGGCTTCTGAGGCCTGCCGCCACCAACAATAGGGTCGAGGTCGTGTGCGGTACCGGGACCCTGGCTGGGCCTCCGGCGCGGCGGCGCCGCAGGTCACGCTTCGTCGCCGTTGGCCGGTCTTTTCAGTGCGCCGGCTGGCGCATACAGCAGCCATTAGTCGTCTCCTGTCGGCTGGGAACTGAGTGAGGAGTCAGGCACGCGAACTACGCCAGGGTGGAGGTATAGCCAAGCGGGATCTTTGTAGTGGTTGTGTATGGTGATTCGGTAAGCACAAACAGACGATACGTTATAAGATGTGCAGGGATGGATTGAAATGGGTTAGGGTGAATGGGGGAGGCACCAAAGATAGTGGCCATCGCCCATCAGACGAGTGACCAATGTTCGTGGGTCTCGATCTTCGATAGATGGTGTGAAAATGGAACAGTTAGGACTGCGGTGATCGTTAGGATCAACAAATGGCGATCGCTCAATGCTGCTTGGTATATTTGCTGAATGCTGTTGATGACATTCGCTCCTTTGCCAACACATCGATGTCGTAAAAACATGGTAACACTTTATTACAGAATAGATACCTACAGTTAAATCTATAATTAATTATAATTGGAAATATAATGCGATCCTTTTAATTGAAAAAAGCTAATACGGTTCTCAATTTCAAAATCCGTTTATGCATTTTAATTAGTCGGAATCTCAAGCTTCGACCGCACCGTCCCTTTCTTTTCTCCGGTGTCATCTGGTATAGAGCAATCGTGAGACTCCGCCCCTCCGCCAACAGTTTGACATTCAACCGACATTCTACTCGGCACGACAGCGTCTTTACTCCTCAAACGGCGTCCCGCCCTGTCCCGTCTGATCACCGATTGTACACGGCTGACTGAGTGGGGCCCTGAGCTGACACTCCCGTTTGGGCGGCAATAACGCCATACCACGCCGCCTCGTCAGTCTCCGCAGTCACGCGTCGGAAGGCGGGCGAACGGACAGGCGGGCGGTCCCACAGACCCTCTCACAGCGGATTGTGAAAGGACGCGTCTGTGGCAGCGGCGGCGGTAATGGGGTTGGGAACTCGATTTTTTAAGAATGCATGAAAATGATCAAACTATTTTCACAGAATTTATGGTGCATACCATTGCCTCATAAAATCAATAAGCTGAGAGAAATGGGGGAAGAAAGATAGGAAACTTGTTTTGAAAAGTTCTTGAAAAAAGATGCTTTTGATGCTGTTACGTCACATGTCACCTTCTGCGGTTGACAAATAATGGCGCATCTGGCGCACCACAGATTACATGTTATATCAATGGGTGAAAGATGTTGTTTGCTTCACTCTGCCATTCGCGCTGTTTTTAACTTTAAATTATGCTAAAACATTTACGGATGAAATGTTCAGTGTCAAAAATTGATGTGTCTGCCGTGTACTATATTCCCACTTAACATGAGCGCATGATAAACATTTTATGTACCTCGAATTTTCAAATGATAAAGATGATGAATCGGAGGATGCTGAAAAGCAAAAGCTCATTCCAATATTTGGACTACTTTACGATTAAAATGTTTACATTCCTGTCATCTTATTGATCATTTATTTGTTCTTTTTTATGAAAATAACTTAAGGCGTTGAGAACCGAGGTAATTTCTATCTACCGTGCCTTAACTTACCAGCAACAGCAATCTATCTACGCCCTACGGTGGCAAGGGAGACTGTGAAAGAAGCGTTAGATGGATTCTAAACAATTCTTTTGTGATCAGTGGCGTATCCAGGGGGGAGGCCAAGAGGCCATGGCCTCCCCCTTTGGCATCAAGCATGCAAGTGGGCCCTTTGGATCACTTGACTGCAGCTGCAGTGACGTACCCAAGGCGGGCCACGGGGGCCCCGAGGGGCCCCTGGTCACCTGAGGGGCCCCTGGTTATCTGGGGGACCCTTGGCTACCTAAGGGGTCCCTGGTTATCTGAGGGGCCCCTGGTTATCTGAGGTGGCCCCTGGTTATCTGAAGGAGACCTGGTTACCTGAGGGGCCCTTGCTACGGGTCCTGATTACCTGAGGGGCCCTGGCTATCTGAGGGGCCCCTGGTTACCTAAGGGGCCCCGGGTTATCTGAGGGGCCCCTGATTACCTAAGGGGCCCGTGATTGCCTGAGACCCCCTGGTTATCTGAGGGGCCCCTGGTTACCTGAGGGGCCCCTAGTTATCTAAGGGACCACAGCTACCTGAGGGGCCTCTGATCTCTTGGGTGGCCCCTGGCCAGTGTCCTGAAGAAACCCTGGTCACCTTAGGGGCCCATGTTTACCCGGGGATTACCTGGTTATATGAAGGGCCCCTGCAGTCACATGAAGGCATTTAGTTACCCGTGGAGCCCCTGGAATAACCGGCCCCCGGTTATCAGAGGGTCCCCTAGTCACCTGGTGGGCCCCTGGTCAATTGAAAGGCCCCTGGTCACCTGAGAGGCCCCTGATCACTTGGATTCAACGGCATAGCCAGGGGCGAGGGGCACGTGTCCGTTATAAGGTTTAGGGTCCCCTCGGGCCCGAGGGACCCTGCGGTACCAATTGGCAGCAGAGGGTTCGCGCTGGCCACGCTTCAACTGGAAAGGACACCACAGGGCTTGTGAGAACACCCCATGGGCTCTAGTGTAGTCACACTTTCTCCCGAAAGGCCCCACGCCGGGTTCTGAGGGACCTTGCCGGCCTCTGAGGGACCTTGCCGGCCTCTGAGGGACCTTGTCGGCCTCTGAGGGCCGTTGCCGGCCAATGAGGGATCAGCTGTAAGGGCCCCATACCCGTTTGATATGGCCTCACGGTCCACACCAGTGTTTCTGATGGCCTTCACTGCCACCTCTAAGGGCCCCACACCAGTGCCTCTTAAGGGCTTACTTCGGTGGCTCTGAGAGCCCCCACACCGGCGCCTCCGAGGGCCCTAGGCCAGCGCATCTGACGACCACTTACCAGTGACTCCGAGGGCCTCTTACCGGCCTGTGAGGGTCCCTTGCCGGCCTATGAAGGGCCACCAGTAACTTTCAGGGTCAAACTGCGTCAAACTATCTTAAAATGTCATTTGATGGCCCTCATAGGCCAGCGTAGGGCCCTTAGAGGCCAAAGCTGAGCCCCCAGAGACTAGCGTGGAGCCCTCAGAGGTCGCTTTGGCGGCCATAAAGAAGCTTAGACTTGAGCGTGGGACCCTTTGACGCTGGCGTAGAGCCCTAAGGAGCCAGCGCTCAGCCCTCTATGGCCAGCGTGGGACCCTCTAAGGCCATTGTGAGGCCTTCTAAGGCCAGTGTGGGACGCTCTATGTCCAGCATGGGGCCGTCTATGTCCAGCGTTGGGTCTTTTAAGCCCAGAGACATGGGACCTTCTTTGGTCAGATTGAGGTCCATTGGCCACGGAGACCAGCTTGGGGCCCTCTGAAGACAATGTGGAGCCCTTTTAGGCAAGTGTGGGGCCCTCTGTGACCAGCGTGAACCCTCTGAGGCCAGCGTGGGGCCATCTGTCATTTGACTCCAGACTTCAGAAGCTGGTGCTTGGCCAGTCAGAAGCCAGCGCGGGCCTTCATAGGCTGGCGTCGGGCCATTAGAGACCACCTCGAGGGCCTCGGCAGCCACTCTTCAGACCTTATGCATGTTTGGGCCCCCTGAGACCCTAAGGTAGGAGTGGCCCTTAAAGGCATGCGTGGGACCCTCAGGGGGCATCATGGGCTTCTAGAGACCGGCGTGGGTTCGAGAGCGGCATAGGGATATCAGAGACTGACTCAAAGGCTCCCAAGAGCCAGCGGGGGGCCCTGTGAGGTTAGCCATAGCATGGGTCTCCTGAGGCCATTATGGGGCCCGGAGGCCAGCGTGGTTCACCCTTTTGCCGGTGTGGGGCTTTCAGAGGCCAGAATGAGCCTTCAGAGGTCGGAGTGAGGCCAATGTGGGCGACATAGAGCCATCAGAGTCTAGATCAGAGCTCAACCCGAGTCGGGCCCTTCTAAAGTTTAGGGTATCAGCCCTCGACCAGAGCAAGACACTAAGAGACTGGCATCTGCCCTTTGAAAAAATGTTACAATCTTTAAAAAAATGGCAAAGACATTTTGCTTTTGATGATCTTTAGTGACCCTAGCCGCTAGGGTCACTAAAGATCAGTAGGCATATAGTTTTTTTTTTGCTTTGGTCGTCGCTAGGGCCTAGCGACGACCAAAGCAAAAAAAAAAAAAACTTTATGCCTACTGCTGAAATAAATTGTACGCTACAGAGCTATCGATATCGATGCCTTTTTCACGTTTCAACATTCTTTTTTTTAGATTGCCGAGTGTGCCTAAAAAGGCTCCCTCACATGGCGAAAGTGGCAAAGAACCGCACCTGGGTGTGAGTTAAGTACACTACTACTGGGGCCCCTAAGGTAAGGATGGGGCCCCTCGAGCAGGTTTGGCCTCCCCCTTTCCAAGATCCTGGATACGCCACTGTTTGTGATATACTGAAGGGCAAAGTGCAGAGAAGAGCGTACAAGTCCTGTTTTGTGCCAGGCTGTTGCAGTAGCACTTATGAAACTCTGAAAACGATCTTCGTTCATGTCCCGAACAACATTACCTTGAGGAGATGATCGTCTGCAATAGCAGGAAGAGCTGATGCAAATACTTTGAAATCCACTATCAAGTCGGTGCTATTGTTGTAATGATCACTGTGAGGTGAGATATTTTGTGCAAGGGCTGAGTGTAATGCCCAGGAGATGACCTCCATTCGCCCCCTGACCGGTCAGGGTTATAAAATTTGAGTGGATGGCGGTCCGTTTGGGGTTCAGATGTCAATTGTATTTTGTTACTGTCAAACAATACATGTTATGCTGGCAGCGAATGTGTGTAACGTCGTTTTTCGAAGCAGAAGTTAGAACTGTAACGGCAGAGTGCTTGCTGGTCTCATCGTAAGTATTGTAAGTGTTGTAAGCAAAAGCATTGTCAATATTGTAAGTATTGTGAGCATTGATGTATGGTAGATATCACCTCACATGATCTCGGCTCAGATAACCCTCTCCGGTGTCCCTGTCAGTAAATGGCACTTGGATCATTACAGATAAGATAATTTGTCATAATTCTTAAAGAATTGGGTGGTTTTGACTCGTTTACTCGAGGTGCAGGTCGCATTTCAATACTTTTCCATAGGCTTGCAATGTAAAGGTCACGACTCTGACCTAACCTCAGGTCACAGATCAAAAATTCTGAGATATACAAACGACACATACTGCAGGTACTGTTTTGAAGACTTGATGAGAGGAAATAACTTCGTGAAAAACTCAAGCTCTGACGTGTTTGCAAACTTTTCTGAGGTGGGGTCAACAAACCCGCTCTGGTTACCTGACCTGACCTGACCCGGCATTTTTTTTTTTTTTTTTGCTGGGATGTGCGCAATGAGCATTTAGGAAAAGTCACCAAATATGAGCTGAATGTCTCGCGGCGTTTGGCAATTGTACAAGAAAATCCTGAAAGGTCTCCCCGTCCGAAATAGGGTTAATGTGTATATGAAGAGTTGCAGATGCCAAACATACCCAGATCTAAGACTGCAGTTCCCAGCGCCGCTGCAACGTTTTTAAAACAAACATACATAGGACATACAAACATGTATATAGGATACATAGGATACATAGGATGACAGGCGAATAACCGCTCACGCAAGGAGCGGAACTCCGCCCCGTCCAAAGTGGCCAACAAAGCAGAGGCAGAGGCAGCATCACATCTTCCATCAAAGAACTGGTTTCTGGCTTGGAAGATGAGCTCCATCTTTGCATCCAAGTCGGTGCTGTCAGGAATCAGTTGGTCTAATGGAGTGAGAGTAGTGAGACGACTAGCTATTGTATCAGAGCTGCCTGGTCTTCGTAGCATTTGCACCGATTCTTCTCGATCGGACTCTGAATTCTGTCCCTCCTGCGTATTACTTGAGGCATTGCTATGTAGCTAAATCTTTGGCAGAGTTTCGTTATCCATGCTTTGCAAACAGTGCCATAACAACACAGTTAATTAATCACCAAGCTTCTTTGCAAGTTCCAATACAGTTGAATCGCACGCGATTTGAGTGCAAAAATCAAGAAAAGTGCCAACTTGTTCTCGTAAAATATTTTGAATATTGACCTAAAAAAATGAGTAATTTCCAGATAAAATAACAGCGAAATCAGTTTTCGCTTGCCAATAAAACTCACAGATATTGAAGCTCCATTATTAAAGGAACATTTTAGTATATGCCATTCTTGATAAAACTTCTTAGCCACGCAATACCAGCGCAAAATAAAGAGACACTGAAAACACGACCAATCACTCCGATTTACCATAGGAAAATACCAGGCTGGCACGGTCCGCCGACATCAAAACAACGGTGCGTCAGCTGATTATTGGTCCTCCGATTCAGGAGAAATATTAACGCGGGAACGCCGGCGCTAAATAAAGGCGGTAGGATTCACGGCTTCGCATGATCGTGTGCAATATTTTTTATAGTATCAAGCGAGGGGTATTGCTGGAGTTTTGCAAATAAATATTTTGTTCTCAGTTTGGCTATGCGATCGTGAACACTTTATTATCATAGATACGATATGAAACAGGATAAACAGGCCAACCCAAGGCTTATGTAGGCCAACCTTAGACTTCGCATAGCCATGGCATAGCCATGGACATTGCGTAGGAAGGTTTAGGTACTCGCCGATCGTACCACGATACCACGGGCAAGATATCAGACTTTTGGGAGTTTTGTGTCGCTGAAATGTATTTTAAGTGCTAAGAAGGAAAATAATTCAATTTAATGATGTCATGGACAATGGACATTTAGCCATTCCAAGCATATAATTTGCCTGGCTTCGACAACCAGATAGCCAGGTTTATTTCAAGAGCTTCTAAAGAGGTAGTGGATTTAATATCGTTTCTATTACATTTATTTGATAATCCTACATATCAGTAAACCTGCCACGCTATCATTCTCGGCGAGCGAAGCGATTACCGGCACATCGTACCAATGCCAATGCAGCGTCGAGCGTCCGATGGTTTACGATAGGAATTATAACAATCGTTTTAAACTAGCGCTTTTTAGAACCATGGTCCGAAATGGTAATTCAAAGAACCTCTTCCCCTTTCAACTCACCTGAAAAAGCTGCTTCCGTGTACCACCCAGCACCCGTTTCGTAGATATATCAAAATCATAACCGGAGGCGAAGATTATCTTTATGATCTACCACGATTCGTGGGGCTGACTAGTACCGACGGGGATCCCACAAACACGACGGTCACATTCATTAAAGGGACCCTCCCATCTTCAAAAAAGTTTATGAATTGGCATGAAAGTGATGTCGCTCGGTTCAGAAAGAGCGAAAACGAATATCTACCAAATTTCACCGAAAAATATTCACCGGTTTTCAAGATATTAGACTTTTACTTTTGTTTACTTTTTTGGGATCTCCGCTGTTTCTAGCGACTTTATTTTAGAAGTGCGGCGTTTGCGGCAGATGTTGCGCGCAAATAGCATATACCACCGCGTGCTACAAAACGTTTTAGTCAAACATTTAAAAATCGTTAGATATTTGCGCTGACGTCACACATTCAGAGGGGTATTCCTAAGCATTAGCCCCTCTGAATCAAAATGCTGCAATTTTGAAATTCAATATTTCCGATTTAAGGCATTTCTCGATGTTGTGAGTGCCGAAACCGGTAATTGTGAGCCAGGGACCCCATTTTGGCTATCTCAACTCAAATCTAATGTTAAGGTGGGAGGGTCCCTTTAAGCATGATGTACGGCGTAAAGCACCACAACTCGGCCCCAAAAGCGCAACCTTCTGAGATATCTTATATTTAGTTTCAATGCTGGTACTGGTGCAGTTTCAATGCTGGTACTCTGCTCATTTCTGTTCAATGAAGTTATTTCTCGCTTAAATGCGCCTCACATTAATCGTGTGCTGTGCTCCACAATCATTGCGCCGCGCGCTCTTCCTTCTTATCGGCCCCCTTGAGATCGTATCCATCAATATCTATTTGCTTCTAAGTTCTAATGACTTGTAGAGAAACAATTTTAGAGCGTTTAACAAAATAATTGCATAACGAGCGATGGGAAAAGCCCAATCGTCCAACTCATAAAAAACTTTGGGACACAATCAACTGGAAACTGTTGGTAGTTGGTACTTTCGCGCATAGGCGGCGGAACGGGGAGGGCACCGGGGCACCGTGCCCCCCTTTGATTTTGGCATTTTAACAATGGGCTCTATGGGCGTTACATGGAAAGAATGGGACCAAAAGTCGGCAGTGCCCCCCCCCCTTCCCCAGTTGAGCTGGGCGCAGGTACTAAATGGCATCAAAGGAAATCCTATATTCATCTCGCCGCATTTAAGCGCACCAATCGAAAGACGACAGCGTGACCGCGCTGACAGGCAATCAACCTGGCCACATAAAACTAGCTAGTGCAAGGAAGATGTCTATATAAACCACTGGACCATGCAAAGCGTTCAGTAAATAAAATACGAGTAAAGATGACGCGTTTGAGGGCAGACTGGCCAAACAGTGACGTTACACGCGGATCTCAACACTGCACAACACATTCATCAAAAAAGATCTCGTGGATCCCTATATACGTCATAACTAGCCCTAGTACGGGGGTATATAGCCATGGACGTAAATGGCCGGCTTAAGGCACAGGATCCCAATTGTCATCCCCATTACGTGGTCCCCAGAAGTCGCCAGGCCGAGAGCTAATGGCAGTTAAGCACATCTTACACGTGCCGACAAACGTGACACAATGAATCCAATAATGAGTCCGCTAATAAGCCTGCCTAATTCTGCATGTAGGCTGCTATTTACCACCACGGCGGAAGGCTAAAACGCACCCATACAGCTCAACATAGGTGTCAATTTCCGCCGGGTTGGGGGTGCTCAAGCTCTTTAGATTCCCCGCCGGCTCGGCTGGCTTGGCTTTGGAGCCCCAACAGACGGTGCGGGTCAAGGTCACCGCTAAGGCAGCGGCGGATTTGCTGCGCCCGGGCAGTGGGCACCCTCAATTCGGTGAAAATCGACACCCATGCAGCTCAACATGACAAAACGCTGCATACAAGCGCACGTCCTCGCATTTAATTGACGCATTTAACTGCGTCACTAACCTCGTACACTGTACAACACTGGTGAGATGACTGTCCGAAGGAAACTGCCGACTTTGGCTGGCAACATTCAGGGTTGGTGACTTATGTACTGAGTTCGGCTGGCTGACGGCGATGTGACTTCAGGACCGGTTGATGAACGGGCCATCCTAGCCCCATACTACAGGAGCCCAGCTGGTCTTGGCGAGCGGCGGCGACTGGACGAGGCTGGACCCCTACTACAGGAGCCCAGCTGGTGCTGACGAGCGGCGGTTACTGGACGAACGGGTCAGCCTGGACCCCTATTGCAGGAGTCCGGCTGGTCTTGGCGAGCGGCGACGACTGGACGAGGCTGGACTCCTACTGCAGGAGTCGAGCTGGTCCTGTCGAGGAAATAGTTCACCTTTAACATGGGATTTTAAACTGAGATAGCAGTCTGATAGAGCAGATTTGTGTATGCCTTATATTTGAACCGTTTGAGATATTCACCTTTTATCAGTGAATATTGGTGCTTAAATTAATGTTCTAGTGCTCATTTACAGCAAGCAGAAACCTCTTCAACACACACAGTGGCCAATCAGCGATGAGAGCACTTACAGGAGCAGAATCCCTTGCAGCTGATAGGTTGTTCAGCTGTAAGTGTTCATAACTATCATTAAAATAATGAAATCCCTTTAGAAGAAGTGTGTAATTCCAAGTTAGAATACATTTAAATTTTATTCATCACATTTTTAACACACCTTTTTAAATTTTATTTATCAAGTTACTCACAGAAGGTGAACAATTTCTTTTAACACTTACCTTGCTTCAATGGTGACATGTAGCTCTTGCAGCAGAGAAGGCACAGCATTTGGCTGCAACTTCAAATATTTACTTGTTGCTATCAATTATTCAGTTTTGAAATGCATACAGGTAGGTACAATGAATCTTGGGTTCTCCTGTAAGAATGCCGACCGCAGAAGCAGAAGTTCATCCAAAGCTTGCGCCTGAAAAAGGGCCAGGTTTAATTATCATTATACCATAATCACATTTATGCCTAATTTGTAAGAAATAGGTTTAGGTTAGCAGAAATAGGTAAGGTTTTGACTAGACCCCCTGGGCCCTGGGTCACAACAGGAGATGACCCCCGTGATTGGTGGGACCACCAGGCACCAGCACTGGCACAGTCCGTTCTGACCACCGCACACCTATCAGCCACATTTAAAATGCACTACACTACATCCCCCACCACCTGACCACACCAGACCAAATCTGCACCGCGCTACACAAAATCCGCACTGCACCAAGCTAAATCCACGCCACACCAAAGCCTCACCAGCCGGACAAGCCAGCACAGACGAGATCTTGTCGAAATTGCCATGCTTTGCAGAGTGCATACTGGCCTACCTGAACCTGACCTTACCCAGCATATGAGCCTGACTGTCCTTAGCACTGGGAGCTCATTGAGACCAGGCCCCACAAGCCTAGTGGCCTCCTGAAACCTGATTTCCATATGGGGTGAGCTATTTAAGAATGGTGATCGGATATCGAACGTGAGACAAGACAGCAATGAGCAGTGGGCGGTTCATGCAACCATAATCATGTTTCCTTACCACAAGTATCAAAGCAAAATCAAAAATAGCTACCTATCGAATTCAAATTTCACTGGAACCTCACCTGCATGGATCTTAAGTGAAAGGATCTTGATGCATCTGCACGAAAGATACATCTTGATCCACTCATCTCAATCTTGTTTTTCTGCATCCAGGGCATGCAACACTTCTGGTCAAGGCCGTATATAGGACATCGCTTCTGGTATTTTTGGCACCACACTCGACTGCTGAGCTCAAATGCAAATTTGGATTGCAATCACGGTCATAAAATACTGAATATTGAATCGCAATGTATGTTCAGTCGATGTACCCCTCGTTCGATGTCTCTCAGACGACGAAGATTGTACGTCGTCCGGCCAATCCCGTTCTAGATCAACGGGGGCTCGGCTGCAATTATGGAATGTGATTGGCCGAATGGCGTAGAATCTTTGTCGTCCGAAAAACATCGAACAAGAGTAATGTCGCTACTGCGCCATTGTTGCATCGAATTCGCCCCATAGAAGCACGTGTTAACTCTCTCCCATAGGGCCCTGGGTTGACTCTCTCCATAGGGTCCTGGGTAAACTCTCCCCTTGTCTATTTTCTTTAAACGGGGATAGTTTGGACAACAAAATATTTTCGACCTCAAAAAAATTAAAACTTAATTTTTGATGTACCTCATTGATGCAAAACATCAGAAAAACATTAGAAATTAAGTCAAAGAAACCGATTATTTATAAATGGACAGCTGACGGCATGCCTCCCGTGTCCCCTGGCTTGAAGCTTCGGCTCCGTGTTACCTTAGTATTCTATGACCGTGGAAAATACATAGAAAATGTATGTCTCAACTGCGCCAAATATACAGACAGTTATATACCTACATGTGACGTCATGATTAGCCCGACCAATCAGAAGCAAGTTGTTTTCAGCCACAAATAATTAATTTCTGAACTAACTAGGCATTTTTTTAACAAAGTGATTTTAAATTAAATCATTAAAAATTCTGAGCTTTTTTATTTTACCAAAACATACAGAGCATGCAGATAGGTCCCAACCCTATTGTGGCGACTCTAGTGGCGATTGCAGCCGACTGTTGTCCACGGTCCATCGGTCACGTGGTCTACACACCAGACGGTCCCCGGTGGTCACGTGACTGTTATGTTACTTATGTGTGTTCAGTGGCGTACGTCACGTGTCCGATGCTCTGTGACAGCGCTCTCGAAACGCTGTGTTTGTGACACTTCGGCAGATGCGCTGGCATTCGTGTGGTCTGGTTTTCTCGAGGACAACTGATTTCGCCACACGCTGCCCGTAGGTATGCTGTTTGGACCATTAAATGCCTGCAATCCGCCATTGATGAATACCGTTGAAATTCAGTCTGGTTTTCAAAGAGTCGTTCGTTGACCATGCTCATACACTAGCATCAGCTGTAGGTATTCTATTTATCGGCGGTCTGAGCTGCCTTTGGTGACCTGAGAGGTATGGATGGCCGCATTTTCGGCCGACACCCGAGCCGTGATTCTCCGTAAGACGGACGGCCGGCGAGCGCCTCCGAGATTTACCGCTCTGCCCTCCCCGCCCCGCCCCGCCCCGCGGCGGTACAGCTGAATGGGTAATGGGCGGCCGTCCGTCTTACGAACGCCCAGAGATGAGAGCTTAAGGATGATGCACAGTCTCGGCCCGGCGAGTTATGCGGGGTTCTTAGACTTTCGGGTCGTAGTGTTTTGCCAGGCTCTGCTGTGATATACACCAGACACAGATATAGCCGATACAGGGTGAGCGTTTGTGGGATGAGCGTCAAAGTAGCGCGCTTTTTGTTTCTGGATTAGTTTGTGCTGGAAAGAGGTATATTTACATGGAGCCACAACTGCCACAGAGAGAATCGCTTACACGTTGTGATGCGTTCTTCTTGTTGCGTGCTGGACATGCCGTTACTTTGTATTTAGCTGTTGTAGTTTTTGTTGCTAAGAGACCTTTTTAAATGACCCTTTTCAACATTGTTCTTTGCGTTTCACACCGGGCACCTGGAATGCCAGCCACGCTTCAGCCGCGGCAGTTTCCTTACAGCGGATTACAACCTGCTTTTGAATTTATGATATTCCATAAATAGCCATGGCTTAGTGTCGGCAATATTCCATAGAGGCGGGGTTTGCAGGAAAGTGCGTTATGAATAACGCATTTCTCTGGCATTCATTGCGAACACTATGTGGAGTTCATTTACTTATGGAGTTTGGGGGCACTGCTTAATAGCATCCCCATCCGCTTTTATATTTCATGTTCTATCGAGGTTCTGTTTCTTTGCTTTGCTAAGCTTGTGCGGACACTCTTGGTCCATGATGAAAGTTTTTTATGAAGCGAATTTTTAGCAAGAGCTAAGAAAGCTGAATTAGAAAATCACGATTACCTAATTTTAGTGTATCAAAATGTATGATTTATTTATACAAAAAAAAGAAAGCTCGCTGTACTGGCGGAAAACCTCCCTAGTGATTGGGTGCTGCACCATTTTGCTGTCAATTGACTGCTCCCATTTTTCACAGATGCTGAAATCCAGGAATGGTACAAGGGATTCTTGAAAGACTGTCCAAGTGGAAACCTCAGCGTAGAAGAATTTAAGAAAATATATGGGAATTTCTTCCCATATGGAGACGCGTCAAAGGTAAAATAATGTTTGTGGTGTGTTTTCTTTGATTTGCTGTTTAAATCATCTTCGATCGATAAACATCCACAATATCGTGTTAGTAGTTGGTTTATTCAAGTAGAAAAGGGTTTGGGTTGGCATTTGCATTTGCAACTTCAAGTGCTGCCTAATGTAGGTATACTTTTGTGCGAGCTGCATCAGCGCACAGGCTCCAACGCTGGCACTAAAATCAGTCTTCCTACATTACCTTGACCCTGATTTGTGTCCTGTGATCTCTGATATGTGACCTGCTGCCTCCTACATCATACATGTGATACGTGACCTTCGACATGTGCTATGTGACCCCCGCTGACCTCTGACCTGCCCCCCTCCTCCCGCAGTTTGCCGAGCACGTGTTCCGGACGTTTGACGCCAACGGCGACGGGACGATCGACTTTCGGGAGTTTCTGTGCGCGCTCTCGGTCACTTCGAGAGGTCGACTCGAGCAGAAACTCAAGTGGGCCTTCTCCATGTACGATCTGGACGGCAACGGCTACATCAGCCGGCCAGAGATGCTGGAGATCGTCACGGTGAGCTGGCATCATCATCATCGTCATCCTCCTCATTATCACGAACAGCAACATCCTCAGGATCACTGCTTAACTTCACAAAAGCGAAACAAGCTGTAAGGTTTATAAGGACCTGTTGATTGTTTGAATTGGACAAATTAATTCGTATATGATGTAAGATAAAAACACCAAAACCACCCAACGTTTCGTGTTATTCACTTTTTCAAGGGTGATATGACACATTTTACCTACAGAGTCAAGTACGTTTTTTCGGTTTCGTTCGAATATAGCGCGGGCACTTTTTCACAAATTTCCTCTGCCTTGAAAAAGTGAATAACACGAAACGTTGGGTGGTTTTGGTGTTTTTATCTTACATCATATACGAATTATAAGGACCTCTTCTCTTGCTGTGGTATTCCCTGTTGGTGTATCGTTGTCTAGAATCCTATCTATCGTCGCCCGCCATATGTCAGTTGGCAGCCGTCATATGTGCCCAGGTGACGTATTTGTCCAGCTGACGGTAGCCGTCACATGTGTCTACCAGCTGACACGAGCGGCTCGGTCCGACATGATTGGCAGAATGATGATACACGAAATAGTCCGTCTTGTTGGGTAGGGGTACTCAGTGTCGCGGGGTGACTTGAGAATTATTTTACAGGCGATGACTGTCTAATCGGGATGGTTACACTTGCACTCGTTAAGCATACGCACATTTTTCTGCAAGTTATTATTTTTAACTCAAATGCAGACCCACATGAACAAACACCTCATTATTCTAAACACAGGCCACTTCGCTGTCACCCCGCTCCATTTAGCTCGTACGTAACCAATTCTACGTGTCCGCTGCATCGAATTGATATTTAGTACCGTGACAGGTGCACCCGTATGTCCCAGATACATTGAGCTGATTTCCAACTAGCAGCTGTCCGCCTCTCATTTACCCATACGCCATGCTGACGCAATAGCCCATGCTGAACACGATGTCGTTTTGCGTATTACTTGCGCGAATGGTTTGTACATGTCAGTTTCACGCAGCGAGCTGGCTGGAACCGAGGCTGATGCATTGCTGAATTTAGATATCTGTGTCCTGAATAAAGCAGTAAATATGTGTGTGCGGGAAGGGGGATGCATTTAATTTGTTGGTCACTCCACCCTGTAGGATAGTGTTTTTATTTTATCGTTTGACAGTCACACAACTGTAACAAATTCTTTTCTTTTTTGTTCTGTGATCCTCGGCGTTTTGCTCTTTGACATTGACCGTCCTGTGACCTTCAATTTTATGTGACCCTGACAGCCATGTGACCTTGATCGCTATATGACCTTGACCGTCATATGACACTAACCGTCCCCGTCGTCTTTGGCAGGCAATCTACAAGATGGTCGGCTCCGTCATGAAGATGCCCGAGGACGAGTCCACGCCAGAGAAGCGCACCGACAAAATCTTCCGGCAGATGGATAAAAACCACGACGGCCGGCTCAGCTTAGACGAGTTTATCGAGGGCGCCAAGAGCGACCCGTCCATCGTGCGACTACTGCAGTGCGATCCCCAATCTCAGTAGTGTATACGGACTGGAGGACTGGATCTGGGTGTGGCCGAGCCCCTGTCGCTGCCAAAGAGCCGAACTCAGCACCTCTGGATGGTGGTGGCCGGGTTTGGGTGACTGCTGGACGCTGGGCCTGAGGGCGATCTGGGACTATATGCGGTCTGAGGGTGCCCCAGAAGACTGCCAGAAGGGCCATGGCGCGCGCCGCTGGTGCCGCAGCCTTGGTGATGTGGTGCTGGTGACGTGGGGACTGCTGGTGCCCTCTGCGGCCCAGCACAGTGCCAAGTTCTCGCAGTCGTGTCCCGGTCGGGTCCAGTGATCGAGGCAGCTTGCGTGGTGACGCAGCGTGTGACTGGTGGCGTCCTCTATCTCAGTCGGGTGTGTCGTGTGGCGCTACCTGTTGTGGTGATGCGTATCGTGGCGTCCTCTATCTCAGTCGGTTTCACGCTGCTGCGCCATCTATCAGAGCGGTGGGCCGGCCGTCGGGCGTGCGGGCGGGACGTGTGCCTTATTTAGTTGGGCGTTTGGAGGGGGTCGTGGGCCGAACGGGTTCATCTCAGCGGGGTGGGAGCGTCGACAGTGACCGAGTCAGATCTGGTGACGCGCGGTGCCCTGCGTCCGCCGGACAGCGTGGGCGACAGCGTCTAAACGACTTGAGAAAACGTTACCTTGTGTTCCGCTGGGCGTCCAACGCACAGAGCGTGTTTATTGTTCAATTATATTTTTGTTGATATTATTCAGTAGCTTTAGTTTATTTAAAACACCTCGAGAGCGGACATACATGAATCAGTCACAAATGTGGGCCGTCACTATGGGAGGGCGTCCAGGCTCGGGTCTGCCGTCGTTTTTCACGTGTTTTGGCGACTTTGTACGCCCCTCTCGGGGCAGCGGTCGGCTCCGGGCGGCCCTCAGTCCGCGGCGTGGGACCGTCCTGGCGACACCGGCCGGGCAGAGCGCGCCGCAGCCTCTACTCCGTAGCTAGCGGCCCCATTGCCGTGTTGTGTCTGCCCCTGTGCTCGTGACGTGCAGTCTTGTTCCGCCGGCCAGCCCTGTTGAATGGGCGATCACACTGCTGGGAGCGCCATTGTCCTATTTATGCAGCGCGCCGGCCCGGCGGACGGCCGGCGGGGCCCTGCGGTACTGTCCAGGGGCGGTACTGAGGTGGTCCTGGCGTCCCTGTAACCCTCGCCGCCCGCGACTACCGCCGCGGTGCGCCCGCCCGGCCGCCTGCCGGGCCGGCCGCTGCCCGCTGCCGCCTACTCTCACAGTTCACTGGTTCGCACCGTCTTTCCTTGCCGAATAAAGGTGAATTGAAAGTGATCCTACCCTGTGTGTGCTACTCTGGAATTTCGGTGTCGATGGTGGCCGATTTTTCTTCTTCTTTAGCTTGTTACAACTTACACAAAGTACACATAGGATCGACTTGAAACTTTCACAGAGCATAGCCCTTCTGCTTAAGAATACGTGGCCTGAACCAGCCTGACAGTTTGACCCTCAATATACTCAATATATTATTTCATCATATACTCAATTCACTCAATATACCCTGGTTTGACCTACAGAGGTTAACAAAGGTATCAACCCCAAATTTGCATAGCAGATTGTTTGTTGCCCACCTAAAGGAGCTAGAGCGCCGAAAATGGCACGAAACGCCTCGCTGGGACCTGGATCTACTTTTCCACTATCGATTTTATCTCTAAGGGTCACGTGGTGACTAGGTTATGTACGGTTCAGGTCGTAAAAGGCTTGCACAGAAGTTCTTGAATGTACGAGTAAGCAAAGCTGCAATCCCAAGTGTATCATTTGATAGCCCACTGGCACTATCCATTAGACCGTAGTATATAGCTATTCCTGTAAACGTATAGCGAATAGGCGACTTTCGTAATTCGTTTGACCTCAACACTGTAAATTGTAAAAGAAGAAATGCATTGAAGCCCAACTTCAGTTCGGACTAGGTCCTGCCCGACCAAAGAGCCTCGGATCCACATCAAACTCGCGGACACCAGAAGCCTTGTAGAAAGTCCGTGGCCCAAACCATTCGGCGTCCCTCGCTGAAAATAGCTCTAAACTTACCTTCAGAGGTCTGGTAGGAAAAACTCGCCGATTTTGCGCCGATAGGTGGATACGAGGTGTCCCAAAGCCGGACTGAATCTGGAATGAATATAATGGACATGCCGTCTTGATGAACATGCCGTAATTCAAAGAAAGGCAATCTCAATCGACGGTTTCGTTTTACACACCAGCTCGCGATGATTGGTGCGTTTGACTGACCTTTAGCATGTCACTGACGTGGGCGGGGCCAGCGTCGAATCCGGCCAATCCGGTGTCGGCGCGGCCGCTGAGGCAGCGGCTGTCTTTGGCTGTGCCGTGAGTGTCCTCGTTCTCACCGTTTGACCGCGAACAGGGAAAGGCTGGAGGTGACTGTCTGGCTGTCGGAGGACGACAGGGGAGCGGTGTGCCGGAGACGATAGACGATATGTGTGGAAGATAGATGGTGTGTGCTTTGCGCATATATATATCGCATATATGTATGTAATGACGTGAACGGAAGATGTTCGTCATTTTCAATAGTAACATCAGGGATGATGAGAAGTCAGGACAATTTATTTTCACCTTTAACCCGCGCCGTGGGGGGGGGGAGGGGTTACGCCTCCCCCTCAGGTTTTACGCGAATGTCTCAAAGCGCCGCCGTTTCCGGCACATATTTTCTGCACATGTTGTAAAACCTTCAGACCCGGGTCGTCCGAGGTCAGGTCACCAGGTCACGTCAAGTCACCTTACCTCAGAAAACGTTCCAATACTCGCTCTAGCTACACCGACTGAACGATCGCTTTTAAACTTTCAGCGATTGATAAAAGTAACAGTTTGTATGCATGCACATGCATGTATATATCGGAGCTTCGATATGTGTGACCTAAGGTCAGGTCAATTTGGAACCCCTCCACTGGGTATAGTCAATGGGAGAACATTGAAATGCGCCTCTTTTGGGCGAACATCGTTCTAAACTCTCCCAAACGTCGGCTAATTGGTAACCATGACACATTGAATCGGAAAATGGAACCCGTGACCCCTCTTTGTTCCCCTGAGGTCATCTCAGGTCATGTAAGGTCCCAAGCAGTTTTTTTGACAATAACTCTTGATAAAGGCGTACTATGTAGATTGTAGAGCCATGAAAACACCTCGGATGTGTTTAGCTCAACGATACGGATCGACTGATATGCAATGTGACCTTTTTCGGTCAGGTCATGACCTTGACCTGAGGGCAAATTTTTAAGAAGATGGCATTTCAAGTTCAAATTATAGTTCATTCGACGCGTCTCGACGAGAAAAAAAAAACGATGCTGGTAAAGTGAAGTTGTAACTCTATAGTCAAATTTATTACCGAAAAAAAAAATCCGCAAAAACGGCTATTTTCCCAGTCCCATTTCGACCATTGCATCCCAAAAAACAGACCAATATACCTAGCATACACCGCCTACCTATCCAACGTCAGGACTCATGGTGCCGGGCTTCTACTGTCGTTCCCTACTGTCGTACTTTCCACACATATCGGTCATTCCAGCACCCATGTTCGGTATGGATCAGTCCCACGAGCCTCAATATTTAATACAGCCGACAATGCGTGCTGGCGGGGAGTTCCACGCCATGCGGTCCTGTACCGTGCCGCACATAGAAATTAACCCGCGCCCCGCTGGGCTATTCAGCCATACGCGCCCTGCTGGGGGGGGGGGGCAGATTCTGCCCCCCCCCCCGTCTAACTTCCGAACCGATGGTCGTAGAAAGACGGGGAAAACGGCAATCGAAAGCTCTCAACAAGGCGGATCTTAAGAGCCTAATTTTGTTTGCTTAAGTAGGTCAGAGGTCAGGTCAAGGTCAGGTCAAGGGTACAAAATGCAAGTTTCTACAGTATCGGCCTTGCACCGTAGTTGCCGAAGAATGGACAGAGAATGATTGCCCAAAACGTGTTCTTAGACTACCAAGACAATATTCGTTGCACACAATGTCATTCAAAGGTCAAGGTCAAGGTCAGGTCAGGTCAGGTCAGGTCACCAAAAACAAAATATAGAAAAGGGCATGTGCGACACATGTTTTATGGGTCATTTTACTCATGGAATTCAATAGGCACACTCAATAAGTGATATGGACCACCTCTGGATGAATTTCAGGTCGAGGTCAGGTCAAGGTCAGGTCAAGTGAGGTCAAATTTTGAAGTTGGTTGTCAAGGCCTAAAAAGGTGTCTATCCGATGCAGTTTTTCACGGCGAATCGAATGGTGCTATTTTTGTTTCCGTACGAGGTCTAGAACTTCCAAAAATCATTTTTCAAAATTTGTGTGTGTCGTGACGTCATAAAATTTTGAATAACTCCCACATTTTTGAACCGATTCTTCTAAAAATTGGTATGTAGGTGCACATAGACCACTTCTTATATTCGGTTTTTTTTCGACAAACTCAAAATTTTGGATTTTATAAATATTTTCCCAAAAAAGTCAGTTTTTTGGAAAAATTCTGGCCAAAATCCAAAATTTTCAAAACATCGAGATAGCCATTTGATAAACAAAGTAGAATCACGTATAACCTTTTTTGTTACGTCTTGATTCCTTTAAAAATGAAGATGTTAGCGGCGTTTGAAATTTTGCCGTTTTTGAGGCGAAAATGGCGAACATGACGTCACTAAAACGTCAATTTCTCAAAAAATTTCCGACGGATTTCGCTCAAATTTTCAGGGAGCGTGTCAAATTGATGTATGATAAGGTACTGAAAGTTTGACGTCGCTGGCGTAACGCGTTTAGAAGTTATTGGCGAAAAACGGGAGGGGGGGCAGATTCTGCCCCCCCCCCCAGCGGGGCGCGGTTTAAGACTTTACACCACAGCACTGCAATGCTACCAACGATAGAAGGAAACCACGCAATTATGCCTACATATGCGGTATATTTTATTATTTACTTTGTATTATACTCTTTACTTTCCATCGCCCCTTCTTCATATGCTTACCTATGTCTAGATCTAAAACATGAATATAACTATGTAACATTGCATATTTCCCTTTTTTAAATCCTTTCTCCTTCCCACCACGGCCGTGCAGCAGTGAACACTGTCCTGCGGCCGACTGCAGCCGGGTAGCGGGGTACGTGCTACTGCACCGTTCGGCATGTTTCCACCCTATAAATCAGACACCCGGTGGGCCTTACAGCACTACCTCCACAAAGTCGGTCATACGTGTACCGACCATGAAATGGCCTGTAGCGGAAGGAGACCATGGGGGGCAGGCGGCGACCCATAGAAATGTCGCCGGCCGAGCCGCTGAGGTTACTGCAACAGAGGCGCCTCCAGGAGTGAGGATATGAGGACTGCAGTGGCATAGATCAGCAGCAGAGGCGCCGCCAGGAGTGAGGACAGGATGGCTTGTTTGTTTTGTTGGGTTAGGCCCTTTCGGTCCATTAAAGGGACTATCCCACCTTCTAAAATGTTGTTAAAACCAGTTAAATTGTGCCCGACTTTATAGATTGGATGACCAGGAACACGGCTCTGGCATTTATTTTTTCATTAAACATCTTAGGCTTCCCATATTCCAAACACAAACTTTCAAATATGTGACGTCACAGCCCAAAATTACCTCCTTCCCCAGGCCACATTACTGTCATAAAGCTGATTCTTTTTACTCTGTAGGCACCACAACAAAGTTCAGACCAAGTTTTAAGCGATTTTTCAACGAACAAACCCATTTAAATCAGAATGACTAAACGAGGTGACGTCACACTAACGGTCGCTCCATGTTGAAGATAGGGCCTTGTACAAGGCCCATTTTCAAATGAAGGGAACGAATTTCTTCAACACCAAGAGGCCGCGGGGGTTGCAACCTAGATAGATAGTGGTTTCTGAACCTCGCCGCAAACTTGGCTATCTCAACTCAAACCCCATGTTAAAGGTGGGATAGTCCCTTTAAGACCATTTCAGAGCCGGGAGGATGATAGAATGTAGGGGGAGACATTGGTCTGGGCAGGCACCCTAGTGAGTCGCCGGGGCTGAGCCCGTCCAGAGGACAGGCCACCCAGCCCCAAGGCACTCACTGCACCCGGCTACGGGGTGCGCTCCCTCGGGAGCAGCGGTGCCGCTCCAAGGGAGCAGCCCGCATGAGATAAAGTTGCCTGTCCAGCCCGGAGGGGTTTGTGGCGTGGAGGAGAAGGATTTCAGTATCCTGAGGATAGAAGCATGGAACGGTGACAGGATGGCTGGGCCCTGCTGTTTAAGTACCAGGAAGCGGAGCGGCGGGTAGCGGCGTAAGGTAAAACAGGGTCCTGCTCCAGCTGACGACATAAGTTTCATCCTTAATCAATTTCACTACACTTTTCGAGTGGCTCGGAACCTCAGGTAATTGAATTGGACTCACGGAAGGTACGCGTTATGCTGTTGTGACCGAGTTCGCAGGCGCATAAGATCTTGAAGTGTCTGCGATTATAAATGTACCTATTATGTTCCACATACATATGTATATTCAAGTTCAGTTGATTCAAGGCTCGTGATTACTATCCAACTGTGTCGGTCGATCCACAGTCCATTTAGTACCGGGATTGAGTTTTGAGACCCATCGCTCACTTGAAATAATACCTAATAATAATAATTAAAATAATAATAATAATAATTTGGAGGACGGCAAGCTGAGGCCGACAGACCATGCGATCGCGTTCCTCATACTCGTAGCTAGCCTTCTAACCTGAGGTGCACGACATTTTTCTCGCCGATCTACCTCCTGACGCCCCCCCCTTGCTCGTTAGGTGGGCCGACCAAGCTGAGGACGGGGGTATGTGCGTGTTTGGGGGGTGCACCGACTAGGGGTACACTACACCGACTGTGCCACCAGTCTGTCGGTTTAGTGCAGACCACGGTACGACACAGCGCGGGCCAACGCGTCCGCCGCTACCGCCAAGTGTGGCCCTATCGGTGAAATAGCTGACTGGCTCAGCGCACGTCAGCGCAGGTGAGTGTGCACTGTGCAACCGCCCCACCGTGGGGACTTTTGCGATCCTAGCACGACATAAGTGGCAAATACGAGTATTTTGATATCCACTTTCTTTATATTCTTTCTACGCAGAATTGTCCAGTGTATCCGAATCCGACCTTAAATCGCTTTAAAAATGATGACTTACACATCAAAATACGTCACAAAGTGAAGGGTTGCGCTGACTAGCACCGTGCTCCTAGGATAAGGCGAAAAATTACATGACGACGGAACGCCTGCTCACTCGTTTAATCAAGCACCAATTCGATGTTGCGACATGTTTTTATAATCTGTATTTAATGAGGAATACGAGCATATGCATGAAAAGTTCGAAAAATAATCCAAAGGTATGATTTTTGAATGAAATACAAAAAATGTTAACATGCCACTTGTCTCGGAGATTTGACTCAGCAAATCATAGCCTTACAAAGTGAGTTACGCGGTGTTACGTGTGGAAACACATATCAAAATATTCTCCCATAAATTCTGCATTGGAATCAACTCTTATCTTTTGCCCACTTTTGCCCAAACAGCTACTACGAGACATCAAAGCAGAAGATGTCGCGTGACTCCCAGCGCTCCGCCGCGCTGCCCGGCGCCGCGGCGGTCAGCTGACTGCGGCGTACCGCCGCAGGAGTTACGCGTGGAAACACATATCAAAATATTCTCCCATAAATTCTGCATTGGAACCAACTCTTATCTTTTGCCCAATTTTGCCCAAACAGCTACTACGAGACATCAAAGCAGAAAATGTCGCGCGGCTCTCAGCGCTCCGCCGCGCTGCCCGGCGCCGCGGCGGTCAGCTGACTGCGGCGTGCCGCCGCAGTAGTGTCGTGCTAGGAGGGGCAAAGACCCCACAGTGCGCCCCCCCCCCCCCCCGCTGCACGCGAGGAGTGTATCGACGTCTCCATTGTGCACAGATTCCCAGCAGGTGACAAGAGCCATCGACCAGTTGTGGAGAGATTTACAAAAGTGAGTGGAAACGTGTGAGTGAGTGAAAATGTAGAAAATGTGAGTGTATCTGAAACTCTGCGAGATGTCCCCAATGACACTCAGATTCCCCAGCTAGTCTTTGCGCTAGCAGTCGCTGATTGAATGGTGAAGCTTATGCGGCTAAAAGGCGACGACTCTTGCTGGACATCACTCAACATCAGGAGGGCAGCAGATAAAAAAATGAATGAGTGTGTTATCGTGGATAGTGTATACCTGGTTTTATCAATATTACCCCTCGCATGTGTGCGGCGTTTGCCAGCTTCTAATGTGTAGGGGGGGGGGGCGGTTGGACCCCCCTTGCCGTTTGGCCCCTGGTTGGGCTACGGAAAAAACGAGCGTGTTGCCCGTGACGGGAGGAAGCCGATGATACCCAATTTTAAGGTCCTAGGTCATTGGTTGACCTTCCAGGTCAGGTCAATGGCCCAAAAATCGGGAATATCGGGACCTGTTAGAAAGTCGTAAACTGTGGCTGCTAAGGGGCTTTTCGGGGTGCTGATCACGAATATCGTGCTAGTTTTGATCACAGATGATGTCTTTAAGCATTTGGACCAGGTCGGGTCAGGTCAGGTCAGGTCAACCAGTAGGGGTCGTGACGGTTATTCGTAGTACGTGTCAACCGTCTGTGGCAGGTTCGTAACATGTTACGAAGGCACCAAAACTACTTCGTTAATTAATGTTCAAATAGTTTCTAAATTCGAATTCAGGTCCAAAAACTAGCCTAGAAACATGTATAGCTCGAAAAAGTGAACCGAGGTCACCAAAGGCCAATGACCTGACCTGACCTTCAGGTGACCTTGACATCCACCCAAATGCATGGGAGCAGCATCAAATCACATGTTTGAACGTTTGAAACCACGAGAAGCTTGCAAACGCGCGACTTATGTGAGCCGACATATGCCGAATCGCGATTCCGGCCAAACATGTGTTCGAGAAATAGGTCACAGGTCAAAGGTCACTTGGGTCAGGGTCATGAAATTTTCAGAGTAGGTGTAAAATTGATCAACTCGAGAGTACTGAAAGTTTCATTGCAATCAAACGATTTTTACGTGAGTTACTCGCGAAAAACCATGGGGGGTCCTTCCGACCCCCCCCCCTACACATGCGAGGGTTACATGATCACGAAATTTTTTCTAAAAAATTTCAGGCAGGCTGTCTTGTTTCCTTCATTTTTCTGCCCATCAATTGCTAAGACAACATCCACATGATCATTCCGCCATCAACAATGAGATAGCGTCAGCTTGAACAAAGATGGTCATTTGAACGTGTTTCTTCTCCCGCACATGGGCAAGTCAAAACGCCAATGCGGGCGAGGAAACGCGTTCAAACATACATTGTACAACAAACATTGTATATGTGTCCGTCTGGTGTCCCCAGATGTGTCCGTCTCGTGTCCTCAGATGTGTCCGTCTCGTGTCCTCAGATGTGTCCGTCTCGTGTCCTCAGCTGTGTCCGTCTGTGTCTTCAGATGTGTCCGTCTCTGCACTCTGTCAGATGTGTTCGTCTCTGCTCTGTTATACCTATATGTCCATCTTTGCTCTGCCAGATGAACCGCTCTCCGTCTCTGCTGCGTCAGCTGCTGTGTCGCCGCTGGATCTGGCATCAGCTGTCTCCTCTGCTCGTCTTTGCTTTCTCTCTGCTTCTGCTCTTTCACGTCACCACCATCCGCAATCCGTATGAGGAGAGCCAGACGGCGCAGGAAGCACCCACCCCCGGCCTTCCGCAGCGAGAGGGCGCTTCAGAGCGGCGCCCAGGAGGGAGGGTGGAGCGGGTCGTGGGGGCTGAGGTGACTGAGAAGCCCCCGCCGCCGCCCCCGCCTCCCCTCCAGCGGCTGCCGTCCATGGGTGGCAGCTGGGCGAACCCCAAGCAGTGGATGGCCTATCCGCGGGCGGTGGTGGCCGAGCGGGAAGCGGCACTGACCGGCGCCCGGCGGGTGACGCTCGCCACACAGGCCTCACTGGACCGGCTGGCTCTGCTCCCCGAGCTGGTCAACCACTGGGACGGCCCCGTCTCCGTGGCGCTGTTCACACCTGACGTGGAACACCCGCTGGCAGCTGCGTTCGTGGCCTACCTGCGCCGCTGTCACGCAGTGATCCGACAGAGAGTGACGTTCAGCCTGCTGGTGCCGGTGAACCGACCTCCGCGGCCGCTGGGCGGCTCTGGCCAGTTCGCCTCGTCTCCGTGCGGCGCCACGCGCGAGACGCTCTCGTCTGTGCTGCGCCGGCGGCCGGCCAGCGTCACCGCCTGGCGGCAGAAGATGCCCTATCCGCAGAACACGCTGCGTAACCTGGCGCGGAACGCCTCGCTGACGGAGTTTGTGTGGGTGGTGGACGTAGACGTGGTTCCGGTAGCCGGTGCCGCCAGCGCGCTGGACGAGTTCCTGGTGTCGCGCGCAGCCCACTCCTGCTGGCGCTGTGTGTTTGTTGTGCCAACCTACGAGGTGGATGAGAGGGAGAGGTTTCCGGAGAGCGCCGAGCGTCTGTTGGAGCTGGTGCGGAAGAAGAGGGCGCGCCCGTTCCACGAGAAGGTGCTCATCCATAACCAGTTTGCTACCAACCACTCCAGGTAGGTACGAGACTTGAGAGCGGGGAACCTCATTGAGGTATCTTCAGGAAAGGCTAAGATTAGAAAAGTTGACTTAGTCAGGCCAACATGACACTCGCCTGACATTTCGATCAAAAGAAATACGTTACGGTTGGAAGAGCGGCATCCCTCGGCCAAATAATGGCGTTATTTGGCTGAGGGATGGCACCTACCTGACCGAGGGCCGGATCGAGAATCTTATACCTGATCTAGGGACGACAGCTATCTGACCGAGGGAGCGACATCTATCTGATCTAGGGAAGACAGCAGGGGCGGCGGATTCGGGGGGGGGCAGAGGGGGCAGCTGCCCCTGGCAAACTCGTGGTGGGGGGTGGGGCAAAAGTAAAAAGTATCTTTATGCCCCCCTCCCATAATTTGTGACATAAAACTTTGACAAGAAGCCATGTATTAATTGTGTTCGATCATCTGAAGATGTTATCAGATGCCCATATACTTTATCATACGTTGCCTTTCGACAAGCGCTTGGCGCCAAATTTTGGGTACCTGTAGGGAATTGATCGAAGTTTATTGTGATAAAGTTTCAAAAAGTCGGTCGGAAATTTTTGAGATATCGAGTTCTTAGTGACGTCATGATTTCTGAGTTTTCGACCAAAACGGCATATGTTAAAAAAATCATAAAATCACAGAACAGACATACAGACATGCCGTAAACGCCATTAGACTGTCAATACCATAAACAATCAAATGGCTATCTTCGATTATTGATTATCGTTCCGCATTTACCAAAATCTTGAACTGAATCTTGGCAATTTCTCGTGACTACTTCACGACCATGATACATGCATTTCTTAAATTGAACTTTTTGAGCCAAACACGTACACATATGATGAAATGAATGTCACCATCGTGTTCTACGTCCCAAATTACCCTTAAAACATGTGTCACAGGCTGCGAATATCAGTTTTGATTTTCGGGTATATGTGCCTACCCGGTTGACCTGACCTTAGGGGGCTTGACTGACCCCTACATGGAGCTGACACTCTTGTAGGCCTTATATGATGGATTGTGTACCGTTTTGACAGAGTTTATGACGAGAGGCGCCCATTGCGAAGTCCTGAAGTCCATGCTACTGAAAGCCCGATTTCAGATGTTTGACCTGACCTTGACCTGACCTGTGACCTCAAAATTCAACTTTCAAGTGCTCATCTGAAGCGTCTCGTCTCGTTCTTTCGTTTGTCGCCTCGTGTGTTTCGCTGCGCCTATTGGTTCTCGAGTTATCGGCTGGGGGCGTTTAACGCCCCCCCCCCCTCAGCAAACTGTGGGTGGCGAAATACCCCAGCAACTGCTGGGTTAAATGGCCGCTTTTAGGGGCGACGGATACGGGGCGGTAGAGGAAGCATCGTCACCTAAGAAACTTTTGGAGGAGTGGCAAACATATATTTTGCCCCTCCATAATTTGTGCCCTAAACCTGGGGAAAATTTCCTCACCTAATATTGTACCTATGTGCCCATACAGTTCGTCTTTACCGTCACTTTGGAATACATGTAAATGCCAACAATTTCCGCTTTAACCCGCGCCCCGCTGGGGTCTGCCGAGCAACGCGCCCTGCTGGGGGGGTGGGTAGAGCACTTCATGGGCCGGATAAATCCGTTATCCACGGATAAATCCGCGGACCGGATAGGATTGGATTCTAAATTTGTTAAAAAAGAACGGATATGGGCGGGCCGGATTTGGGAATTGAAGGTTGAACCCGGATCAAAACGGATCAAAATTTTAACATTCAACATTGAAGTTAAAAATTAACCTAATGTGTTAAGCGGCAGCAGAGGTTTGATTAAAGTAATAGGCATCATTTTATGACACTCACTTGTCACAAGACTTGTCTTCAAGTGGATAATGTATGCAATGTATGCATGGTTTTTGGAACCATGATGGTCTATGAGATGCATGGCTGTCTGGTCCCTTAGATTGAATTTGTTAGTCCAGTTTTGGGTGAAACCAGTTATTGGTGAAACGGATTATTACGGATATTTTTTGGAAGTTTGGCTGCAATACGGGCCATGGGTGGGCCGGATTCTAATATTCAAAGAAAGGCGGATAATGGGCGGATCTGGATATGACTTGCCGGATATGGGTCGGGCCGGATCCTAAAAAGCCTATCCGTGAAGTGCTCTAGGGGTGGGGGCAATTTGCTCCCCCCCTAAGATCTCAAGAACCACGCAACATAGCGACAAGCGGCAAACGGTGTTGGATAGCCCTACCAGGGAACTACCTTGTGACCCAATTTCATTGACCTAGGTCAAACCGATGACGTCACAGGTCAGGTCAAATGTCGAATTTTCGCCGCATTGGTGGGGAAATGTTCGTCGAGCACATATTCTGCTATTTGAGGTCACTGATACCAGGTCAGGTCACAGAGGTCAGGTCACTGAGGGTCACAATATAAAAATATCATGTGATGCACGGTTTATGGTCCATTGTATATGTCAAATACGATTATGTGAGTCAGGCAACCTTTTGGGTCAGGTTAGATTATATTCTGGTGAAGGTCGGGTCAAGGTCAGGTCAAATTAAGTCAACTTTCAAAGTTGATATTTTGCATAAAATGGGTATTGATTCGATGCAGCTCGTCACGGGGAATTCAATGGTGGTCTTTGAACTCAAAAATTGAGTTCAAAAATTTGACGTCATCAATTTTGAACGTTTTTTTGCTAATACTTGGCCATAAAATGAGGTATCGATCTAAAAATTGGTATGTAAATAGAAGAGGGTAGGAACTGTCACATTTATTCCGGGTTTATTATATTCGGAAAAATTTTGGGATTTTTTTTTGCGTTTTTCGAAAAAAATCAATTTTTTGAATTTTTGAGGGTCAAAACCCCCCAAAAATTGAAAATCCAAGATAGCAGTTTTGTAGCGCCGCCTTTTGTCTACACGATCATATAAAGAACTTTGAAATTGCAGCGCCACCGTTTTTGGTACACCTGTTCATACATCATTTCCGCACATGTTGTGAAAATCACATACCCGGGTCTTCAAGGTCAGGTCACCAGGTCACGTCAAGTGACCATAAGTCAATGGGAGAAAATTGAAATGTGCCTCTTTTGGACGAATGTCGTTCAAAACGCTCTCAAACATCGGTTTATGCGTAAACATAACACACTGAATCGGAAAACTGCACCTGTGACCCCTTCGTATGCCCCTGAGATCATCTCAGGTCATGAACGGTCACCAGCAGTTTTGTGGCCATAACTTTTGATGGAGACGTGCCAGAGCGGTGAAAACACGTCAGATCTGTTCAGCTCGACCATACGGATCGGCTGATATGCAGCATGACCCTTTCCGGTCAGGTCATGACCTTGACCTAAGGTCAAATGTTAAAAATGACCTTTCAAGGTCAACGAATAGTTCATTCGACGTGTCGCTCGACAGTTTTTCCAGGGCTATCAGACGCCATTTGAGTTTTGACGATCGGCCCAGTAGTTTCGGAGATAGGAGGGGGGCTCTGGAGAGCCCCCCCCTCCTCAGTCACTCGCGTTATGGAAAATACGCCAGTCATGCGCGGGTTATAAGACCATCAGGTACGGTTTAGGTCACTTTCTGGTGGAGTTCAGGTAAAAAAAGGTCAAATTCAGGGGCGCAGCAAGAACTCTGGCGACGGGGGTGAGAGGCGTTCGAGATGCCCCCCCCCCCCCCAGCAAAATGGGCCCCCCTCAAACAAAAATGGGCCCGTTGCTGTTTTGCGCAATATTCTTTGAAAATCACAAAGCTATTTGAATACTCATTAAGCATAAATTTCTCATTTTAAACTTCGTTTACTCGCTTCGTGTGGGCAGAGGGGGGCGAAACGCCCCTCTTTCCCTGTCCTTTTTCGTAGATATCTCCTAAAGGCTAAACGACTGCAGATATCGTCACCAAACTTTCAAGATTCCTCCGGGCATCAATTTTACACATTGTGACCAAAAAATTCCCAGAAGCTATGATAGTTTGTGCACAAATGACGTCAGAATGACGTCATGTTCTGTGATTTTCGACCTAAAAATGTTTCGCGGGAAGAGCTGTCAGGCCTACAGCTGTGAAACTGTTTTCTTCTCTATGTGTTGTTACGTTCCTTTTTACTATCATTGCTACGTTGGGATTACTGTTGGTAGTGTGGCGTGTCGACGTTTAAAAGGTAGCGATTGTTTGTGCTTCCGAGCCGTTCTAATTTACGTTTGCCGAGTTCGGTGCCGTTCAGTTCAGTTCACCGTTCTCTTTCTCCCCCACCATGTGTCCCACAAGAGACTGTGCAAGTTTTCAAAGTAATTATTTACATCAGCACACATGATGATGAACACTGACCATATTAGAGCTGACGTTTACTCTGCAGGCGTGGCAACGTACGTACGAGGGGGTGCAATCAGCTTACACGTGCGTAGGGCTCATGCATCACAGAGTTTAGCTCAACCAAATGTGCACTATTTTGGGGGCCTTGCCTAGGACTACCAATGAACCGATTTTGATGTTGCTGGCTCAAAATTTCTTTGAGTCAGGGGACCCCACGTCAAAACAGCTTTCCGCCCCCAGCACGTGCAGCTTGCACCCCTCGCAGACGATGACCCCCTGGAAACTGGTTCAAGGTGTTAACGATGTGTCCCGCCAGTGTGGCTTTGCCCGTGACCTCGGGTTGACCTGTAGCCTTGCCAAAAATTTCGTGCCACCGAAACTTTGAAGCGGAATAACATGTGCCACGAAACACCGAGCGAACCGAGGCCAGCACCCAATGCCAGCACCACAAGTTTACCTCGCCGGAGACGAGTCGAACGGTCCCACTTTCGTCCCAATCGGTCCGCCCATTTTGACTCCAGGTCCAAAAAAGCTTGGACAAACTCACATACATAATGACAAACAGGCTCAGCCACTATAGGCTCAGCCTTGGCTCAGCCGAACTCTTTTTAGCGACCCACCAATGGGAATTTCCTGGAAGTTCCGGATGCAAAAGCATTCTATCGCATGCTTTTGATCCTCCAATTCTGGATGAGGCCCAATTGAGCCTCAGCATCAACTACTTACATTATCGGTGTGACAGCGCACTCAACCACAATTCACGGGGCAGGTGCCAATGTCTCCCCAGTGTAGAGAGACTCTCGAGACTCCAGACTGGACTCAACTGAACTGAACCGGAGTAGTCACTGCGGGACTCAGCTTATCGGCGCCCCCGGCGGATAGCAGTTGCCTCGGGCGCGGCACGCAGGGCTAGTCCCGCAGGACAGAGCTAGCGCGCAGGACAGAACAGGACAGAGCAGAACAGAACAGCTACTGAACTCAGAACACCGTAGTAGAAGAGGTCAACGACTCGCCGTGGCAACGACCTCGCCGGTCGCCGGCCTGCCCCAATCGTGGTGGGGCTGTTTGTTGCCCTCCGGCGGCAGGCGGCGCCGAACGGTGGGAGTCGGCCGGCCAGGTAGATGGCGGAGATGGATGTCGCAGGGGCGGCGTCAGGAGGTCCGGCGTGGTCCGCTGCGCCGACGGAGGAGCTCGGGTCTGTCGACCTGCTGCTGGTCACGCTGCTGGGCCGGCTCGCGGTTCCCGTCATCCCGCATCCTCCCCCGCGGTTGTTGTGCGCGGCCGCTGCCGCATTCCGCCCCCGGCAGATTATGTATGTATGTATTTGTATGTATTCACATCGTGCAATCGGTCCATGAACACATGGCTATTATGATTGACATGTCATAAAAACGGAACATCGGGATTCAGTTGCACAACTAACACACACACTCACGCACACACACTCAGCTCACATCACATTTGTACATCGCGCTACTCGTTTTGTTGTTTTGCCAGAAGATGTTTGCGGAGTTTTAGCCTGAACTCTCGCGTTCCCATGTTGTGGAAACAGATTAGAAGGCGCGCCGGGCCCATCAGCCGGTGGGGTGCGGTGCGGTCGCCGCGGTCCGCCGGGTCCGGCGGTGCAGCCACGGTCTGGCCGCGTCGAAGGAACAAAGTTTCTCACACAGCTTTGAAGATACAGAAAAATGTTCCGGACAATTACGGCGTAGAATTTACAGGGCTATAAACATTTGAATTGGAAATGATACGTTCTGTACAGAATGCGTATAGTAGCAGGTACGAACTATGGAGATCATTTTGTTTGGAGAACTGTAAACAGGAGCATCCCCATGAGGTCAGTCGAAAGGGGCCCATCATCGGCTGTTGCCTGTTCCTCGGGCCAGATGGCCTGGGCAAGACCTTCTCAGCGGGCCCTTACATAAGGTTCTGGGGCCCGGCCAGGACAACCTGTTCCTGAGACTGGGCCCGGAAGCGTATATCTGGGCCCGTTTTCTCGATAGGTACATTGTCGAGCCCAAGGGCCCATCACTTAAGCTCAAAAGCCTGGTTCAAGGCCTTCTGAGCGGGCCCTTCCGCTTTTGGAGACCTCCCGGGCCCCAGGATGTCATTGGCTTGGCCCGGTCGCTTTTGGGGCCCGGCCAGGGACCGGTATGGGCACCAGCAATGGGGCCCTTTTTTGACCCGAAAGCCTGGGCAAGATCTTCTCAGAGGGCCTTGACACTTCTGGGGCCCGGACAGGCCAAAATGTCTCTGTGACTGGGCCCGGAAAAGGATTTTTTCGGATCCGCTTTCCATAGCTTCTCCAGGGCCCTTGGGCTTCTCCAGGGCTCAAAAGCGGGACCATCGGGCCCGAGAAGGGTTTGGGGCTCAAAATTGATAAAGTTTGGGGCCCGGCAGGGCCGTACCCTGCAGTCATACCCTCAAGCCCGAAGGCTCGAGTATATCCTTCTGAACGGATCCTTCCGCTTTTGGGGCCCTGCCGGGCTCAAAATTACCCTGGCTCTGCCCAAAAGTGGGGCCGAAGGGCCCAGTTACGGACCAGTTTGTAGCCCGGCAGGGCCCCAGGGGCCACTGAGCCCGAAGGCTCGAACAAATCCTTCTGAACAGGCCCTTCCGCTTTTTGGCCCTGCCGGCCCAAAACTATCCTTGGCTAGGCCCAAAAGCGGGGCCTTAGGGCCCGCTTTCGGGCTGCCTAGCGGGCCCTGCCGGGTCCGTTTTTGGGGCCCGGTAGGTCCCAGGGAGGGGCGACCGCCCCCGTCGCCCCCCCCCCTGGATACCTCCCTGGTTGTTGCGTTGGGCTATGTCGCCATGTATCAATTATGTTATTTTCATTACATATTGACGTGAATTTCTTCCTCGCGTCAACATTCTTCTCACGAATATATTCATAACTATTGTCTTCTGCATTTACCACGATATTTGCATTTACCACGAAATAGACAGACAAATAATTTGAGAGAAAAGTTGTCCCAATACCTCATTTTTATGTGGTAGCTCTTATCAGCTCTATCTTAACTCTATCAGGGGTCGAACGGCAAGGAGGGGTCCAACGGAACACCCCTCCCCTACCTGGACAATGGCAAAAAAACAAGGCTGGCAAAACACCAATGCGGGCGAGAGAGTCATCAGCAGTGTCACTATTAGCTCGAATTAGATCCATTGCTTTAGAAAAGCACTATCGCTTGCTTTACCAACAAAACCGATGTAGCCAAGTCATTTTATTATTGCAAGCAATTTCACGCGTGGAACAGCGACACAATATCGATGTAACCGTCAAAAGTAGCTCCGCGTCGTCATTCACGTGGAATGGAAGGAGCTAATGACAAATTTACCAACAGATCTTATATGTACAGTAGCAATGACAACGGTCGACACGATAAGTGAATGATTATGAACTATGTTTAATCAGAAGAGCTGTTCTGATACGGATTGACAGATTTTAAGCTACAACAAAAAAGGCGAACACTGCTACTACAATAGCAGCACCAACAATATTTACTGTTACAACGCACTTCCCTCTATTCACCTCTCTCTCTCTCTCTCTCTCTCTCTCTCTCTCTCTCTCTCTCTCTCTCTCTCACACACACACACACACACACACATCACCTACGTGGCAGCGCTAGAGCAGATAAAGTTCCTGTTAGACGTACACGGCTGTGAATTCCAGCTACCCTCGGTGCTGGACGTCGCGACCGCCTCGCCGCAGCGCATATCACTGGCAGCCGGCTCCGTGCCGCCTTCCCAGTCCAAGAACGCGCCGTAAGCGCTTCCGTCCTCCCACTTCCAGGCTCCAGCTTCTGTGACTAGCCCAATCCAGACCTTCTTGTTTGACACGCTGTTTGCGAGACCGTAGATGACGGCTGCGTTTTCAGCTGTCATAGTAGCTAGCTTTCCTCCGTTAGTTTCACAGGCTGCAGCTGCGTCTTCCAGGCTGTCTTTATCCGTGGAGATGGTGAAACATTGGCCACCGCTCGCCACGGCGCCGTCGGGACAGCTCGTCGTCATGCCGTCCATCAGCTTGGCGAGGATGGTGTCGAGCTTGGTGTCGAGGGCCTCGATTTTGTCGCAAATCTCCTGCTGGCCAGTCTCAAGAGCGTCGAGTTTGGTGTCGATGGTGTTCAGCCGCGTCGTAAACCCGTTTACAGCGGTGGTGAGTTGAGTCGAGAGGTCTGCAATATTGCTGTTGATCGTTGTTTGTCCCGCGAGGATCATTGTTTTGGCGTCAGAGACTGCTGTGTTGACTGCCGCTACATCGCTGTCGAGATCTGCGATGGCAGCTGTAATCGTTGTTTGGGCGGTTGCAAGACTGCTCGAGAGAGTGGAAATTGAACTGCTGATGGCAGTTTGTCCCGCCAAAATCATACTTTTGGCGGTAGACAGCTCTGTTGAAATGCCTGCAATGTTGGTATTGATAGTGCCTTGTCCGCTGATGATCATCGTTTTTGCCGTTTCCAAATCAGAATCGAGGTCGGCAATGTTCGTATTTATGGTAGATTGACCTGAGAGGATCATTGTTTTGGCGTCAGAGACTGCTGTGTTGACTGCCGCTACATCGCTGTCAAGATCTGCGATGGCAGCTGTAATCGTTGTTTGGGCGGTTGCAAGACCGCTCGAGAGAGTGGAAATTGAACTGCTGATGGCAGTTTGTCCCGCCAAAATCATACTTTTGGCGGTAGACAGCTCTGTTGAAATGCCTGCAATGTTGGTATTGATAGTGCCTTGTCCGCTGATGATCATCGTTTTTGCCGTTTGCAAATCAGAATCCAGGTCGGCAATGTTCGTATTTATGGTAGATTGACCTGAGAGGATCATTGTTTTGGCGTCAGAGACTGCTGTGTTGACTGCCGCTACATCGCTGTCAAGATCTGCGATGGCAGCTGTAATCGTTGTTTGGGCGGTTGCAAGACCGCTCGAGAGAGTGGAAATTGAACTGCTGATGGCAGTTTGTCCCGCCAAAATCATACTTTTGGCGGTAGACAGCTCTGTTGAAATGCCTGCAATGTTGGTATTGATAGTGCCTTGTCCGCTGATGATCATCGTTTTTGCCGTTTCCAAATCAGAATCGAGGTCGGCAATGTTCGTATTTATGGTAGATTGACCTGAGAGGATCATTGTTTTGGCGTCAGAGACTGCTGTGTTGACTGCCGCTACATCGCTGTCAAGGTCTGCGATGGCAGCTGTAATCGTTGTTTGGGCGGTTGCAAGACCGCTCGAGAGAGTGGAAATTGAACTGCTGATGGCAGTTTGTCCCGCCAAAATCATACTTTTGGCGGTAGACAGCTCTGTTGAAATGCCTGCAATGTTGGTATTGATAGTGCCTTGTCCGCTGATGATCATCGTTTTTGCCGTTTCCAAATCAGAATCGAGGTCGGCAATGTTCGTATTTATGGTAGATTGACCTGAGAGGATCATTGTTTTGGCGTCAGAGACTGCTGTGTTGACTGCCGCTACATCGCTGTCAAGATCTGCGATGGCAGCTGTAATCGTTGTTTGGGCGGTTGCAAGACCGCTCGAGAGAGTGGAAATTGAACTGCTGATGGCAGTTTGTCCCGCCAAAATCATGCTTTTGGCGGTAGACAGCTCTGTTGAAATGCCTGCAATGTTGGTATTGATAGTGCCTTGTCCGCTGATGATCATCGTTTTTGCCGTTTGCAAATCAGAATCCAGGTCGGCAATGTTCGTATTTATGGTAGATTGACCTGAGAGGATCATTGTTTTGGCGTCAGAGACTGCTGTGTTGACTGCCGCTACATCGCTGTCGAGATCGGCGATGGCAGCTGTAATCGTTGTTTGGGCGGTTGCAAGACCGCTCGAGAGAGTGGAAATTGAACTGCTGATGGCAGTTTGTCCCGCCAAAATCATACTTTTGGCGATAGACAGCTCTGTTGAGATGCCTGCTATGTTGGTATTGATCGTGCTTTGGCCAGCAATGATCATCGATTTCGCTGTCTCTAGATCAGAATCAAGATCAGCGATATTGGTGTTGACTGTTCCCTGACCTGCAAGTATCATATCCTTAGCTGAATTTACCGCCGTTAGAATACCACCGAGTTGATCCAGTTCAGTATCGATGCTCGATATCTGCGTCATAATACTTGCTTGACCAGCAGTGAGAGCAGACTGATCGCAACTTGCGGTACTAGTCCCATCTGAAAATCCGGCAATCGCTTGTAGGATGGACGTCTGCCCATTGGACAGCACCGCCTCATTGCTGTTCATGGTGTCCAACAGCTGCTGCAGGGTCACGCCGTCATTATCCCCATCTTGCTGTGCTGTAACGGATAAACACGTCCTGACCAGTCCTCGCCGGGGTAGAAAGATGCGTCCCTGTCGAGGGGAGCCCGAAGACATGTTGGACGGGACGATGATGACCTCCACGAATTGATCAGTGTTCAGCGACGAGTTGGTGGCTAGATCGGCATCCTCAAAAGCTAATGATGCTGCCTGAAAACAAGAAAAATATATGGTTAATGCGTTGTCAAGCGAAAAATGATTGGATAACGACCCTCGCCCCGTTGGGGGGGGGGCATTTTGGCCCCCCTGTGGTTTTTCCTGAATAGCAAGAAAACGGCGACGCGCAGCGCCGCCAAATTTTCAGTACCTTCCCGGGCATCAATTTGACACCTTCACACTAAATTACAAGTCTTAGCTCACCTTAGGTCAGGAGTTATTGAGGTAAAACTGAGGTCATGTTCGAGCAAAATGAGCAAAAAACATGTAATCTTGAAACGCTCACCAAATCTACAGTTATCAAGAAATTTCAAAGTTCTTTATATGGTCTAGTAGACAAGAAGTGGCGCTACAAAACTGTTATCTCGGATTTTCAAAATTTTGGGGTTTTGACCCCAAAATATTCAAAAACTTGATTTTTTTTAGAAAAACAAAAAAAAATCTAAAAAATTTCCGAATTTCGAAAAAAAACAGGAATATATGTGATAGTCCCTGCGCTCTTCTTTATACATACCAAATTTTAGATCGATATCTCGTTTTTCGGTCAAGTTATAGGCTTATAGCGAAAAAAACTGTTCAAAAATGATGACGTCAAATTTTTGAACTCAATTTTTAGCGATTCTAGACCACTTACGGCAAAACAAAGACCACCATTGAACTCCCCGTGACGAGCTGCATCGATTTGATACTCATTTTATGCAAAAATATTAACTTTGAAATTTGACCTAATTTGACCTGACCTTGACCTGACCTTGACCAAAACGTGACCTAAGCTGGCCCCAAAGGCTGCCTGACCCACATAATAGCATTTGTCATGTAAAATTGACCATAAAACATGTATCACACGACACTTTCATATTGTGACCCCCCCCCCCGTGACCTGACCTCTGTGACCTGACCTGATATCAGTGACCTCAAATAGCAAAATATGTGTTTGAAGAACATTTCCCCATCGATGACTTTCAATGAAATGCATTTTACTCGATTTTACAACGCATTTCTTGAAATGCCTGTAAACGGTGAAAATTGGACCTTTGACCTGACCTGTGACGTCATCGGTTTGACCTAGGTCAATAAAATTGGGTCACAAGGTAGTTCCCTGATAGGGCTATCCAACACCGTTTGCCGCTTGTCGCTAGGTTGCGTGGTTCTCGAGATCTTAGGGGGGGGCCAAAATGCCCCCCCCCCCAACAGGGCGCGTTGCTCGGCAGAGCCCAACGGGGCGCGGGTTAAAAAGCATCCGCTGCAAACTTGATTTAGTGTCTTCTTGATAGACTTCATAGACCTCTTCTGAAGTTAAAAAATTAACATGGCCCCCTGAGGACGACGACACAGGGTCGATTTTTCTAGACTCTTGCACGGCAAACTTTGGCATCATAGATGTGAATTTCAAATGGCTGCCAAAAAGAGTTGTAGAGAAAAAGGCAAAATGCGACCACGGTTGATGGTTGTGTAGCATTTGGCCAAAGGAAAAAAAAAAGAAAATGGTTATGGTGACCCGAGGTCAGAGGTCAGGTCTACGACGCCGAGCTGAGTTTTATGCTTTTTGAAAACAACTTCAACACAAATAGTTCTAGAGCTACGGCAGTGGTACCAGCGCATTCGTCTCGTCAAGTTGCGTCGAAAGACATACACTTTGTTTGGAAAATTTCATGTTTTATATTGACTTCATGTGACCTCAAATGACCTTTGGTTGATATCGATAAATGAAAGGCCGTCCTATAATTGATTCGTATTCCCTGATCAGAGATCTGGCATCCATTCTGCTCTAGGCATTCATTAGCATCAAGATGGCAGCATTGAATAGGGTTGACTATTAAATAATGGAAGTTCCCCTAGCAACGATAGGTTTTTGCACCTGCACGCGTTTGTTTCGTGTCATCACATACACCGATATTTTTTCTTCCCAATGGTGAAAACCCGATGTCTTTAGCTTCATTCTGCTCTGAGCTATCACCGTTTTTCCAAGAGACCACCTTAACCTGTGGCGCACCATAAAAAGGAGTCGGGAAATGGACAAAAGCTCGTACCAGCGCGGCGCGAGGTCCTCAGTGGTCAGCTTTTGGTAGGAATAAGTTTTGTCAAGATAGGACATTTCTTTTGAAAGTGTATCGAGCGACTGTAGCATCTCTACAGACGATATGTCGGTGGTGTCATCGATTTCGAAAGGGGAAGTGGTGCCGACACACAGTGATGCAAATGGGGTTCACGAGTGGCCATAAATACCAAAAAGTCAAGTTTACCAAACCGAGTAAATCACCAACATGGCCAACCAAAGAAATGTTTGGGACATCTGAAATCACAAAGCTTTCATGTTTTAGTCAAAATCGGCCTCGTGTACCTATGATTGAGAGAAGTCGTCACATTTTCTATGGCGTAAAATGACTGCCAGGTATTTGCAAGTTCAAACGCCGCTAGCATTCGTTCATTTCATACAAACTGCAAAAATTCTGCATGGCAATGATCGCTAAAGCAGAAAGCCTGCTGCCTCTAATTCCGGGTCACAAAAAAACGTATCTCTTTTGGTTTGGCGTTGATCTAACTATTTGTCATCATGTTGCAATTGCAGTTTTTTACCAAAAAGATATTTGCTTTCGTTTCACCTAGAGCAGTTTACACACACAGTGTGTGCCCGTTAGTCCACCATACCATAGCATTCCCTAATCATTTCTGAGCCGCACTGTGAAAGAAGTAACCTTCCAGGCGGTGGGGGTAGGCCATTTTTTTTGCCCCCCCCCCCTTAGTTTTTTTTCGATATATCTCCAGAACCGCTGCGCCGATCGTCACCGAACTTACAGTACCCTCCGTGAATAACTTTTGCATATTGTGACCTAAAATTTTCCCAAAGGCTGTGTTAGGATGGCCGCTAAATTTCTGCCATTTTCGACAAAAAAAGGTTTCGCGGGAAGAGCTGTCAGGCCTACAGCTTTAGAGATACAGAAAAATGTTTCACACATAAAAGGTGTAGAATTAACAGGGGTACAAAAGGACCATCTCAGATTTTTGAAAATTTTGGATTTTGACCCCAAAAAATAAAAAATAAATTTTTTGAATAAAATAGCCGAAAAATCCTAGAAGATTTTTGAATTTCAAAAAACGGAATAGATGTGATAGTCGCTACAGCCTTCTATCCACATACCAAATTTGAGATCGATACCTCTTGTTTGGGCAAGTTATAGCGAAAAAAAAAACTGTTCAAAATTGATGACGGCAAATTTTCAAACTCAATTTTTATCAATTCTAGACAACGTAGCGCAAAACAAAGACCAGCGTTAGACACTCCGTGACGAGCTGCATCGAATCAATACCCATTTTATGTACAATTATCAACTTTGAAATTTGACCTTTTTGACCTGACCTTGACCTGACCTCCACCAGAAAGTGACCTAAACCGTACCTGATGGTCTTATAACCAATACCATTGAGTTGGAAATGAAAAATAGGCCACAAAACATGCATGGTAAAGTTGGGTTCATGTGGTGACCCTTGGTGACCTGACCTGACCTGACATGGTATTATCAGTGACCTCTAATAGCAACATATGTACTAGGCAACTGACGCCCTATCGCTGATTTTCGACAAAATACGTTTTGCTCGATGTTATAGCGCATTCCCTAGAAGGCCCGTGAACGGTGAAACATTTTATCGATGACCTGGCCTGTGACGTCATCAGTGACCCCGAGGTCAATAAAATTTGATTTCCCTCAACAAATTTGACTGGGCTATCGAACGCCGTTTGAATTTTACGGATCTGTCCAGTAGTTTCGGAGCTGCGGGGGGAGACAAAAAATGCCCCCCCCCCCACCACCACCACCACGCGGAAGGTGGCCGGGAGGCCCACCGCCTGCCGGGTTAAGAATGGATGCTGACACAATATACGCACTACGCACTCAAGCAAGATAACCACAAGATCTCACATGACACGAACAGAGCTGTGAGAGCACCCAGACGGCGGGATCGTCCCGAGAAACACAACCACTTACAGTATCCGGATCTGAGAGCGCCTGTTCTTCGCTACGACTGCTGCTGAGATCTTCGGAGGACACGGCCCTTGTCGACCTGGTGACCCACGCTGCCCCAGCTGGGACTGCTGAATGCCGCTGCAGAGTCAGTGTCGAACCGGCCGCCGCCGTCGCGGCCAAACAAACACAGAGCAGTGCGGCGGCACGCATCTCACCTCTCACAGTGAGAGGTGTTCAGGAGGTGAGGGCTAGGAAGATGTGCCGAGCTCTCCGCGTCCGTGTCCGCTGCCGTCGGCTGAACGGTTGGCGCACTACTAAGCGCGAGACGCATGGACCACCGCCTTATATTGGGGCTACGACAAGGTTTTCTTTTTCAGCCTACACTATGCGTGATATTGTTTTCATAAGTTTAGATGTAATAGGATCAAGGATGTTTTACTTTTTACGGCTAAACAAGAAGTCGGGTTAAAGTAGTTCCAGAAAAGGTGTTTTTAAATAACCTCCTACCATAAAACACCAAATGATGGTGAATGAAATGCTTGATGGTTTTGACCACAGTGCATGATAAAAACGATTGCTAATCAGATAGAGAGCTTTAACAGGCATATTTTCATGATCATCTGTGGTTGAGATAATCATAATTATTTCATTTGCCCATAATTCGATAATTTATTGTGAGGAGTCCATTTGAATAGCATTTTCTCTGAAAATATTTAAACCAGTGCCTCACATAAAACAAGTGCTCCAGCAGGAAGGTGTCTTTGCTGGTCCACCCTGCATTGTATTGAGTTGAATGAGTTCCGCAAAGCTACCACGCAACGATTTTCTTGAACACCTTGTGCGAGCAAATTGTTCACTACAGATGGAACTACACTACAATTTTATGTTCGTAAGATTCTCGTTTGTGAAGACAGGTATACGGACGAGCTTGAAAGATTTGATCCTCAACTTGCCCCATGGACATGGTTTCAAATGGAATCATGAATTCAACTTTTCAATTTTGTCGGTTATATTTATTTATTTATTATTATTATTATTATTTCAGTATACCCGACAACCACAAAATAGTGAGCATTAGGTAGGTACGTTGGGTGGCAGTGCGGTCTTCATAATACATACACATTACACAATACACATACAACACAAATATATACAATGTACATACATCAAATGATCAAATGTTTACACACTCAGTCCACCATGATTCGTTTTGTCATGGATGTAGTTAACGAATTCGGTTTTAGAACAGTTCCATACATGATAAGGAAGGCTGTTCCACAATATCGAGCCATGGTAAGACAACAATGTCTTTCTATGTACATATACCTACCTATTTGGTTTTCGGAATGTCAAGATCAAGATTATTCCATTTTGGCACACTGCACAGATCTAATGTTATTTTTCAGAAAATCCATCATGATTATAATTATGTATAGTCTGACAAAGCAAGGACAGAAAGGATTTAAGGCCACAGTTATTAACACGCGCACCGACGGGGGGGGGGGGCGGATATCCGCCCCCCCCCCCTGAGGTTTTTCGCGAATAGCGGGAAAACGGCGGCGCAAATTTGGTACGACTCTTCTCTCATCAATTTTACACATGGTGTGCAAGTTTGAACCTCCTACCTTTCAAGGTCAGGTCACCAGGTCACTTTGAATGGCCCAACCTCAAGTCACTTTTTTGCAACTTTGTCACCGTGCCAGAGCTACAGTAGATGTCGGAGGCCTTTGAAAGTCGCAGGATGTTATAAGGTCATTAGTAGCTACAATTTGTTTATCTCGGAATTTTGATATCGATGACCTAAGGTCAGGTCAATTTCTCGACCTCCCCATTATAAGTCAACGGGGGAAAAATCAACTCCCTGTTTTTACCACTAAAACGGGTCAGAATGGCCCCATAAACCATACATGACCTCGTATACGATCAACCTTCACTACCTTGAGGTCTGTTTTGCTGTTGGGCAGCTGTAAGGTCATGTGACGTCATCAAAGGTCAACAGCGGTTTTTTGACAATAACTCCGTACAGGAACTAGATACAGCCGCGCGGATGGTCTCATTGTGTTCAGCTCGTCAAGGCGCATCGAATGATATACATGATGACCTCGAGGTCACGTGACCTGAGGTCAACCTTTGACCTTGACCTTTCGAGGTCAACATATATATCATTCGATGCGGATTGACGAGAGGATCACGATGCTGCCCTTAGTTTGTTCCTATATTGACTAGTTAGAAAGTTATTCGAAAAAAAACTCTTTCCATACCTAGCGCCGCCATTTTGACTTTTTTTACCCCTGTGACGTCATCTTTGACCTGACCTGAAAATGACCTTTGTAAAAATTGTAGACTTTGCCCGTGCGTATCCCTTGCCGTTTACTGCTTGTCGCTATCTTGCTTCGTTCTCGAGATCTCAGGGGGGGGGCGGTCATCCGCCCCCCCCCCTGTCGGTACGAAGTTGGCGCAGACCCCCTCGGTGCGCGGGTTAATACACGTGTTCGTAGAGATAACTTCCAATACGACAGAGATAATTACTCTCAAATTTAGTCACAGGTACCTTTAGATCATTTACCTACAATAAGTACTTAGTACTTACAATAGGTTAACCCGCGCCCCGTTGGGGTCTTCCGAGCAATGCGCCCTGCTGGGAGGGGGGGCATTTGCCCCCCCAAGATATCGAGAACCACGCAACATAGCGACAAGCGGCAAACGGCGTTGCATAGCCCCCTCAGGAAACTACCTTGTGGTGTGACCCAATTTCATTGACCTAGGTTAAACCGATGACGTCACAGGTCAGGTCAAATGTCGAATTTTCACCGTTTACAGGCATTTCAAGAAATGCGTTGTAAAATCGAGTTAAATGCATTTCATTGAAAATCTTCGATGGGGGAAATGTTCTTCAAACACATATTTTGCTATTTGAGGTCACTGATACCAGGTCAGGTCACAGAGGTCAGGTCACTGAGGGTCACAATATGAAAATATCATGTGATGCATGTTTTATGATCCATTTTATATGCCAAATACGATTATGTGGGTCAGGCAGAATTTGGGGTCAGTTTAGATTATGTTCTGGTCAAGGTCAGGTCAAGGTCAGGTCAAGGTCAGGTCAAATTAGGTCAAATTTCAAAATTGATATTTTGCATAAAATGGGTATTGATGCGATACAGCTCCTCACGGGAAGTTCAATAGTGGTCTTTGTTTTGCGCTACGTGGTCTAGAATTGCGTTCAAAAAAGTTGAAGTTGAGTTCAAAAAATTTATGCCATCAATTTTGAAGAGTTTTTTCCGCTATATTTGACCAAAAAAGGAGGTATCGATCTAAAATTTGGTATGTTTATAGAAGAGCGCAGGGACACGCAGGGAAAAACGTGTTCCGTTTTTTTTCGAAATTCAAAAAAAAAAACCTTTAAATTTTTGCGTTTTTTTTCTAAAAAAATAAATTGTTTGAATTTTGGGGGTCAGAAACCCAAAATTTTGAAAATTCGAGATAGCAGTTTTGTAGCGCCGCCTTTTGTCTACATGACCACAGAAAGAACTTTGAAATTGCTTGGTAACTGTAGATTTTGTGAGGGTTTCAAGATTTCATGTTTTTTGCTCATTTTTGTTCGAACATGACCTCAGTTTAACCTCAATAATTCCTGACCTAAGGTGACCTAAGACCTGAAATTTGGGTGAAGGTGTCATATTGATGCCCGGAAAGGTAATGAAAATTAAACGCGGCGCTGCGCGCCGCGTTTAATTTTCATTCAAAAACGGCGGCGCGCAGCGCCGCCGTTTTCTTGCTATTTAGGAAAAACCACAGGGCTGGGGGCAAATTGGCCCCCCCGGGGGGCGAGGGTTAATGGTGTAGATGTATTTAGGCTTAAAGTCTATCTCCAATGTTCAATGCACGTGCTAACCCGGCACCGCCTGGGCTATTTCCGTGCCCACGACAGCCTGGGGGGGGGGAGGTTGGTTCCACTTCCGACCCCACCACCCCCTGTTATCTCGAGAACCAATGGTCGTATCGAGCCCCGCAAGGCGGCCTTCGAAAGGTCTCTACGAGACCTTCCCAAAGAACTCTTAAGATTTTAAGATTGAGGTCAACTTTCGATTCAAGGTCAGGTCAAAGGTCATATTCTGGGGTTTTGCATGATTAGGCTTACGGACAGCGGAATCGATAGCTGCTGCTCAAAACTCACCAAAAATGATCTCAAAGACCTAGTAAATGTACCATATGCGTATAGGGGTCATACTAAGTACGGGTCAAGGTCAGGTCAGGTCACGAAAGGTCACGGTTTTCACTTTCTGCTACATGGGCGTGCGACACATGTTTTATGGCTTATTTTTCACGCCGAATCCGATGGTAATGGTTGTATGTGACCCCAAGTCACTGTGCTGGTGATAAGTGTGCATTGAAAGCATAAAAATCGTTTATACCATACATAACTGAACGAGGGCTAAGAAAAGAAGTCATTTTCAACTTTTTATTTTTCACATAAAAATGCATTTTTCTAGACGAGCTTTGTCCCAAAAATCTTTTGGTGTCATTTGTTTTCACATGCAATGTTCAGAAGTGCCTCTAATTCACGAAAATGCTCATGACGTCACCATGCCCTACGCATGTTGGATCTATTTTTTTTTTTACAATTTGGGGGTCAAAAATCAAGATAGGAAGTTGAAATTTGGGACATCAAATGTTCTAATAGGGCTCTATAACATATCTCCGTTTTTTTTTGGAAATTCTCAAAATTTTGGATCTTATTTGCTGTTTTCCAAAAATGTAGTTTTTTAATTTTTAGGGATGAAAACGCATTTTATAGTTACAGAACTCGTTGATCTGCGTCTATTCATGTCCTTAATTTACAATTTGCTTTAAACCTTGATTTTTGACGATTTTTTAAACATTTACCACTTTTTGACTGAAAACGCCATGTAGTTACATCACTAAAATCGATATATCTTAACCCTCGCCCGCACATGCCATTTTCCCATCCTAGAACGCACATGGGGGGGGGTGGTTGCCACCCCCCCCGCGCCATTTCGTTCCTGTTGGAGATAGAGCTTAGCGGTAAAGACCGAAAAGATTCTTTGGGAAGAGACGAATCCAATGATACTTAGTTTTACCTTCTCAGGTCAGTCATTGACCTTCCAGGTCAGGTCAAACTAAAAAATGTTGCTGTTTTGGGTCACCGTTGGATATCAAGTGCGCTGCTTATCAAATACCGATGACGATGCTGTTTTCTGGTGCCAAGCCAACTAGAACCTCTTTGTCACACTACCCGACCAGAATTTTGCTGCTGAGGTCATTTCAGGTCAAGTTAGGTCAAGGTCAATTATATGTGTTTGTATGTCTGTGTGTGTCTGTGTGTATACTGATGTGTGCACCGATTGTTTTTGGGTCCATATGACATGAAATCATGATCTGAGAAGCTTTTACCAAAAATGCAGTCAAAAAATTCACAAAAAGTCAATTCAGCTTGCCTAAAACGCTATTATCTTAGATGACCTAGGTTGACCTTGACCCTGACCTTGACCCCTGTACATCGTCGAACAACATGTTCCATGATAGGTGGGAGGTAAGACTGGCAAAAAAGGCCGAAATCAGGGTGTCAAAAGCTCACAAGGCCCATGGCAAACGCAAGATATTGAGAATTGGCCATTTGGGTCATGACATGACCTGAAAAACAAGGTCATATCTCCGAAACCAAAAATCACAGAAACTTGAAATTTTCAGTGGACATCAAGAAAGGATAGAGGAGCAGCTATACGAAAAATCAGCCTTCTAGCTCTAAAAATGTTGAGTGCAGAGCAGAAAGACTACCTGGGGGGTGGCAACCACCCCCCCCCCCCATGTGCTGGCGAGGGTTAAAAAGTTTGGAAAATTTTTCTTAAAAATTACACAGGAGACGTCAAATTAATGGGGGAGAAGGTATGCCAAGTTTCAAGTTGATAGCGTAAGCGGTTCATGAGTTATTCAAGAAAAACGGAGGAGGGGGGGGGGGTCGGATCCGATCCCCCAGGCGGTCGCGGGTTAACCCAACCCCCACCAAACACGATTTGATAGCACAGTAACGACGTCAGCTGGGCGTGAAGTTTTCCCTTCACCATAGTGTTTACACACAAAATTGTCCAAGTCTGGGCCAGGATATACTAGTCTAAAAATGCAAAAAAAAAAACGATAAAATTTTGGCATCAATAGATTCAGCGTTTCATCGTGTGTCTCAAACCGTCCATCATTTGGCCTCAAGGAAGGTAAAAAGTGTTCAAAATCGAAGTTGAAACGATGCTATCTGAGCAGAGAATCTGGCAGCAATCACGTGACTTGCTATAAGCAGTTTATCGATAATTTACTAATATAATTATTAATATGCTGCTTTAAACAATATAAATCATTCATTTTGAGCTTTCAATACTTTCAATAAGGTCAAAACATCGCAAAACATAGAAGTTATCACAATAGTCACGTGGGTGTCAGGAAATGTCACAGGTGCGTCAGATTTGTGACTGGGGCTTTACTTTCAAACATTGGGTCTACCTGTTTTTTTAATAGGTATCTTGGGTTACCCCTCGCCGGCACAGGCCATTTTGAGTCCTTCGACGGCACAAGGGGTTGGTTGGTATGAACCCCCCCCCCCCCCTTCGCGTTTGGTCCCTGATGGAGCTAGAGCTTTGCGGAAAAAAACGAGTGTGTTGCCCGTCACGAGAGGTAGCCAATGATACCCAATTTTAAGGTCCTAGATCATCGGGTGACCTTCCAGGTCAGGTCAATGACCCAAAAATCGGGAAAATCGGGACCTGTTAGAAAGTCGTAAAATGTGGCTGCTATGGGCTTTTCCGGGGTGCTGATCACGAATATCGTGTAAGTTTTGATCAGAGATGATGTTTTTAAGCATTTAGACCAGGTCGGGTCAGGTCAGGTCAGGTCAACCGGTAGGGGTCGTGACGGGTATTCGTAGTACCTGTCATCCGCCTCTGACAGCTTCGTAACATGTTACGAAGGCACCAAAACTACTTCGTAAATGTTCAAATGGTTGCTAAATTCGAATTCAGCTCCAAAAACTAGCCTAGAAACATGTAAAACTCGACAAAGTGAACCGAGGTCACCAAAGGTCAATGACCTGACCTGACCTTCAGGTGACCTTGACACCTACCCTAATGTATGGCAGCAACATCAAATCACATGTCTGAATGTTTGAAACCACGAAAAGCTTGCAAACGCGCGGCTAATGCGAGCCGACATACGCCGAATCGCGATTCCGGCCAAACATGGTCTCGGAAAAGAAGTCACAGGTCAAAGGTCCTTTGGGTCAGGGTTATGAAATTTTCAGGGTAAGTGTAAAATTGATGAATGCGAAATTACTGAAAGTTTCGTCGTGATCGGCCGCTTTTTACGCGATTTATTCGCGGAAAACCTTAGGGGGAGGGCTGCATCAACCCCCCCCCCCCTGTGCCGGCGAGGGTTAAAGTGACCACTGGACATCCCACCATAAAGGGACAGCATCATCATTTTGATGAAATTTGATGCTGCATAGGCTCCATCTTCCTGATCCGGGAACTGAAGACCGATCCTCGAAGCTCCACACCATTCTCTCGCTATCGTCGGTCAAAGTACGTTATGCGTACTACACTTTGAATCGCGCACCACTATTCTCACTGTTTAAATGTTTGCGCCGTTTTGAATTGACCGTCAATAATAAAATCTTTCCCTTCTCACTTCATAAAACTTTTTAAAGCCAAAACGTTTTCCGCACTTTATCATCACCGCTAACTTCATTAACCTGCGCTGGCCCAGGGGTACAACATTTACCCCCCACCCCCCGACGAATATTTACGATGGCTCCTGAGCGCTTTGCGGTGGAGGCGCAAAACTTTCAGTACCTTCTCCCCCATCTATTTCACGTCTCCTGGAGCAAATACTTTGGACCCAGCCCCTTGATGACGTCACAGGGTCCATTTTCCTAGACCCTTGTACAGCAAAGTTCGACGTCAAAGACGTGAACTTCAAATAGCTGCCAGAAATAGAGTTTTAGAGCTAGAGAGCTAGAGGCGAATTTCGAGCACGGTTGTGTATCATATGACGTACGTAAAAATACAAAAATAATTTTGGTAACCTGAGGCCAGAGGTCAGTCAGGTCAACGACCCCGAGCTGGAATTTTAGTTTTTTCCCAAATAACTTCAAAAAATGGTCGGAGAGCTAAGGCAGTGGTACCAACTAGTGATGTCAATCACGGAAAATCGAGATACCGATACCAAACCGAATACCAACAATATCCATGGAAAAATACCGAAACCAAACCGACTTGTGAATATGAGGAAAACACCAACTATTTACCTAATTCTCAGCCTCTTTTACATTAGTGAGGATTCATAATACCAACAAAATACAAAATTGTGGTATGACAGTTTGACGTTTGTGAAAAGCGATAATGTGAACACATATATATTGCACAAACCGGTTTCGATATCACTTCATCAGTGTGCAAATATATAAATAAAACACACAAAATACAAAACGGAGACGAAACGTGCTGTACCTATTTCGTCTCCGTTTTGTATTTTGTGTGTTTTATTTATATATTTTCACACTGATGAAGTGATATCGAAACCGGTTTGTGCAATATATATGTGTTCACATCGCTTTTCACAAAATACAAAATCCAATCGCCTGGAAATACCAAATACCAAGTTGGTATCGGTTTGGTATCGGTATACCAAACGGTTGGTATCCGAATGACAATTGACATCTCTAGTACCAACGCACTCGTCTTGTCTTGTCAACGCGTCGAAAGACATATATTTTGTTTAGAAAAGGTTTAGTCTTATGTTGACCTCATATGACCTCGAATGGCTTTTGGTTGACCTTGACAAATAGAGGGTGTTGTAGGATGAATTTGTACCCGCTGACCACGAATCTGGCATCCATTTTGCTCTAAGCATCCATTTAGAGCGTCAAGATAGCAAAAATGGCTGAATGATTATGGCTAACTTGAATAATTGAAATAGCCTCCAGCAAGGACACTCTTGCCCGATCTTGACCTTGGGGCAGCCTTTAAGATATCCTTCAGTATATTTCAAATCTTTTTGGAATTTAGTGACAAGATATACAAAAAATTGCAAATTCTGAAGTCAGGTTTGAGCATGACCTTGACCTTGACCTGGAGGTTTGTGCACATTACCGGGTTCATCAGATTTTCTTCTGTAAGTTCCAAACCGTTTTAATCTGTTTCATGCATTCTGCCGTCCTCTGGAACGCTTAGTTTGAGATCACTACACATGTGCCGGATTTTTACCTTTGACCCTTACCTCTGACCTTGAAAATTGACCTGATGTCAAAAATTTAAGATGCTTTGGAATCGTCTTGTAGAGACCTTTCGTTTGGTACCGTTTTCGTTTTCGTAGCTCCAATATTTACGGAGTTAGACTGGGGGGGGGGGGGTAAATATTGTCCCCCCAGGCTGCGGTGGTTGGGATTACCCCCAAGCCCGGCCGGGTTAACCCATGCACCGACGGGGGGGGGGGGGCAGTTCAAGTGCGCACGTGCAAAAATGGTCCCAACTGACTTTTGTACGGCACCCTTCTGACCGGCCCCGAACCATGTCAGTTGGGGAAACTACGAGGCGCCGAACTAAGATTGGATCAGCCAATCAACGGCTGGAGTGGGCGGGGCGATGACCATATATGGTCATAAAATCAGACAAATTCATCTTTTCCATGCATCCTAGCATTCAAATGAAAAAATAAGGCATAAGAATACCTATTTTTAAACCACACAAGACCTACACTCACTCGGTGCGCAATTAACTGGCGGCTCTAAATCGCAGAGTTACAATACAAGGTCAAACAGTGATTAGCAAATATGGCGGATTGAAACAGACGCGCCAAAAAATTAAACGGTACCGTTGTTTGAAAATGTCATTATTTTTATCATTTTGTTTTTGGTTTTTCTAATTGTGGTTAAGTTATTATTTTAAAATTAAATATCTTTGTTTATTGTAATTAAATTAAAGCTTTTAATAATTTTCTTTCAAAACACCGATCCATTTATTGGATGGCCAGCTGATTGTGACGCCCAGAACCTGCATAAAAACCGTTTTCCTATCGCCATTTTCGAGTGAATTCGCCGAATTTTATCAAATCACGCTAATTCCTAGTGGAAAATGGAAGCCTTTTCTCTCCGATAAGTGGACGCGATACCGCAAGTACCGGCACGTTATACCGTTTATCACACGTAGTAGCGAAGGCTGCATTTATGCCCATATATGGTCACCAAAAGTCCATTTATTGACCGATCAATTTTTGGATCTTCGCCTCGTAGTTTCCCCAACTGATGCACCAAATTTCAGCGCCATCGGTTCAGCCGTTCTCGAGATCTGGAATCGACCCCTGCACATGTGCACGTGCAGCAGCACCCCAACTGCGGCACATGGGTATGTACTGCCTACTGCCTAGTGGGTGCCTACCTACATGCCAACTTTCAGCGCAATCGGCCCAGTAGTTACCAAGATATTACAACTAGAGGTGGCAAAATGTGGACCCGAGGACCCGGTCCAAAGAACCAGTTTGGACCCATATGGGTCCAGACCGGTTCCTGGAAATTTTCTGACGGGTACAACCGGATCCTACCATAAACTATACATCTTGCACACTACACATTATTGCAAAATATGAAGTAAATGAAGTGAATGTTTCTTTGCACACAGTAGCTCATGCCATGAGTATTCCCAGTGGGAAATAGGCTGTTTTACATGATGCAACTAATGATACCTACAAGTAGTTTGTATTAATTGACTTTAGGGGAACGGGTCCAACTGGTTCCGAGTCCAACTAAGACCGGGTCCGACTGGTTCCAGAAATGTCCAGCCGGGTCTGGTTCGAGTCTGGTTCTCAAAATTTTCATCTTTTGCCACCTCTGATTACAACTATTACAAAAGTGACACCTCTTCGTTTTGCACGTGGCACGTGCATAAGAGGTCACCCACATGCATCCGGAATAGTCCAATACTTGGTAGAATGAATGAAGCTACCCTACAAAAATTACTGCATGTAAATCGATCAAGTGGTTGCTGAGATATAAGCCTCGCAAAAGCGCCCGCACGGTCGGCCGGCCGCTCATACTCAGAAATTTCCGATACAGCCTACAGGAAATAGTTCACTTTTAAAATTAACATTTAGCTATCGAATGCGTTTTCCGCGGCACTGTAGCTCTATCGGTTCCCGAGTTAGCCGTTGGCAGTTTCAAAAATGTTGAAATAGCCAACATTTTACCTCTGGTGACCTCTGGTGACCTGACCTTTGACCTGACTCAAAACATGACCGAAGTGTTTTCCTTATTTTGGACGTTCTTTCGATTGCCACTTACAGCGCGTCGCTACGTGCCCCAGGAGCCGAGTTAGAATAGGGGTGTTCAGACACCCCCGTCCCAGCGCGGAAGTCTCGGAGCACCGGCCCGGCGCGGGCTAAAAAAGCCAATTACCGTAGATCCATCGGGTTCATGAGTTATTCATGGGCATAGATCACCAGACGCTCTGGCCCCGCCCGCTATTTTTAGCGCACGCAGACAGCCCAGGAATCTTAAACTGGGTCGTTAAATTTCATAGCTTCCAAGAAAAGCCACTGCCCTGACCGGACGCAAGTTAACAGTTATGAACTACTTAGGATCGCACCGTTAGTGGGGGTGACGTCACAATAGTGACGTGACACCTGCGCCTGACGTGTGCGCGCGGGCGCCCGCTCGGCGCATGCGGGGGTTTGGGTAGTTTTGTCAATTTCAGAAAATGTATCTCTAATGTCCGTCCAATGTCCAATGCTTTTGTAGAATCGGTCCGTAAAAAATTCCTAGACAGCCATTTATCCAAACAGATCCGAAAACCACTCGATAGTTTACACGTGAAACTGCTATTTAAATTTTAACTTGCGTTCACCAGCCAAAAGGTGTTTATTATATCAAGAACTATTCTTATTTAAGTATTTACATATAAGTTTACTACAGGGTGTCCGGAAAGTCCTGGCGCTTCTTTTGGACGCCGTGTAACGCGCGCTGTGATTATTGGACATTCAGTCAATCATCACAGACATGACCCCTCGTTGATTGCTCAGCCAGGGGTCGTGTAAATATGACCTTGAAATCGTTTTCAGTGATGGGTAGATGGGCGAAGATGCGCCTTGTCGCTGAATGCCTGCGCGCGGCGGCCGGGTGCGACTTGAACGAGGCGCGAGTTGCAGCGCGATGCGGCGTTTTTCGATGAATGGTTTAGCAGGTAAAGGTTTATTTCGACTCGGGAATTCCTTAAAAAATATCCTCAGACCGTTTCGAACGCGATATGGGAACGGAGCAGCATTTCAGCGCGGCAATCGAAGAAAGTGCGGGGGTCTGATGGACAAAAATGTCCCATCATCTTCGTCAATGTCGAATAAATGAATAACAGGCTGGCCCACGAGGGGTTCCTGGACAGCCACATCAACCCGAGGGTCAAGACGACATGCCCTAAGGGTCACTTCGCATTTCAACAGCACAGAGCACCCTCCAACAACGCCGCCGCCATTCAAGCTAAACTGACAGAGGAGCTTGCCGGGCCAGATCACCGTGGCGAAATGAGATTAGGCCGCCTTATTCTCCTAACCTGACCCGCTCGACTAAGGCGTGCTACGCGTTTTGTAGAACAGGATCTAGGCCATTTCTCACCCCAACCTGGAGTCGCTGAAGACTCGCATCATGACAGCATGGGAGGACCTGGAAATGCCCCGCATCGTCAAAACCCGCAGACGCTTCCTCCCCTACGTCGAGGCCGTCGTCGGCGCCGACGGTGGTTACATTGAATGAGCACGTAGCGGAAGCATGTGGCTTGGTGTCCCTGGTCATTGTTTTGATCCATTGATTAGTATCTATGAACCAATGGCATTTGTTTTAGAAAATGTTGAAAAGCGCCAGAACTATCCGGCCACCCTGTATATTTCGCGCCGGCAGGGGTCGAAAAAGGTGTGCAGTGATTTTTTTTGCTATTATATTAAAAAATTATATGGTTTGATTTTTGGGGGGTCAAAATAAAAAAATATTAAAAAAACGAGATAGCAAGCTCATAGCCCTTTACACCTTTAATGTTTATACATTTTTTTTGTATCTCTGAAGCTGTAGGCCCGACAGCTCTTCTCGCGAAACCTTTTTTTGGGTCGATAATGACAGAAATGACGTCACTCCGACGTCATTAGCGGCCAGTCTATCATAGCCTTTGGAAAAAAAATATTTGATCACAATGTGTAAAAGCTATTCACGGGAGGGCACTGAAAGTTTTGTGACATCGCCGCAGCGATTCTGGAGACATATCGAAAAACTAAAGCAGGGCAAAAAAATGCCCCCACCGCGGAAGGTTAAATTATCCCGTTATTGGGCTATCTCGCTATCTGTCTCGCTATCTATCTATTGGAATATCTATCTCGAGTTTTCAAAGAATTTCATGCACTCGGCCAAGGCCTCGTGCATGAAATCCTTTGAAAACTCTCGCTAGAAATATTTCGTCGCGGTAGAATCCTAGATATTATTTCCTGTATATGTTTCTTAATATCGTTCGTTATTTGCTTAAAAAAGGCCGAAATATGCATAAATAAAATACAGTAACATTAACTACACGTTAAATACGGAAATACTGGAAGTTCTAATTACATTACAGTTCAGCAAAGCTTACAAATTTTCTTAAAAACAGAAGCCCTCGATGAAATCAAGCTATCCAGGAAAACCATCCAAGAAAACGTCTCGCGCAAAGTTTCTTGGATGGCTGGATGCATTGCAAGACTGCATCAAACATACAAGAAAACCAGATGCTCTGAGCAATCATCAACCTTTTTCCAGGAGACCACTTAAACCTGCTGCGGACCATTAACACACGCAGTAGAAGGGGGGGGGGGGGGATTTCGCCCACCCCTCCTGCTTTTCGCCAATAACTCGCCCGCAAACATATTATTAAGGTGAAATTTTGACTTCCTGTCGAGAATCGAATTGCGGATCTTCTCGTGCAAGAAATAAGAACATCGGCTCACAACTTTTCTAGTAATAGCGGTGGAACCCGCGCCCCGCTGGGCTATTCAGCCATACGCGCCCTGCTGGGGGGTGGGGGGGGGGGGGCAGACTCTGCCCCCTGTCTAACTTCCGAACCGATGGTCGTAGAAAGACGGGAAAAGGGCAATCGAAAGCTATCAACAAGGCGGATCTAAAGAGCCCATTTTTTATGCTTAAGTAGGTCAGAGGTCAGGTCAAGCTCAGGTCAAGGGTGCAAAATGCAAGTTTCTACATTATCGTCCTTGCACCGTAGTTGCCGAAGAATGGACTGAGACTGTTCGCACAAAACGTGTTCTTAGGCTACCAAGACAATATTCGTTGCATACAATATCATTCGAAGGTCAAGGTCAAGGTCAGGTCAGGTCAGGTCAGGCCAGGTCAGGTCAGGTCAACAAAAACAAAATATAGAAAAGGGCATGTGCGAGTGCGACACATGTTTTGTGGGTCATTTTATTCATACAATTCAAGAGGCACACTCAATAAGTGATATTGACCACCTCTGGATGAATTTCAGGTCGTGGTCAGGTCAAGGTCAGGTTAAGTGAGGTCAAATTTTGAAGCTGGGGCATTCCACGATAGATCGTACCAGGCCCGTCACCCTCATCTCTCAGATTTTAATGAAAATCGGTCCTAGGGGTAATCATAGGCCCCAATGACGCCTGGCAAAATATCAGACTTCTCAGATCAAAACTTTTTGAGTTATATTGCATTACATTTTTTTAACTTCGGTATGTAACGGTGAGTTTGATGGCCTATAACTCAAGAACGGGTTAAGCAACCAACAAAAAGTAAATAACACTAAGCTTGCAATAAATCAAAAATTAATATTACTATTTAAAAATTCCAAAGAAAAAATTTCATTGTTGAGCAGAAACCTTAATCTTTTTTCATTTGCCTCTAATGACTTTTGGGACCAAAATTTTTCACATTTTTATTTAAAAAAAATAAACTTCATGTCATTGCAAATCGACATGCAAAAAATTCGAAAGGTGTTCTTTCTATAAGTTCCTCATTTTCCCGCAAACAAAATGGGTTTCGGAGGGGTTGATACGACCCCAGCACGCCGTTTCGCTTCTAATAGAGCTAGAGCCTCGCGGAAAAAACGAGCGTGTGTGCCGTTACAAGTCGCAGCGATTGGTACCCGATTTTAAGGTCTTAGGTTAACCGGTAGCGTCTGAGGTCAGGTCACGTGACTGAAGTTCCGGGTTCGGCTTTTAGTAAATAACTTCGCAAAAAATGGCCTCAGAGCCGCGATTTTGGCATCATTGTGTTCACCTAGCTCAGGTGCATCGAATGGTATACTTTTTGCTAGGGTGAGGTCAACTTAAGTAGTTGACCTCGGGTCAAGGTCAGGTCAGAGCCCCTCAGGTCACGAAGCTGGGCAAAGGGTATCATATGGCATATCATTCGATTCGGAAGGTCTTCCCGAGTCCATTGGTGGCTTTCCCGACTCTCTAGCTCCATTTGAGCGGGAGTTATTGACGAAAAACTCGTACGACCCTAGTGACGTCATAAATGACGTCACGCAAGGTTAACAATGCAAAAGTAAAGCATCGGACTTTGCAAGGAGTGCATGATACCATGTACGTGGGATAGTTTTAGATCATTCTCGGCGCCAAAATAACAGTTTTTTATATTTCCCCATTGATTTATAACAGTGATGTCACGTGACCGACCTGACCTCATGTAACCTTGAAAAATTCCCAGATATACAAGTTGTGAGACCTCTGGAGGACACCATGTATGCGTCCTGTAACTTTCATCTCGGACAGCTATGGTCATTGGCGTCCAAAACAATGTCCGAACCAAACAGCCTTTTTCACCCTCGCGCTTATAGGAAAGAGGGTTGGGTGAACCCTCTTTTCACTTTTTTCAGATGACTCAGACTTAAATTGAAATTTCAGTAACCCGTGATGTCACTAGGCAGCTTTACCACGCCATTTGTAAGCTCCCCTCCCGAAATCGCTATTCGAAACCGTTATCGTGACGTAAAATAAATACATTTATAGAAAGAACACCTTCCTAATTTTTTGCATACTTCTTAACAATGAGCCAAATATTTTTTAAAGAAATAAAAATTCAAAAAAATTTGGTCCCAAAGTCCAAAAAATACAAATGAAAGAAAACTCGATATGTCATATATCAAAAATAGCGTATTTTTCGAAATTTCAAAAATACATATTAATCTCTGTTTCATTGCAAGTTCAATGCTATATAACATTTGGCATTTGAATAATCCGTCTTAGAGTTACAGCCCGCCAAACTTATCGCTGCAAAGCAAGATCCAAAAAATGTTATACACCATAACTCAAGAAATACTTATCTGATAAGCCTGAAATTGTTACAGGTGGATTCAGAGCCCCTGATTACCCCTGAGACCAATTCTCGGCAAATTCCGAGAGATGAGGGTGTCAAATTGGAAAAAAGTGGTACGATCTATCGTGGAATGCCCCAGCTGGTTGTTAAGGCCTAAAAAGGTGTCTATCTGATGTAGTTTTTCACGGCGAATCGAATGGTGCTGTTTTGTTTCCGTGCGAGGTCTAGAACTTCCCAAAAAATCATTTAAAAAAAAAATTGTGTGTCGGGACGTCTTGAAATTTTGAAATTTTTGAACCGATTCTTCTGAAAATTGGTATGTAGGTGCACATACACCACTTCTCTGGCATGTATTCCGGTTTTATGATACACCTTAAATTTTGGATTTTATAATTATCATCCAAAAAAAGTCAGTTTTTTAAGAAAAAAATTGGGCCAAAATCCAAAATTGGCAAAAAACGATATAACCATTTGATAGACAAAAGAGAATCACGTACATATAAGCTTTTTGTTATGTCTTAATTCCTTTAAAAATGAAGATGTTAGCGGCGTTTGAATTTTTGCCGTTTTTGAGGCGAAAATGACGAACATGACGTCACTAAAACGTCATTTTCTCAAAAAATGTCCGACGGATTTCGCTCAAATTTTTAGGGAACGTGTCCAATTGATGTATGATAGGTACTAAAAGTTTGACGTCGCTGGCGTAACGCGTTTATAAGTTATTGGCGAAAAACGGGGGGGGTGGTAGTCGGCAGATTCTGTCCCCTCCCCCCCCCCCCAGCGGGGCGCGGGTTAAGTCAAACATCCTGCCGCCGGCGACGGCCGTTACGCGCCGCCTGAATTGTAGACTGTGCTGGGGCGAGACAGTTGCGTCTTTACATCACGCTCCTTGCCGCTGATTACATTCGATTCGCGTCAAATATTTTGAGAAGACTAAAAACCGTACAAGCAATCTTATGGTTAATTAAATAATTTTGAAAATCGGCTGGTAAAAACTTGATTTATGAGCGTGTAAGCACAAATTTGTGAGTGCCGCGTTTCCCGCGTCGGCCGATCTCGCTTCAGCCGGCGACATCCTACTCTTAGCAGGCTTCAACTGCCATATTTATTGTTGAATTAACTAGAAACCCACCATGTATACTCACAACTGTATATTCTTTCGCAAAGTGAAAGAAAAATAAAATCGACCCGTAGCTTTTTAAGCTACCGGCGTGTAAACGCAAAAACGTCGCTCATATTGCAGATTTGACCACATTTGACCTCATTTGACCTTGAAGATATTGACCTAGGGTCATAAAAATTCACACACAACAGAGTTCCCGAGCGCCCCCACCTACCCTCCAACTTTCGTCTTTCTAGCTCCACACTGAAAACAAATGAACACAGTGGTCAGTGAGGGCATGTTCTGTACTGGTAACACATCAGTCATGTGTTAATCGCACCCAAAACACAATAAAGCTGAGTACTTTCACGCCTGGCGGGACCTTCGACACGTTTGCTAACACATAGAACAGAATAATGACACAATTTTCTCGTGCCAAGCACGCTGGACGAATGTAATGCATCAGTGTATCGAAATCCTGTGTTGTCGGATATGGTAGACGTGTACTACACAAATAGTTACACCGTGCCATCCACCAGTGAGCGACCTCGGAACCTTAACTTCAGATGGGGATAGTAGAGAGGGTTTTTCGAGCACCGACTTTTATGCTGGGCTTTTGTAAAAATTTGCATAAGTGTTTTGAGAAAGGTCAAAATGCACAATACAGCCGAGGGAGTCGATACATGATAAATTGTCTGGAGCAATATGCGCTGATTACATTAAGTGCAAGCTGACGCATAGCTAATTAACGTCTGCTTGGAGGAAGAAACTCCTCGGTCTATATAGGATATATTTGAAAAATCGGTGGTTGAAAAAGTTATCCCGGCTGTCTGGAACGCCTGGACAACTGCATTATGCAGTAGTCCACGAATTGGGGCATCGTCTGTTGGTGCTCTGAAATCTGAATGACTTGTCTGCGTGACGTGTTCACCTTTCGGCCTTGAAGCGGAACCATTCCGGTCCAGCGACCGACTGGGCGCAATGCCAGGTCATGTATTTGTCGGCCGGCCGGGTGCTCAGCCCTGACCGCGCCCTGACCATATGGGTCGGCCGGCCGGGTGCTCGGCCCTGACCGCACCCGAGCGCCCGATTCCACTCGGGGCCGGCTTTGGCAGTCAGCCTGTCCAGCCAGAGCCAAAGCCCCTTCAACTGCGCCCCGGCAACAAACTACATAGTCACCACGTGTTTCCTTCTTCCACTTGCGATTTGTGTTAAATTTAGCAACACATTCACACTGTATTAAACATTGAGTAACACATTTATCTTGTATTCTGCAAATGTATTCACACAAGCCTTAAAAATGCCCCCCCCCCCCCCACCGCCTGGAAGGTTAAAAACTTATCTTTTGTGAGCGATTACCGTATTTCAATGTTTTGCATCAAAATCGACCGACATGACGTCACTCCGACGTCATTGCCGGCCGACCTACGCTAGGTAGAAAGCTGAAATTTGAACACAATGTGTCAAATTGATGCCGCTGAACGTACTGCAAGTTTTGTGTTGATACGTCAAGCAGTTTAGAAGATATTGCAAAAAAAAAACGGGAGAGAGCTTTGTGGAGCCCCCCCCCCCCCACCGTCATGCGCGGGAATAACATCCCATTGAATCAAAAGTGTAATTGACTTTTTCACTCATTTTCCCAGCGCACCTTTGATAAGTTGTCCCCTACTACAAGATTTGGTGCTATGAGTTGACGGCTGCTTACCAATCGTTACTGTTGCTTTGTTGACAATAACTTATCATCACACCGGCAGATGGCAAAGTCACGTGCTCAACTTCAACAAGACGGCCATCAGCCATCCAGTGACCAACTTTGAGTTCTTTTACGAGCCTTTCTTCGTGTCACGGAACGACGTTCCCGAGTACGACGAACGGTTCGTCGGCTACGGTTTTACCAGAAACACACAGGTGGGTCGACTAGGACTCGAGTGGGAGAGCATCGTCAGGGCAGGGCAGTGGTTTGGGACAGTGAGCATACCACCCTCTAGTGCAGGTGAACATACCTCCGTCATCGACTTCAGCCTTTGTGAGGAATAAGGACGCCGACCGCGTCTCCGGACCGGAGGTGAGGTATGCATCACCCTGAAAACACCGCTGACCGCTCCCCATCATTTTAATCGGTTTGGTGGTTTATCTTAATGTGTTTATTTACTACAATCTTCAGCAATAGCAATAACTCCATGATTCTTCGTATATTTGTTTGCTTCTTTTTTACAGACCTACGAGACGCTCTGCGCCGGCTACAAGTTTGTCGTCCTCGCCCCGCTGTTTTCTGTTCACTGGGGTCTTCAGGTGCGAAAAACTCGTCCCGGTTGGCGCGAACAACAAAACAACAACAACCGCAAACTGTTCAACGCCTTCAAGAAGGACGTGTTCGCTCGGTACGGCGCTGATCCGCTCGGTATGGTGAATAAGAATCTTGGTAGGAGTGAGAAGAGTGCTAAGAAGAGAACGATACGCGTGGCTCGCGGGGCGGGCCCGGTGAAGGGCCGGGAGGGGAATGGAGCAGGGGTCAGCCGCGGCACTGGGGCTAATGGTCGAGTGAGGTGATGGGGCGGCGAGTGGAGGGACAAGGGATAGTGTATATCAGGTCTGGTAGTGTTTTCAGTCTGATGTAGATGTGACATGCAGTTGCTCATGGCCCTTTTGATGGCGGCGGCTGGGTGTGATCATTGATCATTGATGCGATGTTTGTGGCTAGGCTAGAACAGTTGTTAAAACCTGCGGTCCCATGCTGGCCGGCTGTCTCAGCAAAGGAAATAAATCACAACTAGCTTTGTGAGACCCTCACATGCATTTTATTGATTTGTTTGTGAATTGGTCACACAAATCACTAATGTGTGATAGGGGAGAGCGGGGAGAGTTGTATCATGTCCAAGTTGTATCAGGGCGAATTGTGCCAAACTTATCCAATTGATGGCGCTCGTGACACGACCAGCCGACGAGGTGGCTGGGTGGACGCGTCTCGAGGTGAGAGCCGATTTTATGTTTTTTTAATGTCATTCTAAAAAATAGGTTGCAAGAAAATGTGTGTTTTGGACATTTAGATGTGCACGAATTTGAAAGATCTCCGTAGCGGTGGTGAGGGTAGGTTCTAAGGCTGCGTGAGTGAAAATGGATTTCTCCAGCTGTCCGCTGTTTTTGAGCATGAGGATGTTTTTTTTCCAAGATGGCGGCGAGGTACATGTTGTATCAGAGCCGGGTCCGGGTGGGGTATGTTGTAACATGCATGTATGTATGGGTATGTTGCTTTTGATCGCGAAAGCTAAGCCCTGGCTCGCGTTTGTAGGTAGCTAGTCAATACTCGTTCCATTTTGGCACAATGTGTTGGCTTCTTTGCTCTTAACGGGCCACTTTTGCGTCTAGTCTGTTGATGTTTCGTTCGTTTCGATGTTTCGTTCGGATTGCATTGACCTAAGTTTGGTCTAATAAAAGTGAAGCCTTTGAGCATATACATTGTATCAACCCCATTTAATGTTGTTGTTATGCTCAAAACCAGTAGCAAGCACACTCCCTGAAACGTGAAATACCTAGTGATACAAATTACCCCACCATGTGATACAACTCATCCAAGCCATGGGGCAAGTTGTATCAAAAACATTGTTCTATTCGGCAGCCCGTAGAAGAAAAACCGGTAGAGGTAGCGGAAAAGTTACTTGGCACGAAAAAGCAGAAGAATCAAGGAAGGAGATAGTATGGAAATAATGCGTTTATCACGGATAGTTACGAGGTTATGGGTCTCGGAGTAAAAACTGATACAACCCACCCCACTCTCCCCTATGCTTTCTTTTTCGTTACATGTATCATTATCCGGCTAAAGCAGAAGCATAAAAGTATATTTGAAAGTTGACGATATTTTTCTTGATGTATTATGGTAACTTCTCAACGTATTTTGGTGTGAATGGGTAGGCATAATACACATTACACATTACTCATAGGCATGTATGGGCTCAGAATCGCTGCAAAGAGAGAGAGAGAGAGAGAGAGAGAGAGAGAGAGAGAGAGAGAGAGAGAGAGAGAGAGAGAGAGAGAGAGAGAGAGAGAGAGAGAGAGAGAGAGAGAAGAGAGAGAGAGAGAGAGAGAGAGAGAGAGAGAGAGAGAGAGAGAGAGAGAGAGAGAGAGAGAGAGAGAGAGAGAGAGAGAGAGAGAGAGAGAGAGAGAGAGAGAGAGAGAGACGATAAAGCTGACGGGAGCGCCGGTGCTCCTCGCCCTCTCATCACGGAGTTGGGTGGTCCCAGCTGACATACAAAGAGGGCTGCTAAGCAGTGAGCACAGTGGACGTGCTGATACCTGGCGTGTATGTTTCGTTGGAGGAGAAGGTATAAACATAGGTTGTAACGTATTCCCTGCCTATACAGAAGGTCAGCAAGCAGCCAAGCATATGGGCAGGGTTCGACGACGGTGGCGTCACCTCTATTAGTGTGTAGTTCAGGTACTGGCCGCCAAACGGTACTACAGTAGGTCAGACCTGGTAGCTCCCGAAGGGCACAAGAGTGCCTCATTCAGCCGAACCGAGCCTCATTCAGCCTTTCCCCCACGTCGACTATGCCTCCACTGTGAGCACGGTCCTACTGCACCGCCCTGAGGAGTGAGGACGTCTCGTTCACATTTGTTACTTTAGCAGCCCGTCAAAATAAAGCGCAAATTGATTAATCGAATCAATTCCTATCCCTGCCAAAGCGCAAAGGTCCAAGACCAACACTGACCCCGGACACGCACACAATAGGATTTGACTTATCCGGCCAGTGAAATTCCGTTAGAACTTGTCACTTTGTCAGTAAATCTGCAGTTTCGCCGGCAGTGTTGCTGTCTAATTATCGTCACGCGAAAGGAAGATGATCGACTTGTAGGGTGTAAGTGTCTCAGGTGTTCCTCCGCCCCTGTGGGCTCGCTAGAAGCTGGTTCAACTTTTGAGTTTTGACCAATGTTCGCGATAGTTGAAACACTCTGAAATCGCATGAGATCCAGCAGAGTCGGTCATTGACCTTGGCGTAATATGTATACCTTTATTTGTAACTATGTGAAAACATTGTGCCGACAAACATATGCATACCATACAGTTATATGCTCTCGTTCGCCATGCTGATACACGAAAGGTCATTTGGCTCCATGTGCTCATGCAGATATGTACCTATCACCACGCCTTACACTCTGTTATCGCCTCACTACGTGCCGCATTCTTTATCTAACCCACGATCCACTGGGGGAGGGGGGGGGGGGGGAGCTATTCAGTATTCATTTTGTTACAGTAACTGATAGTGCTCGAATGTTCTCAATCACTCGAAAATTATCACACGAAACGTTTGATGCTCCTAAAAACCAAAGGTAGAGGCCATCAAGACCGATCTTTTCGCCGATATGACCAGAGCCAGCATATGAAGTTCGATCAGAGTAACAAGTTTTGTTTATCTTTAGCTACACGGGGTGGGGAGTTATGTCAATCGTGGACTTGATCCTCAGTTCGGACACCGAATGTTTTTTTTTCGGTGGTGAGTTCTTAGAGTTATTAATGACTCGAGCTTTATTCAGTTTGGCCAACCTAAGAACGAGTACCATGAAGATAGACAAGGACTGTACATTACAAGTATAAGTAAATTATACATACAAGTGTATAAACGTATGTAACATGTGTGCCATGTTATTATGTAACAAGTTATGTAACATGAAGACGAAACTCCCCCAACCAAATAGTATTTTCGGACGCAGGCCGATTATGGGCTACTCCTACCTACGCACTACTTCGTCCTTACGTGTGCAATGGTTTTGTTTAAAAGAAGAAAATGCGCTTCCCCTCGTTAGTGATTGACGCAAAATCACAGGTCAACTCTCAGCTATATTTTTTACCAATGTCACCAGTAAAACGACTTTGGGGGCGACAAAAGAGCGAGGGAGAGAAAGAGAAAGAAAAAGAGAGAGAGGGAGAGAGAGATAAAGAGAGAGAGAGAGAGAGAGAGAGAGAGAGAGAGAGAGAGAGAGAGGGAGAGAGAGAGAGGGAGAGAGAGAGAGGGAGAGAGAGAGAGAGAGGGAGAGAGAGAGAGAGAGAGAGAGAGAGAGAGAGAGAGAGAGAGAGAGAGAGAGAGAGAGAGAGAGAGAGAGAGAGATAGAGAGAGAGAGAGGGAGAGAGCGAGAGACCTGCTTGTACGGAAGAAGACGCACGTTCACAAGTGCAAGCTTGGTTTCAACTGAATATTGCAAGGCGCGCAACAACCGTTATGGGACCGATGTCCCTAACGGTGTACCTGTCAAATTTGAGCCGAGTTGGTGGCGACCCAGCCGTGACTCATTGAAATATGTACGTACATTGCCCGGTGGGTGCCAACTCACATGCCAAATTTAGCGCAATCGGTTCAATAATTGCCGAGCTATTATCATGGGGACGAACATGGCACCTCTTCCTTTCGCACGTCGTACGTGCAGTGGCGTTAACCCGCGCGGGGCTGGGGTCTCCAGCCGAACGCGCGGGGCTGGGGGGGGGGGTAAATTTTACCCCCCTGTTATCTTCCGAACTAATGGTCCGATTTGGAAAATTCGAACGCCAATCGAAAGATCTCATCACGAACAACTAAAAACATGTACTTAATTTAAAGTTTGAGGTCAAGGTCAAGGTCAGGTCAAGGGTACAAATTGCAAGTTTCTACAGTATCGGCCTTGTACCGTAGTTGCCGAAGAATGGAGTCATGGACTGAGACTGATTGCCCAAAACGTGTTCTTAGGCTACCAAGACAATATTCGTTGCCTACAATATCATTCAGAGGTCAAGGTCAAGGTCAGGTCAGGTCAGGTCAGGTCACCAAAACAAAATATAGAAATGGGCATGTGCGACACATGTTTTATGGGTCATTTTACTCATAGAATTCAATAGGCACACTCAATAAGTGATATGGACCACCTCTGGATGAATTTCAGGTCGAGGTCAGGTCAAGGTCAGGTCAAGTGAGGTCAAATTTTGAAGTTGGTTGTTAAGGCCTAAAAAGGTGTCTATCTGATGCAGTTTTTCACGGCAAATCGAATGGTGCTATTTTTGTTTCCGTACGAGGTCTAGAACTTCCAAAAAATTCATTTTTCAAATTTTTTGTGTGTCGTGACGTCATAAAATTTTGAATAACTCCCACATTTTTTAACCGATTCTTCTAAAAATTGGTATGTAGGTGCACATAGACCACTTCTCTGACATATATTCCGGTTTTTTTGATACACTCAAAATTTTGGATTTTATAACTATTTTCCCAAAAAAGTCAGTTTTTTTAGAAAAAAAATGGGCCGAAATCCAAAATTTTCAAAAAACCGAGCTGGCCATTTGATAGACAAAGTAAAAAGACGTATAACCTTTTTTGTTACGTCTTGATTCCTTTAAAAATGAAGATGTTAGCGGCGTTTGAAATTTTGCCGTTTTTGAGGCGAAAATGGCGAACATGACGTCACTAAAACGTCAATTTCTCAAAAAATTTCCGACGGATTCCGCTCAAATTTTCAGGGAACGTGTCAAATTGATGTAAGAAAAGGTACTGAAAGTTTGGCGGCGCTGCGCGCCGACGTTTTTGAGATATTGCCAAAATTCGCGAGGGGGGGTAAAATTTACCCCCCCCCCCAGCCCCGCGCGGTTTAACTTACATGCAATATGCATCGATAGTAATCTGATATTTGGCAGAAGGAATGTAGCTTAACCAACTAAAAAAGACCGTACTCGTAAGCCAATCGGCCCAGCGGCTGCTGAGATATGCCCTCAAAGTGTTACCGGTCGGGCTGGGTCGAGCCGGGCCGGGCAGGGCCGGGCCACTCACATTGAGATTTTCTCGTTATTTTGAAAAGCTCGCTCGTAATCACCTGTTCCAACCCAATCGGATAATAATTTGTCATCTTACTCAACCCATAAAATGCATACATGGTTGTGCAATGTGTATATTATAAAAATAAGCAGTCACACATTTTCCAAGACAAAATGATACATCGTGTCAAATATGCAAAAGTCGCTCAAACCGAGGTCACAAGTGATAAATAGGCCGTAAAAGCAGTTGACGGTTTCGAATAAAAACCCTAAAAAATAAGTTTCGCGTGTTATAGTTCGATGTGAAGAGAATACTTTGAAACATAAAGGGCCAGCCAATGTGTTGATGATTCATCGATGATACAAGCAGTTCACATGAAAAAGAACAACATTGAAACATGAACGATACACATAACTACACAAGGTAATGTCGCATTATCATAAGCCACAACAAAACATCGCGATCAGCAAATGTTAACCTAACAGCTACTTGTCGGTTGATGTATATGTTCTGAGGGATATGTAGAGTTACAAAGTTACCTGACTTGAATTTAATGTAGGCCTGTTAGAACCAGCTAAGCATGTACCACAAGTGATAAAATTCGATCAAAGCTGATACAAGATAGATATAATGAGAAATATAAATGTATAGATGATTTTGATAGTTCAGTGATGATGTAAAATACCCTTATAGGTGAGCCCGTCACACATGAGGTAATTTTTACGGACCCAAATAGAATTAGGGTACGTTTCGCATTGTTTTGCTACCTTCATTTGTACCTATGGATCGATACAATATGCCTAACTACATCAGTTTTGTCCAAAACGATGTGTCGAATGTCGTAACGTTTCTTTTTTGTGATTCCATTTCCTTTACTGAACCTGTTCATTATTGAGACTGAGAAAATCTAAAAGCGTAGGTCAGAAGACACCGAACGATGTCACAATAGATGAACAGCGATAACATCAAGGAACAGAACAAGCTCGAACATGTAACATCACACATAATAAATAACTCCTCACCAAAGCACGTAACCATAAAGATTCTACCTCTATCGCGCTGTTAAGCTCAGCATCAGGCGCTGCCGCCCTGAACAAAACCAAACCTCATCGCACGACTGACAGACTCAGCTAACATCAGACATCATTCGAACCACAACTGCTCAATGACACACTTGAATCCACGAACATCTGACTGAGCTCGATCCGTAAAGGTACGTTTCAGCGCTCGAGCCACGAAGGTACGTTTCAGCGCTCGAGCCGCAAAGGTACGTTTCAGCGCTCGAGCCGCGAAGGTACGTTTCAGCGCTCGAGCCGCGAAGGTGCGTTTCAGCGCTCGGGCTGCGGACGGCGGACGAGGCTCGAGACACGAGCTGGTGCCGCCGCACGGATGGCGAGCGCTACCCTGGAGAAGAGGAAGGACGCAGCTGCCGAGCCGCTGTTCGCTGGCTCGTCTGGTGACAGCGGCTCGGTCGGCGCCTACCGACTGACGTAGTGACAGCGGTAGGTCCACACCTCGGTGCCCAGGTTGTTGTAGTGGCGCACGCACGAGGTGTCAGGCGGGCAAATACACCTGAAAAGCCAACAAACGGCGTCGTCAGTCATTGCCTATGCTGCAGCTCAGGTGAAAAACTCTTAAATCCTTTCCGGTACGATAACTTTCAAGTGACACTGGAGTGTTACATAAAAAGTAAAGAAGTTTCCGATCCAACAAAAACGACTTTGAGAGCGTTCAATCCTGCAAGTCCGCACGTGCGCTCGCATGTGACCGTGGGCCCATGGTGAGGCCGCGCGGGGAGCGAGCGGGGGCGCTGGGCCGGCGGCTGGCGCCCTGTCGGCCGACACTCTGTCGGTGCAAGGAGCCAGCCGCGCCGGATATGCGGGACCCGTCAGCCGCAGTGTAAACACTCCGTAAACACGTTCCGCCTCAACTGCGCAATAAGCGCCGCCGCCGCGCCGCCGCCGCCGCCGCCTGCGTGGGGCACGCGCAGGGAGTCGGCGGCCGCGGCGGCGGCGGCGGTGGCGGGCCCCGAGCGCCGTCATTAATCGGAAAATTGATTGGTATTTGAGATTAACGGTCCGGAGCGGCTGGAGTTATCAGGGTGTGTCTGCGTGTTGACTTGTGATGTCGGCCAGATGTTTGATGCCGCTCTTTGAGATGGGATGGTAGAATGCTTTAGCGGGTAATGTGATATCTGAAACTAATCTTCAGTCCTATAATAAATCTGGGGTTACAACCGACCGACATGGGTTTGAATTTATGACTGAGTCAACCCAGTCATGCGAATTATTAACCAAAGCACCAGGCACATTGTTTTTATATGAAAATGTTATTGATGTGAGTGCCTCATTTATCATTTACAAGGGTGCCAAAATGTGTTCAAATGGAGAATCCCGTTAGAAGCTTCCAGCGGTCGAAACTACGCTGAGCTACGCTGACCCCTGCGGTGTAAGCTCTGGTGGATATGTGAGCTATAGAGCACCCATCTAGTATTCCGCCCCATATGTGGGAGAGAGTGCGAACCACTGACCTGTTGAGCATTTCCGAGGGCTGGACGTCGTACCTCTCGAACGCACACCGTCCGTGGACAGCGCACTCCTGCTGCGGAGTCTCCCGAGCCATCCTCTGAAACAGACACACATACACACTCCGTCAGCGAGGAGAAGATATCGCCGGCCTGCGTCGGCCCGTCGAGTGTTCAGTTACATACAGCGGTTCTCATGTTGCCGAGAAAACTTCAGGAGTTGTTACTTTCAATGCCCGATGGCAAACGAACAAACAGCCAATCCGGAAAATGAAAGCAATTATACTGAGTCTGGTTGCAGCAACGCCTATTTGTAACGGGATCCAGGAAGCACTGAGTTTTTCATTTTCACTCCTCACTTCCTCCTTCTCTCGCTCCTCTACCTCACTCCTCCTCTACTTCTCTCCTCCTCTTCCCCCTCCAATCACCGCCACACACCACTTTCCGGCCGGCCGCCAATTGACAAACAGCACACGTCCCAGAGCTGTGTCACCCGCCTGTCAACCCTCTCCTCCCTACCCTCCCCTCCACCCCTCCCCGCCCATGTATAGGTCCAGGGAGACCCCGTGGAGTGTCGCGCTCATGACACATGCCGTCATGTCGGGTCCAGTGGGATCGTTTGAGCGTCCCAACATGCTTCACGAGGTCATGGTGACGTTGACATCATTCAGACTTGCAAGAAAAAAAAACAGATGACCGAGTGGTGCGAGTAGGTTGACAAGGGTGCTTCATGGCGAGCAGCTTACCAAGGAAAGATAAATTAACTGTGGTTTGTCAAGTGGAACGCAATTATCAATGTAAAAAGGTGAAGTGAAAGCCGTAGCCTAACTTTCGCTGTGGAATTGCTATGCAATTTTTATTATTGACGGCACATACGACACTTTTTTGATCAATAATTTTTACATTTTTTTCTGATGCTGATTTTTGGCCCATCACTGTTGTAAAAGAAAATGCGTTAAAAATAAAAATAAAATGTCCAAAGAAGTCTAGTAGCCAGCATTTATGTCTCTGTATGCCCTCAGAGACATAAACGTTTTCAAACTTTGATAACATGCCCAAAAGCTGATCACAGGAGTTGAGCGGCTAGGAGTGTCACGCTGAATGAGATTCACTGAGCCCTAAGGTTGACATGACGAAACCCAGTCGGCCAGACTCCATAGGGTGCGGCATATCAGTCCCAGGTGACCACGCATCAGCACGGTGTCAATCGGTGACAAAAATATTTGGCGTGTACCCGAATGTATGGGTCAGTTTCCTGCTTCTGAGAGCCAGAAAGGAATTTAATTTCATTTTTAAGCCAATGAGAGGTGTCTTTGAAGAATTAAATGTTTGTTGATTTTCTACGCTTACATGAATCTATCTCAATACCTGCGCAACTACAAATAATTACATGTTTCCTCGTTCTGAATGCTCATTTTGGCGTCGTATTAAGTCATGAATCAAAATATTTCATGATTTCAAGTAATTATCTTTTGAAAATTTATTTCGGTCCATTTTTTATTCGTCCGACCAACCCGAAGTAGGTAACTGCCGGAGCGCGTTGTGCCGAGCGCTGCGGCCGCTAGGCTGCGCCGTCGCTCCGGGAAGCCCGGCGGTACAGCCTAACCAGACAGAGGCGGGCGGCTACCCGTCGGAGCCCCAGCCGCTAGCAGGCCGGCCGGCCCGCAGACCCAGTCGGAAGGGCGCACTTTGGACCGCCGCCACGGACTTTGGACGCAAAGAGGGGCGGTGTGGTCCAGAGAGGCGGCTCTGTTAGACATTTCCGATGGCCCAGACAGGCTTATCGTAAAGCCCGTCTGTGGTTGTAGTGTCTGTGTTTCATGTTTTGGGTCTCAAGGCTCCTTATTATATTTTGATTATGAGAGAATGAATTACTAACACGTGATTCATTTGTTTCCGGAATGGCGCGGAAAACGGTGGCATAAGGTCATGAGCCTATCTTTTGATAATAGGAGATTGTTACGTAACTTGCACTGATAAAGGTCAAGTGTGTGTACTGTGCATCAAATGTGACATAAAATCGAGCAGGGCATTAGGCCTCGTAACTGATCGATTATATACAGCTCACACCTTAGCCTTTCTACCAGCATGAACGCTGGCTCTAAAGAAATAAATATTTCTATCGAATCGGCTCAAAGGCACGGCAGTTCATCGTTGCACACGTTATGTTTGGCGGAGTTTGCCTTAGGTGTTCTTCCGCAAGGCGTTATAATACATATATTCGTAGCCGGTCAGGCCTACTTGGGCAAACGCCGAGTAGTCAACTCGCGCGTCGTCTTTTTTATGAAAGGTAACCGGCTCAAACCAACCTAGCTTCAGATATTGAACCATTACCAACAGTCGGGTGAGGGAGATGCTTTATGGTGCTGCGCGGAGGTGCATAAGGTTGAGAGAAAAAATCGCATATAGAGAGAAAAGCAAATTATGTTGATGTAGGCCATATAGGCATTGGCGTGTTTTGTTTTTATGGTAATTATAACTTAAAACCTCGGCTGCAAAACAATTGAAGTAGCAAACAGCATGTGTGTATAAGAAGAATTTAGTGCAGGCGATTGAAATCCTTAATCCACTAATCAGCATTGCGGCCGCGTTAGCTCCCTATCTTTGAATCGCATCCAGGCCTATCCACGCATTCCAATCTAAAAATGGATACGTTACGACCTAATCGCAGATCTGCCCTACTCCTAATCGGCGATTACAAAGGTTTAGTAAATGAAGATCTAGTCAAATGCACGCCATTGTACTACATCCGTTTCCGTTTGGACGAAATTTACAGCTCGTATTTGCAGCGGACAGGTCTTTCTGCCGTTTCAGCAGCTGCCGTCTCCCCCGCCCCGGAATGGCACAGCAACCAGTTGGTGACGCCTTCCCCGGGAACCTGAATCGTCAGCGGCCCCGCCGGCCGCCGCCACCGCCACCGCTGCTGTCGCCGCCGCCGCCAGGATGACGTCATCGCATCGCTGACGGATGACGCAAAGCAGTGGCGCTGGCGGCAGCGATGGCGGCGGCGGCGGCGGTGGCGGCAGCGGCGAAAACGGGTGATGAAAATTGGCACGGAGAAATCATCACCAATTTGGTGTTTAGGTATGGAACAGAGTCGGATGTTTATTAGTGGTGTCAGTTTCAGAAAATGTATGTCCAATGTCCGTCCAATTTCCGATGTTTACGTCGATTGTCCGTCCAAAAACGTCCAAGCCAGCCATTTGTCCAAAGATATCCGAAACCTACGCAATAGTTTACACTCAACACTGTTATTTAATTTGTTTTAAATGTACTATTACCAGCTTTAATGTGTTAATCATCTCAAAAGCTGAGCTTTCTATTCGCCAATCAGTGTTAAACACGATTGCTTCATAAAAAATGCTGAGGTGTAGCAAGTGAATGTCCAAAGTTGTCCAACGCCTGCCGTCATTGTCCAACCGAATTCCGAATTGGACATTGGACAAAATCGGAATTCCGAAGATTCAAGTTCCGATTGACACCACTAATGTTTATGATGCATTGCTAATATGACTGTCTAAGTCCCGAAGATGAGTGGATATGTTTTATATTCATTTTAAGATTAGCTACTACCGCATATGTCTGGGTCCAGTCTTACCAATGCCGTAAGTGGGATTTGGCAGCACTGGCCGGAGTTACCGGCAATAATATCAGAGGCATTTTTACGTCAAGCCAACCTCGTCGAATGAGTTTGCGTGCGTGAATGATTTTGAACATTCCCTGAACGAATGAATAAATGAATGTGGAATAGTTATTATGAATGTTAACAAATGCCGTGAATGTGCATTCACGGCTTTTGGTAAGATTGGTCCAATATTTCTTTTTTAATATGGAGCAAAAAAACCATCAGTCTACTTTCAAAGCAGCCTTGATGTTTCATTCACTTTTAAGACAAAATATGTAATGTAACCGTTAGTTGCGCTACTTGGATAGATGTGTTTTAGTTAGCTATGATCATATAATCAATGTTTGTGACGATAAACAAGTAAAAAAGATAACAGCTATTTGATAGATTTTAGTCAGGACGGAACAGAAAGTATCCATTAGGAAGAAATCAAACATATTGTCTTCATTCTTCACCTTACCAATTAAGTCATTTTGAAAATTTAATTTAGAGTGATTCCAAAAAAAGAATAATATTAGTAATTTTGTTTTCAAACTGACCAACACAGGCGGAAAGATTTTGAAAGAACATCTGTGGATTTAGTTGCATCAGTGCACACAATATCAAACATGTGATCAATGACAGATTTACGAGTATGACACTTAACAGGCATAACACGCTATTCTGGGCCCTCATTTTCAATTTTACGCAGATATGAAAAGATTCGAGTTTAAGTTGGAGTTGTGAACTTACCAAATTTCTGTATACCTATCCGCTCTTGTCAAAGATTTTGAGCAGCTGAATTGTGATGAATCGACCAATGATTGTCCAACTGTTTTCCCAATTCCTTGCGCGTAGTTTAGTGCGTCAGTAACGAACTTGAGCAGTATGTTTGACATTTTGTCTGTGCGCAGCTAAGGAACGTAATATGAACGAAGAAGGAACGTAAATAAACGGAGCTCGATGAAGTGATTCGCCTTTATAATTACGGTATTCAACCACGCTCTACACGCGAAGCCATTTTGTCGTGGTCACAATAACACCAGTGAACATATATACAAAATACCGCAGGCTCTCGAATACACCATGGTGCATGGTGGCATTTTTGTCCAAACAGTTGCAAACATTAGCTGATTATGTATTCCCTTACTGCATTTAAATTTCAAGCATTCAATAAACAAGGAAATGAGGATGCGAATAAGCAAAACTTACAGGCTTCTCACAAAATAGGTAAAAGTTCAGACACTGTCAATTAAATGGCATTCAATTTATGCGCATTCATGCAGTGAGACGACATTATTGAAACATGGATATGACGAATTATGTTTATGTATTTAAGAAAAATCAATTGGTTCTCACTTTGTAATGTTATATAAGCTAAATCAAAATTAGTTTTCTGCTGGGCATGCACGGCCCTCCAGCAAAACAGTTGTTGGTCACTTTGCCAGCCGGTGGTTTTTTTTTGGGGGGGGGGATAATTGAAAAAACGCATAATTTAAATTGCATAATTGAAAGATAATTGAAAGAGTGAAAGCCACTGCACTAAACTGACGTAACAGAAATGAGAGGAAGTTCCGTGCGGAGCGGACACTTGGGCAATGTTTTTAACAGCCTATATACTTATTCATCAATACAGATGGATCAACGTGATGTTGATAACCAACACCTTAGTACCTGGAGGGCCGTACACTGATAGAGAGCTGCCATTTGCTGAAGTGACTGGGTCAGTGCGAGCACGCAGGGTCGAGACTTACCGACAAAATGTAGCCACTGGAACAAGGCAGGAGGCAAACGAGAACCAGAAGGGCGCAGAGCGCCGCCGCCAGAGGTCGAACAGACACCATGGTTAGCGATCCAAACTGGGAGCTGTGAAGTGCGGAGCGAGACTGATAACCAAGTCACTGCGCGTGGGAACCCGGCCGGAGACCTCGACTTGTTGAATGACGTGATGCCGGCACGCGCCGCTTATATACAGCGTGTACTGTGCGCTGATTGGTCGTTGGGCGATGCGGCCTACCAATGGCAGCGCGCGCTCGGACCGCTGAATGGGACGAGTTGTCGGAAAACGATCCGACAGTGGCCCCAAGGAGCCCCCCAGCGGCGGTGCCGCCACCGAATAGTGCGCAACAATCGAGGATGGACGAGAGAGAACTGGCCCATGGCTAATGTCCGCTGTCGCAGTCTTCAAAGAAGATCGTCAAGTCATGCCACATTCGGATTTTATGCGATATCCTCTGAAAATGTGTTATTAAAACGTAGGTAGTACATACCTATTTCAAACTCAAGCCATTTGATGAAATAGATTTCAATTTGAGGGAACAAACGTTTCGTTCATTTCAAAGGTGTACCAGAAATATCAACTAGCAGCCTACTCAACAAATGCTAGTCAAAACGAAGCGTGCATAGCTTGTATTGAAGTCCTAACGCAGTCCTAACATAATATCTAACCCGTCCATAATATCCATAATAGGTATCTGGGGCCGATTCGAGATGGCGCACTAGGAAGCTAGTAAGACTAGGCGGCCAAGTGACACTTGAATGTAGTGACACTAAGCGGCATTTTACACCAATCGGCTAGTGGCTCAGCGCGAACCGAAATCGCATAGTGACGCTTGAAATCAAGTGTCACTATAGGGCCTTAGTGCGCCAACGCGAATCGGTCCCTGGTCCATAATATCTAAGATCTAACCTCTAGCCTTGGATCTAACATATATAGTATTTATGTGAGAAGAAAGTACATTTGCTTTGAGATAGGCCGTTCCGTTTTTATTTTGATTTATTTTGGGACTTCATCCTACGTAGAACTTGTGTCGCTGTTGTGTTCCGATGTAAGAGCCATTCGGATATAGTGCTGTGATTTGAGGGGCCCATCAGTGTCTTTGTGAGGACAAACTTTTATCACGTGAGCCGAGGTGGACGGCGCGACGTTTTAGGGTGTGGTGGGTGGTAGTCTGGCGCCTGGCCTTCCCAGCACTCATGGTGCGAGGCACTTGTGTGGCACACGGCACTCTCAGCTGCCTGCGTCATGTCGATTGGGGCCTCATAAGCCCCCTGCGTGGACTTCCTTTGCCGGGGGGGGGGGGAGGGTTGGGGGGAGTCTCCTCTGAGAGCGCTTATCAGTACAGACCTCTCCACAACCATTGAGTGGCTCTCCTGGCCAGTCATTGTTGCGATGAGGATTGATCTCTGCTCTCCGTGGGATTCCCCGCAGTTATGCTAAAATGTACATAATGCATAGGATAAAGACAGGCTCTGGCCCTCGAACAAGGCACTTATCTGTTGATTCCCTATGAAAATCAAAATACCGGAATGCCAAAGGAAAGAGGGCAGAGACAATATTACATTACAACGTTTCTGTTAACCCGCGCCCCGTAGGGGGGGGGGCCGAAACGGCCCCCCCCCTGTCCTTTTCGGTCGATATCTCCTAAACGGCTGGAGATATTGCCACGAAACTTTCAGGACCCCTCCGGGCATCAATTTTACACATTGTGACCAAAAATTTTTCCAGAGGCTATGATAGGTTGGCCACAAATGACGTCAGAGTGACGTCATGTTCTGTCATTTTCGACCGAAAAAAGACCTTCGCGAGAAGACCTGTCAGGACTACAGCTTTGAAGATACAGAAAAATGATCAAGACATAAAAGGTGTAGAATTGACAGGGCTACAAAACTGCTATCTTGAATTTTTTAAAATTTTTGAGTTTTGACCCCCAAAAATCAAAAAAGCATTTTTTTGGATATATTCGCCAAAAAATCGAAAAAGTTTTTTGAGTTTCGAAAAAAACCGGAATATATGTGATAGTGCCTACCGTCTTCTATCTACATACCAAATTTCAGATCGATACCTCGTTTTTTGGCCAAGTTATAGCGAAAAAACTGTTCAAAAATGATGACGTCAAATTTTCAAACTCAATTTTTGGCAATTCTAGAACTCGTAGAGCAAAACGAAGACCACCATTGGACTCCCCGTGACGAGCTGCATCGAATCGATACCCATTTTATGCAAAAATATCAACTTTGAAATTTGACCTAATTTGACCTGACCTTGACCTGACCTTCACAAAAACGTGACCTAGGCTGGCCCCAAAGGCTGCCTAACCCACATAATCGCATTTGTCATGTAAAATGGACCATAAAACATGTATCACACGACACATTCATATTGTGACCCCCGGTGACCTGACCTCGCTGTGACCTGACCTGGTATCAGTGACCTCAGATAGCAAAGTATGTGTTTGACGAACAATGTGCCATCGATGGTTTTCAATAAATTACCAATTTACTCGCTTTCACAGCACATTTCTTGAATTGCCTGTGAACGGTGAAAATCTGACCTTTGACCTGACCTGTGACGTCATCGGTTTGACCTAGGTCAATGAAATTTGGTCACAAGGTAGTTACCGGGTGGGGCTATCGAACGCCGTTTGAATTTTGAAAATCGGCCAGTAACTTTCCGAGATCTTAGGGGGGGCCGAAACGGCCCCCCCCCCCCTACGGGTGGTAGGGTCCGCCGGTAGCCCTACGGGGCGCGGGTTAATCCTTCCAGATAGCAATGGTATGGTTTCCAGTTACAGGTCACAGCCTCGTAATGCGAAGTCATTAAGAATCATCATTGATTATGTAAATGACTCATGGCAGATTTAAGCTCTCTCTTCTTATCGTTCTATCCCTTCAAACTTTACCTATTTTTGTAAGGTCAGACCAGCTTGGCATTTAGCAAGGCCACGATGAAATAAAGATAGCAAATGTTTCCTACGCCATGTCTGTTCAGTCTTTATCTACGAAGTGACACATGTTTTGGAGTACCTACTACACAAAGCTATTCTGACATCTAAATCTTGTGTTCGTGCTTACAAACCAAGTGCTATTCACGAGTTCGCGGTCAGATGATGATAGTGATTATCAAGAAGAGTGAAACCATGACATGCTTTTTCCTCTATAATTTCTTGCGAATAAGGTAAACAAACTTAACCCTCGCCGGCACAGGCCATTTTGCGTCCTTCGACGGCACAATGGGGGGGGGGGGGTTGGTACGACCCCCCTCGCGTTTGGCCCCTGATCGAGCTAGAGCTTCGCGGAAAAAAACGAGCGTGTTGCCCGTCACGAGACGAAGCCGATGATACCCAATTTTAAGGTCCTAGGTCATCGGGTGACCTTCCAGGTCAGGTCAATGACCCGAAAACCGGGAAAATCGGGACCTGTTAGAAAGTCGTAAAGTGTGGCAGCTATGTGGTTTTCCGGGGTGCTGATCACGAATATCGTGTTAGTTTTGATCAGAGATGATGTCTTTAAGCATTAAGACCAGGTCGGGTCAGGTCAGGTCAGGTCAACCGGTAGGAGCTGTGACGGGTATTCGTAATACGTGTCAACCACCTCTGACAGCTTCGTAACATGTTATGAAGGCACCAAAACTACTTCGTAAATGTTCAAATGGTTGCTAAATTCGAATTCAGCTCCAAAAACTAGCCTAGAAACATGTAAAACTCGAAAAGTGAACCGAGGTCACCCGAGGTCACCAAAAGTCAATGACCTGACCTGACCTTCAGGTAACCTTGATGACACCCACCCTAATGTATGGGAGCAACATCAAGTCACATGTTTGAACGTTTGAAACCACGAAAAGCTTGCAAACGCGCGGCTAATGCGAGCCGACATACGCCGAATCGCGATTCTGGCCAAACATGGTCTCGGAAAAGAGGTCACAGGTCAAAGGTCATTTGGGTCAGGGTCATGAAATTTTCAGGGTATATGTGAAATTGATCAATGCGAGGGTACTGAAAGTTTCGTCGCGATCGGCCGCTTTTTACGCGAGTTATTCGCGAAAAACCTTAGGGGGGGTTGCATCAACCCCCCGTGCCGGCGAGGGTTAAAGGTAGTGTGCCACCTTTGAAAGATTTCCCATTTTATTTTTCCTAGGATAAGAAGCTTCTATTTTTACCTAATATCGCAAAAAAATCAAAAATGGGCCTGGAATAGTGCCTTTTTCGCCTAAAAGTTTATCGGTTTTTCGATATGTATAACAACTGTAGTGGGCTGACCTGCAAACAGGCGTCGGCAACAATCGCGAATGCGGCGCACATGTGACAATAAGCAAAGGTCATTATAGAGTTACGACGTACGGGAATGAGTTATCAGCTGTCTAATCGTAGACAACACAATGTCGAGCCTTAAACTGTAAGCCTGTATTGGTATTGTTTCTTTTATTTGGCTGTCGAACATTATTTATGGTTTCAGGTTTGAAATATGATTTTATGTAAAATAATTAATATGAAAAAGCCGTCTCTTAAAGGGACCCTCCCACCTTCAAAAAAGTTAATGAATTGGCATGAAAGTGATGTCCCTTGGTTGAGAAAGAGCGAAAACGAATATCTACCAAATTTCACCGAAAAATATTCGCTGGTTTTCAAGATATTAGGCTTTTACTTTTGTTCACTTTTTGGGATCTCCCGTTACTAGCGACTTTATTTGGAAGCAATAATTTGGCAGCCTTAAAGTGCGGCAGACGTTGCGCGCAAAGCAGCGTATACCACCACGTGTGAACGATGGTTTTAGTCTAAGATTTAAAAATCGTTAGATCTCCGCTGACGTCACAAATTCTAAGGGGGCATTCCAATGCATTAGCCCCTTAGAATCCGAAAACTGCAAGTTTGAAATTCCATATCTTCGAATTAAAGCATTTTTCGATGTTGTGAGTGCCCAAACCGGTATTTGCAGGCCATGGCCACCAATTTGGCTATCTCAACTCAAAACTAATGTTAACCCTCGCATGTGTGCGGCGTTTGCCAGCTTCTAATGTGTAGGGGGGGGGGGGGTCGGTTGGACCCCCCCTTGCCGTTTGTCCCCTGATCGAGCTAGAGCTTCGCGGAAAAAACGAGCGTGTTGCCCGTGACGAGAGGAAGCCGATGATACCCAATTTTAAGGTCCTAGGTCATTGGTTGACCTTCCAGGTCAGGTCATTGACCCAAAGTCGGGAAAATCGGGACCTATTAGAAAGTCGTAAAGTGTGGCTGCTAAGGGGTTTTTCGGGGTGCTGATCACGAATATCGTGTTAGTTTTGATCACAGATGATGTCTTTAAGCATTTAGACCAGGTCGGGTCAGGTCAGGTCAGGTCAACCAGTAGGGGTTGTGACGGGTATTCGTAGTACGTGTCAACCGCCTCTGACAGCTTCGTAACATGTTACGAAGGCACCAAAACTACTTCGTAAATGTTCAAATGGTTGCTAAATTCGAATTCAGCTCCAAAAATTAGCCTAGAAACATGTAAAACTCGAAAAAGTGAACCGAGGTCACCCGAGGTCACCAAAGGTCAATGACCTGACCTGACCTTCAGGTGACCTTGACACCCATTCTAATGCATGGGAGCAACATCAAATCACATGTTTGAACGTTTGAAACCACGAAAAGCTTGCGAACGCGCGGCTAATGCGAGCCGACATACGCGGAATCGCGATTCCGGCCAAACATGGTCTCGGAAAAGAGGTCACAGGTCAAAGGTCATTTGGGTCAGGGTCATGAAATTTTCAGGGTAGGTGTAAAATTGATCAATGAGAGGGTACCGTAAAGTGGGGCTATTTGTGACAGTGGGGCTATTTGAGACAGTACGGCAGTGGCTTAGTAAAATTGCTGTAAAATTAAAACCGTTTGATATTTTTGATCAATTTTTGCTCAAGCTGATGTGGAATTTAACAACGAATTCCATGGATAGGGTTTTTTGAAATTTTTGAAAAATTTTGAAAGAAATTTGGCATTAAATGAGAAATACAGAAAAACCACAATTTAATTTATACGGAAAGCACCCCTACCTGCAGCTTAACATGGTTGAAGTTTTAAAAACTTTGCAACCGAATCTATCGTAACTATCGTTTTACTTATGGGCTGAGTACATTTTACATGAAGACATTATATATTGTTAGCGGTAGTGACAATTGTGTAACCCGATGTCTCAGAATCCCGATGATACCCACCTCGTCAAAGCTCAACGTATACCAAATACAGCTGATGATTGTGATGCCAAGGCCCTAAAACAGGTGATATGATGCATCCTTAAGACTTACCGTCATCTGCGTAAGGTGTATCAAACATTCGACCTAAGGAACACCGATGAATCGGCCATGGGTTCATGGTACTTTTAGCAACAAGCAATATTTACACATTGTAACTAAATACGACCATCCAGTTTGTGACGATATTAGTTACCTTTATGAATATGTGAATAGAATGTGTTTCATCAGTCACTAACGGGGTCGGTAATCGACCCATGTCTACTCTGGTTGACCAAAAGCACCATTGAAGGTTATTTATCATACATACTTACTGTTAGGTGAGCCTTCATATACGTACTTGATGTAGTTCATCATAACATGCAGTGATCTAGGGAAATCGGTATAAAATCAAAACCGTCTGACCTTTTTCTGTTATTTCTTTACAGGTTGATGTGCAATGGAACAATGGATCATGCATATCACTCATTCAACCATTTTGGAAACTGCTTTCCCCTTTTTAATGCATTACGGTGTGTTTAATGCTGTAGCGAGCCTGTCTCAAATAGCCCCACCAACTTTCGGCCTATATGTTTTACGCCGCCAGATGTAAACACAACAACTTTATTTGAAAATTTCACTATCTTTTACTTAGAAATAGTCCTAGATAATCATCCTGTGATTTTTTTAGCTTAGGATCACATCATATTATGACAGCCCTAGCATAAAGTAATGCAATTTTTTAGCAGACCGAAATACTATGTCCAACGAAAAACGAAAAATTGATTATAAGGGTTATATAGCTGTAGTTGAAAGAAATACTTTTTGCCAGAAGTATCAAAATTGAATTGCCAATCGCAAGGCATGAAAAGAATTATCCCTAGTTTGACCAATTTTCTTCAATTTCCTTGCGACTAAAACTGTCTCAAATAGCCCCACACTATGGGGCTATTTGAAACAGGCTTCAATTAGAAAAATAATTTTATGTATGGTTACTAGCTGAACCAAAATGGACCTATCTGAAAGAGGTTACAGAGAACTACGTTTTTGCAATTTACATGCTATAGGAAATATCAACCGTTTTGAAGAGAGAGGCCAAAAACAGTAAAATCCGTTTCAAATAGCCCCACTTTACGGTACTGAAAGTTTCGTCGCGATCGGCCGCTTTTTACGCGAGTTATTCGCGAAAAACCATGGGGGGGTCCATCCGACCCCCCCCCTACACATGCGAGGGTTAAGGTGGGAGTGTCCCTTTAAGTTATGACCCCATTTCACCACACGCAAGTGGCAGAAATGACAATGATCAGCTGACGCATTTTTCTTGGCCGAAGTCAGAGCGCGCGGCCCGACGCACCACCACCGCACCACAAAGTATGAGCAGAAGCCGCGCCCAAAACCAGGGCCCCGGTAACGTGAGGTAGCCGAGTCGGGGCAGCGTGCGCTGACCCAAGCCGGGGCCGCAGCTTTGTGCGCGGTCTACCGCATCCCCGCGGGCAGCCCCGGGCTATCACATGACACCGGGAGGACGCGCGACCCCGGCTTGGGTCAGCGCACGCTGCCCCGACTCGGCTACCTCACGTTACCGGGGCCCTGGCTTTGGGCGCGGTCTACCGCACCACCTAACAGGCGTGTTCGAAACCGCAGGAGATGATGATGAACGGGTTTATCGAAACTTGATTGGATGAGCATATCGGTAATAGCGATTTCAGTGTGTGCATTTATTGTTCATAGTGGTGTGAAATGTGGTTGGGGTACGACCGACAACCCGTCGGGGCGAATTTCGCACTGGGGTACTCAAAATTTGAAGAATTTAAGACGTTTCCATGAGTTTTGAAGGTATGGATAAGTTCTAAAAATCCGGTTCTCCTTATCTGGGCCATTAACTCCATACGGTCCAGGAAAGCTGGCACACTACCTTTAAAGGTATATAGGTACATACTACGTAACGGTCGTTTTTATCTGAACATGCGCGCTGAAACCTGGCCAGTATGTTCAGGAGCACCCCGTGCCCAAACATTGTTGGTTTTCGCACCGCAATGAGAGGCCATGGAGAGAAAAAGGGCCTGCCTCTGAAATCCCCTGGGTCACCAGGGACTTCGTGGAATCGCCAGCCCTCCAAGTCAAATTTATTGGGACTCACTGTCCCCCACGGCTTCTGCCGAGAATCGCTTTCATGCGATCGCGCTGAATGAAGGGGCAGCCTGCGCGTTACCTGGAAATGCTGAATGGCGGGCGGCGGGCGGCGAGCGGGCGGCGAACGGGAGGCAGGAGGCGGACGGGCGGACGGGCGGCGGGCCTGAGTCAGCCAGCCCGAGGGCTACCACGGACAGAACGGCCGGCCGCCGGAGGCGAGGGCGGCGCAAACGAGGAGGCATCGTACGGGGGCCACCAGACGCACACATAAATACCCATAAAGAGGCCCTCGCTGGCGGTCAAACGCGGTTCAAGGACGCTTCCAGTGCCGGCGATCCCGTCCGGCGAGCGGCGGAGGCGGCAGCAGCGGTGACGGCGGCGGAGTGAGGGAGGGGTGGCGACGATGTGGGGGACGGGGGGGGGGGGGGGGTGCGGGAGGCAGTGATCTATTGGGGTACTGGCCCAGCCGTGTGATGTGTGCAGTTCGGGGAGGTCGGAGTACTGCCGAACTGAGGAGGACTGATATGAGCTGGATGGTGGTGGTCATGCTGCAATGACACCGCTTATCGGCACTAACGGGAAGATGCAGTGAGGCACGGCGCGAACGGTCCGATTCTGGAGCAACTGGGCATGGTTCGCGCCATATGCATTGAACGAGCTCCGTATAAGCACGCATTGAACGATTTCGGTATAAGTGCGGTACGCGAGAGAATCTATTATTATCCTTTACAGTGGGCATGACAATTTGCAAACAGGAACAATAATCGATTTCTGAACGCCACAAGGATTTTTAAAGCCTTAAAGGAACTATCCCACCTTCTAAAATGTTGTTAAAACCAGTTAAATTGTGCCCGACTTTATAGATTGGATGACCAGGAACACGGTTCTGGCATTTATTTTTCATTAAACATCTTAGGCTTCCCATATTCCAAACACAAACTTTCAAATATGTGACGTCACAGCCCAAAATTACCTCCTTCCCTAGGCCACATTACTGTCATAAAGCTGATTCTTTTTACTCTGTAGGCACCACAACAAAGTTCAGACCAAGTTTTAAGCGATTTTTCAACGAACAAACCCATTTAAATCAGAATGACTAAACGAGGTGACGTCACACTAACGGTCGCTCCATGTTGAAGATAGGGCCTTGCGCAAGGCCCATTTTCAAATGAAGGGAACGAATTTCTTCAACACCAAGAGGCCGCGGGGGTTGCATGACCTAGATAGATAGTGGTTTCTGAACCTCGCCGATAACTTGGCTATCTCAACTCAAACCCCATGTTAAAGGTAGTGTGCCAGCTTTCCTGGACCGTATGGAGTTAATGGCCCAGATAAGGAGAACCGGATTTTTAGAACTTATCCATACCTTCAAAACTCATGGAAACGTCTTAAATTCTTCAAATTTTGAGCACCCCAGTGCGAAAATCGCCCCGACGGGTTGTCGGTCGTACCCCAACCACATTTCACACCACTATGAACAATAAATGCACACACTGAAATCGCTATTACCGATATGCTCATCCAATCAAGTTTCGATAAACCCGTTCATCATCATCTCCTGCGGTTTCGAACACGCCTGTTAGGTGGTGCGGTAGACCGCGCCCAAAGCCAGGGCCCCGGTAACGTGAGGTAGCCGAGTCGGGGCAGCGTGCGCTGACCCAAGCCGGGGCCGCGCGTCCTCCCGGTGTCATGTGATAGCCCGGGGCTGCCCGCGGGGATGCGGTGGACCGCGCCCAAAGCCGCGGCCCCGGCTTGGGTCAGCGCACGCTACCCCGACTCGGCTACCTCACGTTACCGGGGCACTGGCTTTGGGCGCGGTGGTGGTGCGTCGGGCCGCGCGCTCTGACTTCGGCCAAGAAAAATGCGTCAGCTGATCATTGTCATTTCTGCCACTTTCATGTGGTGAGATGGTGTCATAACTTTAGAGACGGCTGTTTCATATCAATTATTTTTCATAAAATAATATTTCCAACCATAAATTAATGTTCGACAGCCAAATTAAAGAAACAATACCAATACAGGCTTCCAGTTTAAATTCGACATTGTGTTGTCTACGATTAGACAGCTGATAACTCATTCCCGTACGTCGTAACTCTATAATGACCTTTGCTTATTGTCACATGTGCGCCGCATTCGTGATTGTTGCCGACGCCTGTTTGCAGGTCAGCCCACTACAGTTGTTATACATATCGAAAAACCGATAAACTTTTAGGCGAAAAAAGCACTATTTTAGGCCCATTTTTGATTTTTTTGCGATATTAGGTAAAAACAGAAGCTTCTTAACCTAGGAAAAATAAAATGGGAAATCATTCAAAGGTGGCACACTACCTCTAAAGGTGGGATAGTCCCTTTAAGCCAGGGGCGGGCAAAGTCCGGCCCGCGGGCCGGATGCGGCCCGCCAAGCTCCGGCGTCCGGCCCGTGGCCTTGATAGGCAGCCAGCATTGCAATCCGGCCCGCGAGACCTATGATTCCTAGTGTGTGTGTGCGTGCATTTTACATAAGCAGACTTGATTTTTATTATAGTATGGTTGTCAAGGGTCAAAAGTCATTCGTTTGTAAGTGTAACTATAGGTATTTGTCTCTAGCAACATAGCATCCATTTTAGTCATTGACAAACGAAACTCTGGCGAGCTTAGCACTCCGGCCCCCCGGTTGCTCACAAATGCAACACCCGGCCCGCGCTCCCAAAAGTTTGCCCGCCCCTGCTTTAAGCAGCCATTAATCGTTAAGCTCTAGCTTCGTAACTGGTAAACCAAAACGGGACATAAACGTAAGGCGCTACTCGGTGAGTATTTTGTGACCTGCGGGTATCGTAGGTCACGCCAGAAAATTAGGTTGATAGAAGATCAAGAAGAAAATAAGATGAGCATTGAAACTAAGCATCTCGCTGTTCCTATGAGCACAAAAAAATAGTCAAACTAATCAAATAATTAAAAATGCAAAGCAAAATCAAACTTTTACCTTCCATTCAGAAATTGGGTAGTTAAATGAACGATAAACTCCATCCGAAATTCAAAGCCAGGAACCGCCCTTCCCACGTGGGTGAGGACAAGTCGGAGCACGCCGCGCCGTGGCCCGTCCGCCGGGGTCGGTGGCGATCGGTTCGGACAGGTGGTACGGCAGGCCGCCCGCGGCGCCGAGCCGCTCGCTGCCGGCACGTCTGCCGCCGTGGCCACTTCTTGGAACGTTCCCGATCGCGGCCACCGGTCGCAGAGCGTTCCACGAATAGGCGCAGTGGCCGCCTCACCGCGCCGGCCCAGCCTTGGCCCCCAGCGCGCTCGCGCGCGCGCGCGCGAGCCGCGCATTGGCGGCAGCCACACCGTCCACTGACCCAGATCATTAGCTGGTCGAGAGAAGTGCTGAGTAATCGCGATCTCGCGCCACGAGCACGTGGCGGGCGCTCACCTGGGGACGTAAGAGCCGGGGCGGCACCTGCTCCCCCCCCCCCTCCCGCCCTGTCGGATTCCTAACCGCTGTTGGTGACTGGCCGGTGGCGGTCACGTGATCGGACCACGTGGAGCGATAACGGCTGTGCGTGTCTGTCTCGGCTGCGGTGTTTTTGTCTGGTCTGTCGACCGGGTATGTCCCTGGAATGTCCGGTAGGCAGCCCCAATGGCAGGTCGCGGACGGTGAGCCGGGACCGGTTCACGCGGCTGGGCAGTAGGAGCACTCGTCAACTGAGTCAAGTGAAGCTAGTTTTGAGCATTGCCTTCTAAAAAAAATGAACATTGATTTTGCAGCATACACTGGAAAATTATTTGATATAATGGCTAGGCTGATTTCACAAATCTGATTGATTTTCGACCTGTAGGGGAAGTTGGGGGAACGCCGAATACTTTTTTCTGACGCCCGTAGCACGCAAGGTAGACAACATAAGCTATTCTTGTTGGCGTCATTCGAGAGGCCAGTCTTTTGCCTTTCAAACATACCAGGCGCATTTGATGAATTCGCATACCGTTAAGCGCACAAACTAAAAATATCAAAGAAGTGACTTTTTCGGCGTTGCCCCGGACTGCGGGGAAAGCCGAAAATGGGAGAAATGATCTACGGGAATGCCGAAATTGATGTTTTGCTATTTTATCTCAAATTTTATCCAGAATTCGTCAAAGCTGACACTCGTTTTAAGAGCTTGAGGACGCTTGGTGCACACTGGAAGTTATAATTGTGTGATATAATAAGAAAAGGCCAGGTAAATCATTCCTTATGGTAACAGGCCGTTGTGTCGGTTAAAAGTGTAATTTGTGTGACTAAAAATACGCGTTGCTATTGCGGTAAAGTTCACGTAACGTGCTTTAACGCGCGTAACTGCACGTTTTCGGCATTACCCCAGCCAGCCATACTTTCATTTGCAGGCCCATAACTTTTCAACGTGCTGTATAAATTTCAAATTGGCATGGCACACTTATGCAAAGACGTGCTGAAGATTACTTGACCGAATTGGCCAGACAAACGGTAGCATAATGAGTAGGAAATGCAGCTTCGAAGACGCATGTAGTACAAAGGAAACGTGTCTTGAAAACGCTCTTGGCGCCCTCACAGCCGAAGTATTCCGAATGACGACTGGTAACAAACATGCGATAATTGGTAGTCACTTAAGCTTCAGAGCATCACTGACAGGTGGCATCCATGTCGTACGGTTTTCGAAATATCTCGAATTTCGGCTTTGTCCCAACTCCGGCATTGCCCCAACTTCCCCTATCAGACTGAAAACCACCGGAAGATTAAAATTTTTGTAGGTTTTTCCGTTGTTTTTTCGTTTCGAATCACGTTTGATAATTAGTGAGCAGCTAGGCAATTAGTGAGCAGTCAGTTAATAAGTGAGCAAACTAAAGTCAACCAAGACTTGACAATCAAGTCTTGTTCAAACAAGAATCAAAATCGATAAAAGAGTGCTGGAAAAATGAAAACTTTGAGATGACTCATTAAGCTATCAATATCTATAAGCGGCGATCTATTTAAGCTTGATTTTTTTAATGCAAAGAAAGCAAAAAATAAACATTTCGTATGAAGCTGCATGAAGAAACAATAAAACCAAATACAAACACTTCTTTTCAATTAAGAGAGATTTCTTGGCGATCATGTATCATGTATTTACCTAATGCATTTTTCGCTGTCCGTCAAGGGCAGGGCTACGGAGTCCGAGTCGGAGTCGGAGTTGGAGTCGGTCGGAGTCGACGGCTCTGACCAGAGTCGGAGTCGGAGTCGGAGTCTCCAAAATCTTACCCGGAGTCGGAGTTAACGCTGCATGACTCAGAGGCATGCACTGCACCTGTTTAATTGACGATGCTGTGCTCGAAATTATATTTTGTCGAAAAAAAGGCCATTTCGCTGTTTTGGCCGAACATTTTCAGCGAAAGAAGCAGAGGACGGTGAAATCCCCAGAACTGGTGAACTCTGCATGTTATCTTTAACCTTCCAGGCGGTGGGGGGCATTTTTTGCCCCCCCCCCTTTAGTTTTTTCGATATATCTCGAGAACCGCTGCGCCGATCGTCACCAAACTTTCAGTACCCTCCCGGGAGCAGCTAGCGCACATGGTGACCAAAAATTTTTCCAAAGGCTATGATAGGTTGGCCGCTAATGACGTCAGAGTAACGTCATTTTTGCCATTTTCGACCAAAAAAAAAGGTTTCGCGGGAAGAGCTGTCAGGCCTACAGCTTTAGAGATACAGAAAAATGTTTCAGACATAAAAAAGGTGTGGAATTTAAAGGGCTACAAAACTGCTATTTCGGTTTTTCGAATTTTTTGGATTTTGACCCCCAAAAATCAAAAAATAGATTTTTTGAATATAATAGCCAAAAAATCCAAAAAGTTTTTTGAATTTCAAAAAAACGGAATATATGTGATAGCCCCTACCGCCTTCTATCTACATACCAAATTTGAGATCGATACCTCTTTTTTTGGCCAAGTTATAGCGAAAAAACTGTTCAAAATTGATGACGTCAAATTTTTCAAACTCAATTTTTAGCAATTCTAGACCTCGTAGCGCAAAACAAAGACCACCATTAGACTCCCCGTGACGAGCTGCATCGAATCGATTCTCATTTTATGCAAAAATATCAACTTTTAAATTTGACCTTTTTTTACCTGACCTTGACCTGACCTCCACCAGAAAGTGACCTAAACCGTACCTGATGGTCTTATAACCAACACCATTGAGTTGGAAATGAAAAACTGGCCATAAAACATGCATTGCATAGCCTTAGTAAAGTTGGGCTCATGTGGTGACCCTTGGTGACCTTTGGTGACCTGACCTGTGACCTGACCTGGTATGACCAGTGACCTCTAGTAGCAACATATGTACTAGACAACTGACGCCTTATCGCTGATTTTCGACAAAATGCGTTTTACTCGGTGTTATAGCGCTTTCCCTAGAAGCCCCGTGAACGGTGAAACATTTTATCTTTGACCTGACGTGTGACGTCATCGGTGACCCCGAGGTCAATGAAATTTGGTTTCCCTGGACAAATTTGACAGGGCTATCGAACGCCGTTTGAATTTTCCGGATCCGTCCAGTAGTTTCGGAGATACGGGGGGAGCAAAAAAGTGCCCCCCCCCCCACCGCGCGGAAGGTGGCTGGTAGGCCCACCGCCTGCCGGGTTAAAGGGAGAAATTAATTACGAGCGAGCGAGCGCAGCGAGCGAAGTGAGTCCTTTCAATATAACGGAAAAATCTCAGTATGAGCGGCCCGGCCCGGCCCGGCCCGGCCCGGCCTGTAACGCTTTTGAGAGGCTTATATCTCAGCAACCGCTGGACCGATTGGCCTGCGGTCTTTTTTTGGGTAGCCCCATGTCCCTTCTACACCGTAATTGACTACTTTTGATACATCTCAGTGACCGTCGTGGCACGTGCCACGTGAAAAGTCAAGGGTGTTCAAGCTGTTTTGCAAAAGTAGTGATTTTGAGAGGCTCATATCTTAGCAGCCGCTTGGGCGATTGGCTTGCGGTAATTTTTGTAGGGTAGCAGCATCCCTTCTACCAAAAATAGGATACTCTCGATGCATGTGGGTCACCCCCAGTGCACGTGCAAAATACAACAATAAGAGGTGTCAAATTTGTTCCCATTTTAATAACTCGGTAATTACTGGGGCGATTTCGCTGAAACTTGGAATACAGGTAGGCACCCACCAGACAATGCATTCCCATGTGTTGCGGTTAAGGTGCTACTGCACGTGCGCACGTGCAGGGGGCGCTTCCAGATCTCGAGAACGGCTGGGCCGATTGCGCTCAAATTCGGTACACGGTTGGGGACCAGTTAGTAGGGTGCCGTGCAAAAGTCAGTTTGGACCCCGTTTGCACGTGCGCACGTGCAGAATGCCGCTTCCAGATCTCAGGAACGGCTGGGCCGATTGCGTTCAAATTTGGTACACCGCTAGCGACCGGTTAGAAGGGTGCTTTCCGTTGGAAGTACCCTCTCGCCCTTCCGCACGTGCAGGGCTCACTATCTCGCTCGCTCGTTCTTCGCCCAAAAGGCGTTTTACTGGTTATTACCTTGATTAATTCACGAAAAATTGTTGAAGCGTTATGCTATTTTTACTGAAGTTTAAATAAAATATGAAAGTTTTCAAACACATTTCAGGGTGTGAAAACACGACTCAATTAGCAAAAGAGAAACAGTAGGTAGGTCACAAAAATTGCAGTAGCTCGCACAATATTGCAAAGCCAATTTCTTCATAGGTGTATTGGGACTCCACAAGTGACATTGCAGAAGCTTCGCTGCCCCCCCCCCCCCACACACACTTTCGTGTGGTTCCTGCCTACCTCCATGCCAGAAGACTACAGAATTGAACTGATGAAAAGAAACATTGCCAGCAGGTGACATAAAGCTGATTAAAAAGCTACCTATCTTTTCCCAGGAATACCAGCCAAGAGAGCATTTGAGCCACCTGAAGATGGTTAAAACAATGAAAGCTTCTTTTACGTTGGTGACGCCTGCACAGAGCCGTCGTGGCTGTCCTGAGAGAATGTGTCACCCTGAACTATCAATGAGACTAGCTGCCAGTAGCAGTTATGGCTACCTACAGGCCGTGGTGCCCGCCGGGATGAAAGTAGCCCGTTCACTTACATTTTTGAGTAAACATCTGAGCATAAAAGCAATTTCTGCATGTCATGTTTGAACCACAAACGGTTCAAAAAAATATTTACCGGGTGGCACAAAAATCACACCATTTACTGAACATATATGATATTGCCGCATTGACGATGCGAAGTTTCAAGGCTGTATCTGTATTACTTATCGAGAAATATTGATTAAAAGTTGCAAACGCTTTTTTCTGGGCCACCCGGTATACTGCCTGTCATCGTCCAGCAAGAAATGCAGAATCAGTTTTGACGTCAATATACAAAGTAAGACAAGTTCAGTTAGCGATTCCGGGTGCGAATTCAATCACGTTGTCCATCTATTTATGGTTGCTCACCACACAATCCCATTACCTCCCCGTGAAGCGGATACCTATGTGCGCCGTGCGACGGCGGTCGGGACACGACTCCGGCTCATTTTAGCGGCCGAGGTTGCGGAACTGTCCAACAGGGACGGCAGCGCGCAAATATGACACGTCTGTCACCAATAGCGGATGAACGGTGTAAAGTGTGTCTCCAGCAGGAACCCATTAGGGCTCAGCCGCTTCTGTCATTTGCAGCGCCGTATTTAGCTAGTGTCTTTGTTACATGATGTATCAGTGACAAGGAAGTTATCTGCCACATCGATAGACCTGCAGCAAGGACTGAGTTTAGCCCGAACGGACCCGTGAGTGTTTTTATCCCCCCTCCTCCTCTCTCAGAAATATTTACGAAAGCTACTAAACACTTGAAGATAAGAAAAACACGAAACAAACAGCTATAACCAACTTTTAGAATCATAGGACGTTGGTTGACTTTTCAACTCAGGTTAACCCTCGCCGGACCTATTGGTTTTCTACATACGCGCCGGCCGAGGGGGGGGGGGGGGGCGGGTACGACCCCCTCGCCGTTTCGCCCCTGGTGGAGCTAGCGCGTCGCGGAAAAAACGAGCGTATGCGCCGTTACGAGACGCAGAGATTGGTACCCGATTTTAAGGTCCTAGGTCAACCGGTGACCTCTGAGGTCAGGTCAAGTGCCCCAAAGTACGGTTCAGTTTTCGGTGAATAACTTCGCAAAAAACGGCCGCAGAGCGCCGATTTTGGCAGCATCGTGTTCGCCTCGCTCAGGCGCGTCGAATGATATACTTTTTGTCCGGGTCAGGTCAACTTGGGGTGTTGACCTCAGGTCAAGGTCAGGTCAGCACCCCCAGGTCACGAAGCTGGTCGAAGGAGGTCATGTCGCATATCATTCGATTCGGCAGGCCTTCCTGAGTCCATTGGTGGCTTTCCCGACTCGCTAGCTCAATTTGATCAAGAGTTATTGACGAAAAACTAATATGACCTTGATGACGTCATACATGACGTCACGCAAGGTCAACATTGCAAAAGTGACGCATCTAACCTTGCAAGGAGTGCATCAAATCACGATTCTGTGTGCTTGAGATAGTTGGAGATCGTTCACGGCGCCAGAATAGCAGTTTTCATTTTTCCCCCATTGACTTATAATGGTGAGGTCACGAAAATGACCTGACCTCATATGACCTTTAGGAAAAATCCGAGATATACAAGTTGTGGGACTCATAATGGATACTAGATCCTGCAAGTTTCATTTCCCTGTGACATCTCCTCTGGCAGTGAGGCGTTGCGAAGTTGCGACATCTGAAGACCATGCAGAGGTTCACTTATGACGTCATAGGTCAGTGACCTGACCTGACCCAAAAATGCAGTTAGTGTCAAAAGATCCGACTTGGATCAAAGGTCAAGTATGCCAAGTTTCAGCTCTCTATCGCCAGCGTGTTCAAACCTATCGCGAAAAAACCCTATGGGGGGCGGCACCCGCCCCCCCCCCCCTCGGCCGGCGAGGGTTAATGACACCATAGTCAAGTGACCCTAAATCGATCCTGTAACTTCATCAAAGAGGTAGGTTGAAACGTGCTGCCTTTTTTATAGTGCATGGACGCACTTTGATTATTAAATCTTCATCAGCATGACATAAACACAAAGAAAAGATATAAGACACAAACATTCAAGCTGACTTGAATGTTTGTGTGCTAGTTCTTGTTTTCTTTGTGCTTATGTCATGCTGATGAAGATTTAATGATCGAAATGCGTCCATGCAGTAGTTATTTGTTCCATGTTTTTTCTACAAGTCCCTATAAATATATACTTGAAGATAAAAGCACGACACTTATAACATTTCTTTCCCAATGTCAATTTCATACCTTTTGAGGTAGCACGTTTCAGCCTACCTCTCTGATGAAGTCACAGGATCGATTTAGGGTCACTTGACCCGGGTGTCATTAACCTGAGTTGAAAAGTCAACCAACGTCCTTTGATTCTAAAAGTTGGTATCATCGGCCTCATCTCGTCACAGGCAAAACGCTCGTTTCTTTTTCCGCGAAGCTATAACACATTGATCAGGCGCCGGACAGTATATACCACCGGACCCCCATATACCAAACATCAGTTAGACCCTGTTAAGATGTCAGAGGGTTACCATCACGAAGAGGACTGTATTATCCAATATCCAGTGAAGTTCACATCAATTGATGTCATGTCAACACGGCGCATTTTGACGCAGCCCTATCCGGAACTGATGCGCCGCCAATCTCCGCTGGATCTCCGCGGCGCGTTCACCGTCCCCGGTACCTATAGGTCATCGTGCTGTCTCCGAGCGACTGTAAGTCAGACCTCCCCGTCCTGAGGACGACCTCGACGCCTGAGCGGCAACCTGATCCGCCCTTTCAGAGAAGGTGGTGACACCGAACACCATCACAGCGTGTCCGGCCACTCCCAGAAACGGACGGCGACGGCGACCGCAAACCGCGTGACGCATCGTTCGCCGCTGACTGCATCAGAAACAGGTTATCAGACGAGGAATGTCCTGGTCCAGACTGAAGATACGAGGAGTTATGTTAGATATATTAGTTGTAGGTCAGAGAGTGTTTCTCCTTCTACTTATAGCATGCTAATCTGCAAAATTATCCCTACTATTATTCTACATTGAAATGAATATCGTTTGCTAAATTGGCTATGTATTGTGTCCTTATTAACCCTCGCCGGACTTTTGGTTTTTTACATACTCGCCGGCCGAGGGGGGGGGGGGTACGACCCCCCCCCTCGCCGTTTCACCCCTGGTTGAGCTAGTGCGTCGTGGAAAAAAACGAGCGTGTGCGCCGCTACGAGACGCAGATATTGATTCCCAATTTTAAGGTCATAGGTCAGCCGGTGACCTCTGAGGTTAGGTCAAGTGCCCCAAGGTACGGTTCCGTTTTTGGTGAATAACTTCGCAAAAAACGGTCGCAGAGCCGCGATTTTGGCAGCATCGTGTTTGCCTCGCTCAGGCGCGTCGAATGGTATACTTTTTATTTGGGTGAGGTCAACTTCAGGTGTTGACCTCAGGTCACAGTCAGGTCAGCACCCCCAGGTCACGAAATCGGTTGAAGTAGGTCATGTCTCATATCATTCGATTCGGCAGGTCTTCCTGAGTCCAATGGTGGCTTTCCTGACTCGCTAGCTCAATTTGATCGGAAGTTATGGACGAAAAAACTAGTATGGCCCTAATGACGTCATAAATGACGTCACTCAAGGTCAACATTGCAAAAGTGACGCATCTAACCTTGCAAGGAGTGCACCAAATCACGATTCTGTGTGCTTGAGATAGTTGAAGATCGTTCCCGGCGCCAGAATAGCAGTTTTCATTTTTTTCTCATTGACTTATAGGTAACCCGCGCCCCGTTGGGCTCTGCCGAGCCACGCGCCCTGTTGGGGGGGGGGGCAATTCGCCCCCCCCCCCTAAGATCTCGAGAACCACGCAACTTAGCGACAAGCGGCAAGCGGTGTTGGATAGCCCTATCAGGGAACTACGCTGTGACCCAATTTTATTGACGTAGGTCAAACCGATGACGTCACAGGTCAGGTCAAAGGGCGAATTTTCACTGTTTGCAGGAATTTCAAGAAATGCGTTGTTAAATCGGGTAAAATGCATTTCATTAAAAATCATCGATGGGGAAATGTTCTTCAAACATATATTTTGCTATTTGAGGTCACTGATACCAGGTCAGGTCACAGAGGTCAGGTCACTGGTGGGTCACAATGTGAAAGTGTCGTGTAATACATGTTTTATGGTCCATTTTACATGACAAATGCGATTATGTGGGTCAGGCAGCCTTTGAGGCCAGCTTAGGTCACGTTTTGGTCAAGGTCAGGTCAAGGGCAGGTCAAATTAGGTCAAATTTCAAAGTTGATATTTTTGCATAAAATGGGTATCGATTCGATGCAGCTCGTCACGGGGAGTTCAATGGTGGTCTTTGTTTTGCCCTACGTGGCTAGAATCGCTAAAAATTGAGTTCAAAAATTTGACGTCATCATTTTTGAACAGTTTTTTCGCTATAACTTGGCCAAAAAAAAAAACGAGATATCGATCTGAAATGTGGTATGTATATAGAAGAGCGCAGGGAATATCACATATGTTCCGGTTTTTTCGAGATTCGGAAATTTTTGGATTTTTTTTTAGTTTTTCTAAAACAATCAATTTTTTGAATTTTGGGGGGGTCAAAAACCCAAAATTTTGAAAATCCGAGATAGCAGTTTTATAGCGCCGCTTTTTGTCTACTAGACCATATAAAGAACTTTGAAATTGCTTGGTAACTGTAGAGCTGTAGATTTGGTGAGCGCTTCAAGATTTCATGTTTTTTGCTCATTTTTGCTCGAACATGACCTCAGTTTGACCTCAGTAACACCTGACCTAAAGTGACCTAAGACTTGAAATTTGGTGTGAAGGTGTCAAATTGATGCCCGGGAAGGGACTGAAAATTTGGCGGCGCTGCGCGCCGCCGTTTTCTTGCTATTCAGGAAAAACCACAGGGGGGCAAATTGCCCCCCAACGGGACGAGGGATAATGGTGAAGTCACGAAAATGACCTGACCTCATATGACCTTTAGGAAAAATCCGAGATGTATGAGCTGTAATGGATTTTAATGAGCTAGTAAAGAGCTAGTAATGGATTTTAGATCCTGCAAGTTTCATTTCCCTGTGAAAGCTACTCTGGCAGTGAGAGCGTTGCGAAGTTGCGACATCTGAAGACCGTGCAGAGGTTCACTTATGACGTCATAGGTCAGTGACCTGATCTGACCCGAAAATGCTGTTGATGTCAAAAGTTTCGGCTTGAATCAAAAGGTAGGTATGCCAACTTTCAGCTCTCTATCACCAGCTGTTCGGAGCTATCGCGAAAAAAACCTATGGGGGGCGGCACCCGCCCCCCCCCCTCGGCCGGCGAGGGTTAAGATTCTTTTTAAAACCTGGCTTTTAGGTTCAGGTTATGTGATCATTGTTCGTCGGTTTTGCATTACAGTATTATGTGACATGTAATTTAAAACAAAAGATATATAAGGCACTGGGCGCCTCTTTTACTACAAAATTTGCTACCCGTCCATGTTTGCTGAATAAGGACAATTATTACAAGGCAGCATTAAACTGAAACTTGAGAATTAAACCACTACAATCATTTTTCATTAGTTCAGTCGGGCGAAAAGCTATGGCGTTACGTTTTTTTCAGCCTGTCTGACAGTTAACCACCTTGGCAGCAACTTGTCTGCTACACGCAGCCTGTCTGCTACTCACAGCTGGTCTGCTACTCACAGTGCAGTGACGGCGGAACACCTTCATTTAACGGGGGGCACTGCCGACTTTTGGTCCCATTCTTTCCATGCAACACCCATAGCGCTGATGCTAGAATGCCAAGTGCCAACATTAATTAAAGGGGACCGGGTGCCCCGGTGCCCCCTCGTTCCGTCGCCTATGACTCACAGTGTGCCTGGTAGTAATATCAAATACGGAAAATTTGGAAACCGATACCAAACCAAATATCTACCAACTGAAACAAAAGAAAAATACCGAAAACCAAACGAAGTTGTAAAACTGATAGAAATACCAACTTTTTACCAAATACTTAAAATTTCGTATCCTCTTATACTTAAAATTTGGTATCCGATTGACATCACTAGTGCCTGGCAAATGACAGAAGTCAGTAAAACTCGTTGGACAGCTGCGGACAAACGGTTACGCTTCGACGGTTCTTCGTCCACTACAAACACGTGCGAAAAACTACGCCGAACCGTTTGTGTAAGCTGAAATTTACATATATAAAAATCAAAATGTCTGTACGTATGTATGTATGTAACGCGTCAGTCACGCTTGGCGGGCTATTGCTCGGGAACGGTGCGGGCTACGGAGGTGAAATTTTCGCGCCGAGTCGGACGCGTGCATCTGTTTGTTGTATTAAATTTTGGTGGGGGTGCGCTCAGCGGTTTGCACGTGGCGGGTGCATCTTTGCCGCATTTTGGGCCGCGGCCGGCGCCGAGCAGACGGCACGCGCCTTAGGCTCAGTTTCTTCGCTTGCCAAACTGAGCAAAATCAGAGCCGGAATGTCACTGACCTTTGGCAATGAATACCGGAAAAGGGCACCGCCGGCCAAGAGGAGACGCCAAATTTATTCTGGCCATAACTCGGCCGCTACTGGGCCGATTTTGATGAAAATTGATTTATTACGCTGCGCGTAATGCTGTCCCTCTAGTTACATATATAAAAATCAAAACGTCTGTATGAAACGCGTCAGTCACGCTTGGCGGGCTATTGCTCTGGAACGGTGCGGGCTACGGGGGTGAAATTTTCGACGCAAGTCGGACGCGTGCATCTGTTTGTTGTATTAAATTTTGGAAGAGGTGCGCTCGGTGGTTTGCACGTGGCGGGCGCATCTTTGCGGAATTTTGGGCCGCGGCCGGCGCCGGGCAGACGGCACGTGCCTTAGGCTCAGATTGTTCGCTGCGAAAATGAGGGAAAACAGAGTCGGAGGTCGTTGACCTTTGGCAATGAATACCGGAACAGGGCACCGCCGGCCAGGAGGAGACGCCAAATTTATTCTGGCAATAACTCGGCCGCTACTGGGCCGATTTTAATGAAAATTGATCTATTACGCTGCGCGTAATGCTGTCCCTCTTTACGCTGCGCGTAATGCTGTCCCTCTAGTTACATATATAAAAATCAAAATGTCTGTATGAAACGCGTCAGTCACGCTTGGCGGGCTATTGCTCCGGAACGGTGCGGGCTACGGGGGTGAAATTTTGGACATAAGTCAGACGCGTGCATCTGTTTGTCGTATTAAATTTTGGTGGGGGTGGGTTCGGTGGTTTGCACGTGGCGGGTGCATCTTTGCGGGATTTTGGGCCGCGGCCGGCGCCGAGCAGAGAGCACGCGCCTTAGGCTCAGTTTCTTCGCTGCGAAAATGAGGGAAATCAGAGCCGGAAGGTCACTGACCTTTGGCAATGAATACCGAAACAGAGCACCGCCGGCCAGGAGGAGACGCCAAATTTATTCTGGCAATAACTCGGCCGCTACTGGGCCGATTTTGATGAAAATTGATTTATTACGCTGCGCGTAATGCTGTCCCTCCTTAGCTGCGCGTAATGCTGTTCCTCTAGTATTTTATAAACAACGCACATTAGCTTCACGTATGCCAATGCCGGCTTCGAAAGTTTGAGACACCACTAGACGTTTCAGATCGTATACTTTTTGACGCATTTTTTTTTTTTTTTTTTTTGCTTAAAAAGAGAAAACGACGCCGAGTTTATTCTGCGCCGCCATTTTGAGGGGCTCATCCGGCGCCACCGCTATCCGCCCACCTCCCGCTATGTCCTCACCGCTATGTCCTATCCGTTCAGGGACAAACACTGCCGAGTGGCTCTGGTTTTTGGCGCGCCGCAAAAACTCGCCGCGGTCCAGTTATCAGTCGCGCGCCCCGCCCGTGACGCCGGCGCGCCCCCAGCGAGCGGATAACCGCTGCGCCATGACGTGAGCGCGCCACCAGTTGCGTCAGGTTGAGGCAGTCTCCCCGCAGTGTGGCCGGCAGCTGCAGCAGCTGCAGCGCGCAGGAACGATGGCGAGGTGCGAGCCGCCGGCAGTGTCCATGAAGCGTATGGATGACGCACTGTGACCAGACTCGGTGGCCGCCGGCCGGTATAGAAACGCCTCGGTGCCACGCTGGCTTCAGCGAAAACCCCGGGGCCGTGTATAGGGGGTAATCGAGGCCGCTCGAAGGCCCTTTATGACGTCACTAATTTGCTCGAATTAGCTGTCAGTGACGTCACGAGACTCATTATATTAGTCACTGTACGAGGATAACCTTCTGGTAAGACTGATTTGGGAGTGTAGCGGGGGAGTTACCAGAATCAATCGAACACAGACGCATGCGTCTGAGTTCGATAACCTCCTGCAGGAGATAATTGAAAAGCGCCCAGTCCTTAAAAATAGAGTATTGTGCTTATTTCGACTGGCGACCACTAATAGATGGGTGAAGCAGCTGATGCTTTCAGTTCAGATATAGATAAGTAGGCTTTTTATTTATCCCTCACCCCACCCTTTCGAGTCAAGTACCTACTACAGAAGTAACAAACTAGTAAGAACAGCTGAATGTGGTGCAGAACCCGATTTTTGATGTGCCTTTGAATATCAAGAAGAGTGAAGTGGATAATAGATATGGTTGGAATTCGGTGTAGTTTCGCGCCCAAATGTTTGTATAATAATTAATAACCCTTTATCTTCTCATTTCATGTCAGATAAGCTGTCACCAAAAGTTGATGTCATATCCTAGGTCTTCTTCCGCCAATACGGCGTTTTTGCGATCCGGATGATTTTGGTATTGCAATATGGGATAATCGTTAATTATATCGCGTATTATTTCCTTTCCTGTGATTGAGCAACGAGCTGCCCCTTATGCCTAAATGTAGGTATATAGGCATAGAATATACCTTCTGTTGCTCCTTTATCCACAAAAAGTTCTTGGGATTTAGGTATTATAGTGCTCGCGCTCACTTTCAATCAGGTATACGTCTGCAATATGCATTTTCCCTTTTGTCCATGTGAAAATGAATTTAGTTAAGCCATTCGTAGATGCCATATTACATGCGCTGTATATAATTTCGATAGGCTTATATGATATATCGTTTGTTTTTGTTTAATTGAATACAAAGCACTGAACAGCATCTCTTGTAACTGATAGCTAGTTATCAACGTCAAGATAATGGCGATTGCCGACTCATCACTATCAATATCCTCTCACGTTTTATCTGTTTTATCATAATAATCGTCTGGAATGACCTGATCTGACTCGGGGACGGGCGTGTCAAACGTCAAACATTTGCACGCCTGCTCCGCCAGTGCAGCTGCACTAATTTTAGTGCCATTCATGACGTCATTTCATGCCCACACGCCCATGCTCATTCATCACAGCCGGGTTTTCTCTGAGCCTGACCGCGTGGCGGGGAATCTGCCCGGAACACAGACGACACGGAGGGTTGTGGTGGGAGCGGGGCGTCTCCATTGACGCATTTGGCGCCTCGCGCGTTATCTGGCGCCCTCGTGACGTGACGCCGGCCAGGGAGGGGTCTCGGTGCTGGGTCAGGGGTGTGATGTCTCGCCGCTGTCACGTCACACCCCCCGCCCGGTTCCGCCGCGGTGCTGTAGCTGGCGGCGGCGGCGGCGGCGGCGGCACGGGACCGCGGCTGACAGGAGTTCGAACCGCCCGGCGCACCGCCGCGCTGGCGCACTGCCGGCGGGTGGGCCGATGCCGCCCGACCATGGGAGCCGGTCCTGATGACTCAGCGGATGACGCAAGGCGCCGTCGTCATTGCGTGTGCGCAGCCGTCATCGGCAGGTGGCGGCGGCGGCGGCGGCAGCGGCGGCGGCGGTGGTACGGTTCTAGCGGCGCCGGTAACTACCGAGGGCAGGTCCGACTCGACAGCTCAGTTACATGGTCGCTGCCACGGTCAAGGCGAGCCAGCCATACCGTGTCTATGCGAGCGATGGCCGGCCCTCCCGGACCGCTGCGACGTTCCTGGAACTGCGCTGGAACGCGAACGCGGCGCGCCCACTCTGGTGGCCGGAACCGCACCACGCCACCGCGCCGAGCCGGTCGGCCAGTCGGCACGGCGGTCGGGTCATGCGCCAGACTCCAGCGATGGATGAGGTCATCACTGTTGGGCCGGTCAGTTACCCGGTGATTAGCGAGACCGCAAGGTGCTTTCACTCACCAGAGGTATGCGATGCTGCGGAGAATTAACGTGCCTGGGTAATTGGGGTGTACGAGTTCTTTTTTCGTTCAATGAGTGCCTTGCGTCATTGCGTTGCTAATAGGGCGTTCGAAGAGGCTGATGTAAGTTTGTTGCTGATGAAACTACCGTTACTTAGGTGAAATATTTAGTGAAACAATGGGTGAAACACTGATGACATGAATCCACACATGGCATGGAGAATTACCAGCATTTCGGTGTAAAACAGAGAAGAGCGATAAATCTGATTAACAAGTGTCTGCATCGAGAGTTGAACCATGAGATCAACGGCATTTTGAAACGAAACAGAGCCAGCCTGTCACAGTTTCAGACCATGTTTCCAAATGAAGTTGTGAAACTCGTACGCCCTGTTGAGTCTGCACAGAAATGTACATGAAGAGAACTCGCAGACGTCTAGTTTAGCAAGGCTCGTTCCTGTCTGCACTTATCCCCCTCCCCTTCGGTTAGCGCAGGACGAAAAGCTACGACTGGATCATGTTCTCCCTTTCGCACAGATGCTCATCAGTTTAATCCCAGCTTCTCGGCAAACGCTCAGCCCAGTCATTTAGTGCGTGGAATGCGGTGTGGGGTACCACGCGGCGCAGTGCGACTTCGCTGAACTTTGGGCTCTCGTACGCGCACGTTATGTACTGCATCGTTTCGCGGAGGGTAATCTCGTCTGACGCGAGTGATGATAATGCTCTGAGTGATGCGTCAGTGTTGTGAGTTGCGACCTTCACCCCACCATACATCCTTGTCGGGGGGACGAATGGCGGGCTCCCGGGAACGCCCCCCCCCCCCCTGGTGTAGTGGCTGCTGCTCGGTGTGGGCTAGAGAATGATGTTTTTATGATTGGGCAGGAATTATTCAGTAAGGACTGACTGGTGCCTGGGATTCCAAGCTAGCTTGGATGTGATCGAAGAACACATATTCTTGGCACGATCTGTGTCTGGTTGTGCATCAGTGGATGGCAATGGAATCTATTGGAATGAATGGAAGCAGTGCATTCATGCTTGCTAATAATATTAAAAAGCTAAAAAAACATTTGATTTCTACCATTCGTTAACGTTTCAGAATGTTTATGTCAATTAATTCCCTGAAATAAAAAGAAAAACGCAGAAAATAAGAATATAATAGCCGTTTTCACGACGGCCATCTGGTACACATTTGGTGCGCATCTGATACAGGTTAGGTGCAGATCTGGTCAAATCAGGTTCAGTGTGTCTCTTAGCAGCTATCAGCTAGGGTTGCACTAATTGCTTATATGCCTGCTTTGTCATATTATCTGAGAGCATCATCAAATAAAACACTGAAATAAATTCATAAAATGAAGATATTTGCTGTAAAAGAAATTAGGTGCAGATTTGGTCAAATCAGGTGCATTCGCCGGATAGCCCGTCGTGAAAACGGCTAATTGCTATTTTTACTGTGTTCGGCATAAAAACGCAATATTCTAGTAAATGTGTGAGCCTAACCAACGGGTGTATCGCATTGTTTTTGGTCATTTTTGAAAACCATTCCGGAATATTTTATCAACTTAGTGTTTGAACGGATTATCTTACTTGCCAAAAACATAGCAACATTTTGAGGCGCAATAAGACGAGGAAGTATTTTTGCACATCATGTGAAAACACTGTCCAGTGTGCACATTATTCACGGCGCCGTGTTCTGCCCGGAAGTGCTAATCGCCGCTCGCTGGTGGGCGCTGCTGACGAGCACATCTGGACTCGGATGGACTGGCGTCACTCTCACCAGCCGCTAGTGGTGGCGGCTCAACAATTACCGCTCCGGGCTCCCGAGAAACCCTCTCCGCCGTCCGTCACCTCTCATCTGGGTGCCGAGCCGGCGAGGGGACGGCCGGTGACGCCCCCGCAGGCTAATCCGACGGCAGTGCTGCGCAATGCGGCGCCGGATTTTACTCAGGCAGTGGTGAGTGGCACATAAGCAGATGAAAGGCGATGTAGACTTCTTGAAACATGTCAGGTGTTTAATGTCATGAGAGCGTTTGTCAGAGCCGTATCTACTCTCGAGGTGCTAAGCTTTTCGTAAGATCTTGTGAGCTCAGCCTCATTGTGGTTACCAGCATGCAAATGCTTTTTGATGTGCCGAAAATATGCCTTTTTATTTGTTTTTTATGTTTGTGTCTTGTTCATTGAAAACAAACAGCGCACGAAATTGGGGCCGGGTCTCTAAGGATGCTGACCGAAGCTTACTCTATGAACTTCTTAAATCGGAAAAGGAGGATTTAATTCGGTGCAAGTGGGCGGTTTTATCTAGAAACAGCACAAAAGGCATTGTTATTTATGTAACAATCAGCCAGGTGTCCTATATACAGCTGTTCTTGGAACAACCGCATAGTCTCGGTAAGGAAGTAAAATACACGCGATCTGTTCCTACCTGAGCCCACCGCACCCTTTTCTGGTGAATTAACCTGAAAAAAATCTGGGATTGTTGAGGCACATTGCCAAGGAGAAAATCCCCAAACAGTCAGAATTAACCCAGTGCATGGTCCCAACACATGTTAACTGTGTACATATCTCTTTTCATTTTGTCCCAACACATGTTTGTCTCAGGCGCAACTTTGATTTATTTACAGCCGTCTGCTTTGATCTCTGCTGCTAAGCGTGATCAGTGTGATCAGTATCAGTGGGGCTGTGATTTTTGTTTCAGTTGACAATGCTCCATTGTGTGCTGACATTTGAGTTCGACTACACATAGCTGGATGACTGTGGTCCTAAAATTCATGATATCATTGTTTTTCAGGCGAACACCTTCTAGCACACGATCACCCATTATTTTTCGTTGGTGATCGTGAATCGTGATCCATTGTGAAATATAGTTCAGCCAAAATTAGATTCCTGCAGGTTTACAAGGAACAAACGCCAAAAAAAAAATGGACACACCGCTCATGCGCGTTAGTTTCTCAAATTTCCTAGTGCTTTTCCAAGATTATATTTTGAAATTATTTAACCACGCCGGCAAAAGGGGTTGATTCAAATACAGAATAAATCGCTTACATAAATAACCCCCTAAGGTTTTTCGCAAATAACTTGCGTAAAAACCGGTCAATCGCGACGAAACGTTCAGTTCCCTCGCGTTCATCAATATTACACATACTCTGAAAATTTTATGATCCTAACTCAAATGACCTTTGACCTGTGACCTACTTTTTGAGACCATGTTTGGCCGGAATCATGATTCGGCGTATGTCGGCTCGTATTAGCCGCGCGTTTGCAGTCTTTTCGTGGTTTCAAGCGTTCAAACATGGGATATGATGTTGCTCCCATGCATTAGGGTCGGTGTCAAGGTCACAGGATGGTCAGGTCAGGTCATTGACCATTGATGACCTCGGTTCACTTTTTCGAGTTTAACATGTTTTTAGGCAAGTTTTTTTTTCGAGCCAGAATTCGAATTTAGCAACCATTTGAACATTTACAAAGTAGTTTCTGTGCGTTCATAACATGTTACGAAGCTGTTAGATGCGGTTGACACGTACTACGAATACCCGGTAGGACTCCTACTGGTTGTCGGTTGACCTGACCTGACCTGATCCAACCTGGCTTAAATGCATAAAGACACCATCTGTGATCAAAACTTACATGATATTCGTGATCAGCACCCCGAAAAAAACATAGCAGCCACACTTAACGACGTTCTAACAGGTCCCGATTTTCCCGACTTTTTGGTCATTGCCCTGACCTGGAAGGTCAACCGATGACCTAGGACCTTAAAATTGGATATCATCGGCTCCCCCTCGTCACGGACAACACGCTCGTTTTTCTGCGAAGCTCTAGCTCGATCAGGAGCCAAACGCGAGGGGAAGGGGTCGTACCAACCCCCTCTCCCCTTGTGCCGTCGAAGGACGCAAAATGGCCTGTGCCGGCGAGGGCTAAGTTTTATGACCTTATCCTCGTAGTGACAAAAGTCTAAGCAAAACACATATTAACAATAATAATTCATAGTCACAATAGACTAATAAATAGGTAATAGTACCTAATAGTTTTGTAGTAATAATTTCGAACACACACACAAGCCTTCCTCAGAATGCCGAGTCAAAAGGAAGAGGCAGTAGCGGCGGCACACCTTCAATTAAGGGAAAGGTGGGCACTGACGACTTTTGGTCCCATTCTTTCCATGCAACGCCCATATGGCTAATGTTAAAATGCCAAAATCAAAGGGGGCACGGTGCCCTGGTGCCCTCCCCGTTCTGCCGCCTATGGGAAGGGGCAAACCCTTTTTTACCTGTTATTGTGACGAAGAGATGTGTTCGAAGTTATTAATAAACACGCCTTTTGCCTAACGCATAAACTGGTAAATACAGATTAAATCGCTTCAGTCCACCGTTTCTTCTCTATCCTTGCACAGTGCAGCAAGAATGGTGCTGTTAGACCAAAAAGGTTTAATAATATTTAATAATCAAAGCCTATGCGGATTATTGCGGCTAAATCCACAAGCACAGGGCTGAAAAAAGTGCTTCGGTGGTTGTCGTCCGAAGGAAAACGGGCTTATTTGGTTGCCAACTCAAGATGTCTAGCCCGCGCCCCGCTGAGTTATTTCCACGCCTTGCTGGGGGGAGGGGGGGGGGGTCAACAACTCGCTCTTTTAAGTCTGATCCTGGGTCAAGTAGTGACAAGCGGTAAACGGCATTCGAAAGAACGTCCAAAATAAGGACGAAAATATGTCATTCATTTTTTAGGTCAAGTAAAAGGTCAGAGGTCACCAGATGCCATCAAATTATTTTTTTTCGAAACACCCGCACACAACTCGGGAACCAATTATAGAGCTACGGCGCCGCGGAAAAGATTCGATAGCCCTTTTCACCCTTTCCGTGACTCCTCGACGGTGCCACTGGTCGACTTCCACTCGCCTTTGAACAAAACGTGCAAAACATGCACTTGAGTCGTGCAGAAGCCACGGACCCTGCGTGCGAATGCTTTCTAATTCCTCTCCTTCTTGATAGCGCATGGCGCTCAGCTGTCAGGCTCAAATGTCCGACGATCCTTATTCCTCGACCTCGGAGGTCGCGAGACACCATATCCTCGTGGGCATGACATGGCGTGCCCTCCCCGCGGCCGCATCAAAATATTACCGGCACTGACGCGGTCCCACTGCGGACCTACCCCCAGGCACCGCCGTGGGTGGGTATGACGTCACAAAAGGGGCCCCGGCGGATTGGAGGGGACGCCAACTGGCCGCCGGCCGGGGGCGGCGCTGAAGGGTGCGGGCAGGGGCCGGCCGAGTCCTGGAAGGTACTAGATTTGCCAGACACGTGTTGCCAGTGGACAACCACGGCGACCACTTGGTATGTCATTGGTCACCTTTATGAGGGTCGCCGGTCGGCCGTTCGAACGATGGTCGAACGACGCAGTATATACTAAATAGCTCCGGGGAGTTGGAATATGTCTGTAATTACCAGGAAATTTTCCACTGGGATGCCGCCGCGTAGGGAGGTAACGGACTCGAGAACTGACTCGAGATGGGGGAGGGGCAGATAATGGTTTGCGTAGGCAGAGGAGATTGGGTTGGGTGGGCAGAGGCGAATGGATTGCGCACTACTAACCGCACTAAGCGGAAGGTCTAAATCAGTTCAGGCGCTGCGCGTGGTCGCCATAAGATCGTCTTCTCGGTTGTCGTCGACAACGACAAAACGATACAATTTTTCACCCCTGCACAAGCAAGGAAGCAAGCCAACAAGCAACAAACAGGCAAACTGAAATAAATAGGCAAACACAAGATAAACAAAGCAAACGTTGCTGTTTAACCCTCGCCGGGGCACAGGCCATTTTGCGTCCTTCGACGGCACAAAGGGGTTGGTACGCCCCCCTCGCGTTTGGCCCCTGATCGAGCTAGAGCTTCGCAGAAAAAAACAAGCGTGTTGTCCGTCACGAGAGGAAGACGATGCTATCCAATTTTAAGGTCCTAGTTCATCGGGTGACCTTCCAGGTCAGGCCAATGACCCGAAAATCGGGAAAATCGGGACCTGTTAGAAAGTCGTAAAGTGTGGCTACTATGGAGCTTTCCGGGGTGCTGATCACGATATCGTGTTAGTTTTGATCACAGATGATGGCTTTAAAGGGAGATTATGACCTTTTTCCACAAAATCTGAGTTAGGACCATTTTCTGACAAAACACAACAAGTTATAATGTAAATTAAAACCATTTTGCTCAATTCGGTACCTTGCCGCAAATATCTCAACTTGAAGTCACGTTAGCGGGGAGCGCTGAAAAAGACCGTTGAATAAGTACTTACATCACTTTTTGGTACTTGCATGTAATTTTGTAAAATGAGCGTATTCATTACATTTGATCTTCATCACATCTAGTTAGTTAATGGTCGTCTATAGTGCCTTCAAAAGATATTCATGGTTTGGGGGTGGTTTATGTCTAAATTTACGCAACTATTTTTCCTGTTCATCATCTGTCGCCATATGCTGCTATTTTAGTAGCAACGACTCAATTTTGAATCGGTCCCGCCGACTGCACAATAAAAGAAGATAGATACAACACTTTTGCGGCATCACTGAAAAACTTATGCAGTACTGTTATCGAAATTCTCATAACACCGTTCGACAAACCTGAAGTCTTTTTGAAATAAATATGCTTGTATTTTTCGCTTCAGGCTCTGAGGCCAAAATAATGAATTTCGTAGTCGCAATCGCAAGATTTGGCTGCGTTTCTGGCGCTTGCCGTTCATTTGTGGCGCAAAATAATACTTGGAAACAAAGAAGAGTAGGCACTATGTACCCCCGAATTAGAATCTAATTAATTCTAAACCGTATTAACTCTAATTCAAATTAGAATCCTTACAACCAAGCAACGACAAGGCGATAACATAAACAAAAACCCAAGCGTCGCTGTTTGAAACAAAAGCGCCATATACTGCGACTTTTTTATAGAGAAGGACAACGCATTTCGGTGGGTGTTACAACTACTGCAAGTACTGCTTCTTTTTTGCAAAAATAAAACCTTTTTCACATACGAAAATGTGCTAGGAAATTTTCATATTTTATAGAAACTACAGTAGAAATAGTATAGATGTCGAGTAATTGTTATTTAAGAAAAAAGAAAGCTCATTATCTCCCTTTAAGCATTTAGACCAGGTCGGGTCAGGTCAGGTCAGGTCAACCGGTAGGGGTCGTGACAGGTATTCGTAATACGTGTCGACCGCCTCTGACAGCTTCGCAACACGTTACGAGGCACCAAAACTACTTCGTAAATGTTCAAATGGTTGCTAAATTCGAATTCAGCTCCAAAAAATAGCCTGGAAACATGTAAAACTCGAAAAAGTGAACCGAGTCACCCGAGGTCACCAAAGGTCAATGACCTGACCTGACCTTCAGCTGACCTTGACACCCACCCTAATGCATGGGAGCAACATCAAATCACATGTTTGAACGTTGGAAACCACGAAAAGCTTGCAAACGCGCGGCTAATGCGAGCCGACATACGCCGAATCGCGATTCCGGCCAAACATGGTCTCGGAAAAGAGGTCACAGGTCAAAGGTCATTTGGGTCAGAGTCATGAAATTTTCAGGGTAGGTGTGAAATTGATCAATGCGAGGGTACTGAAAGTTTCGTCGCGATCGGCTGCTTTTTACGCCACGCGAGTTATTCGCGAAAAAAACCTTAGGGGAGGTTGCATCAATCCCCTCCTGTGCCGTCGAGAGTTAAGCTTCTCCATGTAATTAGTTCTTCCGCTTACTTCTCAAAATGAAGCTACGTTTATCATCAACATGTTGCCACAATAGCTAAAACCATTATTTGAGTCTGTGCAAATATTGATAGCATTACATAAGGAGATTCTATAGTCACGCTTTACGAAAAGTCGTTGCTGCTTTTGCTTTCTCAGCCTATCCAATTTCATCAACAGGGTTAGAAATGGAAGTGGTCGATTACCCAATAATATGTAATCGGTGTTATAATTGCACATCCTTTAGCTTCAGCCTTCATCATAGTCCATAAGCTTCATCTAATTGTAGAGCGCTTACATTGTCTTACCCTCTGTCGTCGCGCCGCGTTGGGGGGCGCGACGTCCAACACATGACACGGTCCGCCTGAGCCGTCAGAGCATTGTGCGACACTCGCTCTGACCTTGACATGACCCCTGGCCGGCGCCGAGTGGACGGAAGTGGACGCCTCTCACCCCCCGTCCCCGTCCCCCCTGCTCACGTGGCCTCGGCGCCACCCTGGCTGTGAGCCGTGTGGGCTGGCGCCGGACCCGCCCCCGTGCCGACACTCCCCCTCCCCTCCCCTCCCCTTCCCTCCGGGTGGGAGCGCACGACGCCGCAGACGCCACAGAATGAATGGCCGGGTCATCCCACAACGCCAGATGCTCAGTAATAACTCGGGTGTGATACGCCTACTGCCAACACCGCGACTGCGCAGCTGTCGTGCAATGCATGACTTCTTGGAAACCTGTGGGGCTTACATTATCCAGAAAAAAATGAATAATTTTGCTATGAGTTCCCAATAAATCATAAATTGAAAAAATATAGGATATTTTGAATGGATCAATAAGTAACAGCTATACCTACAGTTAACCCGCGCCCCGTTGGGCTCTGCCGAGCAACGCGCCCTGTTGGGGGGGGGGGGGCATTTTGGCCCCCCCCTAAGATCTCGAGAACCACGCAACCTCGCGACAAGCGGCAAACGGTGTTGGATAGCCCTATCAGGGAACTACCTTGTGACCCAATTTTATTGACCTAGGTCAAACCGATGACGTCACAGGTCAGGTCAAAAGTCCAATTTTCACCGTTTACAGGCATTTCAAGAAATGAGTTGTAAAATCGAGTAAAATGCATTTCATTGAAAATCATCGATGGGGAAATGTTCTTCAAACACATATTTTGCTATTTGAGGTCACTGATACCAGGTCAGGTCACAGAGGTCAGGTCACTGGGGGGTCACAATATGAAAGTGTCGTGTGATACATGCTTTATGGTCCATTTTACATGACAAATGCGAGTATGTGGGTCAGGCAGCCTTTGGGGCCAGCTTAGTTCACGTTTTGGTCAAGGTCAGGTCAAGGTCAGGTCAAGGTCAGGTCAAGGTCAGGTCAAGGTCAGGTCAAATTAGGTCAAATTTCAAAGTTGATATTTTTGCATAAAATGTGTATCGAATCGATGCAGCTCGTCACGGGGAGTTCAATGGTGGTCTTTGTTTTGCCGTACGTGGTCTAGAATCGCTAAAAATTGAGTTCAAAAATTTGACGTCATCATTTTTGAACAGTTTTTTCGCTATAACATGGCCAAAAAACGAGATATCGATCTGAAATTTGGTATGTATATAGAAGAGCACAGCGACTATTACATATATTCCGTTTTTCCGAAATTCGGATTTTTTTTTTTTAGTTTTTCTAAAAAAAATCAATTTTTGGAATTTTTCGTTGTCAAAAACCCAAAATTTTGAAAATCCGAGATGACAGTTTTGTAGCGCTGCCTTTTGTCTACTAGACCATATAAAGAACTTTGAAATTGCTTGATAACTGTAGATTTGGTGAGCGTTTCAAGATTGCATGTTTTTTGCTCATTTTTGCTCGAACATGACCTCAGTTTGACCTCAATAACTCCTGACCTAAGGTGACCTAAGACTTGAAATTTGGTGTGAAGGTGTCAAATTGATACCCGGGAAGTACTGAAAATTTGGCGGCGCTGCCCACCGCCGTTTTCTTGCTATGCAGGGAAAACCACAGGGGGGGGGGGGGGGGCAAAATGCCCCCCCCCCAACGGGGCGAGGGCAGTTAACACAGTGTGTGTTTACTGCGAACTAGCTCGCTGTGGTGTCTTAAAGGTAGTGTGCCAGCTTTCCTGGACCGTATGGAGTTAATGGTCCAGATAAGGAGAACCGGATTTTTAGGACTTATCCATACCTTCAAAACTCATGGAAACGTCTTAAATTCTTCAAATTTTGAGTACCCCAGTGCGAAATTCGCCCCGACGGGTTGTCGGTCGTACCCCAACCACATTTCACACCACTATGAACAATAAGTGCACACACTGAAATCGCTATTACCGATATGCTCATCCAATCAAGTTTTGATAAACCCGTTCATCATCATCTCCTGCGGTTTCGAACACGCCTGTTAGGTGGTGCGGTAGACCGCGCCCAAAGCCAGGGCCCCGGTAACGTGAGGTAGCCGAGTCGGGGCAGCGTGCGCTGACCCAAGCCGGGGCCGCGCGTCCTCCCGGTGTCATGTGATAGCCCGGGGCTGCCCGCGGGGATGCGGTAGACCGCGCCCAAAGCTGCGGCCCCGGCTTGGGTCAGCGCACGCTGCCCCGACTCGGCTACCTCACGTTACCGGGGCCCTGGCTTTGGGCGCGGCTTCTGCTCATACTTTGTGGTGCGGTGGTGGTGCGTCGGGCCGCGCGCTCTGACTTCGGCCAAGAAAAATGCGTCAGCTGATCATTGTCATTTCTGCCACTTGCGTGTGGTGAAATGGGGTCATAACTTAAGAGACGGCTTTTTCATATCAATTATTTTACATAAAATCATATTTCAAACCATAAATAATGTTCGACAGCCAAATAAAAGAAACAATACCAATACAGGCTTACAGTTTAAGGCTCGACATTGTGTTGGCTACGATTAGACAGCTGATAACTCATTCCCGTACGTCGTAACTCTATAATGACCTTTGCTTATTGTCACATGTGCGCCGCATTCGCGATTGTTGCCGACGCCTGTTTGCTGGTCAGCCCACTACAGTTGTTATACATATCGAAAAACCGATAAACTTTTAGGCGAAAAAGGCACTATTCCAGGCCCATTTTTGATTTTTTTGCGATATTAGGTAAAAACAGAAGCTTCTTATCCTAGGAAAAATAAAATGGGAAATCTTTCAAAGGTGGCACACTACCTTTAAATAAGTATTTCGCACTGGCATTTGGAATTTACTTTAGATCACTTTGATATCCTCTGTTCTGTTCCTTGTAATAAAAAAGATCTAACGTCTAATGCGGCACCTGTTTCTGATTCTAATCACGTGCCTTTACCAGTGTTCAGCGGTTGGGTGGACTGAGGGGAAGCCCTCAGTATTAATTTCGCCTTATCCCGCTTATAGGTAAGGCTACCTACTTAGTACTTAACATACTGTGCACGGTCTGAACAAGAGCTTGCTGAAAAACTAGCAATCTACATATTCATAATCCTATGTAATTGATAATCACATGGACATGCCATACAGTTGAATATAAAGAAAAAATCCAACGAGCTAGCACTAGACCTGCCCACAAATATTGCTCTTTTACCTTCCTAATTTCCCTGTAAGTACATTCTAAAATATACCCCTTGAACCACAGCTTCTTAATTCAAACGCCTGGTGCGATCATAAATTACCATCGTCACGGCTAGTTGATATGGTGCAGAAGGGCTTCCTAGCAAGCGTTGATTTTTAAGCCTCATTTTTTCCTCACTTTCAGAACAATTCCGTAAAAAATCGTCCCTCAACGTCTTCGAAACTATGCGAGATGACCGTTAAAATACCAAACTGTTAACTGATGATGTGTGTGGTAAGTTCATCCAGAAACGATCGATATGTAATGGTACATTCAGGCTTAACAGTAGGCATGCCGCATTTCTTTGATGCAGGATAAATTAAGTGTAACGATGGCGTCATTAATAACTTTACGGCTCCACCGAAAAACTACCACAACTATGACCTTACATAATCTGCTTAAGAGTAATTTTTAACCCTCGCCCATGTAGGGGGGGGGGGGGTTGGTGCAACCCCCCTCCCCCAGAGGTTTTTCTTAGCTACACGCCGAACCGTTTCAGATAGCCTGCTCAAGTTTTCAGTACCCTCTGGGGCATCCTTCGCGCAACTTTTGGTATTTTTTTTTTTGTCAAGGTCATGTCAGGTCACCACGGAGTTATGACGTCATAAAGGGAACAACCTCCGGCTAGATTTACGCTAAATTGGAGATTGCTTCACATCGGTATAAATGCCGACTGACCTGACACACTGATGGATTGTTTTAGAATCACAACTGGCTGATTTGACATTGGCACAATGTCCGTTGACATTTTGAAGGTTACTAAAGGTCAAGGTAAGGTCAGTGACCTCGGTTGACCTGTAATGACTTCTTGCACTTGTATGCCTTTTCGGGGTATTTTGGTGTCCTGAATTCGAATTAGCTATCCATTTCAGGCATCGTCGGTTGTTTCTTGTAGTTCATTTTGGGTCAGGGTCAGGTCAGTGACGTCACACGCCTGACGTGACCCAATGCACACATGACCTTGCAGACTTCCGATGCTCCCAACGCATCATTTTTAGAGGTATGACATCGAAATACACATCAAACGATAGAGAATTGATCAAGGATCACGATAGTGAAGGTTTCAAGTCGATATCTCTTACCGTTTTGCCGCAATCAGCGCGGAAATCTGAAAAAGTGATATTTTTCCGAAAATTTGACCTTTGACCGGTCATAAGTAACTAGGTCAAATGTTGACCTAGGACCAAAAAATACACCACCAATCGCGAGATCTCGTTGAGAGAGAGCAATCCGTTGCAGGGGCGGATCCAGGAATTTTCGGGAGGGGGGGCGGCAAGTCGAAATAGGGGCGACCTGGCAATCCGGGGGCGCTCAATACAAAGGGGGCGCCAAACCGTCAAAATCGGGAGCTAAAAGCCCGCGCCGTGCTAGGGGGCGTTATCACGCTCCCCCTCAGGTTTTTCGCATATATCTGAAAAACGGCTGCGCGCAGCGCCGCCATTTTCAGCATACCTTATCATGCATCTTTTTTGCACATGTTGTAAAAATGTCTGACGCGGGTGATGGAAGGTCAGGTCACCAGGTTATGCCAAGTGACCTAGCCTAAGAAAAAGTTCAAATGCTTACCATTGCTATACCGACTGAACGATTGCTTTGAACCTTTCAGCGATTGATGAAAGCAACACTATTCATGAAATGTATATGTATCTCGGAATTTCGATATCTGTGACCTAAGGTCAGGCCAGTTGTGCGACGTCTTCATTAGGTAGGTAGGTATAATTAAGTCTTTGGGAGAAAACTGAAAGGCATCTCTTTTGGACAAGCGCCATTCTAGACAATATCAAGCATTGGGATACATATACAATTAACACACTGAATAAGAACATTGCACCTAGTGTGACCACTCATTATGTCCTAGAGGTCATCCCATGTCATGAAAGGTCCGCAGCAGTTTTTTTTAAATAACTTTTGATAGATTCAAGCTAGAGCGATAAAAACACCTCAGCTGTGTTCAGCTCGACGATACGCATCGACTGCTATGCAGCATGACCTTTCCCGGTCAATCATGACCTTAACCTGAGGTAAAATTCTCAAAATTACCTTTCATAAAGACAACCTTTAGTTTGTTCGACGTGTCTCGACGACAGAAACGCAATGCTGACAAACGTAATGTCGAGACTCTCTTGAGTCAAAAGCTATTGCAGGAAAACATTGTTCGTAAAAAGGCTATTTTTAGAGTCTTTTGCCCTCTGAAGGCTAAACCGTTGACCTGAGGTCAAATCTGAGCGCAGCTTGCAGAAACACCTTTAAAAGGGCTATCGAATGCGCTTTTCTGCGGCGCTATAGCTCTATTGATTTCCGAGTTATGTGCCGCTGCTTCGAAAACGGAAAAATGTTGAAACAGGCAACATTTTACCTTTGATGACCTCTGGTAACCTGACATTCGACCTGACCTAAAAATGACCGTTTTGTTTTCAACCTTTTTTTTTGACGATCTTTCGAATGCCGCTTATCGCGTGTCACTACGCGGCCCAGGAGCCGAGTTAGACGAGGGAGTTTGCCCCCCCCCTCCCCAGCAGGACAAGGAAAACTCAGACCACCAGAACGGTACGGGTTAAAAGTCGTAGATGGGCACCGCTACCCTAGCAAAAGATATTAGCAAAAAGGTGGCCCCCATTTACTGGTGCAGTCCTTCTTCTCCCGGTGATGCCCCCTCCTTTTTCTGGAAGCGTTTAACTTATGCTGGTATCCCTCACTTCCCGGGGGCGCCCAACCTCTGCTTGGATCGCCTAATCCATTATGGAGAGACCCAGTTTGCTTAAGTCGCCTCATTTCTTCCTTCTTAAAACGACCAATTTCCTGTAGGCGGCCCACTTATCTGGGACGCCCATCTTCTGCTAGAAGTGTCCCTCTTCTTCCTGATGAGTCACACTTCTACTACGAGTGCACCTTTTCTGTTAAGGCGCCCCTTTGCTGCTGAGGAGTCTTTTTTCTACTGTGAATAGGGCGGCCCTCTCCTGTTGGGCGACCTCAAATTCTGCTGGAGGCGCCCCACTTCTGCCCAACTTTTGGTGGGGTGGCCCTCTCTTGTAGGGGCACTTCTCTTTTGCTGGAGACGCCACTCTTGTGGGGGTGCCCTTCCACTGCGGGGAACGTCTCTCTTCTGCCAGAGGCACCCCTTTTCTTCTTATGGGGCTCCAGTTTTTTTTTCTTGGGCGAAGCGACCCTCTGCTGCTCGGAACGGGGCACACCTCTCCTTTTACTGGGGCACCGTCCCTCTGCTGGGGTTGCCCTTCCGCTGTCGTCAGGGGCGCCCCTCTTGGTAGAATACACTCCTTTTCTTTTTGTAATAGGGCGCCCCTCTTCTACCAGGGGCGCCCATCTGCTGCTGGGGCGTCTGTCTTCTGCCGGATATTGTCAATGGGGCGCCCATATCCTGTTTGGCGGGCCCAACCTCTGCTGGAGGCTCCCTATTTCTGATTACCTTTTGCTGTGGCGCCTCTCTTCTGCTGGGGCGCCCCTCTTCTGCTTGGGGCGCCCGTCTCCTGCTGGAGACCCCTCTCTTCTGCTGGGGCGCCCCTCTTCTGCCAGTGGCACCCATTTTCTTATTATGGGGCTCCTTTTTTGCTGGGGCGCCCAGCTGCTGTCAGGGCGCCCATCTTCTCGGAATGGGGGCGCCTCTCTCCTTTTGCTGGGGCGTCGCTCCTCTTCAGGGGGACACGTCTCCTGCTAAGGGCGCCCTTCCGCTGCCAGGGGCGCCCCTCTTGAACAGAAGGTATTTTATATTCTTGTAACGAGACCCCCTCTTCTGCTGGGGGCGCCCATCTGCTGCTGGGGCGACTCTCATCTGCTGGGAATAGGCAATTGGGCGTCACTCTCCTGCTTGGTGAGCCCAACTTCTGCTGGAGGCGCCCTATTTCTGCTGAACCTTTGCTGTGTCGCCGCTCTTCTGCTCGGGGCGCCCTCTCTGCCGCAGGATATGGGCGCCTTTTTCGGATGGCGGGGGGGGGGGGGGCGGCCGCCCCCGTCGCCCCCCCCCCCCTGGATCCGCGCCTGATCCGTTGGTCTTTTCCGCTAAGCTCTACGACGCTCCGTTTTCAAACGCCAGGGGGGTCGCACCAACCCCCCCCCCTGCATGGGCGAAGGTGGCAAAACACCGTTTACGGGCGAGGGTTAACGCTTTCGTAGGAAGTTGTTTATACTGTCTAAAAACTTCTCAGTTTTTGCTTTTGAATTAGTAAATAATTTTCTGGTGGTCTTACTATCATTTTTTCCACTTCAGATTCGTTTCGAAGATGACTTTTCGCCGCTATAAGGCAGCAGCTAGATGGTAGACCGGTGTCCGGACAAATTGCCGAAAGGCGATTTACCGAATGTCATTTTGCCGAATGCATTTCGCCGAATGTCATTTTGCCGATGTGCTTTTTACCGACGTGTCAAAAAGTCGAAATGCTAAAAGTCGAAATGCCATTTGCCGACATGCCTTTTTGCCGAAATGCCAATTTGCCGAAATGCTTAACCCTATTAGTGGCAGGGGGGGGTTGTTTTCATCCACCCCTCAGGTTTTTCGGGAATATCTCCGAAACCGCTGAAGCTACGATGCTGAAATTTTCTGACTTTTCCTAAAACTAAATTGGGCACATTCCCTGAAAATTTCAAGTTCATAACTTTACCAAGGGCGGCTCCAGAGCACTGGGAATTGGGGGGTCCTATTCGTGAAGCGAGTCATTTGGGCGATGATCACGATGCTGATGTATTATAACTGTATGCACCAGTTTTATCATGTGATAACATATACAAAGTTATTGTGCATCCTCTTTTGACACGTTTTTGCTATAATAGGCGGATCCAGGCGTCCAAAAAGGGGGGTTATGTTTTACCTCCCAACATAGGTGCCCTGACACCGCCTATGCATGACCAATACAATTGTAGTCGTTCTCTCATAAGAAAATTGTAACATAACAAGACCATTACCACCCTTTTTAGAAACAGTACCAACAAAAACCTTATTTGCTATACTTTTTGTGTACCCCCAATCTCAATGATCTGTATCCGCCTATGATTTTTGAAAATGCATATTTTTAGGATCCATGTGAATTCCTGGTTCATTCTTTATCGATCGGCAAAAGTTGCGTTAAGATTGGTTCAGAAACCTGGCCGTGATAAGCAGTCTAAAATGTATCTGCAATTTGCCCGTTTTTACCCCCCTCAACCCCCCTTTTGACATTTTCTTATTTTTTTTTTTTAGAAATGTAGATCACGTTGAGCGAAGTCGAATGCCGTTTGAATTTTGAAAATCGGCCCGTTAGATCTCGAGATATCAAGGGGGGGTCGTAAACAGCCCCCCCTGCCACTAATAGGGGTAGCCAGGAGCCTGCCACTAATAGGGTTAATAGTCGAAATGTAAATTTGCCGAAATGCGATTTGCCGAAATGTCGATTAGTCGAAATGTCAATTAGTCGAAATGTCAATTTGCCGAAATGTCAATTTGCCGAAATGTCAATTTGCCGAAATGTCAATTTGCCGAAATGTCAATTTGCCGAAATGTCAATCTGCCGAATTGGCAGTTTGCCGAAAAGTCAATTAGTTGAAATATAACTTTGCCGAAATGTCAATCTGCAAACCTAGGTTAGGTTAGGTTAGGTTAGGTGGTGTTTATATACTTAGGACCGATCACCAATTTACTTTTGGTGCAATCCCCAAGTAAGAAGCAAATCACATGATACCTGTATCCTATGACCTCCTGATTTCATAACTAATAATTATTCATGGCACAAGCAAGTTAAAAAGCACCAATACCATGTGGAAATAAACATCAAATTGCTCGTGGCGAAGCAGTGCAGTGCCGAAGGCAATGCCTTAGGAGAGAGTACAGGCAAAGGTAAGTCAAATATTTTTAGGTTAACCCTCGCCGGCCGAGGGGGGGTACGGGTGCCGCACCCCCATAGGGTTTTTTTCGCGATAGCTCCGAACACTCTGGCGATAGAGAGCTGAAACTTGGCATAGCTGACCTTTGATTCAAGCCGAATCTTTTTACACCAACCGCATTTTCGGGTCAGGTCAGGTCACCGACCTATGACGTCATAAGTGAACCTCTGCACGGTCTTCAGATGTCGCAACTTCGCAACGCCCTCACGGCCAGAGGAGCTTTCACAGGGAAATGAAACATGCAGGACCTAATATACATTACGAGTCTCACAGCTTGTATGTCTCAGATTTTCCTAAAGGTTATTTGAGGTCAGGTCATTTTCGTGACCTCACCATTATAAGTCAAGAAGAAAAATGAAAACTGCTAATCTGGCGCCGGAAACGACCTCTAACTATCTCAAGCACACAGAATCGTGATTTGACGCCTTCCTTGCAAGGTAAGATGCGTAACTTTTGCAATGTTGACCTTGCGTGACGTCATTCATGACGTCACCAAGGTCATATTAGTTTTCGTCAATAACTCCCGATCAAATTGAACTAGTGAGTCGGGAAAGCCACCAATGGACTCAGGAAGACCTGCCGAATCGAATGATATGCGAAATGACCTCTTTCCACCAACTTCATGACCTGGGGGTGCTGACCTGACCGTGTGACCTAACCGTGACCTGAGGTCAACACCATAAGTTGACCTCAGTCTCAGTCTAGGGTAAGTTGACCTGACCCAAACAAAAAAGATATCAATTGACGGGCCTAAGCAAGGCAAACACGATGCTGCCAAATCGCGGCTCTGCGGCCCTTTGTGGCGAAGTTATTCGCCAAGAACTGAATCGTACCTTGGGGCACTTGACCTGACCTCAGAGGTCACCGGTTGACGTAGGACCTTAAAATTGGGTATCAATCTCTGCGTCTCGTAACGGCGCACACGCTCGTTTTTTTCCGCGACGCACCAGCTCCACCAGGGGCGAAACGACTAATAAGCATTTCGGCAAAAAGGCATGTCGGCAAATGGCATTTCGACTTTTTGACACGTCGGCAAAAAGCACATCGGCAAAATGACATTCGGCGAAATGCATTCGGCAAAATGACATTCGGCAAATCGCCTTTCAGCAATTACCACCTCGGCCGGCGCGTATGTAGAAAACCAATAGGTCCGGTGAGGGTTAAATTGTTGTGTATCTGGCTTCAGGCCGAAGGTCTGAAGCCTGATGCACAATAAACCTAAAAATAATTGACTTGTCTTTGTCTGCAATCTATTCATGTGAGTATCTTCTTCCTTTTCCAAGGGTAGGAAAAAATCAGTAGGTCAGGTTAGGTAAGGTTTGGTTATGTTTTTCTTATACTTTGGTGACATGTAAGTGGGTTTCTTTACCTTTGAAAAGCGAGTCGGTCCTAAAGTTAATACTTACGGGTCAGGTTAGGTTAGGTTAATTTCGGCTAATTGGCATTTCGGCAAATTTATATTTCGACGAATTGACTTTTCGGTAAGCTGACATTTCGGCTAATTGACACTTCGGCAAATTTACATTTCGACTAATTAACATTTCGGCAAATTAGCATTTCGGCGAATTGACATTTCGACTAATTGACTTCGGCAAATTGACATTTCGGCAAATTGACATTTCTGCAAATTTACATTTCGACTAATTAGCATTTCGGCAAATTAACATTTCGGCGAATTGACATTTCGGCAAATTGACATTTTCGACTTATTGCACGTCGGCAAAAAGGCATGTCGGCAAATTGCATTTCGACTTTTAGCACCTCGCCCTTTTGACACGTCGGCAAAAAGACACGTCGGCAAAATGCATTCGACATATTGACATTCGGCGAATAAGCATTCGGCAAAATGCAGTTCGGCAAATTGTCCTGTAACCGGTAGACCAGACCATGTTCATCCGTTGCGTCGCAAATGAATGAAATTTATGAGAAGTGAACATCGGAAATATTCTTTTTTTTCTTTTTTTTTAAATAAATTTAGTCCGAACCTTTTGATAGGAAGGATTCACAAGGACAGAGCCACCGCTAAGCGAGGCTTGTTGCGGTGACCCTGCCCTCTACCCTCCGATCGCGCAAATCCAGTTCTATGGCAGAATTTAGAGTCCAAAGTTTAACGTGCGCACATAGCCGCGCACGGCCGGTCCCCTCACTGACTTCGCCTGGCTACGGCCTGCCACCAACCGCAACCATACCTGTCAGGAGGCCCATAAATGTCGAGCGCCCGTCGCGCTTCGAACCCGGACTGTTATAACCGGGAACGCGTGCTCTCACCACGCGGAGTCCAACGCTCTACCAACTGAGCTACGGGACCGGGATTCTTCAGTGACTGATTGGATTATGTAACACGAAAAAATGATAAGATAGGAAAAAATGAGGAAAGCAATAATGGTACCTAATAACCCATCGTATTTAGTTAAACTTCATATGACTTCATCAAAGAGAAACACTTAATTGACTTCTTACACGCATCAACGTTGATACTAAAGAACAAATATATTTATTATTTACTGAACTATGCACATAGAACGTCAACACTAAGATCGGACGTTCAGTAATTTCCGGGAGGCTGCGCGGCCTCCTCCAGATATTTGCGAGTCCCTCGTCTATCCTCGGGCACTTTCTCCACCGCCAGGAGAGCTTCATCGGGCCAGATATTTGACAGACGACTCATGTAGACGGACGGCTGGTCGGACAGCGCGGAGGGCCAGAGCCGGCTGTCCCACCGCCTCCTCCTGACCGGGCCGGCTCTCGACGAGAACTCGGGCACAGGTATGGGAGCAGACTCCACCACTCCCTCTGGCATCGGCCTCACGGGCGCCGCCTTCGGCTCTTCTCCCGTCCCCGGCATACTGGCCTCGGCCGCTGCTCCGGGGTCTTTCTCCTTCGCTTCCTCCGTTCTTTCTAGGCCATCCACCTCCATCGGAGCAGCCGCCTCCTCTCCTTGTAACTCCATGGCCAGCAGGTTCTTATACACGAACGAGGCCGGGCCGCGCGGCGCCTGTGTGGACCGGTGAGAGGCGGTGGGTCTGAAGGAGGACATATCGCAGGAGCAGCCGCCTGAGGCGCCCCTGCAGCGGCCGGAGGTTACCCTGACGGACGTCTGCTCCGGCAGCTCCAGGAACAGGTCATCGCTGCCGCAGCGGCGTGCCGACCGGCCGTCGCAGCCGCCGACGCCCCAGCCGCAGCCGCCCTCGCCCCTGTCCTCGTCTCCGCCACGGTCTCTGCGTCTGCTGCCGTCGGGATCCTCCTCACGAGAGCCGCTGACCTCGGTGGCTAGAGTGGCGGACTGCGCTGGGGGAGGTGTTGTGCTCAGCGTCGGCGTCCTTTGAGCAGCGACCGACTCAGGGCAGAGAGTTTCCCTAGAGAGGTCCTCCAGTGCGTCCTCCATCTCCATATCGGAGTCCGAGCCGGACACAGACTTGGGCGCCGAGTCAAACTCGTCGTATTCGGACTCATCTGCCTCTGAAGCGGCGCAAGGATCTGGAGGTGACTCTACATGGATGTGCTGGCAGGTCGCCGACGGACCGACGTATTCTGATACCCTTCGAGAGAAATTATTCATCAATTCCTTCTTGTCCCAGTCTTCCATTGCAGCCAAGGATGATTTTGCTAGTATCGTGCATGCTTCGATCCAGGCCAGGCATTTGTCTGTTTGCTCGGATCTGACCCGGAGATACTCCGAGCTTAGGTCGGCAGTAACCAGCGGGTTTGATGGGGCCAACTGTGTCTGTAAATAATCTATTGAGGAGCCCTTCGTATTTTCAATTTCTCGGTCGGATTCGTTTCCGTTCATAGTCGTTTCTAGGTCAAGATAACCTAAGATCATCTTCTGAGGCAATGCATCTTGTCCCACTGGTAGCTCTGTGTCAAAAGGCTTCGACTCTAACTTTGGCTCCATCGATTTCCTTGCGTCTTCCCTTTCTTCGTGCATTTGCCCTTCAGGGTGTTCTCCGATTCGGTCTCTTTCACAGGTTTCCTTCTCCTTGTCAAACCTCGGATCCTTGGGTGAGGCGAGTTTATCTGCGTTTTCAACAGAAGCATCCTTCATCGCCACCTCCGTCATCTTCCCACCGTCTCTAGTCAGCACGTTTGACTCCTGAATCACCCGAATAACCTTCTCGAGTCCCCACTCCAGCGAGGACTCCGACTCTGACTCTGACACAGACCCAGAGTCGGACTCCACGCTCATGTGACTAGTTTGGCCAGATTTCTCACCAACCTGAGGACGCGTCTCACTGTCATCTTCAGCTGATGGTTTTCTTTCATCATATGGGGGTGAAGGCGCTCTTTCTGCAGCGGTATCGATTTGTTCTTCGGGCCCAGAAGGCACATATGGGGACATTGAATTGATCTCCTCGCTCATTTCGCATTCCTCTGAAGCTGGCTGGGTAGTGGAGGGTTCCTCGATGGGCTGCAACGATTGACGCTGGGGTCACATTCCTAAACCAGGCCGGATGACCACATAAGTGTACAAGTACCTATGGCAGCTCAAACTTTATGACCAAAGCGGGGTTTACAACAATTCTCCAGTCTCCATACACAGACAGATGCAAAATCGGCCCAGTCCAGCGTCCCTACCTTGCGCTCCGGACTGTGTTCTGGACTGGGAGGACCAGCGGAACACACGGTGACGGAGACCACCTCTCGCCGCTGGGCCGCCTCCCGGTTCCATCTGGCCAGCCTCGCCGCGTACTCGCGCTGCCGCCTCATTTTGTCTTGCTGCAACAGCGGAAGGCGTCAGACCAGCTACGGGGTCGAGCTAGCGGTCACGGATGGCAGGACTTAACCCGCGCATGACTGGGGTATTTTCCATAACGCGAGTGACTGGGGGGGCTCTCCAGAGCCCCCCCCCCCCCTCCTATCTCCGAAACTACTGGGCCGATCGTCAAAATTCAAAGAACGTCTGATATCCCTAGAAAAACTGTGGGGCGAAACCTATTTTCATTGACCTCGAGGTCACCGATGAAGTCACAGGTCAGGTCAAAGTAAAAATTATCGACATTTTTGTTAGTTCACAATTTAGGCTCTGACCGCCGGACCGCCGGTCCGATCAGGCTCATTTTTGGTTTACGCACTCCTTGACGGATGCCTTAGATACCCTGAGGGTACCGAACTTTTACTTCGAATTTTTAAGGTCAAGGCCAGGTCATCCTAGGTCACGAAAATTGTATATCATGTATCGGTCACGTGACGCATGTTTTATGGTCCATTTTACTCGTAGATTTCGAAATTAGTGTCGTCGGTGTCATTTGAGGTCATTGTCAGCTGAATTTACCGGAGGTCAGGTCACTTTCAGGTCAGAAAAGGTCAAATTTTGAAAATGAAATTTTTCAACAAAAAAGGTACCAATCAAATGCAGTTTGAGCTCAGGAACACGATGGTGCCATTTATATTGCTGTACGACGTCAAAAACGTACTGAAAAATGAATTTGAAAAAAAAAACATAAAATTGTAAAATTTTGACAATAATGCCAATAACTTGGCTATTTTTGAAGATATTGGGATAAAACTTGCAAATGAAGTTCATCAGTGTGTGTTCTATCACATATATTCCGGTTTTTGCGAAAAGTCAAAAACTTTTTGAAAAAAAAATCAAAAAATATATTTTTGTAATTGTAAATAAATATTTTTCAAAATTTTCAAAATTTCGAAAATTCGAGATACCAGTTCGATAGCTAAGTGTATTTGTAGACCACTCATGCAAAGAAAATGGATCTAGCTTTAAAACTGAGCTCTTGAGAGCGTTTGCCGTATTTCAGTATTTTGCATGAAAATCGGCCGACATGACGTCACTCTGACGTCATACCCGGCTAAACTATGGTAGCTAGAGTATTGAAATTTTTATACAAGGTGTCAAATTGATGCCTCTGAGGGTACCGCAAGTTTCGTGTTGATCCGTCAAACGGTTTAGGAGATATTGCTGAAAAACATGAGGGGGGCTCTGTAGAGCCCCCCCCCCCCCAGTCATGCGCGGGTTAAATTTCGAAGCTAGGGAGCTAGGTGAGTGAGGTGAAGAAGGTCTATGGAGTGGAAGCCATGCCAACGATAAAGTAAGCAATGGTGATGCTATAACGCAACCTTTTCTGTGATTATCGAGTGAAAATGTATTGCTTTTCATTCAAATCAATTTTTGACACGTAAATATATTTCTTTCTGCGGTATTTCATTATTTGTACCGATGCAAAGCCTGCGCCTCGTCTCCACCCCTACCACATAGCCTGCGTTTGATGTGCTCTGGGTCGGACTCGGGTCCCAGGACTTCCCTACTTTGCGTTTGATGCGCTCCGGATCGGACCCCAGGACTTACCCTGCGTTTGATGCGCTCCGGGTCGGGTCCCAGGTGACCGAGCATGAAGTACTCGCGAGGGTACGGCGTCAGGTTGGGACGGTACTCCACCGGCGTCCGACGGCGGCCGCTGCCCGACACTCCCAGAGAGGAACTCCTGGCAGGCGGCACTCCTGTGGGCGGCACTCCTGCGGGCGACACTCCGGCGGCGGGCACTCGCTGCGAGGAGCCGCCAGCCGCCCTCCGAGGACCGCTGTGTCCCGGTGCGCGACCTCTCCCTGTCGGTGTGGACGTCCTGGATGTCTGGTCAGGACCGGCCTGCCTCTGGCTCTCGGACGCTCCCGCACGACAGCGCCTCGGAGAGGGAGAGGTGGAGGCGACGACATCTCTTGGCGAGCGGGGAGGGGAAATGCCGCCCCTCTTCGTCGAGCTTGAACTCGGTGTAGTTTCCCAATGCATTTTCAGCTTTGTCACACGAGGCAGACTCGGAGTGACCTGCACGTTCAAAACGTTTCAGGTTTTGATAGTACTCAGCATGCACGAATTTGGCAGAACTTTGTATACAACCTTTTTATGGAACGTAAGATAAAAATATTTTTACAGATAGTTGCATTATGCATATGTTAACAGATTCATAGATACGTGGGGCCATTGCAGTATATCAGTTAGGTTCAATCTACAACTTGTTCTAAGCATTTTATGGAATGTGACTCAATAGAAGGTGTTAAATTACCTTATCCTCTTTTTCTTTATGCTGCAAGACGATGAGATCCCTTCTGCGCCGTGGACTAAAGTCGTGTTCCAGGACCGCTGTCTGCTGACCCTCAAAGTCGAGGAGCTGCCCGGTATAGAGCCGTGAGTGGGCGTACGGGGATTACAGGGCAGGTCGGCGGTGATGGGATAAAGCTGCCCAGCACAGAGTAGTGAGTAGGCGAGAGAGGATTACAATGCAGGGCAGAGGTGATGGGATAGAGCTGCTCAGGCCGGATGGAACTTCAGAGAGGGCGCCGGGATAAGACGACGGGACAGATCCCAGATGTGACACAGTGCGATCTGTATGGTGAGCGGTTGCGCTACATAGATTATTTCATGAGGAGGCTTAAAACTAGATGTTGCGCAAATGGATTAGATGTGGAATGACTTAAACGAGCCAGGAAGAGGAAAAAAACGTTTTTAAGATTTCCAACCGGCGACGATAAGCTTGTAGGATTTTTCCCCTTTTAATTTGCAGAATTTAGTTGGGTAGGTACATTAATTATCCCGCTTTACCTACAGCGGTACGCATATGAACATGTTATCAAGTTGTTAAGGTTCAAGTTTGAAAAATCAAAATGCCCAATAAATTTACTAACAAACAGTTCTAACTTATACTGACGCAAATACTTACCAGTCGTGCATTATCATTGACATCGATCAGTGACCAGTTTGCCGGCACAATGGGCGTCCTCTGCCTTCCCCCGGCCGAACCGCAGCTGCTGGGCCTCGCTGAATGCACCGCAGACCTGCGCGCCGCCTGGCGGTTAGTTTCCGAATCATAGCTACTGGACCGCGCCGAGCGTGGTGCCATCCTGCACAATGCCCGGCGGGCGCTACCTGAACTACGGCTGCCCGACTTCGTTGAACGCTGCCTAGACCTGCCTGACACCTGGCGGATGATATCTGAACCACAGCTACTGGACCTCGCCGACAATCGTGCCGATCCACGCGCTGCCTGGTCAGCCTGACAATCGGCCGAGCGGGCTCGGATCGGAATTCGACTTCGACCCCGTCCAACACCGCATGCAGCGCTGTCGGTGGGTCGGATCGGCGGCAGCGTTGTGGGCAGAGGTCGCGCCGGTACCTCGCCACCGGCAGGTCCGACGGTCGAGGCTCGAGGTCGGTAGGTGGTTTGAGGTGCCACAGGAACCTTGGGAAATCGGGACGATTTGGGCCGGCTCGCTGATACTTTTGAGCGCCCAGTGTCGGCGCTGTCGTTATGCGGTGAATTTTTATGTTTGCGTTTTTCTAATTCAATTTTCTTTTGGTGAAATGTGTCTAATTTCTTTCCAGACGAAATGGGAAGCCGTGATGTCTTTTTAGGGCCAGCGTCATGGGTTTTCGGTTTTACCGAGGAAATACATCCCTTGCTAGATGCAGTGCATTTTGCTTCTTGAGGGTCATCCTTATTAAGGTCTTGGGAAACCACCTCAGACGATGAAGCTTCAACCACTTTTGGTGTTACGTCTTTTTCTTGTTTTAGCTCATTGTCCTTTTGCTCTGAGGCATTGTCTGTCTCGATGTCTGCACACTTCGTATCACAGCCGTTTATGTGAGGAAGACATTTTTCCGGGTCTCCAATGCTCTCGTCCTCATTTGAATCGGAAACCAAAGTATCCATGCTGGGTGCTAATGATTATGGGATAAATGCAAATTTTACATGTTTATCTTTGTATTAAGATAAACTCTTAGCCGTAATAAAAAACTATCTCCTTCGCAATGCATGCATAACTATCATACAATTTGTCAGTGCAATTTCAATTCGTGAAAGACTGCATAAAAAATAACACGGTCGATTTTGCGTCAGAAAGGAACCAAGTGCGCAATTTTATTGGAGCACTTTGAACAGGCGAAAACTCGCGTTCATTTTGTCAAGTATTCTTCGTCTGTGAAGATCAATGTGAAACGAAATTTAGTAATCCGAGCACGAGTATGTTTTATTTTCCCCCTTTCGGACGGGTTAATTATGCCTAGCATTGCCACAAAACTAAACTTCATTTAACCCTATTAGTGGCAGGCTCCTGGCTACCCCCTATTAGTGGCAGGTGGGGGGGCTGTTTACGACCCCCCCCCCCTTGATATCTCGAGATCTAACGGGCCGATTTTCAAAATTCAAACGGCATTCGATTTCGCTCAACGAGATCTACATTTCTAAAAAAAATGAAAAAAAGGTTAATAGGGGGGTAGAGGGGGGTAAAAACGGGCAAATTGCAGATACATTTAGACTGTTTATCACGGCCAGGTTTCTGAACCAATCTTAACGCAACTTTTGCCGATCGATAGAGAATGAACCAGGAATTCACATGGATCCTAAAAATATGCATTTTCAAAAATAATAGGCGGATACAGATCACTGAGATTGGGGGTACACAAAAAGTATAGTAAATAAGGTTTTTGTTGGTACTGTTTCTAAAAAGGGTGGCAATGGTCTTGTTACGTTACAATTTTCTTATGAGAGAACGACTAAAATTGTATTGGTCATGCATAGGCGGTGTTAGGGCACCTATGTTGGGAGGTAAAAAATAACCCCCCTTTTTGGACGCCTGGATCCGCCTATTATAGCAAAAACGTGTCAAAAGAGGATGCACAATAACTTTTATATGTTATCACATGATACCTTTCATTCACTGTTCGTAAAACTGGTGCAGCATCGTGATCTTCGCCCAAATGACTCGCTTCACGAATAGGACCCCCCAGTGCTCTGGAGCCGCCCCTGGTAAAGTTAGGAACTTGAAATTTTCAGGGAATGTGCCCAATTTAGTTTTAGGAAAAGTCAGAAAATTTCAGCATCGTAGCTTCAGCGGTTTCGGAGATATTCCCGAAAAACCTGAGGGGTGGATAAAAACAACCCCCCCTGCCACTAATAGGGTTAAAAATAATTCCTTTATTTGAGCTTCGGACAACGTTTGGAACACATATTAGCCGTTTTCACGACGGGCCATCCGGCGAATGCACCTAATTTGACCAAATCTGCACCTAATATCTTTTACATCACATATCTTCACTTTATGAATTTACTAGATGGCATGTTTTGCGCTATAACTTTATGTTTTGATTAAATTGGTTTTACGGATGCATTATGCTGGGTTGAAAATCGTTTTAATTGTATTATTTGGGTCCTTACCCATACCCTACCCTGCCCATACCCTATCTGCCCATACCCTATCCTGCCCATACCCAACTTCTATCCTATCCTACCCATCACCTAACCATACTCTGCCCTGCCCATACCCTGCCCTGCCCATACCCTGCCCTGCCCATACTCTAACACTGCCATTATCCTACCCTGCCCATACCCTACCCGGCCCATACCCAACTTCTACCCTATCCTACCAGTCACCTAACCATACCCTACCCTGCCCATACCTACTCTGCCCATACACTACTTAGTACTCATACCCTAGATGGCCAGCTTTCGGTATATTGATCTGAGAGTAAGAATGCTTTGTTGCTGAGTCGATCCCTAACGGTACGCCAGCTCGTTAAAATGTAACATTAGCAGCCCTCTCGGCGGTTGCCGGCTGGCCGAATGCTACCTAGGGACGAATTCGGGCGAAAAACTTTGTCGCTGACCGGCCGCGAACCATCCGCCTTCGGATTAGGAGACCGGCATCCTATCCACTCGGCCGCGCCGTCAGCGACTGATGGGAGATTATTAGACAAATATAAAGCACACGGTAATATTACTGCGCCGGTGCCGCGTTCAAGCCCGGCCGCCGCCGCTCAACCGGTAAAAACGCGTCGAAAACGGTATAATCATTGTTCTGTTTCTTAGAGCCCTTGATGACTTTTTGAAAATATTTTGGGTGGATATTGATCAGAAAAGAGTGTTCTTTCACTCTATGGTAAATTTATAGCCATAAGTCTTCGTTATCAAGGCATTATGACGGTGCAAAGACGACCATGCCTTTTACGCGTAAAACTTGCAATTTGTAAGCGTTTAATTATAAAGATGTGCAAGTGAATGGTCAAAAATATATGTATTCTGAAAAGGTCAGATCCTCTTTTAGTCCGTGAAATGCATCCCGTGTCATTCGAGTGCATCGTCTTCAAATGCCAACGTTTTTCCTGAAATGTGTAAAAAATGCCCGTTTTCTCGAGATTAGAGGCTATTTCTTTGCACGTGGTACATACCTAAGAAAAAACTTATTGCATACGATAGACCCATCTCTTCTGTATCCATCAGTGAAAACCGCATGTCGCTGCGACTTACGGTTGCCGAGATATAAGCCCGGGAAAGGAGCGCTGCAGGCCCGATTTTCGCCCGTTGGCGGTTTTCGCCGGCCACGTGTTAAGCCTATGAGAGCACCCTTTTGCACGTGCTGAAGGCGCACCCCTGGGCCGATTACCCCCAAATTTTAATACAAAGGCCCCCCACGCCCAGAGATTCGGCATGCCAAATTTCACGTCGCTACGCGGCGCCGTTCCGGCGCATTAAGACACATAAGGCATGACAGTCGCACGGACAACTTATAATTCATAATATAGACGATAGACGATAGACGACTTATAAATCATAATATAGACTAGATGGCATATTTTGCGCTATAACTGTGCGTTTTGATAGATGCATTTGATGGGGCATTAGTTTTGGGCGTGGGAACTTATTATTTTTATTTGTCTTATTTTGTCGGAGTTGGATATTTGTTTGAACGGCATGTTATGCTGGTGCTGGTTGCGGGTTGTTAGAGCCTTTCTCATGGTTTGCCTTTATCGAACTCAAACCCACCCTACCCTACCCTACCCTACCCATACCCTACCTTACTAATAACCTACACATAGTTACCCTTCTCATACTCGATTAAAGTAACGTACCAAATTTGAGCGCAATCGGCCCAGCCGTTCTTGAGATATCCCGCGCGGGGCTGGGGGGTAAATTTTACCCCCCTCGCGAATTTTTGCAATATCTCAAAAACGGCGGCGCGCAGCGCCGCCAAACTTTCAGTACCTTTTCTTACATCAATTTGACACGTTCCCTGAAAATTTGAGCGAAATCCGTCGGAAAATTTTTGAGAAATTGACGTTTTAGTGACGTCATGTTCGCCATTAATTTCGCCTCAAAAACGGCAAAAGTTCAAACGCCGCTAACATCTTCATTTTTAAAGGAATCAAGACGTAACAAAAAAGGGTATACGTAATTCTACTTCGTCTATCAAATGGCTATCTCCGTTTTTTGAAAATTTTGGATTTTGGCCCAATTTTTTTTTCAAAAAACTGACTTTTTTGGGAAAATAATTATAAAATCCAAAATTTTGAGTGTATCGAAAAAACCGGAATATATGTCAGAGAAGTGGTCTATGTGCACCTACATACCAAGTTTTAGAAGAATCGGTTCAAAAATGTGGGAGTTATTCAAAATTTTATGACGTCACGACACAAAATTTTTGAAAAATAACTTTTTTGGAAGTTCTAGACCTCGTACGGAAACAAAAATAGCACCATTCGATTCGCCGTGAACAACTGCATCAGATAGACACCTTTTTAGGCCTTAACAACCAACTTCAAAATTTGACCTCACTTGACCTGACCTTGACCTGACCTCGACCTGAAATTCATCCAGAGGTGGTCCATATCACTTATTGAGTGTGCCTATTGAATTCTATGAGTAAAATGACCCATAAAACATGTGTCGCACATGCCCTTTTCTATATTTTGTTTTTGGTGACCTGACCTGACCTGACCTGACCTTGACCTTGACCTCTGAATGATATTGTATGCAACTAATATTGTCTTGGTATCCTAAGAACACGTTTTGGGCGATCAGTCTCAGTCCATGACTCCATTCTTCGGCAACTACGGTGCAAGGCCGATACTGTAGGAACTTGCAATTTGTACCCTTGACCTGGCCTTGACCTTGACCTCAAACTTAAAATTAAGTACATGTTTTTAGTTGTTCGTGATGAGATCTTTCGATTGGCGTTTGAATTTTCCAAATCGGACCATTAGTTCGGGAGATAACAGGGGGGGGGGGGTAAAATTTACCCCCCCCCCCCAGCCCCGCGCGTTCGGCTGGAGACCCCAGCCCCGCGCGGGATATAAAAGCGGCCCACTGCACGTGCGCACGCGCTAACTGAGACTCCAGATGACTTGTGCCAGCCACCTTTCTAAATTGTCCCCAACGGTGTACAAAATTTCAGCGAAATCGGCCCAGCCGTTCTTGAGATGTATAAGTGGACCCCTCACGTGCGCACGTGCAATCGATCCACCCTACCTGTCACACATGACCATGCATCGCCAGGTGAGTGCCCCCTCCACCCACAGTCCAAGTTTCAGCGCAATCGGCCCAGTAGTAGCTGAGTTATTCCTAGTACAATAATGTGCTGTTTACCGGTAGGCGCTTATTTTCAGTGTTTGGAATTCCCCTTGGCGAGTGGTGCATTGCAGCCCATGCTTTGATAGCTATTGTCAAAAGTTGAATGACTTGCCGGCCATAAGCCATCGATCGGATTTTGTCGAAAAATACCTGTAACGTTAACAAAACACGGTCGCCTGTTTGAGTCATTTTCACAAAAGTTTATTGACTTTTCGATAATATTTCGGGTGGATATTGGTCAGAAAAGAATGCTCTTTCCGAATATGTAGGTTTCATAGCGATTGATCAGCGTTTTCAATACGTTTTGATGTTGTAAATGACATCGCGCTCCGCACGAATCAAATTTTCCAATTAATTTTTCATTATTAAAGAAATGGTACGGATCATCAATTTTTGTTTGCTATTCTCTGATTACACATACATTTGTCTGTAAAATGGTACCACACTGATTTCATTCCGTCAAGCCGTTTTCCAGCGGCATCGATTTTACCGTCACAATGCACGAAATCGGTCATTTTTTTCACAACCGGGGGTTTTACCTTGCACGTGACGCGTGCTATACTATGAAACCATGTCAATACGCTAGTTCCATCTCTCCTCTATCCAGTGGTAAAAACCGCTTCTCGCTGCGCCCACCCGTTGCCGACTTATACAGCCGGGAAGCGGGCGCCGCAGGCCAGTTTTCGTCCGATATTCGTTTTGACCGTTTCCTGTGTTAACCCTATGGCGCACGCGAGCGCGTGCTGACGGCGCACCCCTGGGCCAATCCGTCCCAAATTTTAATACAGAGGTGACATCAACCCATCGATTCGGTATGCCAAATTTCACGCCGATACGCGGCGCCTTTCAGGCGCAATAAGACACATAAGGCATGACACACGCACGCACAGACATGTTATAAATCATAATATAGACTAGATGGCATGTTTTGCGCTATAACTGTGCGTTTTGATAGATGCATTTGATGGGGCATTAGTTTTGGTGTGGGAACTTATGATATTTATTTGTCTTATTTTGTCGGAGTTGGATATTTGTTTGAACGGCATGTTATGCTGGTGCTGGTTGCGGATTGTTAAAGCCTTTCTCATGGTTTGCCTTTATCGAACTCAAACCGACCCTACCCTACCCTAACCTACCCATACCCTACCTTACTCATAACCTACACATAGTTACCCTTCTCATACTCTATTAAAGTAGCGTACCAAATTTGAGCGCAATTGGCCCAGCCGTTCTTGAGATATAAAAGTGGCCCACTGCACGTGCACACGCGCTAGCTGAGACTCCAGATGTTTTGTGTCAGCCACCTTTCCAAATTGTCCCCAACAGTGAACAAAATTTGAGCGAAATCGGCCCAGCCGTTCTTGAGATGTATAAGTGGACCCCTCACGTGCGCACGTGCAATCGATCCACCCTACCTGTGACAAATGACCATGCACCGCCAGGTGAGTGCCCCCTCCACCCACAGTCCAAGTTTCAGCGCAATCGGCCCAGCAGCAGCTGAGTTATTCCTAGTACAAAAATGTACTGTTTACTGGTAGGCGCTTATTTCAAGTGCTTGGAATTCCCCTTTACGGGTGGTGCATTGCAGCCCATGCTTTGATAGCTATTGTCAAAAGTTGAATGACTTGCCGGCCATAAGCCATCGATCGAATTTTGTCGAAAAATACCTGTAACGTTAACAAAACACGGTCGTATGTTTGAGTCATTTTCACAAAAGTTCATTGACTTTTCGATAATTTTTTGGGTGGATATTGGTCAGAAAAGAATGTTCTTTCCGAATATATAGGTTTCATAGCAATTGATCAGCGTTTTCAATACGTTTTGATGTCGTAAAGGACATCGCGCTCCGCGCGAATCAAATTTTCCAATTAATGTTTCATTATTAAGGAAATGGTACGGATCATCACTTTTTATTTGTATTGCTATCATTACACGTACATTTGTCTGTAAAATGGTACCACACCGATTTCATTCCGTCAAACCGTTTTCCAGCGGCATCCATTTTCCCGTCACAATGCACGAAATCGGTCATTTTTTCACAACCGGGGGGTGCTGTCTTGCACGTGGCGCGTGCTATACTATGAAACCATATCAATACCCTAGTTCCATTTCTCTTCTATCCAGTGGTGACAAAAGCATGTCTCTGTGACCTCGTTTCGCCGAGTAATAAGCTCGGGAAAGGAGCGCTGCAGGCCCAATTTTCGCCCGATCGCGATTTTCGACGGCCCCGTGTTAACCCTATAAGAGCACCCTTTTGCACGTGCCGACGGCGCACCCCTGGTCCGATCACGCCCAAATTTTAATACAGAGGTCACATCAACCCACCGACTCGGCATGCCAAATTTCACGTCGATACGCGGCGCCTTTCCGGCGCATTAAGACACATAAGGCATGACAGTCGCAGGCATGGAGATCGTACAGACATGTTATAATTCATAATATAGACTAGATGGCATATTTTGCGCTATAACTGTGCGTTTTGATAGATGCATTTGATGGGGCATTAGTTTGGGTGTGGGAACTTATGACTTTTATTTGTCTTATTTTGTCGGAGTTGGATATTTGTTTGAACGGCATGGTATGCTGGTGCTGGTTGCGGGTTGTTAGAGCCTTTCTCATGGTTTGCCTTTATCGAACTCAAACCCACCCAACCCACACCCTACCTTACTCATAACCTACACGTTGTTACCCTTCTCATACTCGATTAAAGTAGTGTACCAAATTTGAGCGCAATCGGCCCAGCCGTTCTTGAGATATAAAAGCGGCCCGCTGCACGTGCGCACGCGCTAACTGAGACTCTAGATGACTTGTGCCAGCCACCCTTCTAAATTGTTCCTAACGGTGTACAAAATTTTAGCGAAATCGGCCCAGCCGTTCTTGAGATGTATAAGTGGACCCCTCACGTGCGCACGTGCAATCGATCCACCCTACCTGTCACACATGACCATGCATCGCCAGATGAGTGCCCCCTCCACCCACAGTCCAAGTTTCAGCGCAATCGGCCCAGTAGCAGCTGAGTTATTCCTAGTACAAAAATGTGCTGTTTACTGGTAGGCGCTTATTTTCAGTGTTTGGAATTCCCCTTGGCGGGCGGTGTATTGCAGCCCATGCTTTGATAGCTATTGTCAAAAGTTGAATGACTTGCTGGCCATAAGCCATCGATCGGATTTTGTCGAAAAATACCGGTAACGTTAACAAAACACGGTCACATGCTTGAGTCATTTTCACAAAAGTTTATTGACTTTTCGATAATATTTTGGGTGGATATTGGTCAGAAAAGAATGCTCTTTCCGAATATGTAGGTTTCATAGCGATTGATTTGCGTTTTTAATACGTTTTGATGTTGTAAAGGACATCGCGCTCCGCGCGAATCAAATTTTCAAATTAATTTTTCATTATTAAAGAAATGGTACGGATCATCACTTTTTACCTGCTATCCTCTGATTGCACGTACATTTGTCTGCAAAATGATATAACACCGATTTCATTCCATCAAGCCGTTTTCCAGCGGCATCGATTTTCCCGTCACAATGCACGAAATCGGTCATTTTTTCACAACCGGGGGTGCTGTCTTGCACGTGGCTCGTGCTATACTATGAAACCATATCAATACGCTAGTTCCATCTGTCCTCTACCCATCGGTGGCAACCGCATCTCGCTACGGCAATCCGTCGCCGAGTTTCAGGCCCGGGAAGCGAGCGCCGCAGGCCGGTTTTCGCCCGATCGTCGATTTGACCGTTTCCCGTGTTATCCCTATGGAAGCGCCCTTTTGCACGTGCCGACGGCGCACCCCTGGGCCAATCCGTCCCAAATTTTAATACAGAGGTGACATCAACCCACCAATTCGGCATGCCAAATTTCACGCCGATACGCGGCGCCTTTCAGGCGCAATAAGACACATAAGGCATGACGGATTACGCACAGACGACTTATAATTCATAATATAGACTAGATGACATGTTTTGCGCTATAACTGTGCGTTTTGATAGATGCGTTTGAGGGGGCATTAATTTGGGCGTGGGAAATTATCATTTTTATTTGTCTTATTTTGTCGGAGTTGGATATTTGTTTGAACGGCATGGTATGCTGGCGCTGGTTGCGGGTTGTTAGAGCCTTTCTCATGGTTTGCCTTTATCGAACTCAAACACACCCTACCCTACCCTAACCTACCCATACCCTACCTTACTCATAACCTACACATAGTTACCCTTCTCATACTTGATTAAAGTAACGTACCAAATCTGGGCGCAATCGGCCCAGCCGTTCTTGAGATATAAAAGCGGCCCGCTGCACGTGCGCACGCGCTAACTGAGACTCCAGATGACTTGTGCCAGCCACCCTTCTAAATTGTTCCTAACGGTGTACAAAATTTGAGCGAAATCGGCCCAGCCGTTCTTGAGATGTATGAGTGGACCCCTCACTTGCGCACGTGCAATCGATCCACCCTACCTGTCACACATGACCATGCATCGCCAGGTTATTGCCCCCTCCACGCACAGTCCAAGTTTCAGCGCAATCGGCCCAGTAGTAGCTGAGTTATTCCTAGTACAATAAGGTGCTGTTTACTGGTAGGCGCTTATTTTCAGTGTTTGGAATTCCCCTTTGCGGGCGGTGCATTGCAGTCCACATGCTTTGATAGCTATTGTCAAAAGTTGTATGACCTGCCGGCCATAAGCCATCGATCGGATTTTGTCGAAAAATACGCGTAACGTTATCAAAACACGGTCGCATGCTTGAGTCATTTTCACAAAAGTTTATTGACTTTTCGATAATATTTTGGGTGGATATTGGTCAGAAAAGAATGTTCTTTCCGAATATGTAGGTTTCATAACGATTGATCATAGTTTTCAATACGTTTTGGTGTTGTAAAGGACATCGCGCTCCGTGGAAATCAAATTTTCAAATTAATTTTTCATTATTAAAGAAATGGTACGGATCATCACTTTTTGTTTGCTATTCTCTGATTACACATACATTTGTCTGCAAAATGGCACCACACCGATTTCATTCCGTCAAGCCGTTTTCCGGCGGCATCGGTTTTCTTCCCACAATGCATGAAATCGGTCATTTTTTCACAACCGGGGGTGCTGTCTTGCACGTGGCGCGTGCTATACTATGAAACCATGTCAATACGCTAGGCCCATCTCTCCTCTATCGAGTGGTGTAAACCGCTTCTCGCTGCGACCCTCCGTTGCCGATTTATACAGCCGGGAAGCAGGCGCCGCAGGCCGGTTTTCGTCCGATGTTCGTTTTGACCGTTTGCCATGTTAACCCTATGGCGCACGCGAGCGCGTGCTGACGGCGCACCCCTGGGCCGATGACTTCCAAATTTTAATACAGAGGTCACATCAACCCACCGATTCGGCATGCCAAATTTCACGTCGCTACGCAGCGCCGTTCCGGCGCAATAAGACACATAAGGCATGACGGATTACGCACGCACGCACGGACGACTTATAAATCATAATATAGACTAGATGGCCATGTTTTCGCGATAACTGTGCGTTTGGATAGAGCGTTTGAGGGGGCATTAGTTTGGGTGTGGGAACTTTTGATTTTTATTTGTCTTATTTTGTCGGAGTTGGATATTTGTTTGAACGGCATGGTATGCTGGTGCTGGTTGCGGGTTGTTAGAGCCTTTCTCATGGTTTGCCTTTATCGAACTCAAACCCACCCTATCCTACCCTAACCTACCCATACCCTACCTTACTCATAACCTACAGATAGTTACCCTTCTCATACTCGGTTAAAGTAACGTACCAAATTTGAGCGCAATCGGCCCAGCCGTTCTTGAGATATAAAAGCGGCCCGCTGCACGTGCGCACGCGCTAACTGAGACTCTAGATGACTTATTCCAGCCACCCTTCTAAATTGTTCCTAACGGTGTACAAAATTTGAGCGAAATCGGCCCAGCCGTTCTTGAGATGTATAAGTGGACCCCTCACGTGCGCACGTGCAATCGATCCACCCTACCTGTCACACATGACCATGCATCGCCAGATGAGTGCCCCCTCCACCCACAGTCCAAGTTTCAGCGCAATCGGCCCAGTAGCAGATGAGTTATTCCTAGTACAAAAATGTGCTGTTTACTGGTAGGCGCTTATTTTCAGTGTTTGGAATTCCCCTTGGCGGGCGGTGTATCGCAGCCCATGCTTTGATAGCTATTGTCAAAAGTTGAATGACTTGCCGGCCATAAGCCATCGATCGGATTTTATCGAAAAATACCGGTAACGTTAACAAAACACGGTCACATGCTTGAGTCATTTTCACAAAAGTTTATTGACTTTTCGATAATGTTTTGGGTGGATATTGGTCAGAAAAGAATGCTCTTTCCGAATATGTAGGTTTCATAGCGATTGATCAGCGTTTTCAATACGTTTTGATGTTGTAAAGGACGTCGCGCTCCGCGCGAATCAAATTTTCAAACTAATTTTATATTATTAAGGAAATGGTACGTATCATCAGCTTTTGTTTGCTATTCTCTGATTACACATACATTTGTCTGCAAAATGGTACAACACCGATTTCATTCCGTCAAACCGTTTTCCAGCGGCATCGATTTTCCCGTCACAATGCACGAAATCGGTCATTTTTTCGCAACTGGGGGTGCTGTCTTGCACGTGGCGCAAGCTATGCTATGAAACCATATCGATACGCTAGTTCCATCTCTCCTCTATCCAGTGGTGACAACCCCGTGTCGCTGCGACTCTCCGTTGCCGATTTATACAGCCGGGAAGCGGGCGCCGCAGGCCGGTTTTCGTCCGATGTTCGTTTTGACCGTTTCCCGTGTTAACCCTATGGCGCACGCGAGCGCGTGCTGACGGCGCACCCTTGGGCCAATCCGTCCCAAATTTTAATACAGAGGTGACATCAACCCACCAATTCGGCATGCCAAATTTCACGTCGATACGCGGCGCCTTTCAGGCGCAATAAGACACATAAGGCATGACAGTCGCAGGCACGCACGCACGCACGCACGCACGGACATGTTATAATTCATAATATAGACTAGATGGCATATTTTGCGCTATAACTGTGCGTTTTGATAGATGCATTTGATGGGGCATTAGGTTGGGTGTGGGAACTTATGATTTTTATTTATCTTATTTTGTCGGAGTTGGATATTTGTTTGAACGGCATGGTATGCTGGTGCTGGTTGCGGGTTGTTAGAGCCTTTCTCATTGTTTGCCTTTATCGAACTCAACCCTACCCTACCCTAACCTACCCTACCCTACCCATACCCTACCTTATTAATAACCTACACATAGTTACCCGTCTCATAATCGGTTAAAGTAACGCACCAAATTTGAGCGCAATCGGCCCAGCCGTTCTTGAGATATAAAAGCGGCCCGCTGCACGTGCGCACGCGCTAACTGAGACTCGAGATGACTTGTGCCAGCCACCCCTCTAAATTGTCCCCAACAGTGAACACAATTTGAGCGAAATCGGCCCAGCCGTTCTCGAGATGTATAAGTGGACCCCTCACGTGCGCACGTGCAATCGATCGACCCTACCTGTCACAAATGACCATGCATCGCCAGGTTAGTGCCCCCTCCACCCACAGTCCAAGTTTCAGCGCAATCGGCCCAGTAGTAGCTGAGTTATTCCTAGTACAATAATGTGCTGTTTACTGGTAGACGCTTATTTTCAGTGTTTAGAATTCCCCTTTGCGGGCGGTGCATTGCAGCCAATGCTTTGAAAGCTATTGTGAAAAGTGGAATGACCTGCCGGCCATAAGCCATCGATTGGATTTTGTCGAAAAATACCCGTAACGTTAACAAAACACGGTCGTATGTTGGAGTCATTTTCACAAAAGTTTATTGACTTTTCGACAATATTTTGGGTGGATATTGGTCACAAAAGAATGCTCTTTCCGAATATGTAGGTTTCATAGAAATTGCTCAGCGTTTTCAATACGTTTTGATGGTGTAAAGGACATCGCGCTCCAAGCGAATCAAATTTTCCAATTAATGTTTCATTATTAAGGAAATGGTACGGATCATCAGTTTTTGTTTGCTATTCTCTGATAACACATACATTTGTCTGCAAAATGATACAACACCGATTTCATTCCGTCAAGCCGTTTTCCAGCGGCATCGATTTTCCCGTCACAATGCACGAAATCGGTCATTTTTCACAACCGGGGGTGCTGTCTTGCACGTGGCGCGTGCTATACTATGAAACCATATCAATACGCTAGTTCCATCTCTCCTCTATCCAGTGGTGGCAACCCCACCTCGCTACGGCAATCTGTCGCCGAGTTTTGGGCCCGGGAAGTGGGCGCCGCAGGCCGGTTTTCGCCCGATCGTCGATTTGACCGTTTCCTGTGTTAACCCTATGGCGCACGCGAGCGCGTGCCGACGGCGCACCCCTGGTCCGATCACGCCCAAATTTTAATACAAAGGCCGCCCACGCCCACAGACTCGGCATGCCAAATTTCACGCCGATACGCGGCGCCTTTCAGGCGCAATAAGACACATAAGTCATGACGGATCACGCACGCACAGACATCTTATAATTCATAATATAGATTTCAGTGTTTTCTCTCTGATAATATGATAAAGCAGGCATATAAGCAATTAGTGCAACCCTAGCTGCTAGGCACTAATCCGCGCCGGGCCGGTGCTCTGAGATTCCGCGCCGGGCCGGGGGGGGGGGTGTCTGAACACCCCCCCCCCCTTCTAACTCCGCTCCTGGGCCACGTAGCGACACGCGGTAAGCGGCAATCGAAAGAACGTCCAAAATAAGGACGAAAACACTTAGGTCATTTTTTGGGTCAGGTCAGGTCAAAGGTCAGGTCACCAGAGGTCACCAAAGGTCAAATGTTCACTATTTCAACATTTTGGAAACTGCCAACGGCTATCTCAGGAACCGATAGAGCTACAGCGCCGCAGAAAAGCGCATTCGATAGCCCTTTTACAGACCTTTCTGAATAATGTTCTCAGATTTGACCTCAGGTCAACGGTTTAGCCTCCAGAGGGTAAAAACTCCAAAAATAGCCGTTTTTACGAAAGACGTTTTTTTTCGGCAATACCTTTTGACTCAAAAGAGCCATGACATTACTTTTGCCACCATCGTGTTCCTCTCGTCGAGACGCGTCAAATGAGCTATGATTTGACCTTGAAAGGTCAACTTGAAATTTTGACCTCAGGTCAAGGTCATGACCTGACCGGAAAAGGTCATGTTGCATATCAGTCGATCCGCAACGTCGAGCCGAACACATCTAAGGCGTTTTCAGCGCTCTAGCACGTCTCTATCAGAAATTATTAGCGAAAAACTGTTAGATTCTGTTCGTGACCTGAGATGACCTCGGGGACATAACGAGGGGTCACAGTTGCCATTTTCCGGCTCAGTGTGTCCATTTTACCTACATCTCGATGTTTGAGAGTGTCTAGAATAGCGTTCGTGCAAAACAGACGCTTTTCAATTTTCTCCCATTGACTTATAATGGAGAGGTCGCAAAATTGACCTGACCTTAGGTCACCGATAGCAAAATTCCGAGATATACATGTTATAGATAATGTTGCTCTTATCAATCGCTGAAAGTTTCAAGGCAATCGATCAATCGGTGTAGCTATGACGAGCATTCTTATTTTTTCTGAGGTGAGGTCACGTGGCGTGACCTGGTGACCTGACCTAAGGTGGCCTGGGTCTGAAATTCTCACAACATGTGCGGAAAAGATGCACGAACAGGTGTGCGCCGCCGTTTTTTGAGATATCTGCGAAAAACCGCAGGGGGGGGGTGTTCAAACACCCCCCCCCCCCGGCCCGGCGCGGGCTAAGAGATACACTGAACCATTTGACCAAATCAGCACCTAATTTGACCAAATCTGCACCTAATCTGCACCAAATGTGCACCAACGGTGTACCAGATGGCCGTCGTGAAAACGGCTATTACGTCTTATCAAACCTGCAATGAAAACAATCACAAAATAAGCCTGTCATAAAGTTGAATGCAACTCAGGTCACTTTTACTTCCGAAAAATATGCATCATTTGACGCTTGATATTGAGCATATCCTGGCTTGGCAGTAGTAGATTCATAACACACGAACACACGCACGAACACGGTACCTTAGGCACTAGCCTACCTATAAGTATACTTAATAGGTACGCGATAATGTTCTTACTTGCATAACATCTAGCCTCATTTCCTTGAGCATAAGACGTTTACAACACTAAACATGTCAAGAACAATGCTAATACAATACAATACTGATAATGACAACACAAACAACGTCACTCTCCGTCTCGCCACACAAACGACCCGCTCAAATACCTACATAGATATAACACAACACCGGCTCAGTTTCCTTCAGTTCAGTTGGTGCAACATTGAGGCTAGACTGACTTCACATGCTGCCTTCTTATTTGGTCTGTGCTGGGTTCCAGTAACCATCCTGGCCAGACTGGTTGAACGCCGCGAACGGCTGGCCGCCGGCCGGCGAGGGCTGCGCGAACGCCGTCTGGCCGTAGGATGACGGCTGGCCGTAGGCTGCAGTCTGGCCATAGGCTGCAGGCTGGCCGTAGGCTGCAGGCTGTGCGAAGGCTGACTGGCCGTAGCCCTGCGGCTGGCTCTGGCCCACCGCGGCCAGGCCCGGCGCCGGTGGCGGCCCCGTCCAGCCGGCGGGCACCGTTAGGACAGTGGCGGGCCCAGAGGTGGCCATCGCCCGTACCTTTCGCTGAAGCAAAACACTCACCGTCGCGCCGGCCAGCGCGAGAACCAGGAACACCAGGGCGCTCACGTAGTAGCCCCAGTAGTAGTAGTTCTCGATGTCAACGGCGTAGCTCAGCGTGATCGTGATGATGACGTTGATCACGATGAGGACGCCGATGATGACTCGCGCCCACTGCAACTGCATGATGGTGGCCATGGCTGCGGTCCAGTCAGCCGGAGCCTGCCTTCACTGGGTTCTCCCCTAGTTCTCCCTCCGACTGCACTGCTGGAGACACGTGACTGGTCCGACTAACAGACGACCTGTGCGGTGTTCTCTGTCCGGTGACACGTGAGTCTGTGCCGGGCTCGGCAGGTCGTCCGTCAGAGCACGGGTCTTATCTTATCGGCACCTGTGTAAGCGTGTGGACGTCACGGGGCGCTTTGACGCCGCTTTATGACGTGGGACGCTTTGATGTGACCGTGACTTGGCGTGGAGTCGCGATAACTGCTTTGAAGCTTATTCTCAATAAAATGAAACTTGGCCCCTCATACTTTTTGTTTTTGTCAACCAACAATTTTTTTATAAATCTAGTCCGGACCTTTTGATGGGAAGGATTCACAAGGACAGAGCCGCCGCTAAGCGAAGCTTGTTGCGGTGACCCTGCCCTCTACCCTCCGATCGCGCAATTCCAGTTCTATGGCAGAATTTAGAGTCCAAAGTTTAACCCGCGCCCCAGTGGCGGTCTCAGCCAACTTCGCCCTAGTGGGGGGGGGGGGGGGGGCATATGTTACCACCCACCTCTAACTCAAAAACTAAGAGGGCTAGAAAGACGCGGTAAAAAGCAGTCGATAGCTCTCAATGCGTTCGTTTGAAAGTATTTCGGTCATTTTCACCTTAGAGCAATATTGGGGTCACCAGAGGTCATCAAAGGTCAAAATTTGCCAATTGTCATTATATTTTTCAGAAAGCATGCCGCTATCTCAGGAACTATGGTAGCTAGAAAAACGCATGGAAAAGCAATCGATAGCTTTTGAACTCTTCTTTTGAAAAGGTCATTATCAATATTGACCTCAGGTCAACGGTTTAGCCTCTAGAGGGCAAAAACTCCAAAAATAGCTGTTTTTACGAAAAGTGTTTTTCGACAATAACTTTCGACTACCTACAAAAAGCCACGACATTTCTATTGCCAGAATCGTGTTCTCCTCGCCAAGACGCGTCGAATGAACTATAATTTGACCTTGAAAGGTCAACTTGAAAATTTGACCTCAGGTCAAGGTCATGACCTGACCGGAAAAGGTCATGTTGCATATCAGTCGATGCGTCTCAACAAGACAAACACAATGAGACCATCCCCAGCGTTCTATCTCTTTCCAATCGCGAGTTATTGGCAAAAAAACTGTTTGTAGCCTCAAATGACCTCGGATGACCTTTCTAGAGGCTATCAGCAAAAATGACACCTTGGTCATCACGAGTGGACTAAATCATTGTGATTCTGAAATATTTGGACTGTTCCTATGCGTAAACACGGATCTAGAGGCATTTTCATTTTTCTCCATTGACTTGTAATGGAAAGGTCACGCCATTGACCTGACCTTAGGTCACGGATATAAAAAATCCGAGATATACAAATTGTAGGTGCGCATAACAGCATGCAATCCACCAAGTTTAAAACCTTTCTGACAAACACTGCAGGCTGGACATGATTGCAAACTTCTTTTTAGGCTTGGTCAGTTAACTTGACCTGGTGACCTGACCTGACATGACCTGGGGTCAAAAATTTCACACATTGTCCAAAATTGATGTACCAAAAGCTACCCCAAGCGGGCCGCGGTTTTTTATTCACACGCAAAAAGCGCGACAGGGTGGTAACATATGCCCCCCCCCCCCCACTGGGGCGAAGGTTAACGTGCGCACATAGCCGCGCACGGCCGGTCCCCTCACTGACTTCGCCTGGCTACGGCCTGCCACCAACCGCAACCATGCCTGTCAGGAGGCCCATAAATGTCAAGCGCCCGTCGCGCTTCGAACCCGGACTGTTGTAACCGGGAACGCGTGCTCTCACCACGCGGAGTCCAACGCTCTACCAACTGAGCTACGGGACCGGCAACAAGCAATATCACGTTTAAAGGGACTATCCCACCTTCAAAAAAGTCCCGTTTATGATTCGGAAATGTTACTCATGATATTGTGACGAATACTGCAAGTTATTACGCGTTTTCATCGTATACTTTTTTAGATATTGCGACTTTTATATTTCATCGTGACGTCATTTAGATCGGATCTGTGACGTAATGAAGGATTAACTTCATGTCAGTGTGGGGGAAATTTGGCAGCAAATATAGGTAATTGCTCTCAAATATGACTCGGCTCATACAATAACAAAAGTGTCTCTGATTGGCTTATTCGTAAATCAAGTGATAGGGGAGAGTGGGGTGGGTTGTATCAGTTTTTACTCCGAGACCCATAACCTCGTAGCTATCCGTGATAAACTCATTATTTCCATACTATCTCCTTCCTTGATTCTTCTGCTTTTTCGTGCCAAGTAACTTTTCCGTTACCTCTACCAGTTTTTCTTCTACGGTCTGCCGAATAGAACAATGTTTTTGATACAACTTGCCCCATAGCTTGGGTGAGTTGTATCACATGGTGGGGTAATTTGTATCACTATTTCACGTTTCAGGGTGTGTGCTTTCTACTGGCTTTGAACATAACAACAACATTAAATGGGGTTAATACAATGTATATGTTCAAAGGCTTTACTTTTATTAGGCCAAACTTAGGTCAATGCAATCCGAACGAAACATCGAAACGTCAAACGAACGAAACATCAACAGACTAGACGCAAAAGTGGCCCGTTAAGAGCAAAGAAGCCAACACATTGTGCCGAAATGGAACGAGTATTGACTAGCTATCTACAAACGCGAGCCAGGGCTTAGCTTTCGCGATCAAAAGCAACATACCCATACATACATACATACATACATGTTACAACATACCCCACCCGGCTCTGATACAACATGTACCTCGCCGCCATCTTGGAAAAAAACATCCTCGTGCTCAAAAACAGCGGACAGCTGGAGAAATCCATTTTCACTCACACAGCCTTAGAACCTATACCCTCACCACCGCTACGGAGATCTTTCAAATTCGTGCACATCTAAATGCCCAAAACACACATTTTCTTGCAACTTATTTTTTTAGAATGACATTAAAAAAACATAAAATCGCCTCTCACCTCGAGACGCGTCCACCCAGCCACACGACAGAACAGGGAAAGATTGCACCCGGAAAACCTCGTCGGCTGGTCGTGTCACGAGCGCCATCTATTGGATAAGTTTGGCACAATTCGCCCTGATACAACTTGGACATGATACAACTCTCCCCGCTCTCCCCTACTTCACTTGAACAGGCGTTCAAAAGGCAAATGACGTCATCAGATTACCGTTTATGGTTAACCCACGAGCCGCTGGGGGGGGGGCATAAAGTTGCCCCCCCCCCTTTACGTTTTGTGAAATATCTCCGAAACCTGATGAGCTACGAACGTGAAACTTGGCATAGCTTCAAATGAATACCTAGGCAATGTTTGCAAAAAGTTTGGTGGCTGTAGCACCTAAGATGACGTCACAGTGACGTCATAAAATTTTGTCGTTTTCCGATATGGACCGTTTCTGATGACGCTGAACATGAAACTCAACTGTAAATGAACTATGTAGATAGCACCTGCTGTCATCCTAAAACATCTAAGTACATTTCCATCTAGTTCCTGACCAATAATCGGCCCTTTATATTCGGTCCCATATATCTGATGTATCGCGAGGAAACTGAGAGTCGCAAATCTATAATTTGACTTATGACGTCACTGTGACGTCATTTCAAATGGGATCGACACCAAATTTGGACACAACCTTGGCTAGGTATTCAGGAAGATGTGTGCAAGGTTTCGCTTCTCTATCTCTTCGCGTTGCGACGATAGTTATCGTCGCAGAAGTAAAGGGGGGGCAACTATGTATATGCCCCCCCAGCGGCCGGCGGGTGGCGCGGAGGCCCAGCGGCCGCCGGGTTAAGAGATTGGGCCTTGCGCAGGTCTCATTTTCAAATGAAAGGAGCGAATTTCTTCAACACCACGAGGCCGCGGGGGTTGCAACCAAGATAGATAGTGGTTTCTGGACCTCGCCGCAAACTTGGCTATCTCAACTCAAACCTAATGTAAAGGTGGGATAATATATTCCTGCCCGGGGCCGGGATGATTCAATAAATGTCACCGAGGTTTTTTAGCGAAAACTCCGAGGGCCGTTAGGCCCGAGGTGCTTTTCGCTAAAAAAGTGAGGTGACATTTATTGAATTCCCGGCCTTAGGGCTGGAAGGTGTTTCCCATACCTGCCAAAAAGCTCACAACTATAATTGATAGTGACGTCAGCAGCCGTGTGGTTCAACGCGTTTAACCACACCCCTTGAACCACACGGCTGGCAATATTAAAGCACTGCATTAAACTTTGAAAAGTGTGGTACAGTGCACGTGCCATTAAAATGCCTGGATGTCTCGATTTAATTATGCAATGTAGCAGGTATGGGAAAGTCCCTTTAACCTCGCCTGGCCGCGGGGGAAAGTTAATGCAACCCGTTCTACCGTTACTTTGCTCGGTACTTTTAAGACAGACTGTACCTACTCATGTGGTGTAAGTACAGTGTAGAGGAAGAAGTACCACCTCTGCGCACCTCAATTTAGGCTCGATCAATGTTGCATCGTGTCCTTGATGCCCAGACCAAGTACCTAGGTACATCTTCTGACGATATCCAGAGGCGGATCCAGCTCAGAGTTTTTTTGGGGGGGCAAACCATAACAATTTATCGATTCTTTCCATGCATCGTCCATAGGCGTAATGTTAAAATCATGCCGTTTGGGGGGCAAATGCCCATTTTGCCCCCCCCCCCCTGGATCTGCCACTGACGATATCTATCCTTGCCTTGGATGATAAGATACGATCATCAATATCGGACACCATTGCGGTTCCAACAGGTGTTTTCAATCCGAGTTTTAGTGGTACCAAGGAGCTAGAAGGTGCATGTGCTGTTTGTGACCGCTATCAATACACATACCTAGTAGTGAAAATGCGAAAGCAAAAGGCAATTGCGATTGCGATCCTCTTATTCTTCATTGCGTGTGTAACTATGATATCTTGCATCCTAGAGTGGTACATAACAATGTGGGTCCTTATTAGTGCCTTCATACTGGTGCTACTGCTGGTAGCTGTCGGCGGTCTCCATTGCACGACCAGGGCGTCGTCACCGACAGGGAATACTGACCTCGAATCGCCAGTCATCGAGATGCATGATGCCACAGGCGGACGCCAGTCTCAGCCGCCGGCCAGCTTCGTTCCATCGCCTGCTCCACCGCCTGGCGGTCTCTCTCCGAGATCAGGATCGCCACCGTCCGGCGGTCCTTCTGTGAGGTCGGGAGTCGGGACCGTCACGGTCACAGCCCAGCTGCTCTACCCCGAGGTCAGGACTAGACTAGCAGCGCCTGGCGGTCCTCCGCAGAGGTCAGGACCAGCAGCGCCTGGCGGTCCTCCGCAGAGGTCAGGACCAGCAGCGCCTGGCGGTCCTCCGCAGAGGTCAGGACCAGCAGCGCCTGGCGGTCCTCCGCAGAGGTCAGGACCAGCAGCGCCTGGCGGTCCTCCGCAGAGGTCAGGACCAGCAGCGCCTGGCGGTCCTCCGCAGAGGTCAGGACCAGCAGCGCCTGGCGGTCCTCCGCAGAGGTCAGGACCAGCGCCGCCGCCGGCCGGTTCTCCTCGGAGGTCGAGTCAGGACGGCCGGCCGCCGCCGACCAGCCATTCCTCTGCGCCAGAAGTCGAGGACCCTCCTCCGGCGTACAGCACGCTGATGTCAGCTGCCCGGCCAGAGCAGCCCCCTCCGTGCGAGGACATGGTCATCTGGACAACGCCGCAGTCAGGGATAGTCATCAGACCGTTTTCAGTCTTCGCGCAGTCATCTTCAAATCAACCCTCACAAACAGCGAGGCAGCAGCCAGGAGCCCCCAACCAGCATCTCGGAGACCTCAGCCAGCAGCTCCAAGCCCTTGGACAGCAGCTCGAAACTCTCGGTCAGCTCAGTCGTTAACAGTTCCACAGCCGTCGGCTTTCTTAGTCACAAAAGTGCGAGCTAGGACTGAGGTAGGATCCACAGTCTGGAAAATGCCAAATGATTTTCAGAGTAACTAGATGTCAATAAAAATATGGACAGATTCTTCAGCCAGATTGCCGGAGATTTTGTCTCCGGCCCACGACAGCGGTTCATTGAAAGTGAATGAAGTTTTGAAGGCCAGAGACGGCCAGGGGCATCCAGGGGTAATCAAAAGCGTTTCTTGGTTCCTAATTAAAAACAGCATTAGACAAATGCGCATGCCGCGTATCAGTGCGACATATCGGTTGAGGGAGCTCAATCATTCCGATTAGATAGGTCCGAGTACCGAGTGGATATCGGGTATAGATATCAGTGCACCCGGTCGCCCCGCGCTGACATTGTGTAGTAAGTGGTGGTGCGACTGAATTGTGGGACAAGACTGCTGCAGCCATGGCCACCCTAGAACAGCTACAGCGGATCAGAATAATTCTGCTCATACTCCTGATCATCAACACTATTATGATGATACCAATCGCAATATGCTTGGAATTCTACTGGACCTCCATCAATTTCCTCGTGTACATGGGGCTGGCGATCGCTCTGTTTGTAGTGACGGTCCAGATGCGGCGCATCCTGATCCAGCAGACTGGCATCATCGGCGTGGTGCCGGCAGTGGTCGTGATGCCGCCGAACCGCGGCGCTCCGGCCGGTCCGCCGCCGCCCGGCTTTGTGCAGCAGGGCACCGCCGGCTACCCTCCGGCCTACGGGGCGCCGAGCGCGCCGGCGGGCAGCGACGCGCCGCCCCCCTACAGCCAGCAGGGACTCTGGAGCACACAGCAGGCGAGCACCGGCTACGGCCAGCCTGCAGCCTACGGCCAGACGGCGCTTGCGCAGCCCTCGCCGGCCGGCGGTCAGCCGTTTGCGGCGTTCAACCAGCCCGGCCAGAACAGCTACTGGAACGCCTCTAACACCAGCTAGGTGAAGGCCGGCCGGCGCTCTCATCGGCTTACTGACGTACACTAGGGAGAAATATAGATTATCGACAATGCAATGTGGTGAGTTCATAAGGAGTTGGAAGCAGTGTTGTATTGCACTGTAACAGCTACACTGTAAAAAAAGATTAGCACCCCGGTGTGCTAGTCGGATGCTGCGGTTCTGGAACAAGAGCCCTGGGTGCTTAACCTGCACTTAAAATGTTCTACATTTAGCAGTCTAAGACTCTTAGGTACTTGTCTAAGCTCCGAAATTGACAATTTGCCCGCACTTGAAGCACTTCCCTGCTTCAAGGGTGCTTGGAATAGCACCAACGCACGGATGGTGCTAATCTAAGCATCAGTTTTAAGCACCATGATCAAACTTCAGAGCTGATGAAAGCACCCAAAATATGCTTCATCGATTTTGGCGGGAACATCGCATCCGTTCGGTGCTAATTGGTTTGCTTGTTCAGCATCTGGGTGCTTACGTCGTACGAAAAAAAGCAGCGAATTCAGAAAGCGCGCGGGATTCGCGACGCCATTTGCATTTGTCAAGTCAGTTGTGCGGGAGCGCTCGGCCGGGTTGGTTGGTCCATGTGCGTGCGGTCAGTGATAGAAACAGTGATGGTGTTGGTCGTTTGTAGGCGAATACGGGTATTCGTGAGTGACAATACTGAAGTGGGTGTCGTCTTAACTGAAATGAAGACCGAGTCTGAAGTCTGAAACGGAGCATCAATGGAGGAGCTGCGTGGGAACTTTCCAGCCTTGTCGGAGTGCTAAGGTGGGCTTGCACTGACCTGCTGTCGTGCTATGAATAATAATGGATGTAATTCCACACCTTTTTAGGGTTGATAAGGCAAAGTTTTATCGACATTTTACCAGATAGGCGACAGATAACTGATGGCTAATGAAATGAATTATAATCTTTACAGTGAAAGAGACAGTGCAGACTGCAGAATGCAGATGGCATATTTTTCCATTTATCTATTACGGGCATGGTTGACGGCAGACGTGGCTGTTTAGGGCGGCGGCCGCAGCCTGTATAGCGGCGCCGATATGTTGTGATTTATCAGCTTATGTTATAATGCCAGGGGAGCGGCCCTGTGGCACTGTTCGCATGGACGTGCTGATATTCTGTTGTTGTTGTTTTTTTAATTTGTAAAAAGGTGCTTTGTGATTAAGAAGTTTACGCTTGTGCTTAAATTTAACTCTAATAACCGTCATACGTCATGTCCATTACCATAAATAAACGACAAACAAGTAACAACTAAACAACTAAACGTGTTTGCAGCATGAGGTAGGCATTAAGAATCGCAATGTTCCTTTCGATTTAGCTCGGCTCCCGGCCGGCGGCTACGTCCCTCGCCGCCACTCTTCAAAATGCGTCTAAGTTTTCTCCGCTCCGAATAAAAGTCCCGGCCTCCGCCAGAGGCTCGAGAAGGTCGGTGTCAAGTACCCATGTGCTTAGCACGTGCTTACGCTGTAGCACCATACGGCAGTAAGCACCCACTAGGAGCTGAAAATTGAACTCGGCACATTTTTGGGTGCTAGACGCATGCTAGGGTGCTTCGGTGCCAATGTTAGCACCCGAGCTCTTAATGAAGCACCCTTTGGGTGCGTGAATTTAGCACCAAAGCACCAAAACGGTGCTAGTGCTAGCACCTATTTAGCACCTATGGCTCTTAATGAAGCACCCTTTGGGTGCGCGAATTTAGCACCAAAGCACCAAAACGGTGCTAGTGCTAGCACCTATTTAGCACCTATGGCTCTTAATGAAGCACCCTTTGGGTGCGTGAATTTAGCACCAAAGCACCAAAACGGTGCTAGTGCTAGCACCTATTTAGCACCTATGGCTCTGAACTAAGCACTCTTTGGAGTGTAAGTTGAGCACCAAGATGGTGCTAATGCTAGCATCTAGGGCTCTTGAGTAAGCACCATTTGGGGCATACATTAACACTGTAAAAAAAGTTAAGCACCCATGTCAAAAACCAGCACCCTATACCTGCTTATTTTAACCCGCGCCCCACTGGGGGGGCTATTTATAGCCCCCCCTCCCGTTTTTCTTCAATAACTTCCAAACCGCTTGACGGATCGACGCCAAACTTTCAGTACCTTCGGCTGCATCAATTTGACACCTTGTGTCAAAATTTGAACTTCGTAGCTGCCATAGGTCGGCCGAAAATGACGTCAGAGTGACGTCATGTTCGTCCGATTTCGACGCAAAACATTGAACCACGGCAATCGCTCCCAAGAGCTCAGTTTTTAAGCTAGATCCAATTTCTTTGCATGAAAGGACTCAGAATTGACCGCGCTATCAAACTGCTATCTCGGATTTTCAAAATTTTGAAAATTTTGAAATTTTTTTATAATAATATTCAAAGTTTATATTTTTATATTTTTTTTCAAAAAGTTTTTGACTTTTCGGAAAAACCGGAATATATGTGACAAAACGCATGATTATGACTAACTCTAGCAAGTTTTAGCTAAATATCTTCAAAAATGGCCGAGTTATACGCATTATTGCAAAAAAATCACAATTATTAATTTTTCAAATCAATTTTTCAGTACGTATTTGACATCGTACACCAATATAAATGGCACCATCGTGTTCCTGAGCTCAAACTGCATCCAATAGACACCTTTTTTGTTGAAAAATCTCAACTTCAAAATTTGACCTTTTTGACCTGAAAGTGACCTGACCTAAGCTAAATTCGACTCAAAATGACCTTGAATGACACAGACGACATCAAATTCGAAATCTATGGCCTAAATGGACCATAAAACATGTGTCACGTGACCGACGCATGATATAATATTTTCGTGACCTGTGATGACCTGACCCTGACCTGAAAATCAAAGTACAAGTTTGGTACCCTCAAAGTATCTAGAGCATCTGCTCACGAGTGTGGAAACCAAAAATGAGCCTGATCTGACTTGTAAGACGGCGGCCAGAGCCCAAAATGTGAACAAGCCAAAGTGCTAATAATTTTTACTTTGACCTGACCTGTGACGTCATCGGTGACCTCGAGGTCAATGAAATTAGGTTTCGCTCGACAGTTTTTCCGGGGCTATCAGACGCCGTTTGAATTTTGACGATCGGCCCAGTAGTTTCGGAGTTAGGAGGGGGGGCTATGAATAGCCCCCCCCCCCCCAGTAGGGCGTGTTATACACAGACCCCAGTGGGGCGCGGGTTAAGCAGGCTAAATGGGTACTAAATTTTAGCACCCTTTTCGAAAAATAGCTCCCTGTGCCGGCTTATTTTAAGCACCCTAAATGGCTGCAACCATTTAGGGTGCTTAAAATAAGCCGGCACAGGGAGCTATTTTTCGAAAAGGGTGCTAAAATTTAGTACCCATTTAGCCTGCTTAAAATAAGCAGGTATAGGGTGCTGGTTTTTGACATGGGTTTTTACAGTGAAGCACCAACGGGGTACTGAAAATTGAACTCTGACTTATGACCCAAAGGGTGCTAATCTTTTTTTACAGTGTATAGATCCTGGAGCGTTCTTATCAAATGTTTGAAACTTTGTACCGTCGTGATCAATAATTTAAAATGAATGACAACTTAGACAGGAGCTGCTTCGAATTCTGTTGTAGACAGTTTTTGGTGCACGAAATGCTAATAAAACAGCATTTTAACCAAACGTGTGTGCATATTAGTTGTTAAAAATAACATAATTTTCTATCTTGGACGCGGCAGTGGTTGAAGAGTGAGTTACAATTTCGCTCCATATAAGGATGAGCCGGAAATCGGATGACTGTTCATTTGAGCCCACTTCATGATATGGTTAGGGCCCGGGACTGATCGTAGCACATCGAGGTGATGGGAGAGCGTTTTCGCCTCTAAATCGGCTCATATGGTCACGTAGCGACAAGCGGTAACGAAGCGGCGATCAAACGACCGTTGAAAGCGATGAGAAAATCGCGATCGTGGGATGCTTATTATGAGCCGCATGTTAATTTTGAGTTCTCAGGTTCAAGTCAGGCAGCATGTAAGTTTATAAGTTTTGCTTGAAGTGGAATAGGCATGTGATCTGATGCCTGGGGCGTTCCACGACAAATCGACAAGTGCCCTGCACCCTCATATTTTATTTTTTGCTTAAAATTGGTCTAATGGGTTGTGATGGGCGGGGAAGCCAGCTGTGGCAAGGATTTTTTTCTTCGAACAACGGTTTCCGAGATATAGCCTCGGGCAATTCCTGGATGTCGCGCTGCAGCCCTATGTTTGGCGGCCTATAACTAAAAAACTATTGGTTTTCTACGATAAAAACTTTATATGGTTCAACTCACAATCAACCATCAAACATTTTGGCTATCTCGGATTTTTAATTTTTGAAAATTTTGATCATGTGACCTTTTGACCTATTTTTCGAAGAGTGACCTTGATATTTTCCCCACTGAAAGTTGCAATTTTGTCTGATGACGATTAAAGCCTTATCAATTGTCATTCATATGCGAAAATAAAAAAGTGGATATCGCCCTGCGATATCCATTGCGATATACATATATTTCGATGCGGATCGACGAGAGGATCACGGTGGTGCTATTAGTTTGTTCCTAGCTGGGATACCTTGAAAGTTATTCTAGAAAAACTTCATATATATGTAGGTAGTGCCGCAATTTTGACTTCCTTTTTGCTCCTGTGACGTCATCTTTGACCTGACCTGAAAATGACCTCAGTAAAAATTATAGACCTTATCCATTTGTACCCTGCACCGTTTACCGCTTGTCGCTATCTTGCTTTATTCTTGAGATCTCGCTGTCGCTCCCGCTCGTAATAATGGACAGGTCATAAAAATGACCTGACCTCAGTGTGGCCAAATTGGTTTAGCGTTAGGGGGAGGATGTATAAAAAAGTCGTATGAGGATGTCACTATTTTCAAAAAAAAAAAATCGTCTTCAGCCTCATTTTAGGTGCAGTTTTTACAAGTAAAGTGGAAAACTATGCCTGACGTCAAGCTCTGGTGGAAAGAAAAAAAAACTCCAAATATTGTCATTAAAGATGTAAAAAAAAAATCAACATTGCAGGCGCGACAGCACGAGTATGACGGTGCGAATCGTACATTGGAACATTTTTAATCTGTATTCCTACACTAGGTATGCTTTCACAACAAAAACGTCGTGATGATGTAATTTTAAAATTTCTGAGGATGTCATTATGCTTTTCATTGGGGGTGACTTTCCCCGCAACATCACCAATTTGGCCACACTGCCTGACCTGAGGTCAACGCAGGGCGATATCCACTTTTTTATTTTCGCATATGAATGACAATTGATAAGACTTTAATCGTCATCAGACAAAATTGCAACTTTCAGTGGGGAAAATATCAAGGTCACTCTTCGAAAAATAGGTCAAAAGGTCACATGATCAAAATTTTCACAAATTGAATATCCGAGATAGCCAAACTGTTGGCTGATTGTGAGTTGAACCATATAAAGTTTTATAGTAGAAAATCAATAGTTTCTGAGTTATAGGCCGCCAAACATAGGGCTGCAGCGCGACCTGCTGCAATTGCCCGAGGTTATATCTCGGAAACCGTTGTTCGAAGAAAAAAATCCTTGCCACAGCTGGCTTCCCCGCCCATCGCAACCCCTTACACCAGTTTTCAACGAAAAATAAAATATGAGGGTGCAAATTTAATTTTTTATTTGTCGATTTGTCGTGGATCTAAAGAAGACAACTAGTTTTGTAAATGTTTTATGTGTTTTCGTGAATGTCGATTTACAATATAAACAGCCATGCCACGAATGCCGATATGCCAACATGCAACGATGAACGAAGCGAAATGGTATAGAGCGCAATGTTCGACAAATGTGAGCTGATGTGTAAAAGCGCGTGAAAAAGTGTCTTAAATAAATACTTTGCCCTCCCCGAACGAAGGGGAGCTTCCAGCATCTCATAACCTGTTTCGCGATTACCCGGCACGTCTCAAGAACAGAGGGCTGATACCTAACCATGCTGGTATACCAAACTTATGATTCAAGAACTTGGATATAAGAAGGTAGTAAGTAGGTACGGTCACGGGTACCTACTTTCTTGGCCCCCTAAAAAATCCGTTTTTCTGAATAGGAGAATATCTGACGAAAACTTAAACACTGTCTCTAACCAAGGAACGCAATGATGCAATACCAGAACAGTATGTCACTCTCTGGCCAACAGAAATGCAGCTGCATGTGGCGACACGAGTGGATGAAATGGGACCGGAACACGGCGCGGTCATGTCCGGGCGGCGCGACAGTCGCGGAGACAGATTGCGACAGCTCTTTACCTCTCCCCGACTTGTATTGTGCAATCTCCGTCAGTGATATTGAGGATGAGGGGAAGGTAGGGGTGTTTAGGGATTGGGTTTACCATTTACAGGGTCTGGAGTAACTGTGATTGTCAGTCAACGCCACCAATCGCCATTCTATAGGTCATTCGCTGAACGACAAATAATCTGGACCGAGACGAGAATCAAACCGGGGTTCACCACAGCTTCACTGTCCAACCAACTGACTGCCACTGAGATCCTTGGCACCGAGACAGCATGACCTCGGGGGGGGGGGGGGGCGGAAGTCGGCCTGCAAAAAGGCGAGCGGCAACAAAGTTTGAAGTTGCATCACAGCAGTACCGGGGAGATATAGTGCGCCCGCGCGCCTCGCGCTGATGCATTGTGTGGTTAGTGGTGCGACTGAGTTGTAGGATATACTCGTGCTTCCCTACCTACCAGAAGTGCTCCTGCCTTCTGCTGCAGTCATGGCCTTCACCATCGAACAGCTGAAGAAGATCAGGCTGATTCTGTATGGAGCTATGGCGGTTAACATCATCGTGGCGATACCCATTGGAATATGTTTGAAAATCTACTGGATAGCCATCAACTTCGTCGTGCACACGGGGCTTGTGACCGCTCTATTCGCGCTCACAGTCAAGATACGGTGCCTCCAGCCGCCGCCGGCGGGCGTTGTCGGCGTGGTGCCGGCAGTGGTCGTGATGCCGCCGAACCGCGGCGCTCCGGCCGGACAGCTGCTGTTACCAGACGGCGCGGCGTTCAGCCAGCAGCCCGGCCAAAACGTCTACTGGAACGTCCCTAAAAACACCTAAATAGAAGCTGAATGGGACTCACTCGGAGTCCTAACGTCAGTCGGGTACCCCGTCGGTTCGTGAGAACTAAGGCAGTGTGGACTGCGGCGACTCATCACTGGGACCTGATGGATGTGGCTAGAGCGAGACGCTGTTGGGAAGTGCAATTGACGACATCGACCGAAAAATGTAGTTATGTCAGCGCGAGTCTCTTGGATTTTTATGCTCACATGTTTTGATTCCGCGAGAGCCGTGAAAGACGAGCCTCCGAAGGGAAAGTACATCATACGTAACACCACCCTACGCTAAACTTAGCGTTTTCTCGCAGGTCAGAGGTCGTTCTGTTTAGGGTCATGACATTTTCAGTGTAATTTGTAGCAGGGACGTAGCCAAGGGGGGGGGCGGAGGGGGCGCCCGCCCCTCCCTTGGGGTTTTCAGGAGGCCCCCCGAAAGGATTCAGGCCAACGTGGGCCGAAGGCCCACGTTGGCCTGAATCCTTTCGGCCTGAATCCAACGTGGGCCGAAGGCCCACGTTGGCCAAAATCACGTCGGAAGCGAACGAAATTCACGCGGGAATCTAAAAAATGACGTCAGAACAATCAGGGCCCTCTGACCAGCCTGACAAGTGACAGCTAGGGTCCTTCTCATCTCCTGTGAATAACCACTAGTGTCTGTGTCTGACCGCTAGGGCCCCTCCGACTCCTCAGTAGAGAGGAGGCCCTCTGTGGGTAGGAGGCCGTCTGTTGAGAGGAGGCCCCCTTAGAGAGGAGACCCCCTGTAGAGAGGAGGCCCTCTGCAAAAGGAGGCCCTCTGTAAAAAGAGGCCCTCTGTAAAAAGGAGGCCCTCTGTAGAGAACAGGCCCTCTGTAAAGAGGAAGCCGTCTGTAAAGAGGAAGCCGTCTGAAATCAGAAGGCCCTTTGAAGACAGGAGGCCCTCTGTAGAGAGGAGATCGTCTGAAGAGAGGAGGCCCTCTGTAGAGGAGGACTCCCTCAGTAGAAAGGGGGTCCTCTGTAGGTAGGAGGCCCTCTGTAGAGTGAAGGCCCTCTGAAGAGAGGAGGCCCTTTGCAGAGATGAGGTCCTCTGTATAGAGGAGGTCCTGAGACGAGACTCTTTGAAGAGAGGAGGCCCTATACCTGTAGATAGGAAGCCCTCTGTAGAGAGGAGGTCCCTGTATAGACTAGAGAGGAGGCCCTCTGTAGAGAGGATGCCCTCTGTAAAGGAGGCCCTCTGGTGAGAAAGGCACCCTCAGCAGAGAGGAGCCCTCTGTAGATAAGAGGCCCTCTGTGGGCAGGAGGCCCCCGGTGGTCAAAGACAGCGTCGTATATTAAGTACATAGAGTGGAGGCCCACTGTAAGCAAATAACCTTTTGGCTTCTGGTCCCTGCTACTCTCTATAGAGTTTTCAGTTCTCACTATAGTGAGAACTGAGAACTCAGGAAACTGTACAGAATAGACTCCCAACCGCGTCGCCGCCCACTGTAGGAAGGGACAGGGGCTCTGTAAGGAGGAGGTCCTCTGTAAACAGAAGGCCCTATCCTATGTAGACAAATTAGCTGTATGAATGCGTTCAGAGAAATCATGCCGGGTGCCGTCAACGGTTTTGCCGTCAACAGTTTTATCTGCAGTGGGTAAAAACTGCCAAAATAGCCGATATTTTCGGAAACCAGTTTTCGGCAATAACTTTTGTCTCAAAAATTTCACGAACTTCCCTTTACCAGCATCGTGTTCCTCTCGTCAAGACGTGTGGAATGAACTATCAATTGACCTTGAAAGGTCAAATTGAAAAGTTGGCCTCAGGTTAAGGTCATGACCTGACCGATAAGGGCTAAGTTCCATATCAGTCCATCCGTATCGTCGAACCAAACACAACTAAGGTGTTTTCATCGCTCTAGCATGCCTCTATCAAAAGTTGTTCGCGAAAAACAGTCAGATACCATTGGTGACCTGAGATGACCTCAGGGTTATAAAAAGGGGTCACGGGTGCCATTTTCATGTTCAGTGTGTCAAAGATACTAGTAATTCAGTGTTTTAGAGTGTTTATAATGACTTCCGTCAAAAAAGGCGACTTTCAATTTTAGGTCGCAAAGTTGACCTGACCTTATGTCATCGATATCAAAATTCCAAGACATACATTTTGTGCATTTTGTCGCTCTTGTGCATTTGCATCTCTGAAAGTTTCAAAGCGTTTGGTCACTCCGTGTAGCTTTAACAGACATTGAAGCTTTTTATGTAGTGATGTCATTTGACCTGACCTGGTGACCTGACCTTAAGTGACCAGGGTCTGAAATTTTCACAACATATGTAGAAATGATGTAGGATAACGTGTGCCGCGCCGCCGTTTTGAGATATCCACAGGTGAGGTTATCAACAGTTTTTAGCCAATAAATCACGACATGATGGGGCTAAATAGTTGTTAGTGTACCAAACTGTTCGCCTGGCCATGACGCGTCGATTGGTAGCCAGCGTGACCTTCCTAGGTCAGATTTTGAAGTTGACCTATCTATGTAGGTCATTATAAACCATGTTATATGTTATGACCTCTGGCGACCTCAATATTGACCTGACCCAAAAAAATGTTTACAAAAGTTGTAAGTCGTTCAACGAACTATCAAACGCCATTGCCGTTTGTCGCTACGATTCGTGCTTTTCGAGTTCTGACGGGGGCCAAAAAGACCCGCGCCTGATTCAGAGTCTTTCAGAGCCCGCCCGGAATACGGTTAAGCGCTTGAACGATATATGATAATACACCAAGTGTTACTCTGACCGTCATCCAGTATCCACCCATTCCTCGCAGATCCTCCCCCTCCTGCTGCGGTCCGGCCACCACCGCCGCCGCCGCCGGCGCCCGAGTTTTTTTTTTTTTTTTTTTGCCAGTTACCATGCCACTCGGTGACTTGTGATATGCGTATGTTTCTTACCGCTGCAGCGGTAAGAAACATACCAGTGCGCTGGCCATATGAAAGCTGAACAAAAGTGAATGCATTATGTTGCATGTAATTGTGTAGGCATGAGACCCTCTGTAGAAAGGAGGCCCCTTTAGGGGGGAGGCCCTCTGTAGAAAGGAGGCCCCCGGGATTCCTCCGCCCCTCCCTTGGCCAAATCCTAGCTACGTGCCTGATTTGTAGACGATTTTAACATGATTCTGGAAGCGTCGGTGCTATACATGCTTCGGTGTAAGCCGCTTTAAGGCAAATTAGAGACGAATATTGAGGAGTCCATAGTACCCTCCATATAAGCGCAAGTGCTTTAACTAGCCCAAGAACCTGTCCTGTGTTTGTGTTTTTTTTTTCGCGGAGAGTGCTGACGGTGGCTGGCGCACATGTTATCAGCCGCCGCGCACAGTGTCAGATAAGATAGCCGTTAGTGCCGACTAGGTCTGGTATGAGCGCCCGGCGTCACGGCGCTGCCAGTGTGTTCAGCCCGTGTTCGAAGCTGCTGTGTCTCGTGTGCGCTGCCACCATGGCCATGACCATAGATCAACTGACAACGTTTCGCTACATACTTGTAGGAATATTCTGCTTCAACACCCTCGCTATGCTTCTGGTCATCTTCTTTTTGGACGACCTCTACTGGATGTTCTCAATCAACATCATCATCTACTTGGTGCTGGTGCTCGGAGTCTACATCCTGGCCACGCTGCTGCGGCGACGGCTTCTGGAGGAGGCGCGAGGCGCTCCGGCAGCGACCGTGGTGATTCACGTGCCGCGCGGCGGTCGTCGGCCCGGCGCGGCGCCTCGGGGACTGGTGGCACGGCCTGCGGACCTTCCTCCGGCATACAGTTCCACCGGGGGAGCTGCAGGCAGCGATCCGCCGCCCCCGTACAGCGCGGTGGGGCCGTGGACCACACAGCAGTCGGGGGTCCACGGACCGTCCGGGGTCCACGGACCGTCCGGGGTCCACGGACCGTCCGGGGTCCACGGACCGTCCGGGGTCCACGGACCGCCGACGGTTGGTCTCTCCACAGACAGTGACCTCAGCGCGAGAAATACCTACTGGGACACGGCGAGGACGAACTAGCAAAGGGTGTGGTACTTTTGTGCCAATTTTTAACGTGAAATACGACTTTGTTACTTGTCGAGGTCAAGTGCAGTGTTGAACTGCATGGTGCGTGATGATCTGCGAGAAGACTACAGTATAGATAGAGCTGGACTTGAACAGCATGCAACAGACAATTATTTCAGCATTGTTGTAGCATGCAACAATTACGTCAATGCTGTGCCGACATCAACACCAAAGATATTTGAATGTCAACGTGTAGCACCGGAATGGCTCCGTCACTCTTGAGTCTTGTTCATGGGTGGAGCTTTTCCAGGAAAGTTGGTAGGGCAAGAAGTCGTCTCAAACCCACAATGTCCGATTATGAAGTTGAATAAAATGCCACACTGAATCAATTCCTATCATTACAGATATAATATTTTGTATTAAACAGACATTCCAAAGCTCTTCAAAGCGAAAAAGATTAATTTGCAAAGCAAAAAGTCTTAGAAATCAGCTTAAGTTGGTGGGGCCAGGCGCTTATTGGTGGGGCAAAATACCAAGTTGGTGGGGCATGCCGCCCCATCAACTGCATAGGAAGCTCCGCCCCTGGTCTTGTTGACCTTGCAGGAAATAACATATGGAGATGTCAGTGTGTAGGTTATACCGGCGATCACCATAACATCGTTGGGAGAAAAACACACAGTTGAGAGAAAATCACATCACAACCGTGCTTTGTTGGGTATTGGGGTGTCGCCCATGCGCACGTTTCATCCAGCGATATTATTACCGTTGGGGCGCTGACAAATGTGAATTATGGGTCTTCATTGTCGAACAGGCACCCATATCACAGAAGTGTACTGTTGCAGTGTTGCAACCATAGACCTACAGTGTACATGATTGTTAAGTTGTGCTCTAGCCTCTTTCCAAGGCCTACACTTTTCTAACGCGATATGTACGCGAGTGTATCTAACGTGTTTGTTGTCTTGCCTATTCCATGTTACCGTGATAAATGCATTGTACCTACAAGGCAGTCTCTTTGATATGGTTCCACGAATCTTGATCTCAGATCCGATGGGATTATATATCCAGCTGCCTAATTTGTCGAGACAGCCATTAGGATCAAAGATCCGAAGCTATTTTGTTTAGAAATCCAGTGCGATCATACAGATCCTTTCTCACTTTTTGTCGACCCAAAAATTACCAAGCCTTTCTGGCATTTCTCGACAGTTGTGTTTTCGTGGGGTCTCATGTGATCACCATAGATATAGAGATAATGTATGAGATCTCTATGGTGATCACACACCATGTTTCATATAGTTCGTGGAAATCGTGGTAGGCTTTTTGACATGAAACCACTTGGAAGCATTGTTTCATAGGCTGTGCGAGTTGGAGTCACTCGGATCACAGATCCCTGTTCTTGTCGTCAGCTCCAGTAAAATCAGCTCCAAAAATAGGTAATTTCCACGTGGGATCCAATGATATAACAGATCCTCACCCGTCCGTTTGCTCGGAGACCCACTGCCATCGTATATCTATGGATCACTGGGATCCACGCACATGGCCATTGGCATATAAACGTTGGCACACAAGTGGAAATTGCAGCGTTGATTGCAGGCTGTCTCCATCAGCCATGAAGCCAGAGCTATAGCGACTCGGCCGGGAGCCTCGTTCGTAACCAGCATGCCCATCATGCGTCTAGCGCTCTCCATATTCAGTCTATGGAGACAAGTTCTTAACAGCACGGGCGACACTTTTCCGTTAGGCGGCACGGGCGGACATCGATAGCAGCGCCTCTATCGGTCAATAGGGAAAGCTGGGCTGTAGGCGACGAAATACCGGCTGAGTTGTCACACGTTGAATAGGTTTATAGACATCCGTCTTGTGAAAAAGTTGAACTTTTGCCTTCAATATTTCTACAGGCAATTTTAGAAGTGTCTTCACATAGATTACAACACCGTTTAGATTATTGTATTCACTTCAAGCCAGGGGCGGATCCAGGAAAACTCCAAGGGGAGGGTCATGAATCGAAGTGGTGCCCCTACCTATACCCAAAATTAAAAACTCAACGGATTTCGTCCACTTCATTTTGGTGGTGCCCCCATTTTGTTTTTTTTTTCTTTTTATTTTTTATTTTTAGTCAGTATCTTAACTCTTAGCCACAACCACATTTACCAATTGTAAGCAAGTATATATGAATGTGCTATGTGTATATATGTTGTGGACGCTGAGTAGTGAGTACTTACCAGGAACGTTATCAGGTAAGCAAATCGTTGTCAGTCCGACGAACTTGACCCTGGCGTCTAAAGGGTCTGTCCTTGACACTTCAGGCTTATCAGGGGCACCTACGGCCTTGTAGGGGCGCCACAGGCCCGCCAGGGGCACCACAGGCCTGCCAGGAAGCAGGGGCACCACAGGTCTAGCAAGTATACACGACAGGCCTGTCAGGGGCACAACGGGCCTGTTGGGCCCATGAGCACCCCTAGGGGCAGGGGCACCACAGTCCTTCCAGGGGCACCGCAGGCCTGTGAGGGGCACCAGCGGCCTAGCAGGGGCACCAGTCAACACAGGCCTGCCAGGGGCACCAGAGGCCTGCCAGGAGCACCACCGACCTCGCAGGGGTAACTTGGGCCTGTCAGGGCCCAGGGGCACCACGGGCCTGTCGAGAGGCACTTCAGGCTTTTCAGGGGCACCATAGTCCTCTCCGGGCGCAGGGGTAGCAGGGGCACCAGAGGCCTGCCAGGGGCACTACAGGCCTAGCAAGGGCACCACTGGTCTATCAGGGGCACCACGAGCCTGTCATAGCCAGGCATCTCAGGCTTGTCAAGGCCCAGGGGCACCACAGGTCTGTGAGGGGCACCAGCGACCTAGCAGGGGCACCAGTCAACACAGGTCTGCCAGGGGCGCCACAGACCTGCCAGGGGCACCACAGACCTGCCAGGGGCACCAGAGGTCTGCCAGGGGCACCACCGGCCTCGCAGGGGCACCTTGGGCCTGTCAGGGGCACCACGGGCCTGCCGAGGGGCACTTCAGACTTTTCAGGGGCACCAGTCCTCTCCGGGCGCAGGGGTACCAGCGGCCTAGCAAGGGCACCAGGGGCCTGCCAGGGGCACCAGCGGCCTAGCAAGGGCACCAGAGGCCTGCCAGGGGCACCACAGGCCTAACAAGGGCACCACGGGCCTGTCAGGGGCACCTCAGGCTTGTCAGGGCCCAGAGACACCACAGTCCTTCCAAGGGCACCGCAAGCCTGTCAGGGGCACCAGAGGCCTGCCAGGGGCACCACAGGCCTAGCAAGGGCACCACTGGCCTGTCAGGGGCACCTCAGGCTTGTCAGGGCCCAGGGGCACCACAGTCCTTCCGGGGGCATTACAAGCCTGTCAGGGGCACCAGAGGCCTAGCAAGGGCACCACAGGCCTGCCAGGGGCACCACCGGCCTTGCAGGGGCGCCTCAGGCCTGTCAGGGGCACCACGTGCCTGCCGGGGACACTTCAGGCTTGTCAGGGGTGTTACAGTCCTGTCAGGGCCCAGGGGCACCAGGCCCGTGGTGTCCCTGCTAGGCCTGTGGTGCCCCTGGCGGTCCTGTGGTGCCCCTGTCAGGACTGTGATACCCCTGATAGGCCGGTGGTGCCCCTGGCAGGTCTTTGGGCCCCCGGGCCGCAAGGGGGGGGCCATGACCCATGTGACCCCCCCCCTTGGATCCGCCCCTGCTTCAAGCCTTCCCTATTGTTCTTGATGATGCGGGAACTATTTCTAATTAGTATTTCTAGCTTAATAAAAGAACATATTGTGCAAACGATGAAAAAGCATAGATGGAAGATTTTAAATGCAATTTTCTCTAGCAATTAATGGTAAATTCTCTACAGATCAAGGAAAAGATGCATGCTAACTGATAATTTAAAGTTCCTGGAGCCAGTTGTTTTCTTCTTTTCTTACGTCGCCCCAATGGCCGCGAATACACTTGTGATAACGCCTATCGCCGAAATTTATTTAGGGACTTTAAATTCCAAAATTAGGGTAGGGGAGACCAATGCGAAGCGGCTACCCGGGGCAAAGTGGCCACTCCGTATTTGAACCATTCCCAGCGGGTGTCAACTCCAGTTATTCGTTGCCAATTATAGTTCTCTTCGCGGTCGTTTGAATGAGCCACACCGGAGTTTTCGGCCCGTCGCCTTTGTTCTGTGATATACGGAAAAGTATTTCTTCCCAGGTTACTAACTATTGTTACGATTTTTAAATGTTATTTTATTCCATAACCGTTTAAAATTGTATTTAAGGGCTCTATTTCATGCATTGTGTGGTTATCGCACCTGTCTTCTACCAATTTTAATGCTTTTTAGCCTCACTAACAGCTGAGCTGGATTTTTTTTTTATCGGTCGGTATGCACGGGGCAAAGTGGACGGGGACAAGAAGCCAGCTCCCAGTTGGCTAGAAGTTGTTTCCATCTGGGCAACAAACGTTATTGCTATTTAAATGTATCGTCATGCGTTTATTTCGGTCACTTTTCGGTTACGAGTTACGAAAAAATGCAATGTACAGTTTTTCAATGAATTTCCTTGCATTGCTTATCTACGGGTGGGAAGATGACATAACAAATCAATTCTCGTCTAAACTTTGTTTCCATCAACATTCAACAATTCTGTCGTACATGAAGCAACTATCCTGTTTCTCATATTGGGGCAAAGAAATCGTCGGTGTCCGCTTTGCCCCGGGAGTTATGGCAAAGTGGCTAAAATGCATAGGGGCAAGGTTTTGCCAATATGTCCTATATCTAAATGCGCTTAGATATAAAACAAGTTGCAATGAAAGACAATTGAACAAGGATCATGTTGACAGAGGGATAGGAAGAATCTGTCCTTGTTTGAAGATGATGTGTCGGCATAGAAACAAACATTATGGGGTGGCCGCTTGGCTCGGTCTCCCCGAAATTATTCAAATATTTGGCAACGACGGAAAAATATATGTAGTTTTAAATGCTTGTCTCAATGCATTAAGGAGCATATCATTCACAGTATACGGTTGATGCATTTGTCTATTTAAAAAAAACGTGCATGTTCAAGCGATCCCAGAAGCATACAAGCACATGAAAGCTGTCAACCGTTGGCTCCCAGATGACGGGCCAAATCGCGCTCAGCGCTCGTACTGTGTGTCCGTGACCGCTTCCCCGTCACACTCCCATTATTTTCCACTGCGTCACTCCGGGCGTCATTCCCAATTCGGGACACACCCACCCGGCTCCGGCCGGGAGCGGGGTCCGAGGCTAAAACACTGCCCCCTCCCCCCCCCACTGTTTAGTGTTTGGGCACCACCACGCGGTAGTGGTGTCAATCGAACTTCAATCTTAGGAATTCCGGTTTTGTCCTATGTCCAATTCGGAATTCGGTTGGACAATGACAGAAGGCTTTGGACAACTTTGGACAATCGCTTGATACACCTCAACATTTTTATAAAGTAATCGTGTTTAACATTGATTGGCTATCAGAAAGCTCAGCTTTCGATATGATTAACACTTTTGAGCTGGTAACGATACATTTAAAGCAAATTAAATAACAGTGTTGAGCGTAAACTATTGCGTAGATGTCGGACATCTTTGGACAAATGGCTGGCTTGGACATTTTTGGACACACAGTCGACGTAAGTATTGGACATTGGACGGACATTGGACATACGTTTTCTGAAATTGACACCACTACCACGCGGGCAGACCGCGGCGGCAGCATTCCAGCGAGCACGCTGCCTGTGGCGCTGGACGAACTGCCGTACTCGGTCCGATCAAGGTCGGCGACGAGCCCCAGTAGCGGGCGCTGACCGTGTGTGAGGCTGGCCTGGGGTGTGTCTGCTCACACTGGACTAGCTGACACCAGTACCGATACAGCGGCGGTCTGGTGAGGGCTCTCGGCGGGCGGTGCAGGGCGGTCACGGACGAGCCACTCTGGGAGAGGAACGAACAGCTGAGTAGAATCGTGCTGAGAGCTCAGTGGAATCGTGCAAGAGGAAGGGGAAGAGAAAAAGGGAAGAGAAGACAGGGAACGGATATGGGGGATAGGTAGTGACCGAGATTTGAAAAAGATACAGTGGAAAACCGTCTCAGAACATGAAGCAGGACCACACTGCCTACTGAGGGACACACACGCTTATCCCAACGGCAGTAATAATATTGAGGGAGACAGAAACAAACCAGAAGCACCGAGAAACGAAACATATCGCCAATCTATCGCCTTGTTGAAGAGGAGACGACAAGCCGCAGAACATGGCGTCCAGCATGCCGTCGTCAGAGACGAGTCCAACACCGACGAGTCTGGAGCTGAAGTCGGCCATGGCGACCGAACAGCAGTACATTGACGGTGAGTCGGTCTGATACCAGGTAGGACATGAATAGGTTAAGTTCGTTGGCACAAACCTATCAGTACATTATCAACTGGTAGCTTATAAGTTACCAGTTTGAGAGTTGAGACGGAAACCGGTGAAATAGCAAAGTCCCGAGGTCCGTGTAGATTTTCAGAGCAGGGCTTAAGGTTGTATTGATTGCTAAAGCCCAATATTGCTAGGGTATACAAGGTTCCCTATGCAGAAGCTTTGGAGGCTATAAGAGCCGATGAACTCAGATAGTTATGGCAGTTGTCAATAAAATAGGGGAGAGTGGGGTGGGTTGTATCAGTTTTTACTCCGAGACCCATAACCTCGTAACTATCCGTGATAAACTCATTATTTCCATACTATCCCCTTCCTTGATTCTTCTGCTTTTTTGTGCAAAGTATCTTTTCCGCTACCTCTACCAGTTTTTCTTCTACGGTCTCCCGAATAGAACAATGTTTTTGATACAACTTGCCCCATGGCTTGGGTGAGTTGTATCACATGGTGGGGTAATTTGTATCACTAGGCATTTCACGTTTCAGGGAGTGTGCTTGCTACTGGTTTTGAACATAACAACATTAAATGGGGTTAATTTAATACAATGTATATGCTCAAAGGCTTCACTTTTATTAGACCAAACTTAGGTCAATGCAATCCGAACGAAACATCGAAACGAACGAAACATCAACAGACTAAACGCAAAAGTGGCCCGTTAAGAGCAAAGAAGCCAACACATTGTGCCGAAATGGAACGAGTATTGACTAGCTACCTACAAACGCGAGCCAGGGCTTAGCTTTCGCGATCAAAAGCAACATACCTATACATACATACATGTTACAACATACCCCACCCGGCTCTGATACAACATGTACATAGCCGCCATCTTGGAAAAAACATCCTCGTGCTAAAAAAAAAACAGCGGACAGCTGGAGAAATCCGTTTTCACTCACGCAGCCTTAGAACCTACCCTCACCACCGCTACGGAGATCTTTCAAATTCGTGCACATCTAAATGCCCAGAACACACATTTTCTTGCAACTTATTTTTTTTAGAATGACATTAAAAAAACAAAATCGGCTCTCACCTCGAGACGCGTCCACTCAGCCACAAGACAGAACAGGGAAAGATGGCGCCCGGAAAACCTCGTCGGCTGGTCGTGTCGCGAGCGCCATCCATTGGATAAGTTTGGCACAATTCGCCCTGATACAACTTGGACATGATACAACTCTCCCCGCTCTCCCCTACGGCGTAAACGTTTTGATTTTTTGGTGAAACTTCGTCAATATCTTATTTTAACAGTAGGTGAGAGTGGGGTAAGATGCCCAGGGTTTTGCAATGTCATATATTATTCGAAAATGATGATCGGAAAGCAAAAACTTGGAGTTTCAACGGAAGCGGACATCATTTTTCTCCAAAAAATATCACACTTTCGTGCCTGAAATAGGATAACTTTTTTGCTATTAAGCATTTTCCTGAAGAAGTGAAAGGGAGCATCTTACCCCAAAGGGTGGGAAAGACGCCCCCTGGCGTTGGGAAAGATGCCCCCTGCACTATAAGTGACATAAATGGCCACGTGAATCGCCTGAACGAATCAGTAGTCCCTTCGAGCCTGCAGTAGACACAAAACGTCATCGTAAGGGCCCTCAAAAATAGTCGTAAGGGGCTTCAGAGGTCATCGTTAGGGCCATCATAGTCCGGCGCGGCTAAACAAGCCTCCGTGGTGGCGTTCGGAGACCGTTGTGAGGCCCTTATAGGTCTTCATGATGCTTGAGGGCCCTCGAGCCCATCGCGGGGACCTCAGATGCCAGCGCGGCCCGTGGAGCCAGCGTGGGAGCCCCCAAAGGATGTCGTGAGGGGCCTTGGAGCCAATAATGGGGCCCACAGAGGCCGTCGTGAGGGCTCTCAGAGTCAGATGCCGCCCAAAAAGTCGCTGTGTGTGCCGAGAGACCGGCATGGGGAGCACCCGACTGTACTGGACCCTCAATAGTCCCAGATCGGCTTTTGTCTCTCATCACAAGTATGTAATAAATGATTTGACGGGTTGCTTGAAGGACAGCCTACGGATTTAGGGGGGCGTCTTTCCCCATGAGGGCAGGGGGCATCTTACCCCAAGGTACCGAATTAACATTAAATCAGTACCTACAATTTGTTAGCCATGAAACTAAACCCTGAAACAAACTGTTTGGGACACAGTACACGCATGTTAGTGTATCACGATCATAGCAAGGGACATAAAAATTATTTACTTTCTTTGATATTTACAATGTTTTGACACCAGAATATTTTTTTGAAAGCAACAAATAAAAGACATGCAATCACCAGCCAGCCGTTGCCCAACTGAGCTTTGCAAATTTTTGTGCAGTTAACAAGGCAGGCTTCCGCTTTACGCTAAGAACATTAATTTCCAGGTTTGATTATTTGTTTCGCCGCTAGAGGGGATGGGGCGTCTTTCCCACCCTGGGCATCTTACCCCACTCTCCCCTAGGTAGGTATCATCGGTTTTGTCTGTAAGGTTAATAAGATCAAAGAAACAATTGTGTCATAAATAACGCCATACCTACACGAGGTCTTATCTACCCTTGGAGTCTGCCTAGACGGTTCTCCCCTATCCCGCGCCCTGGTGGGGGGCTATTTTTTGCCCCCCCCCCTCCAGACTTTTCGATATATCTCCAGAACCACTGCGCCAATCGTCACCAAACTGTTAGTACCCTCCCAGGCATCAATTTTACACATTGTAACCAACAACTTTCCAAAGGCTATGATAGGGTGGCCAGAAATGACGTCAGAGTGACGTCATGTTCTGTCGTTTTCTACCCCCAAAAAAGGTTTCGCGGGAAGAGCTATCAGGCCTATAGCTTTGAAGATACAGAAAAATGATGAGACGTAAAGGCTGCAGAATTGACAGGGCTACAAAACTATCATATCAATTTTTTTTAATTCTTGGGTTTGACCCCAAAAAATAAAAAAACTATTTTTTTATATATTAGCCAAAAAACCCAAAAAGTTTTTTTTTCCATATTTCGAAAAAGGGGGTATATATGACAGTAACAACCGTGTTCTATCTACACATTAAATTTCAGATCGATATCTCTTTTTTGGCCAAGTTACAGCAAAAAAAAAAACTTCAAAAATGTTAGGTAACGTCAAATTGTTTAACTCAACTTTTGGCAAATCTAGACCACGTAGCGCAAAACAAAGACCACCATTGGACTCGCCGTGACGAGCTGCATCGATTCGATAACCAGTCTATGCAAAAATATCAACTTTAAAATTTGACCTTTTTAACATGACCTTGACCTGACATCCACCAGGAAGTGACCTAAACCGTTCCTGATGGTCAAATAACCAACATTATTGAGTTGGAAATGAAAAATTGGCCATAAAACATGCCTACATCACACAGCCCTAGTAAAATAGGGTTAATGTGCTGACCCTTGGTGACCTGACCTGTGACCTGACCTGGTATTATCAGTAACCTCCAATAGCAGCATATGCACTGGGCAAATGACGCCCTATCGCTGATTTTCGATAAAATGTGCTTTACTCGATGTTATAGCGCATTCCCTAGAAGACCCGTGAACGGTAAAACAAATTATTATTGACCTGACCTGTGACGTCATCGGTGACCCCGAGGTAAATGGAATTAGATTTCCCTCAATAAATTTGACAGGGCTTTCGAACGCCGTTTGAATTTTGCGGATCCGTCCAGTAGTTTCGGAGATACGCGGGGGGGGGGGGCAAATAATAGCCCCCCCCCCCCACCAGGTCGCGTTATAAACAGACCCCACCAGGGCGCGGGTTAAGTGAAACTCAATTGGAATCATAACATTTTGCTTGAACAAAAAGGGCTATTTTGGTTTACATTCTCACAAACCAGGCTACTCCTGCATCAAAATTGACCGGTGTTACTGTTAACCATGTCAAGGACTAGCGTTGCTGACAGGGCTGCGGAGTCGGAGTCGGAGTCGGAGTCGGAGTCGGTCGGAGTCGACAGTTGTGACCGGAGTCGGAGTCGGAGTCGATTTTAGAAACCCGAGCCGGAGTCGGAGTCGGAGTCACCGAAAATCTGTCGACTCAGCAGCCCTGCTAGGTCTGCGGAGTCGGAGTCGGGAGTTGGAGTCGGTCTGAGTCGACAATTCTGCCCTGAGTCGGAGTCGGAGTCGGAGCTGGTTTTTGAAAGCCGGAGTCGGAGTCGGAGTCGGAGTCGCCGAAAATCCATCGACTCCGCAGCCCTGGTTGCTGAAGCGGTGCTATCATCAAGCATCAATGCATAGAACCAAATTCTAAAAGTAAAACAAAGGAAAATGAAGGAGTTCACGACTGCTGCCATTAGCATGCCATAACTTACAAATCACATACTGGTGACGTAAATTTAGCCCCCCCCCCCCCATAAACGGACCCCACCAGGGCGCGGGCTATAGCTATGGTCGCTAGTTAACATAAACGGTAGTACGTCAACGGCAATAGTTACCTTTTCATCTCATTTCAAGTGTTAGGTATGCATAAGCGAACTACCTACTAGTGCATCTGAGGCCAAGCGTCGTGTAAACATCGGCGCTAAAGTGAGAGCATCTGTCTTTGAGAGCGATAACAGCACACCACTTAGAGGGTACTGAGGGTAACTGAGGAGACAGCCAGATGGCCCAGGTCGCGTCTGGCTAGGTTGGGGTCTGTGTAAACAAAAGAGGATTGTGAGCAATGCCGAATGCAAGCGAGATATCCTAATTTGTTGTATTCTCTCTTCTCAGTGATATTCATTATAAGTATTTTTAGGTTACGGGTTGATACTTGATATCAAAATCGACTTTCAGCCGCGCCCCGCTGGGCTATTCAGCCATACGCGCCCGCTGGGGGGGGGGGGGCTAACTTCCGAACCGATGGTCATAGAAAGACGGGGAAAACGGCAATCAAAAGCTCTTAACAAGGCGGATCTAAAGAGCCCAATTTTCTTGCTTAAGTAGGTCAGAGGTCAGGTCAAGGTCAGGTCAAGGGTACAAAATGCAAGTTTCTACAGTATCGGCCTTGCACAGTAGTTGCCGAAGAATGGACGGAGACTGATTGCCCAAAACGTGTTCTTAGGCTAATAAGACAATATTCGTTGCATAAAATATCATTCACAGGTCAAGATCAAGGTCAGGTCAGGTCAGGTTAGGTCACCAAAAACAAAATATAGAAAAGGGCATGTGCGACACATCTTTTATGGGTCATTTTATTCATAGAATTCAATAGGCACACTCAATAAGTGATATGGACCACATCTGGATGAATTTCAGGTCGAGGTCAGGTCAAGGTCAGGTCAAGTGAGGTCAAATTTTGAAGTTGGTTGTTGAGGCCTAGAAAGGTGTCTATCTAATGCAGTTTTTCACGGCGAATCGAATGGTGCTATTTTTGTTTCCGTACGAGGTCTAAAACTTCAAAAAAAAATCATTTTTCAAAAAAAATTATGTGACTCGTGACGTCATAATTTTGAATAAACCCCACATTTTTGAACCGATTTTTCTAAAAAATGGTATGTAGGTGCACATAGACCACTTCTCCGACACATATTCCGGTTTTTTGATACACCCAAAATTTTGGATTTTATAATTATTTTCCCAAAAAAGTTAGTTTTTTGAAAATTTGGGCCAAAATCCAAAGTTTTCAAAAAACCGAGAGAGCCACTTGATAGACAAAGTAAAATCACGTATAACCTTTTTTGTTATGTCTTGATTCCTTTAAAAATGAAGATGTTAGCGGCGTTTGAAATTTTGCCGTTTTTTAGGCGAAAGTGGCGAACATGACGTCACTAAAACGTCATTTTCTCAACAAAAAAAATCCTACGGATTTCGTTCAAATTTTCAGTAAACGTGTCAAATTGATGTATGATAAGGTACTGAAAGTTTGACGTCGCTGGCGTAACGCGTTTAGAAACTATTGGCGACAAACGGGACGGGGGCAGATTCTGCCCCCCCCCCCCCCCCAGCGGGGCGCGGGTTAATTTGTAGTTGCCATAGCCAGGCATCGAAATGTACTGTGGGAAATGTAGGTAAATGATATAGTTAGATAAGCTATATGTCAAAGAAACTCGTCAAGTGTGCGGCGTGCGACATACTAGTAGATCCGAGATCGTCATCTGAAGGAGCCGTTGACGTCACATCGTTTGGCGATAGGTATGAGCAGTGCACCTTGGAGCTACGTCATCGAAGGGAGTCACTCGATCGTCACTACATACACCGCGATAACATCGTGACGTTCACACTTATCAGACGTTTATCACATGATCGTACTTTGTAGACATAACGCGCAGTGAAGCGAAATGAGTCGTTAAAAATACGAGGGCATGTCTCTATACCGGTCGACGTGTCGACGTGAGTGTGTGCTTTTCACAGAAGTGCAAAATGAGGTAAAAAATATGAAAAAGGAACAAAAGATTCGTGGATTTTTTCAGAATGTCCAAAAAATGATTTTACGACTCGACAAAATGGTACTGAATATCATCATTACGGAGCGAGCGAAGCGAGCGTAGTCTTTCCTTATTGTTTTTTTTCCTATATTTTCCTTTCCTTATTGATATTATTGAAATTTCTGAGTATGAGCGGCCGGCCGGCCGGCCGTGCGGACGCTTTTGTGAGGCTTATATCTCAGCAACCACTTGACCGATTTACATGCGGTAATTTTTGTAGGGTAGCTTCATTCCTTCTACCAAGTATTGGACTATTCCCGATGCATTTGGGTGACCCCTTATGCACGTGCCACGTGCAAAACGAAGAGGTGTCAGTTTTGTAATTGTTGCAATATCTCGGTAATTACTTGGCCGATTGCGCTGAAAGTTGGCATGTAGGTAGGCACCCACCAGGCACTGCATATCCATGTGCCAGAGTTGGGGTGCTGCTGCACGTGCGCACGTGCAGGGGTCGTTTCCAGATCTCGAGAACGGCTCGACCGATTGCGCTCAAATTTGGTACACGGTTAGGGACCAGTTAGTAGGGTGCCGTGCACAAGTCAGTTGGGACCCATTTTGCACGTGCGCACGTGCAGGGTGCCGCTCCCAGATCTCGAGAGCGGCTGGGCCGATTGTGCAGTCAAATTTGGCACATCGCTAGAAACCGGTCAGTAGGGTGCCGTGCACAAGTCAGTTGGAGGTACCCCCTCGAAATTTCGCACGTGCAAGACTCACCCCCTCGCTCGCTCCGTTGGTCGCCCCAAAAGGCGCTATACTGGTATTTTATGATTCCTACACATTTTTTGACCGTACAATTTAAATCGTACACGGTAGGCTTCACGTAATACTGGGACGGGAAGACGCTCGCCCACGGAATTAACAATAGGCAGTAATTAGGCATAGCATATGTTACGCAAAGTTGGAAATAAACACGAACGACATTCGAAAAGAAAAGACGTTGCTTCTGGGAAGACTGGAAAAGAGGCCATAGATGTTAGGTACCTACCTAACGTCAATTAGCCGTAACTTTACCTGGCACACACCGGACACGAGGAAAAGGATCATCTTGTTCTACCCCTCCCCACCTCTCTCGCTAATTGCCTACAATGTCTATTGTCTATGGTCTACAATATCTGTATCGTGTGTCACCAGGTGCGGCTGCCGGCGCGCGCCGCTGCGGCCAGCCGCCGGTGCGTCTGCTGGTGCTGTTCCTCGTCACCGGCGGCTTCATGGTGCAGATGATGCTGCGCGTCACGCTCTCGGTGGCCATGGTGGCCATGGTGAACCACACGGCCATCCCGCACGCCGAGGTCAGCGCCCAGGCCGCGTGCAGTAACTGGATCGCCGCGGACTCGGCGGCCGCACCTCCGCCACCCGAGCACGACGACACAGAGGTGGGCGAGTACGTCTGGGACGAGTTCACGCAGGGCCTCCTGCTGGCGGCCTTCTACTGGGGCTATCTCGTCACCCAGGTGCCCGGTGGGTTTCTGGCAGAGAGGTTCGGCAGTAAGCGCGTGCTCGGCGTCTCGCAGGGGCTGAACGGGGCGCTGGCGCTGCTGCTGCCGGTCGCCGCCGACGGGGGGCCCGGCTGGGTGATCGCCGTGAGGTTCATACAGGGCGTCTGCTGCGGACCCGTGTACCCATGTCTGTTCCCGCTGGTGGCGCGCTGGTTCCCGCTCGACGAGCGCCAGCGGGCCTTCAGCTTCGTGAACGCTATGACCGCCTTCGGCATCTCGCTGACGACGACGATGGCCGGCCAGCTGTCGACCTCGCTCGGCTGGCGCTCCGTGTTCTACACGTCCGGCAGCATAGCGCTGCTCTGGGCCGCCGCCTGGATGCTGCTTGTGCACGACACGCCCCACGAACATCCGTCCGCCACGGAGGCCGAGAGACGCCGCATCGGCGCCGGCAACGTGACCTCGGCGCGCACGGTCCGCCGGCCGCCCTACGGCGCCATTCTGCGCTCCGCGCCCGTGCTGGCCATCATCATCGCCGAGACGGCCAACAGCTGGTCTCTGACCTACCTGATGACGTCGCTGCCCACCTATATGAAGCACGTGCTGGGCTTTGACCTGCGCGCCAACGGCGTGCTGAGCGGCCTGCCGCTGGTGTGCCGCGGCCTGATGATGCTCACCGGCGGCAGCCTGGCCGACCTGGCGCTGCGCCGCGGCTGGCTGCGGGTGGTCACCATCCGGAGGCTGGCGGCCGGCCTCTCCAGCGGCGGCTGCGCGCTGCTCCTCTTCCTGGTGACGTTCGTCGGCTGCCAGCCGGCCGTGGCCACGCTGTTCGTCTGCCTGGCCGGCACGTTCAACGGACTCGTCACCATCGGGACGCTGCTGAACCCGCTGGACATCGCGCCCAACTACTCCGGCTCCGTGTTCGGCATCGCCAACCTCATCGGCAACGGCATCTCCACGCTGAACCCGGTCGCCACCGGCGCCATGATCCGCGGCGAGCAGACGGCCGAGCGGTGGAACAACGTCTTCTACCTGGGCGCCGGCATCTTCGCCGTCAACCTGGTGGTCTACCAGGCGCTGATGTCCGCCGACCGGCAACCCTGGGACAAACAGGAGGATGGCGAACGGGCCGGCAACGCTGGCGGAGTCGGCGTCTTTGAGGAGGTCAACAACCGGAAGGCCGCCGAAGCAACAGAGGAGCGACAGGGTGGAGGGCGTGCGGAGTAGGCAGACGGTAGGCAATCAGGTGCAGATTGAACTCCGACCATCAGGAAGAAAGGTAACTGGGGGTGGGGGAGTGAGCACAGTTGGTGATTTCGTTAGTGGTAATGGTGCCGACTACCTATACGGTATTACGGTCCAAAAGAGAATCTCGGAAGAACAGCAGGGATGGGTGTAGGTATGTGATCAAGCGATAAAATGAAGACAACACATGTAATGGGATAAGAGCACGAGTTGCTTTGAGTGGAACTGTATGACTGGGGAATTTTCAAGTGAATTGTGATGGGCCACGAGCGAATGTTATACTTAGCACGTATCTTCTATCTAAGATGCATTTTACTTGCTTGTGTAAAATCTGTGCTCTTTTCTCACAGAAAGTATCGGTGGACATCTGCAGCGGTTACGCACGTGTCACATCGATGCAAGACTCTGGACCGGTGTGACACTCTTGGACTCAGAAGGATGTGAGGTTCTACCATGAGACCCTAAAAAGACGTTGACTTTAAAGGTTAAGGGCTAGAGCCAAGGTCAGGGTAGCGGAGGCTAGCTAAACGAGACTGGATAAACGGTAACGCTCAGGAGGACCGTTATGAGCATCACTTTTTATACGCTACATCGTACCTTAGTGCACGTATGTATGTCGCCGTCTTGTTTTACAACCAGAAAATAGGTATCGTATAATATTTTCTAATAGGTATGTCTAGTACCTATCATGAGCGGCCACTTTCGGTCCTCTTGGGGCAATAATTCGGTACGTTATAGGTACTCCGTCCTTTGACCTGGAGTTTGACCTCTAGGGTCAGACATTAGGGTCAAGGTCAACTGAGGAACAAAATGTAGCCCACGTAGACGAGCATCCATTGGAATGGTTGTTTGAGGCGTGGCAGATCAACTTCTTTTTAATTTGGCCTACTCCTTTGGGAAATGATGCCTATCTTTGACCTTGTGTTTGACGTTAAAGGTCAAGGGCTAGAGCCAAGGCCAGGGTAGCGGAGGCTAGCTAACGAGACTGGCCGTCGTTTAGGACCGTTTTTAGCCCACTCCTTCCATAAATTCAGGACGTTATCCGGTATCCCGTCGTTTGACCTAAAACTTGACCTCGAAAGTCAAAGGTCAAGGTCATAGTCACGGAGGTTGCCCACAGTGACGAGCTATCATGCATGACTTCTTTTGATCCTCTTCGGGCAATAATTCGAGACGTTATTGGGTACCCCGTCCTTTGACCTCAAATTTGACCTTGATGATGACCTTAAAATGTGTTTTATGCCAATTTTTTTTTAATCAGCGTGCCCTACTTGACCTCATAACGTGTTTTGATTCTGAATCTGACGCTGAATCCGTCGCTGAATATGTCGCACGCTGAATACGTATATCGCGCTGAATACGTCAATGTGTCTTCACGTCAATACCTACGCAAAACCCACACGGACATTTTGCATTGTCTTATAATTTATACCTACGGTTCATACTGGAAAATACTGGCGACTGAAGCCACATTGGAAAGCTAAAAACGCCTAGGGTGTTTAATGTTTATTGTTTATCTATCGCAGGATTTTCCACAAGTGACATGACAGGACACAGTGCCGATCTACCCTGGCAGTTGGCACCGATCCAGTGACCCTACGCTGAGCCCCTGTTTATACGCACTTCACCCGGAGCCAGACGTATACAATCCATCACGCACACGTTATTTAAGTCAAACAAGCTCTTCAAAACTATCCGAATTGGCCAACGCTCACAGGCGTTACTTAGCAGCTTTTGTGGCTAATGTTAGGATGCCAAAGCCATTTTTACAGGCCCTACCGGGCCTTTGTAAAACGACACATATGGATGCTCAAAGTTTCTAAATTAGCCTTTACGAGGCAATCGCGTTGCTATGTTGCTGTGTAGACACAAAGCAGTTCCAGGCACCATCCATAACCACTTCGCTCGACAACCGAGCCACAGATTTGCATCGTCATCCAAACTGCGCCTGCCCTCCGCAGTGTATACCTACGTGAGTTGCATGAACGTATGGACATCGGAAACTTATCACTGGTCGTGCCTGCTGTAGTAGAGACTAGTGAGATTAGAGATTCCACCGCTCGCTGTTCAGCGGCTAAGAACATTCCATGTCGGTATTTGTTCTTGTTCGATGCAAAAAGCCTCTTGTCTAGCTACGGTCGCTGGAGTATGGACCAGAATTGGCAGGAACCCAGGAACAATGCGTAAATTATTTTAGTTTAGTCATCATGCCTTACAGTTTCGGGTAAAACATGAATAAACGGAGTTGGAGAACAGGACGAATATTGTATCCACGGAGGCATATTTTTCATGAAAGATTGCAATAAAGGCAATGCATCAAACTGGCGTCTGATGTATTCGCACGTCATGACCGTGAATGGTCATAATATAATGGTCATAACTCATAATAGCTTATGATGCGCATTGGGCACTATGAAGCTCGGATCGTAGTGCCCAATGCATTGCGTTATGTAAATAATGCTGTGCCGTTTACATGTGTGGGATTATCTATGCTTTAGTCTCATATTATAATCCCGCCCTCAAGCGCGTTTATCTTATCGATTCATACACGAACGTGAAACGTATCAATACCTAACGAACCCTACCCCAATCCGATTGTGAAAGACTTTGCAAATCGCAAATGAAAGACTTTGTCAAGTGTTAGGTGAGCCTCAACCTTATTGAAGACCAATCTGAGGGATTAAGTACTTTATTGCACAGCCTTTGCGCTTGATAGCACAGCGACAAATGACAATTGATTGCATCATCTAGAGGGGTCATTTGCCTGAAACGTTAGACACCTCTGACGTCATTCACATTCAGTCGTCGCACACACGTAAAAAGCAACTGACGTCATCTACAAACTTCAGACGGCAAATAGTTACTCACAGCTTGATCACACTTCACACATGCTCACCACAGCCCCAGTGCACAATTACACCACACCTTGGCGAGGACTACACGTCAGGCGTTACTGACGCTGACGCCGGGGAACTGGCGCCGCAGCTGCGCCAGCTGCCCCGGTGACGTCAGCACGGTGATCCGACTCAGCTGCGGGTCCGTCTCGTCCACCTCCTGCGACACCAGGTCGCAGTGGCGCAGCACCCAGGCGTAGGTGGCGCCCCCGGTCGGCGCGCGTACCACCATCGTGCGCCGGCCGGTGGCGGCCGCAAGCGCCTCCTCCAGGCGCGCGCTGAGCTCGGGCAGACCCTCGCCGCCGGTGGCAGATACACAGAGCATGCCCTCGGGCCGGTCCGGCGTCAGGTCGGCCTTGTTGCCGACGGTGACGGCCGTCTCGAGCAGTGCCGGCGGTAGGCCCAGGTGGCGCAGCGTGTCCACCACGTGCTCCGCCTGGGCGACGCGGTCCGGCTGGGACAGGTCCACCACGTGCACCAGCAGGTCGGCGGCGGCCAGCTCGCGCAGTGTGGCGCGGAACGCCTCCAGCAGCGAGGCTGGCAGCTGCGCCATGAAGCCCACCGTGTCCACCAGCACGTGCCGGAGCCGGGACGAGGCGGCGCGGTGCGCGGTGACGTCCAGCGTGGCGAACAGCCGGTCCCGGCCACGCGACGTGTCGCCGTCTGTCAGAGCACCGATCAGAGACGTCTTGCCGGCGTTCGTGTAGCCAACCACGCCGACGGTGGGCACCTGGGAGCGGCTGCGGCCGGCGCGCAGCAGCTCGCGCCGCCCCTCCAGCCGGCGCAGCTCGCGCTGCAGCCGCTGCTCCAGCAGGTCCAGCTGGTGGCGGCGCGCGGCGTTGTGCTGGCCCGAGGCGCGCAGCCGGGAGCGCTGGTAGGGCAGCTGCGCCAGCGCCACCTGCAGGCGCGCCGCGCGGCTGGACGCGTGCTGCCGGAAGATGCGCAGCACCAGTCCGTAGCGGTCGATCACGGGCAGCCGGAGGGCGGTCTCCAGTTCGGCCTGCTGCAGGCCGCTCAGCTGCTGAACGTTCACCAGCACCCCGGTGGCGGCCGGCAGCCGGCGCAGCCGCTCCTGCAGCGCGCGCAGCTGGCCGCTGCCCAGCACCGTCTTGGAGCGGGCGTTCAACACCGGCTGCCGGAGCGTGTCCAGCACGCGCCAGCCGGGCAGCGAGCGCACCAGCGCGGCCGCCTCGGCCAGTAGCAGGTCGGCCCGCTCGGCCGGCTGCCGCTCTGAGCCGCGCTTGGTCTGCGGGTGCAGCAGCAGCAGCCGGTGTGCGCCGTCCCCCGGGCCGCCGCCCGGCCCCGGGCCCAGCTCCTCCAGCGGGTCCCAGTCGTCCTCCGGCGGCGGCGACTCCGAGCACAGCCCGCGGCACAGCGGCGGGGAGAGCTGGAGCGCGGCGGGGAGATGCCTGCTCGCAGCCCTCTGCTGGGTCTGCACAACTCCGTGTGACAGCAGGCAGCGAGCATGGTGGGCACTCTGGTACAGTCGTATTATCACGGAGCACCACATTGTTTCTTTGTAAACAGTTAACCAGAAAAATGTTAACACATCATATGCAATTACTTTTTGCCATAAAGAATGTCAAATAAAAGAAAAACTTCTTCAACTCTCTTCTAACTTCTGAGAGCTGTAACAATTTACAATTATAAGGTTTTACTGTTTAGCAATCCACAATCTTCATCAACAGCACATTGACATATTTGAGTACTAATGCCCAAGGTGTATGTAATCTTGCAATTTGCATGTATCCAAGACACTGAAAAAGCATCATTACTTATCAACATGACTCATTGCACCCAAATAGATAGGTGCTGCAAAACCATTTTGATTAGTGAGTACTGGCCTACTTGTGTGTAGGTAAATAAACTGAAGTGAATAACAGGTGTGATGATGATACCTCAGTTTCTCAGTCCAAGCTTTCTCAAATTGCTTATAAGAAGAAAAACACAGTCAAATTCCTACTATGAGTCACCAATGACTCACATGAATAGCTATCTACCATTGCCATTGTCATTGAATATAGAGGTTTGGACATTACACATACTAAGCCTCTGAGCTCATGAATGACTTGCCCGCTAGCAGTCTTTGGCATTAGTAGAGCAGATGTCACACAAATGTTTTCCGAGGAGAGGCGCTGTACTTGCAGCTTTGTTGGTTGTAATGTAGGTTTGTAGGTTGTAGCTTTTTAGGTTTTAGGTTAGGTAAGGTTAGGTCAGGTTAGGTAAGGTTAATTTATGTTTTGTTAGAAAGAAGCAACTTGAACTCCGGCCCCCGGGTATAGCACCCCTCCTTGATTGGAAAACCTTCGTGTGATGACTGCTCTACTAAAACCCAGCCCTTTTTATCACAAGTGATTATTTTTGCCTTCAATAATAAACATTTCAATTTAGATTTAGGCCTGCTTGACAGAGGGAGAATGAGATTGAGATTGAGTGACGATCACAATCGCAGTTCCCATCCCAGCCCACATTCCATAACAATAAAACACCCCATATTATTGCTGAATGTATGATACACATTTCTACATCACTCATAAACAAAAGCGAGGTAAAATATAGACTAGAAACATATATATTACCTCCGATTCTGCTTTTTGGCCTACGCGCACGGCCAAGAACGCAGAGTATATTTTGTCTGTACTGCGTCAAAATCAGGACGCACGAGAGCTGCCATATGTGCCATATCAAGGCTAGCAAATAAAGGATTTCGGGCAAAGATCGGACCAGTCTATTAGTAAAGTAACCATGGTCCATTCTTCTTTCCTATTCGCTTATCTTGCTCTAGAACTCATCACAAAAAAGACAAAAATGAGAGCCGTCCTAGGGCAGGACTGCGTGCGACTACACTGGCCAATCATTAAACTGTGACAATCTCTATGGACTGCCGAGTGGCGATCAATTAATGACTATGTGCTAGGATGTTTCGACTTTCGATTGCCCAATACACATTGATCACATTTATGCTTTTCCACATTTAATCACACACCATCTTAAATAATTACGAGCGAGCGAGCGCAGCGAGCGAAGTGAGTCTTTTCAATATAACGGAAAAATCTCAGTATGAGCGGCCCGGCCCGGCCCGGCCCGGCCTGTAACGCTTTTGAGAGGCTTATATCTCAGCAACCGCTGGACCGATTGGCCTGCGGTCTTTTTTGTTGGGTAGCCCCATCCCTTCTACCCCGTAATTGACTACTTTTGATACATCTCAGCAGGGCTGCGGAGTCGGAGTCGGAGTCGGAGTCGGAGTCGGTCGGAGTCGACAGTTGTGACCGGAGTCGGAGTCGGAGTCGGAGTCGGAGTCGATTTTAGAAACCCGAGCCGGAGTCGGAGTCGGAGTCACCGAAAATCTGTCGACTCCGCAGCCCTGCTAGGTCTGCGGAGTCGGAGTCGGGAGTTGGAGTCGGTCGGAGTCGACAATTCTGCCCGGAGTCGGAGTCGGAGTCGGAGCTGGTTTTTGAAAGCCGGAGTCGGAGTCGGAGTCGGAGTCGCCGAAAATCCATCGACTCCGCAGCCCTGCATCTCAGTGACCGTCGTGGCACGTGCCACGTGAAAAGTCAAGGGTGTTCAAGCTGTTTTGCAAAAGTAGTGATTTTGAGAGGCTCATATCTCAGCAGCCGCTTGGGCGATTGACTTGCGGTAATTTTTGTAGGGTAGCAGCATCCCTTCTACCCAAAATAGGATAGTCTCGATGCATGTAGGTCACCCCCAGTGCGCGTGCAAAATACAACAATAAGAGGTGCCAAATTTGTTCCCATTTCAGTAACTCGGTAATTACTGGGGCAATTTCGCTGAAACTTGGCATACAGGTAGGCACCCACCAGGCAATGCATTCCCATGTGTTGCGGTTAGGGTGCTACTGCACGTGCGCACGTGCAGGGGGCGTTTCCAGATCTCGAGAACGGCTGGGCCGATTGCGCTCAAATTTGGTACACGGTTGGGGACCAGTTAGTAGGGTGCCGTGCAAAAGTCATTTTGGACCCCGTTTGCACGTGCGCACGTGCAGAATGCCGCTTCCAGATCTCAGGAACGGCTGGGCCGATTGCGTTCAAATTTGGCACACCGCTAGCGACCGGTTAGAAGGGTGCTTTGCGCAAGCCCGTTGGAAGCACCCTCTCGCCCTTCCGCACGTGCAGGGCTCACTATCTCGCTCGCTCGTTCTTGGCCCAAAAGGCGTTTTACTGGTATTAGTAGTAAAGTAAAATTTTGCATAGTACATGCAACTGAACTATGCAATATGTATTTCAGGCTGGAATGGCATATGGCTAGGAATAAATAACACAAATACAATCACAAATATCAACAAGAATGAATCCAATTCAGACATACGTGGGCAAAAACTCGTAAAACTAGGATCAACTGATACCAATTTGCATTTATCTTGCCACTAAATACCATCGTACTAGCCAGTTGGACAAAATCCATAAAAAATGGCCTACATTCATTCCTATAGCACAGCCGGATGCTTTAAATAGTACGAGACTTTTTTACAGTAGATGCACCCGATCTTACCAATACCGTAAGCCAATGGCCAATCACCAATTGTGTCACATGCAGCCGAAACAAAATAAGAATAAGGTGCGATTGCTTCGCCCTGTATCACACACAAAGGTTAGACAAACTCCATCCCCAACCGCCGCCCCCGGCACACACGGCAATTCACCACAATGTGAATGTAACAGCTCCCACACCCAGACTTCCTGTTCTTAATTCCTTTCAGCCACGATCGGCACTCGTTTGCGGGCTACGATTGGATATTGCCTGAGACTGAATGTTCCCAGTCATCTGTTTAGCTCGACTTTCTCACCATTATTCTGCAGCCTCCACCGACTGACAGTATCGCGTATACCTACGCTTCTTTCACGTCGGTAATTCTAGCATCTAACAAAACTTAAGAATCACGACAGTTGTCTTATATGTACCCAGTACCCACCCCCTTCACAACATTGCCCTCTAAATAACCACCCCCACCCCACCTGACGTCGCCCTCAGAGCAGGATTTTGTACTTGACCTGGCGCGGCACACGACTGACCACCAGTCGGCCGTCGTAGCTGAGCGACGCATACGTCCAGGGGTCGGCCGACGACCACTCGGCGGCATACACAGAGTCCTCGTGCTCCTCACAGCAGGCCAGCTGACCGTCCGCCAGCTGAGCCCTGTGACGTCATAGACACGTCATAAGACGGTAGGAAACAAAGCGGCAGCCGAGCCCTGTCCATGGTTAGGTAACGCCAGTAGCACGCTAGATAACGGTACGGTGTCAACGTCCAGCAAGTGAAAAGCAAAAGCAAAATTATTGTATTTAAATAAATGGCTTAGATAAAGAAACGAAAAGAAAAAAGGGCGTTTTACAAACTATCATATCAAGGAAAAATACCACCTCCCGGCTTAATCCACTATCTTTTTTAGCCAGTCCGGTACAGACTTCCCTGCCCTCGACCTCCTCCTTCCGCGCAAACCCTGGAGCCCACCGGGGGAACGCCGGACACTACCGCGCCTTCTCTGTCTCCACGGGGCCTAAAAACCCACTCGGAGTGTGCAGTCCCTTCCCTCATTTCCCTCGCCCCATGTGAAAAGCAATCAGTAGCTAACCAAAACCTACGGCCGAACGGGAGCTGTCCGAACGGGATTTTCTCCTAGTTCCCAATAACTAACTGCTAGCAGACCAAACTGTTCCCTCAAATTTCCCAACCTTCCCCTAGTCCTCCCGGCTCCCCTTTTATGGACCCTGAACGTTACATTCTCCCTGTTACCCACCCAGAGTGCGCCAATGCCCTCCCCACCTCCCTGTAACTTAGCCGGAGTGCGAGACGCACCTACCCTATAATCTCCCTTCAACCCTCCCGCAGGCAGGACGCCCCATACCCTATAATCTCCCTGTACCCACCCTGACTGCGCCGGTCCTTCGTCGTCGTCATCCAGCAGGTGGCCGTACGGCTCGGAGCTCAGTGACGCCGCTGACGTCAGCAGCACGCGCCAGTCACTCGATGACGTAAGCACCAGCTGATCGTGGAAGTGGTTGAAACGCACGCGCCACACCCTGGTAGGTAGAAGTGTGGGCGTTAGCAGGGAGGATGTTTTGGAGAAAGGCGGATACAGGAATCACATTTTGTATCACTTTTACAGATATGGCTAATTTGATGTTTCGTTTTATTTCAATAAATCAGTTACACATATTTGGTCGGCGTTCTTAGATCAAATCCATACGATTCATGAGCGTCTTGGGGTGTTTGACTCATTTCACCCACATACTCTTCTCCTCAGGTGTTAAACGTTTTAAAGAGACGTCGCTGTCTTACCAGTGTGAATGATCGACGAGCACCTTGAGGGGAGCTGTCGGCTTGCGGATGTCCCAGAACTTGACCCTGCAGTCGTCCCCGCACGTCGCAAGGTAGTACTGCTTGTTCGGGTTAAAGTCCAGGTCTCTGACGGTCGAAAGCAGATGTTTCAGGATCGATAATGCCAAAAATCACGTTCTTATTGGCGTGCTAATAGATTTATGAAAGGCTGCATTTATAAAAGAAGTGTTTTCAGTCAAGGAATAAATAAATGCCCCATATTTTGATGAAACATTATCAAAAAATTGATGGTGTGATGTATAAGCAATTTTGTTTAGTTTACATGCTGAGTACGTACTTATTTGTGCGCATCATTGTGATAATGCACGAATTCATGCACATGCCATAATTGTTTAAATAACGACCACAGCTTCCCACGGCGACGAGCCTCTGGTGCCTCACCTAACCAGCTGTGCGTCGGCGTTCTCGACGGTCCAGGCCTGCTGGCCGCAGCGCAGGTCGAAGCCACGCACGTGCGTGTCACAGGCGGCCGCCACCTGACTGCAGCACTGGTGGGGGTTCCATCGAGCGCCTTTGAGGGCCGACTGCGCCCGGCCCGGGCACGGGATCTCACTGGATACCTGCCGGGGGGGGGGGGGGGGAGGTGGGGATAGTCAGTGTGACGTATGTGGCGAGTATTCCGTCGATTAGGTTGGATAAACTAATGTGTTTTAGATACGAATATGAAACAGCACTAACGTAGGTTATGATTTTCCGGAACCCATGGCAATAAACTAAAACACACAATTTTACTTTATTGCGAGGTAACTTTTCAACGTTTCCCAGCAAATTATTGTTCACGTTTAAGTGTTCTTGCACGTCCCACAAACACAATAAATCTCACACCAATAACAGGGCGATAAATCTGAGTCGCCTCACTCACCGCGGCTGCGCCTCGTCCGGTGTCGAGGTCCCAGACGGTCAGCTGGTGCTCGCCGACTCCCAGCAGCTGAGAGCCGTCCATCAGCTGCCACTGCACGCTACTGATGTCCTCCTGAGGCAGACGAGCAGAGGACGTGACGTCATATGGGGGATAGAAGTGTGGTCACACGGGGACACAGGTGAGCTGCTGAGGTGACATCACACGGAAACGCGAAATTATGGAGGGAAGCGGAGAAAGAGACATGACATCAGAAAAAGTCTAGGAGGAAAGAAAAACGAAAGAGTCGTTAGAAAGGGAACAGAGTAACACGCATGACGTTGCATGACAGACAGCCCAAAAATAGTCGGCAGTCCGAGAGGGGTTATAAATATACAACAGACACGGCTCATCGAATCCAATGACGAATAAGGAGAACGGCCATCGGGATTATGCTTAACTACTTCACTACAAAATGCGCTGAATTACTGTAGTCTGCCTTACTGTGGCTGCACCCCTCAATCTGTCCCAATTTCCTCGAACGCTCACAGCCCCGCCTACCTGCGCCTGCAGCCCCGCCCACCTGCGCCCACAGCCCCGCCTACCTTCGCCCGCAGCCCCTACTACATTCGCCCACAGCCCCGCCCACCTGCGCCTGCAGCTCGAGCAGCTGCGTCAGCGCCGGTGCGCCGGTGTCGTCCTCAGAGTCCTCGGGCGGCAGCGACCAGACGGCGGCGGCCAGGCGGCTCGAGCCCTCCTCCAGCCGGCCGAAACACGAGCTGAAGTGGCGCCGGTCGGTGGGCGAGCACGCCAGGTGCCACACCTCGCCGGCAGGGTGCGAAAAAACCTGAGAGGGGGGAGGGGAGGGGCGTTAGTGTGGTGAGGGTGGTAAATAGGGGGATGGTTGGCGAGTGGTAGAATGGAATACAGGCGAGTTTTACCGCTGTGATTAGTGAGATGCTAGGCAACTGAGGAAAACCGTAAAAAAAGAACGAAAACATAGGAGACGAGACGAGTGTATGGCGTTGGTCTCTTCTACCAGGCAAATGAATGAATGAATGACTGAATCTATCAATCAACCATTGAATGAGCATTGAGCAAATAAATGAAAGGCAACTGAATAAATGGACAACTAAAATGACCGAATGCTTCATCATGTTAAAAGATAATTAAACAAATAATCATTTATTTACCCCGCGTTCGATGTCTCTCGGACGACGAAGATTCTACGTCGTCCGGCCAATCCCGTCCAAGCGGGGGCTCGGCTGCGGTTATGGAACGTGATAGGCCGGACGGCGTAGAATCTTCGCCGTCCGAGAGACATCGAACGCGGGTTAAAAATTCACGAAAGAATGAATAAATGAAGCATGAATGAAAGAGCAACACATAATACAATGTTGTAATACAGATATATTCATAAACAAAGAAATTGGAGTCGCAAAGGCAAAATATAATCCACTTCGGTGCATAATTCAAACAGCAAGGCGAAATGCACGGGTCAGCCCACCCAGGGTATACCTACTGAGAGACCACCAGCCCACCTGTTTATTGAGTGCTCCTGTGTCCTCATCAAGGTGCAGCAGGTGAATCTGGTTGGTGTACTTGAGCGACCGAGTGCCCACCATAAACAGCACGTCATCGGTGCCTCCCTGGACGGCCGCCAGCGCGCGCGACTGTCGACAGCGGAGCACCGCCATACAGAGACGTCAATCAGGGCAAATCGTCAGTGGATGATAATTAGAAACAATAATTACGATGGCAATACATGACCAAGGGGCATAGTCCATTGTAACAGACAGGTGCAGCATATAGCAAAACATTATAATTACGATGTGTTCAAACGCTTAGGTAATCAAAACCACCGCTGAAAGTTCACTCGTTACGAGATAGCAAACAGTAACGTGCCGAACGGTCCTTCGCAGTGGCGATGTCACAAAAATGATACCCAACTTTTTATTTACCTGGAACTCCAGACCGTAGATAACGGGCGCGTCATCCTCCATCCTCTAAAAGACAAATTATAGCTTCGGAACTTTCAACCTCAATCTGGTTATTCAAACCTGTCCTGAAAAATAGCAGTCATCGTCATCGTTGTGGTCATGATGCAGGTTGAAGCAAAAGACATCCAACCATTCAACGGCAACACCACGGCATCCAATGTAGGTAAATTGCTCGACGAATCAGTAATCACAGACAACTTGAGTAACTATCATTGCAATTGCATCACGAAAAACCTTCCACAAGTGTCCAATGCGAAAGCCAGGCATCGCTAAACCGTTCACTGGCGAACCGCACACCCCACGTGAATTCCACCGATGAAAAGCACCACAACGTCAGCAAACTGGCAGCACGCCGATGGAAAACAGACAGCGAACGGCGCTCCAGCTAGCGTTCGGTGACCTTGCAAGGTCATGACCGCTGTCCTTTGCCTGGGTCAGTCACGTGACTGACCGCCGCCGGCGCTCGGCGGGGGTCAGTCTCGTATCGGCGGACCAGCGGAACGGCGCGGCGGTCTGCTGGTCTCGTCGGCCCGGGTGCGACCGTTTACCTCAACGGTAGGTATTTATCGTTAAAATGGTAGGGTTTCGCTATTGGTGAGGCATGCCCATTGGCCATGAATAATAGGGTCCAGAAAAAGCCTATCCTAACGGCTTACAGTGTTGGTAAGTGGTAACAAACCTACAGATTCTTTGAGAATAAAAGACGTCCAAGCCAATTAAAGTATTCACCCGCACCGGGCCGGGGGGGGGGGGGGATTTTAACACACCCCCAGACCCCCTGCTGTTTCTAGCACAGCTATTTGCTTATGAAAAAAGCTAAGCTTTCTGGATATGGATTGCTTTTCCATGCGTTTTTCTAGCTAGGTATCATAGTTCCTGAGATAAGGGCATGTTTTCTGATAAATATAATGACATTTGCAAATTTTGACCTTTGATGACCTCTGATGACCCCAATTTTGCTCTAAGATGAAAAATGACTGAAATACTTTCAAACGTATGCATTGAGAGCTATCGACTGCTTTTTACCGCGTCTTTCTAGCCCTCTTAGTTTTTTAGTTAAAGGTGGGTGGTAAGATATGCCCCCCCCCCCACTATAGCAAAGTTGGCTGAGACCGTCACTGGGCCTGGGGCGCGGGTTAAAATGCTGTTAAAAACTGTTTATCACTGCTTTGGTCTTTAATTCTAATGACATGCTGACTTCAAGCAGTCAGCCAAGCCAATCTTCAGATCAAGATTCAGAAGTGGCTCAGCCCTACAACTTACAAGCTTGCACACTTAGACTCCAAATGAACTGTGCCAGAAACCCTTGAAACTGGTTTCATTGAAACACAAAAATAAATGTGAACAGAACCATTTACAAGATTTAAACCTCGGTAACACTGAAAACCAATTTTCCCTCAATCTTCTTGTTGACACTGCCAGAAGTACCATGGACAAAATTTAGGCATTCATTTACCATTCGGAACTTAATATTGATACAAGCAAAGGCTATTATATTTCAATGATAATTATTAGGCCATTCCTGAGATGCAGAAACCACCCTGAGGCCTGATGGCTGACCTGAGTGGCCTGTATCAAACTGTGGCCTGATAACGACTGCCGGCTTTAGCATGCGACTCAAAATTTAATAACAAAAATAGGTGCTTTAATAAAAATATGGAGCAGGTATGAAAAACGTACCTAAAATAAATTTCATAAAAATGTCAAAATTGAAATGCCGTGAAAAGAACACTACCATACAAATCCCGTGCCAATCATCACAACCGTTGCAGAAAAAATGATATCGTCAATGAAAAGACTCTGAAAATTTTCATTTCTTACCAGGTATTCCGTAAAAGAAGCTACCTGTAATTAAAAAAAAAATATGAAACCAACTGAAACGACACCACCCCACGCACTGCTTGTGTTACTCGTCGGCACGGTATATCTCGTCGGTTTTGAAAAAGTTGCGCTAGATTGAGCCACAAGAACTAGTGCCATATGAAGAGAATTTCACTTTTCCTTTATAATGCTTTATTTTAGAGGAAAAGTATAGGTTTTTGGGATGACTTCAGCACGCATGTAAATTTTGTGTAGAGGAAAAGTGAAGGAAATATCAATTTGCTAGGAAGAAGTGAAAGTATTTATCCTGCAGCATTGGTTGAGCACGCAGGCACCGGACAGGGAGGACGTCAAATGTGTGAACTGTGGACTGAAGGCCTTGCGATGCATTTTTTGGTAAATGATGGATAATAGATCCGTAGTGTGAATACTGAATGTATACATTGACGACTGTATATCAATACTGATACCAATACTGGTCGGTGCTGTGAAGCAATGTTTCAGGCTCCCACTTCAACTTATTCCCTGAGGTGAAGCCCTCTCGTCAGCCACTTCAACTTGTGGAGCAGTATAACTCAAAAGCCAAGAGTTAGATGTTCTCAGTTTATATAGGAGCATTTGGATTTAGCAGTATGTTCCAGGCTGGGGTTCCTTGCCTATATGGATTCAGTCATTATCTTGCCAGACTGCAATTTGCCTAAAGCCTATGGTAATTTCAATTGCATCTTGCATGTGCGAACGGGCACTCCGTGGGTGTGCAGGCACCTTATTCACCTTATGCAGATGTGTAGAATGTTGCCAAGGGAGCTATACCGGGCTTTGCAAAAGTTCTGTTACACTTTCTTTTTCTTCATTTTGAGGGGTTTACAGGTCTGGGCCAAACGTTTCGGCGATATCAGTTGAAAATTCTGCTTATTAGAGACATGGTACCATAACGAATTTAACTTTCTTTTGCAGTTATATCAAAATGGAGGCCAAGAGAATAGAGATAGCCGATTTGCTCCGCGCGCAGCATACCAAAGCTTTCATTGTCAAGCACCTGAAAGTCAGTCGGATGACCGTCCACAGAGTTGCGGACAGGCTCAAGAGCGGAGAAGGTCTCAAAGATCGACCCCGTACCGGCAGACCTCGAGTAGTGAGCCGACTGGCCGTAAAACGGGCATTCGAACGCAACCCAAGGCTGAAAATGACTGAGGTCGCGAAACGCAAGAAGACTTCGGTCGCCACGGTGTCCAGGGCCGTCAAGAACCAGGGTGGAAAGAGCCTACGACTCCTGGAAGGGCCTCTGCTCACTGCCCGAATGCGGGAGCAGCGCCGCGACCGCTGTCAGCGCCTGCTCAGCGACCTGAAGAGCAACGTAAAACGCGTCCTCATCTTCTCTGATGAGAAAACCTTCACGGTTGACCCGGTCGTGAACAAGCAGAACGACCGCGTCGTCACCTTTGGGAACGATGTTTCCGAGGTCCGCCGCGTGTCAAAGACCAAACATCCGGCCTCCGTGATGATGCAACTCTGTGGACGGTCATCCGACTGACTTTCAGGTGCTTGGCAAAGAAAGCTTTGGTATGCTGCGCGCGGAGCAAAGCGGCTATCTCTATTCTCTTGGCCTCCATTTTGATATAACTGCAAAAGAAGGTTAAATTCGTCATGGTACCATGTCTCTAATAAGCAGAATTTTCAATTGATATCGCCGAAACGTTTGGCCCAGACCTGTAAACCCCTCAAAATTAAGAAAAAGAAAGTGTAACAGAACTTTTGCAAAGCCCGGTATGTGCACATTTAATGATTTACTAAAATGAAACTAAGGTTATGTCAGCCTCTGGCCATACATTTTAGTCATTTGTGACTGCAAAAAAATGTGTTCATTCTAGGTGGCTATAGTTTTTTTTCTTCTCTACTTTTCTAGCTCTCAATATTCAGGCCCTTTTTATTTAATGAATATTTTAAGAATATCAGTTAAATAAAACGGAAAGTCAGGCCAAAATGTCATGCTTTGATGCATTAGCAGGATTTAATTTATTTATTTGAAATCAGAAAGACTTGTTTTGATTTTCATTTCCATAAACCTATGCAATTTGGACATGCATGACTCAGAGGTCATCAATTAATAGTTCATTAGGTGATAAACTGATTTTAACTTATCCATGCAGCAGAGTTATCATTTCTTATTGTACCGGCAGTAGAATCCATCAGGCATAAAAGCTAACCCGCGCCCCGCTGGGGAGGGGGGGGGGGGCAGGATCTGTCCCCTCCCGTTTTTCGCCAATAACTTCTAAACGCGTTACGCCAGCGACGTCAAACTTTCAGTACCTTATCATACATCGATTTGACACGTTCCCTGAAAATTTGAGCGAAATCCATATGAAAGTTTTTGAGAAAATGACGTTTTAGTGACGTCATGTTCGCAATTTTCGCCTAAAAAACGGCAAAATTTCAAACGCCGCTAACATCTTCATTTTTAAAGGAATCAAGACGTAACAAAAAGATTATACGTGATTCTACTTTGTCTATCAAATGGCTATCTCGGTTTTTTGAAATTTTTGGATTTTGGCCCAAATGTTTTCAAAAACTGACTTGGGGAAAATAATTATAAAATCCGAAATTTTGAGTGAATCGAAAAAAACGAAATATATGTCAGAGAACTGGTCTATGTGCACCTACATACCAATTTTTAGAAGAATCGGTTCAAAAATGTGGGAGTTATTCAAAATTTTATGACTCACGAGTCACGACACACACAATTTTCGAAAAATGAATTTTTTGGAAGTTCTAGACCTCGTACGGAAACAAAAATAGCACCATTCGATACGCCGTGAAAAACTGCTTCAGATAGACACCTTTTTAGGCCTTAACAACTAGCTTCAAAATTTGATCTCACTTGACCTGACCTTGACCTGACCTCGACCTGAAATTCATCCAGATGTGGTCCATATCACTTATTGAGTGTGCCTATTGAATTATATGAATAAAATGACCCATAAAACATGTGTCGCACATCAACATGTCCTTTTCTATATTTCGTTTTTGGTGACCTGACCTGACCTTGACGCTTGACCTTTGCATAATATTGTATGCAACGAATATTGTCTTGGTAGCCTAAGAACACGTTTTGGGCAATCAGTCTCAGTCCATTCTTCGGCAACTACGGTGCAAGGCCGATACTGTAGAAACTTGCATTTTGTACCCTTGACCTGACCTTGACCTGACCTCTGACCTACTTCAGCAAAAAATTTGGGCTCTTAAGATCCGCCTTGTTGAGAGCTTTTGATTGCCGTTTTCCCCGTCTTTCTACGACCATCGGTTCGGAAGTTAGACGGGGGGGGGGGCAGAAATCAGAATTCTGCCCCCCCCCCCCTCCCAGCAGGGCGCGTATGGCTGAATAGCCCAGCGGGGCGCGGGTTAAAACTCAAATTTGTTGATCCTCTTTGTTTCCATAGTAAATCACCATATGCTTATTGCTTACCTGTGTTGTCGGTTCATTGCTCAGTTCGGATAGGTCTGCATTGAACACTTTTGGTGAGAAACCAGTTTTGAGCTACTCCTGATCTCAATATAGGTACGAGTCTTTGGGATGGAGAGCCTCTGGCCATTAGGAGCAACCATGGCCAGTTGAATTGAGTGAGACTGAAGATTGGCATTGTCCGATTTCGATCGGTGTTTCAAACTCTAATTTCAAACCAATCCTCATTACCTGCCATTGCACGATCGACGACGGCAACCAGCCCCCACAAACAGCCTGCTGGTGTGCTGAGACTATTAATGCATCCGCTCACACATTCAAACAATTTTTTTTTTAATGTAACATTAACACGAACGAAATAAACATTTTCACATTTGATGTTCATGCATTCAATCTACGACTGTCCAGTATCCTTTACGATTTTTTAATTCTTAGCCACAGTGAACAGTGACAATCAGCTGACATTCTCCTGCTTTTCTCGTTGCAGGGCCGATGACGACCAGTCGACCTAGTGACGTCATCAACAGCGGGGCTCGGTGACGGTGCACCGCACCTTCAGTGTCTCCTGGAGCGGCCGCGCGCCATGGCGGGGCTGCGCTGGTGCCTGGTGGTACTCCTAGCGCTTCTGACAGCGCTGGCGTCACTCGGTGATGAGGTGCCCGGGGAGGGCGCGGCCACAGACCACGAGGGGCACGCCAACTGCCAACCTGGTGTCGGCCAGAGAGTGCAGGTCGAGTTCGCCTCCAGCGTCGTGGAGCATGGTACGTGACGTCCGGGTGGCGCTGGGCGCAGGTGTATGTGGCATGTGCTGTCACGATGGTGCTAGGGGCGAAGACGAAGACTGATTATGTAGTGCCGTGAATATAAAGCATGCAAAACAAATTGTAAAGCGTAGGTACAAAACAAGTTGGCACAATTAACTAAAATTAAATTACAGTAGATACCAATAACAAATTAAGGTATCTATCATTGCATAGAGCTTGATATCCAGTAGTGAAGCTTCATAAGCTTACAAGGAACATTTGTCGTATATACCAGTGTTGTATTGAGTCTGATGATGATGCTTGCACGTGAAGTCATGTGGCACCATTTGACGAATGCTCACTGACCTCAGAGTACATTGTGGGCTTCAACAACTACTACACGAAGGAGGCGCGGCGCAACTTCATCACGGCGGCGCTGAACCACTCGGGCGTGGTCCAGTGGAAGATCCTGCCGCGCGACAACCCGGCCAAACACCTGCCCAGCGACTTCGACGTGCTCGAGGTGGGAACTCGGCGCTGATATTTTTCGAAAGACGAGCCTGTGTCTGACTAGTTTCATCGCTAAGCTGTCTGGAAAAGATCCATTCAAATGGAGCTTAACCTCTCAGGCGTTTGAATAGCCTGTGGGGTTTAGTTGGTGCTGAGCTCTTCATGGTTTCGTGAAGAAATAAGCACCGAATAGAAGAAATGAGTTTCCTGTCAGGTGCTTCGTGAGCTAGCCTCGAACCGATGCTCATATATGCTTATGTTGGATCTTGTTCCTCATAGCGTATTCTTCATCTCGCTCACACGTGAAAGAGCTTCTCTTTTTGGCTGTACCGTTTGTTTTTAAGGTTAACAAGTTTTTGCAACTTGCAATGCCGATCAGTGATAAACTTCATTTTTAAATGTGTTTTGTCGTTGCTCGCTATTCAATTCCTATCGATTTGCATTTTGTTGTATTAATTCACTTTCGGTGTAACCATTTCTAATCTACCTCACCCCAAAACTCGAAATCTAAACTTGTCTGCCCCTACCCTATACATGAACCTGACCAGACCCATACGCTGGTCTTACCCCAGATCCGAGAGTCTGACCCGGGCACCGGTCTGGCGGCGCTGGAGCGTCATCCCAACGTGCGCCGGGTCACCCGGCAGCGTCTGGTCGTGCGGACGCTGAAGTTCGTCAGCGTCAACGAGACTGAGCTGGCGAGTGAGGACGCGCCGGAGGCAGACGAGGAGGAAGAGGATGTCGGAGACGCTGCGGAAGAAGGCGCCGAAGAGCCGTTGGAAGGGAGTGAGGAGGGTGACGCCGCTGCGGTGGAGGAGGGGGATGAAGAAGAGGTGGCCAGTGTCAAGTTTCAGCCTCCACGGCGGTCCTTTACGTTGGTGAGTGGAAGAGAAGGATTGGATTGGGATGCAGTGCAGTCTGCAAGTATGTGTTTGTTGCATAGTATTTGGCATTTTTAATTGGTATGCTCCGCCTCCAATGCATGTTATCTCGGTAGTGTGCCTGATATTCCCAATATTTGTTCCAATATCCACCATAATTGATCTATTTGCCATTATGCTTCTGGCGTTTGGTTGTCTCATTAATTGGATAGGCGAATACCTTTTTTTGTCGGGCCACCTTGTAAAACACTTTCTCCATTGCAGGGCAACAAGGCGTTCTGGCATTCGACGGGGCGTCACAACGGCAGGAAGCTACTGAAGGCGGTGCCCCGTCAGGTCACGTCCATACTGCAGGCGGACAGACTCTGGAAACAGTTTGGCTTCACAGGTGGGTAATGGGCCGGCCCAAGGTGAATGGAAATGAGACGAGTCTAGTAGGGTCGCGTAACCGCTTGCGTCAACATCTAGCAAAGTTTTCGATTGAGCGTGGTAATGGAATATGGGAAAAAGACCTCCCGCGCCGGGAATCGAACCCGGGCCTTTTGGGTGAAAGCCAGATATCCTAGCCACTAGACCACGCGGGACCTGGACAAATGGTCTGTTTTGGAGCTATCAAACATAAATATACTTGTATTTGGCTGCTTCCTTTGCCAGCTTGGCCATACGTCGGCCTAGAACTGCTCATGGGTCGTGTTGGGTAAGATGCTACATCTAGCGATAGATGCGTTGATAACTTGATGTCGCTGATGTATTAATTTTGCCGACTCCAGCTTTACCAGGTTTTGTGCACCATGTCCCCCTCCCCTACGACATCTGTTGCTCAACTGATAACTTACCGGCTAACGCTTTGACCTCTGACCCGGTCACCACCCCTCCCCCTGTCGCCAGGCAAAGGCGTCAAGGTGGCCATCTTCGACACGGGCCTGAAGAAGGGCCACCCTCACTTCCGCCGTGTCAAGGAGCGCACCAACTGGACCTCAGAGCGTACCCTGGACGACGCCGTCGGGCACGGCACCTTCGTGACGGGCGTGATCGCCAGCCAGGCCGACTGTCTGGGCTTCGCGCCCGACGCCGAGCTGCACATCTTCCGCATCTTCACCAAGAAGCAGGTTAGTTGGAGCGGAGAGGAGTCCGGGGAACAGGGCAGGCTAGGGTGACAAGGGTTGGGGGCTGGGGAGAGGGGTCGATGGTTCGACGGCAAATAGCGAGAAATTGGACTGATATTGATTTTTAACACGCGAGACTCGAACTTTTCAGAACATGTAGGAATCCATTTATTGCGGTTATGCGTCGCGCATTTTTATGATGTCTCACCTCGCACAATTCTCTTTTAGTCAGAATGTGTATTTGAATGTATAACTCGTGAATTTTCTATCGTTCATCCCAAATAGAACCATCTGAACGTTGCTGATGCAAGGTACTAGCCACTAGTCAGTTATACTAGCCTCACCAGGGCCCAGTGCCTCCATTCTCTAATTGAGGGGAGCGTTTCGACTGCTAGGTGGTGTTGCGGCTGTCCTACCGTCTCTATCCCCGTGCTACACTGACTCCACCCCTCCGGCAGTCGTCGTTCACCTCGTGGTTTTTGGACGCGTTCAACTACGCCATCCTGAAGAAGGTGCACATCCTGAACCTGAGTATCGGCGGGCCCGACTTCACCGACCAGCCGTTCGTGGACAAGGTGTGGGAGATCACCGCTAACGGCATCATCATGGTCTCGGCCATAGGAAACGACGGACCGCTCTACGGGTAAGAGTCGGTGGGGGAAGGGAGAGGAAGAGGGAGAGGGATGGGTGGTGAGATATTGGAGGGGTGCGAAAAGGGGTTCCTTTCCTAGTGTGAGCTATTTGGTAATCAGGCGTGAGGGTCTAATGTCATTAATTTGGTACAAAGTATGATTGATAAGTTCAGACTGGTAAAAGGCATCTCGGTCTTCAATGCCTTTGAAGTGTTCCGTATAGTGTAAGGGATTAATCAGTCCCTGATTTGGGGTTTCAGCCAGTGGAAGGAGCTTGTTCTATGGATTTGCTGTTAAACATATGCACGGCTGGACCGTAAGTGACAATCTTTCCCAGCGGCCATCCGAGCAGCTATCACAACCTGCGCCGTTATTATTCCAGCGATTTTACTCCAGTCGTGTGGGTAGTTCTTGCATGTCTCAGTGTTTTTCCGTGTCCACAGAACACTGAACAATCCGGCCGATCAGCTGGACGTTATAGGTGTGGGCGGTATCAATTTCGAGGACCAGATCGCACGGTTCTCATCGCGAGGAATGACCACATGGGAGCTGCCTGCCGGCTATGGACGGGTATGTAGTCTGTAGAGGTGGGGCCTACGGGCGGGTATGTTACTATGTAGGCATGGGACATTCTTGCCGGATACGGGCGGGTATGTAGAAACTGTTTAGGTTGGGAGCTGCCTGTCTGCAGCTACGGACGGTATGTAGTTAAGGATTAATCTGTAGGCGGCACTGTGGGATCTGGCCAGTAATGTGACCGAGTGTGATAGTTCCAAAATGGGACTTGGGGTAATATTTTCACAAAATGCATGCCTATGTCAATGCTGATAAATGAAGGCACATTTCTTCGAAAGCTGCGAAGCAAGTTTTTGGTTGACTCAAGACAAAAACGAAATCTTGCATCAGCCACGCGTCCTGCACGTCAGTCCTAAGCAGACATTTCTTATCGACGTACTATTGGCACGGTGGCGTTCACCTGTCACATTTCGAAGATCGTTCTACTCTCACCCCTCCCTTGATATGCACATTGTAGCCCTGACAGTGGGACCGACCTCAGACCTCCCTCACTGACCCTGCCCGCAGTGTTACCCCTGTCTGACCCTCCACCCTCCCACTAGGCTCCTCCCTCCCCAGATGAAGCCGGACCTGGCGATCTACGGCTCGGTGGTCCGTGACCCCCCCCCCCCTGTTTGACCTGACCCAACCCCCTCCCCCTCCCTCAGGTGAAGCCGGACCTGGTGACGTATGGCTCAGCGGTGCGCGGAAGCAACGTCGGGGGCGGCTGCAAGACGCTCAGCGGCACCAGCGTCGCCTCTCCGGTAGGTGACGATACATATGTGTTATTCTTGCTCGCAGCATGTTTAAGATGTCATTCGCTCATTCACATTATTCAGCTGACCATTAGTAAGCTTTTGTGATGCTGGCTGACATTGTCACACACGTCACTTGCATTATGGCGTTCCTTTGCCACTAATGGTGATGCTGCATTATTCTACATCACCATATGGATGACGTTTTATTTAAACGAGTTTATTATAGCTGTGCCTAGTTTATTCTTTCGAAACCGTCATATAACTCGACGATGTGTGCCGCATTGCCCCACTGTCCCACGCCCATCTCCCCCACATGACGTGTCTTATGACAGGACGTGGTGGCGGATGCCGTGGCGCTGATTGTCATATTCGTCACACTTTGTGTCATTTGTCTTATCACTGCTATGCCACCTTACAGGTGGTGCAGGTTGCTGTGGCGCTGCTCATATCATATACAATGTGTCACACTATGCGTCGTATGTCTCATCACTGCTATGTCGCCTTACAGGTGGTGGCGGGTGCCGTGGCGCTGCTCATGTCCGCCGTGCTCCACCGCGGCTCCGTCATCAACCCGGCCAGCGTCAAACAGGCTCTGATGGCGTCGGCACGCCGGCTGCCCGGCGTCAGCATGTACGAACAGGGCGCCGGCAAGCTGGATCTCATCAAGGCCCACCACGTGCTGTCGCGCTATAAGCCCCAGGCCAGCCTCAGTCCCAGGTGGGTGCGACAAAACGGGATCGATGGGTGATTGGGTGGGAAAATTGAGCGGCTTTGGTGGGACATTTAATGAGAGACGTGAGTGAAACGCAGTCTAGGTGAGTGGTTTATATGACTGAAGGGCGAGATGTTTACGTAGTTTGGATGAATGATCAAATCAATAAGTGTGAATGCTACGTCTATAATGACTGATAGCATTATGTTATTCTGCGTGTGTTTTGCATGTTGTAATGTCCAGAGTGAAATCGAAAGTCAAATCGGGCCCGCGTGCGCTGTTTTGCGTATTTTTGCTGTCATTTCTCTTATTGATGTTTGAAAGGCATTCTGTCTGTAAAGATCACAATATGTTTTTCTCATTTATATATTTTGAACTTCCCAATCGAATTCCGGAGTATTTTGCTAGCTCACAATTTCCTGCGCATTCGATGAACGAATAAGCTGCGGTTATTGGAATTCCATCGGATAACATCGCCACCGAAATCAATCATTTCTTTCCGTTTGTGGCTCCTCTGCCAATCAACACAGGCACAGATAACAGTAGTACTACTGTTATCTGTGACACAGGTAATAGAAAACAGACGCGTCTGGTAAAAATCGTCTTCTTGGTTCGAATCACAAAGTTTTCGTCTTTATTTGAAATAAACACATCCACGAGGATTCTATGAACAAAACGTATGAAGCATGGTTGCACACTCACCTCTGAACCATTTTGCGAATGTGCTTTATGTCAGCTCTAATGGCGGCGCTCAGTGTCGCGCTTCACCGGCATTTGTGTGTAATGGATGTGCGCTGTTTTCTCCCAGTTGGACGGATTTCGTATGCAGCTCTCGTCTGGGGCAGCTTTCGCGTGGCAAATACGGGACTGGCGCTAAACGCTAGACTGGGTCGCTGATAGCCAGTAATGCAAAACAGGTCCGGGGTACCTTATTTTTAAACACCAACTTTGTATAAAATGTGGTTCAGATATAACTACGTCAGTAGCAGTTTCAATTATCAGCTTCTTTAGTAAAGTCCTGTGACGTTTGTCTACGGGTGCGTAACTCGTAGTTTTGTATTCTATTGGTCGGCTGACAGCGGTTTTTGGCTTGGTGCCTCTCTTTGTACTGTGTTTGATCTGAGTTTCTATCCCAGCAGTTTTATTACTGCACCTGATGAAGTTGAGCGTCAAGAGTGATTATACCGCCAAAGCTGACAGTCGTCCCCCCCCCCCCCCCCGTTCTCTCTCGACAGTTATATCGACCTGACTGAATGTCACTACATGTGGCCGTTCTGCACCCAGCCCCTGTATCACACGGGCATGCCCATCATCGTCAACGTTACCATACTCAACGGTGAGATGCCCCTGAGACTCACGCAGGCGCCGAGTTTATGACTGTTCTTTGTAGCGGGTGGTTTATGTCTGTCACACAAGATAGTGGCTCTGGCGATAATAAACACTCTGTAGAAAAGATTTGTTCTAGCTTACAATTTCGCACAGTCATTACCATGTCATTACAGGTTACCAAATGTGAGATGTCAAAGTACTTCTTGGAATGTTTTGCTGGTAGAAGAGTTGCTGAGAAGACTTGAGTTTGTCTCCTTGCTTCCCCTTCCTTTGCTTTCCATAATATCGTTCTCAGTATGTGACGCGAATGTAACAACTCAGATGAATGACTTTCATCTAGCCACCCTCTTCAGGTTGCTCACTAGTCCTCCATTGTACCCCGGTCTGCCAGGTATGGGCGTCTCTGGCCGCATCATCGAGGGCCCCACGTGGTACCCGTACCCGCGCCAGTACGGCCACCTGCTGCAGATGTCGTTCAGCCACTCTGAGGTCATCTGGCCGTGGTCGGGCTTCCTGGCCGTGTCGATAGCGGTGACAGAGGAGGGCGCCTCGTGGGACGGCCAGGTGCAGGGCCACGTCGAGCTGACCATAGAGTCGCCGCCCGAGGACGGCGACACTGAGCCGCGCCGCTCCACCGTCCGGCTGCCAGTCAAGGCCGTCATCATCGCCACGCCGCCCAGGAGGTAAAGGAAGAGGCCAGAGGGGGATGGCGCGCGAGGGACGGTGGGAGGGTGAGGTGCAATAGGGATATAAGTGCTAGGGTGCTGGGTGTGAGGAGTGATGTTCCCGGGAAGGCGGTCATCATGGCCAATCCGCCCTGGCCCCTGAAGCTGAGAGCGGGTGGGAGGGTGCGTTAGGGAGTGTGATAGGGCCACTGGGTTGGGACATTTCGTGTTTGAGGAAGGTGTGAAGAGGTGGGGGGCGTGGTAAAATGTGATCGCTGAGTGGATTGAGAGGAAAGAATTCAAGGGTAAGAGGTGTCAGGTTTTGCTTGCTATTTGGCTTTGGAAGAAAGGGAAATGTAAGGGTTGGACGGCTGAAGAAGAAGACTGGATTACTGAAGCAGCTGCCAGCTCGTGCGGGTAGGCCAGACTCATGGGTGTGACTTCGACTGGGTAGTCCGGTGTATTTTGTCGCCTTCACTGTATGTGGGGTGCTAAATGCAGGGCTGCGAAAGCCGTTAATGTCTGAAGGGGTTGACGATGTCTTTGTCAACTGGCATGCACTATGCTATAGCGAGTCTGACGTTATCCTAGACGTTGGATATCCGTTTAGACCACGTTGGCGTACCAACACACTAAATTTGGATATGTGCTGCTTACGAAAAATTCCCGGGTTTTCAGTCAAATAGTTTATTCTCAAGACCATAATATGATCTCATTCTTTGAAGGCATCATTATAATGGAATCTTCAATCTGGGATGGTATGATCAAAGCTCGCATATGCAACTCTCCTATTGTCAGAAAGCACGGCGTGTATGCAAACCGTGTGCCCAATCATATTTCATCTTCAAATACAGCAACTGTATCCGTCTGCCAGACTGCCGGAGGCGCTGAGGTGCGTTTGATGTCGTGTTCCCCATTACCCCATATGGACCACCCCTCACGTCCCATCCCATGTACCCCCTCCCCGGTATTACACCCCACCCCTACCGTTCACAGCGTGCGCGTGCTCTGGGACCAGTACCACAACCTGCGCTACCCACCGGGCTACTTCCCACGAGATATTCTGAACACGGTGCACGACCCGCTGGACTGGCTCGGAGACCACATCCATACCAACTTCAGGGTGAGCTGGAGCTTTGGCTCTGCGTGGGACTCTAATGGTTTGGTGAGCTAAACTCAGCATGGATTGTCGAATGCCAAGTGACTTTGATCCTAACCAGTGCGTCTTCGATTTGGACGAGTGTGTATGAGATATATTAGTCGTATGTGGGGTTAAACAGATGTTTTGAACGATGGGCCGGGTTACGGATCGGTTCGTTTGATAGGGATTACGACATGATCTGTGTTGCCGCCTCTATAGCAGTTATCTTTATTGGGATTTGTCAACAGTTTGATGACTGCTCCTAGCGGTATTTTGCTCGTGCCTTCCATACCATTTCTTCCATCACTTTTAAAGTAAATCTTGACTTTCTGACCTCGTGTCATCCCGCAGGACATGTACCAGTCGCTGCGCGCGCACAACTACTACGTGGAGGTCCTCGGGGAGCCCTTCACGTGTTTTGACGCCAAAAACTACGGCACGCTGCTCATTGCCGACCCCGAGGAGGAGTACTTTCCGGAAGAGGTACGTAGGTATTGCTGCGCTGTGCGCTACGAATTTCCAGGATTTGTATCGTTTTTAGATGCTGGGCTGGAGCTCATGCGAAGCCGGGTATCGTGATTGTCCATGCTATTAGAATCATGTCTCACCAGATAGGAAAATTGCTCAAAGACATGCCCTAAGGTTTGATCAAGGACATTGCGAACCTGCTCATAGGACCTGATGTAATTTTCGTTAGTTGCTGACCAGTTGTAATTTTCCTGCTGACCACTACATACCCACTATGAAGCGATACCAGCTGGTATTAATGCCCTTATCCTATCCTATAAGGGCATTAATATCCTATATCCTATTAATGCCCTATCAATTAATGCCCTTGTTTTGACGAAGCCCTCACTCGCGTCTGTCTGACAGGCTGCGAAGCTGCGCCGCGATGTGGACGAGGGACTCTCAGTACTCATTTTCGCCGAGTGGTACAACGTTCCAGTCATGAAGAAAGTCAAGTTCTTTGACGAGAACACAAAGTAAGTCGCCTCGCTGACGCAGCTCAATACCGAGTAAAAACGTTATGTCGGTGGTGTTTATCGTAGATCATTAATGTTTCTTTGTCTTTGGTAACAACAACGTTTAGTGGAGTAGTGTTACGATTAGGTATGGATGGTTTGTTGCAATTTTCTGCAACGTAGCAATTTAGAATGATGATGTCCCATTAACCGTTCGTCATTCGTCGCGTCTTCGCAGTCGTCGTTTCGCGTTAATTCGTTATGCATTTCTGTCTCTCGACTCCAAAACAGCCACTTGACTGTCCCTGTCTGACAGCAATGTCTGCCAGTGTGTTCTGTCCGTCGCCGTCTGATACTGCCACGGTCACTGTCATTGTCACTGTAATTCGTCTGTCAATGTCAAGGTCACTGTCACTGCCTGCCACTGCCACGGTTCGTTCTTGTCCTCAGAGAGTGGTGGATTCCGGATACGGGCGTTGCCAACCTGCCGGCACAGACCGACCTGTAAACACTCTCACTGTCACTGATACATCCCCTGGTGTCCTCAGGGAGTGGTGGATTCCGGACACGGGCGGCGCCAACCTGCCGGCGCTAAACGACCTGCTCGCTGCCTGGGGCATGGCCTTCAGTGACCAGGTGAGACTGCCACGGCGACCTGACAGGGGAGGGATGTGTTCGTTTTCCTCTAATTGTGGTCTATTTGACTGGCTGGCATGTGCCCTGTTGAGCTTTGATGACCTGACTGAGAAGAAAGGCGCGCGTCGGCTGACCTCTGTTGACCTGCCTAAGTTGGTTGTGTTGGGCCCAAAACTGTGATCTCTATGGTGACCTGAGGCCTGTCAAGGTGATGTGTGATGAGCCATACTGAGACTCCTTGAGCGCTTGAGTGGATTTTTAGTATCCTGGCTAGTGGAGGCAGTTACCTTAAAGGCGAACAATGAACATGCTAATGTTGCCAAAAGCAAGGAATCTTCACACACGAGCGAGCGTTTGTCGCTGGTTAATGCGTCTACCGTTGTAAGATTCCACTGAACTTGTATTACCTCACTTCGCTCACTATCCCCAAAGTACCGTACTGGAGCCATTAACTGTCATTGTCGTGAACGACTTTATAACTTGTTCATGAAATAGCAAACCGTTCGAGACTCAATTTACCGCCCAAACTTCCTCCCGGGCGGCCCCATTCAGCCGGGTGGCATAAGTTCCCGGCGAAATTTGTTCTGTCGGAACCAGGCCGGGCCGGCGGCATCAATATTCCTGACACCGGTCGCAGATTCGCTCGGTCGGCCCGTATCCGCCCCCGGGCCTCTGCCCCGCCGCTCCGTCCCTCTGTCTCCCGGGACGCGGAATCGGTGTGTATTAGGAGCCCAATCACCGGCGGCGCGTCGTCCATATCATTAGCGAGGTCACGCGTCAACGCTGTCTCTGGAGTCTCAGTCTCACCCCTCCCCCACCCTACATCCCTCCCATATGCGCGTGTCTGTGAGGATGCTGCCGCCCTCAGTCGATGTTCATCATAGGGTTTGATGTAGGTTTGATGTCAATCTTGATTCTCCCGCGACCTTGAAACAACTGCTGTGCTTTGCAGAATATGCGTATGCTGCGCAGCAACAGCAGAATGCACATGAGCTGAACGCTGAATGGGATGACTTTTGGCTGTGTTGTTAATTAATTGATGAAGAGTTGTTAGTTGTTCGGTGTCAAAGGGCTATTTTTAAAAATAAATTTCCCGTGTATAAATCCAGTCATTTATTGATTGTTCTATCGGACCTGCCACTCAAATTTAACAGCGCCAGCTCTTATCGATTTATATTTAATGCAATGTCTCACACATTCATGGGTACTGAGACTCCCATCCCTCTCACGTATCTCTCTTACTGCTCTATCGTGTCTTACCACTCCTACCTTTTCCCTGACAGGTGGTGGAGGGTGAGTACAAGTTCAACGACCACGACCAGTACTACGCGTCGGGCACGACGCTGGCACGGTTCCCGGCCGAGGGCACCGTCATCCGGCACACACTCAACGATCAGGTGTCAGAGGTGAGCGGCGCGGCTGGCGACAGGAGGCGGGATGCAGTAAAGGCTGCTGTCTAGATGAGTCTGGTCACAGATGAAACGAGCCAAGTGCCTGTGTTCTACATGGTTCATAAGCAGGCAGGCTGGTGTAGGGAACGGTTTGCATGGGCGCGAGGCAAGGTGTTCACTGGATTCTTTGTGCATCTGCATTGGTACAACTACAGTTGAACACAGCGGTGTTGATTGCATTCTATGTTCATAGCACGCACTCAATATCATCAATGTGATTTCACATTATGCTCGGCGGCTGGTGAAAATGCTCGCTGCATTGCCTGACGTTTTGCTCATCCATGACACTCTACCTGTCATTCCTCTCCTAGCCTTGGCGGACCCTGTTGTGACACATATGTGCATTTTGTCTGACAGATCCTGGAGGGCACGAAGCAGACTGTGCCGGACGCGGCCATCCTGGGTCTGTATCAGACCCGCGGCGCGGCCGGGGGCGGGCGCATCGTGCTCTACGGCGATTCTAGCTGCATCGACTCGAACCACAACCAAAAGGGTGAGTTCGGAACAACCGGAGTGGTGAGTCAATCAGAGGGGCGAGTCCGAAACGAGTCCTCGGACAGATACTAACCATAACCAAAATGGTGGGTCCGAATCACCCGGGGAGTCCCATTGGCAGGGAACTCGTCAGGCTACATTGGACCGGAACCTGAAACATAAATCTTAACCATCCGAGAGTCTTAAAACTGATTCTTACAGTTACCTGAAAAGACTGTGTCGCAACTCCTTACCCGCTTGCTTTCAAACACAAACAAGGAAGTCTTCAGACCAACTTTAACCTCAATAGAATGGCGAGATCGGACTTTTTACTTCAAAGGGAGTTTTTCTTCTTCAAAGAGGAGTTCTTCAAAGGTTTTCTGTTCTGTGCCAGTTGTGCCAACAGCGATTCGCATTGTGTATTTCATTGACTCGAGCCATCTACCGAGCTAAGAGAAGGTTGTGATGAAGGTCGTAATGAAAACGTATCTGCTTCTATCTTAGTCTGAAGACAATGTTTTTAAAACAAAACTTTAAAACGCCAAATATTTGCCGGGGAGGGGCTGCAAGTCAGTATTAAGTGCATTTGCCCGTCTTATTGTCGAGCCCTGTTTTGACGACGTCGGACGTTTCTAGTTTTCTTTTTTCCGATGAAAGGCTCTGTTACTGCTTCTTTTCTTTGTTTTTTTTTTTCGCTGAAACATTTAGCTCAATTAACAATAGAAACATTAAATTTGCTATCGATGTTCTCAGTTCCACTTCACATTATTTTTTCTGCCACTAAGCCTCCACTAAATTTCTCAGTTCGTGTACCTCCTCGTCTCCCCTCTCTGTATTCGGGCGAGCTCTCGGCGCCCATAATACAGGCGAGTCGATTTGGACAGCAACAGCCCCCGTGGCGCCCGCTAACTGCCCGCCCGGGGTCCGTTCGAGCCGTGCTGACGGCCGGCCGCACTTTTAATCGGCGCGAGTATTGACTGCCAGCACCCCATAACATGTTGTCTTTGTGTGTGTTTGTGTGCCTTTGTGAACGTATGTTTTACTTAGTTGTATGTATGTTTCATGTGTATTTGTGTCCTTTATGTGTTGATGTTATGTAGAGTTATGTTTGTTTTGTTCATCTCTGTTGTGTATTTTTGTGTGCCTGGGGGCGTCTTTCCACCGCGTTTTCCCGGCTCGTTTGATGTTGACGCGCTAACTGGGCTCTGAGCACTCTGAGACCAAGTTGGTCCGGCGCTGGACGGGCCGATTGTGTCTGAGTGAGATTTGTGGCCGCCGCTCTGGGCCGCGGCCGGTCGGTGGACAATGTTTTTCTGCCGGCGCGGTGGAAGATTGTGGACAGACGGTGGACAGATGGTCGGATGGTGGATGTGCTGTCCGTTCGCTGATTGTGTGCGTTATTGTATGCGTTAGCGTGCTTCCGTGCGGTTATAGGTGTCTGTCGGAACTCGACGTAATAGCTTCATGATTATCATCGTAAGCGATGGTGAGACGCCATTGGCGATGGACTGTAATGTCAATTAGATATCCTTTATTCAATTAGTGGCATACTGTACCATTAGCTTTAGTCACGCAACCTCGCCGCACGCAATGTGCCAGTACCCTGCATCGATACTTTGTCTTACACACTTTCTGGCCATATTTCGTGTTAGGTGTAATATCCTCATGTTCACCCTAAGTGTCCATTCCGATTATGCACCTTGACACATTTGAACCGCCGTCGATCGATCGTGTGTGCGTTCGCGTCGTTCGATGTTTGCCGGTTCGTCGTTCCGTGTCAGATTGCTCAGACACGTAGGTCGAAGCAGTCACCGGAGGTCGTTCAAGCTATCATATGCTTACTGATCCGTAAACGCGACTTGTGTAAAGTTTTGAGCCGCCAAACATTAGAGAGACTGCTGAGTGAATGGTTTTGTTTTAGGGGACTTTGTGAATCCTCAATTAAAACAATCGAACTACATTAATAACTGCGGGGATCCCAAAGAACAACACGCGAAAAGAGTTTGCAGCAATGGCCATCAATCTGGTTGACTCTTATACCGTTCTTTGTCGCAGTGTGCCAACAATATAAATGGAAGTGAAACACACGATTTATGGAATGCAAACACCAATCTATCTAGACACACTCCCACGGAATACATTTGAACCAAGTGGTAAACCGTGATAAGCCGTGATAACCTCCAATATTGTTGACCCTCAGTCCTGCAGTATTTCTTAGTGTATGTATTTACCCCGCCCTGCATCCCTCAGAGTTTTTAGCCTCACATGTCCCTTTGTGTCCAGTGTTTCACGCTGCTGTGGGTATTTTCCAGAGCATCCCCACATCTCCTTGCTGTTCAAGAGTGTTTAACGATGCTGTTGGTCTTTTCCAGACTTTCACCCCACCTCCTCTTTCCGTTCCCCAATGTACAGCCCACCGCTAAAGTAATGTGCGATTTTACCAATCTCAACGGATGGCTTTGACTGGCGATTTTTTAATATGGAGTGATCGAAAAGAAGACGTCAATAGGTAAAGTTGTAGCTGCAAGGGTGACGATACATTTAAGCAACATTCAAAGTTTCATTGTAGTCTGGCTAATCGCTGCTAAGCTTCAGAGGCAGAACATACCCATGACTGAAACCGCACATTACTTCTGCTGTGGACTGTACCATATTGCTCTTGTCCCTTCCCAGAGTATTTACCCCTCGTTCCCCAGCGTTCTCTCAGATGATTTACCCCCCCCCCCCCTCCCTCCTCGGTTCCAGAATGTTTCACGCTACTCTCGGCGCTGCTGCACTTCACGTCGTCTGGTCAGCTGCCGTCCACGCTTCAGCCGGCTACCACGGTGCCTGTACAGCCGGTCCTGGAGCTGCCTGAGCGAGCCGACGGCAGCAATCTGCACAGGTGAGGGGTGGGACAACCTGCACAGGTAAGGGGTGAGGAGAGGGCAGCAATATGCACAGGTGAGGGGTGGGGAGAGGGCAGCAACCTGCACAGGTGAGGGGTGGGGAGAGGGCAGCAATCTGCACAGGTAAGGGGTGAGGAGAGGGCAGCAATATGCACAGGTGAGGGGTGGGGAGAGGGCAGCAACCTGCACAGGTGAGGGGTGGGGAGAGGGCAGCAATCTGCACAGGTGAGGGGTGGGGAGAGGGCAGCAATCTGCACAGGTAAGGGGTGGGAAGAGGTGTACAGTGGAGAGATGCACATAATGCACCTGCACTCTACACCGCACGGAAAGGTGTGACCGGTTCGTGGCTAGAGTGCTACATGGTTGAGACCATGCAGAGCATAAGTAAATGCGTTGTCGTATTCATCATTGGGTGTCTACAGGTTGTGTAAAAATAAGCTTCCTCCCCGAGCTTAACTGACCTTTTCAGTAAAGGTTAGGCTTATGTTTGATAATGTTGGCAAGCGCTTTTTTCAGATTCGGCGACAAATATTACCAACAGACGAAAGGAATAGCCATGGGCAGTAGGGTAGCACCACCCTTAGCTATCAGCTTTATGCACGCCATTGAATCTCTGATCTTATCGGCCCCTCGTGAACAACCAGAAGTCTACCTGAGATATATCGACGACATCCTAGGCGTATGGACACACGGGGAAGAGTCACTCGACAAATATCATGAGTTTATGAACTCTGTTCACCCATCCCTGAAGTTCTCGCTAGAAAAAAAAACACCGCTTCCCTCTCCAGTGTGCCATTCTTGGACACTCTTATCACAGTGAAACCCACAGGTCAGTACGAAACAGAGCTCTACATCAAACCTATGGCCTCTCCAATCATTATCCACTTTACTTCAGCACAGCCTATGCAAGTAAAGTTAGCCGTCCTCCACTCAGAGCTTACGCGTGCGACAAGACTGGGAACGAATGACGCAGCCATACAACGAGGGAAACAAAAAATCGTAGACCTTTTTCTTGGCAATGGCTATCCACTCAGGATCATCAAACGAGCTATCTGGAAGGTAAAACACCCCGACAACCACAATGACAGAAAGGACAAAAAGGACCAAAACATCACCTTCATCTCCCTCCCATTTATTGACGACGACCTAACCCGCAAAATTAATGGAAAAGTTCGCTCATCAGGCCTCCCCATCAAAATAGCTTGGCAAAAAGGACCAACAGTATCAAACATACTCACTCATTCTGCGCTCTCATTCTGCGCTTAACCCACCTATCTGCCCTTCGGGCAACAAAAAGTGCCACGCATGTACAGCAGGACTTCAAGGGAAATGCACCACTAAAAACGTGGTATATAAAATTTGCTGCACACTCTGCCAAAATGTAGACTATATAGGCGAAACAAAAAGACCAATCAGACTCAGATACAACGAACATCTTCGTGACGCAAAAAACAAGACAGAGGACACACCATTTGGTGACCATGTGCGCACCCATCATCCTGACACCGATATAACAGCAACATCAATGCATCTAGAAATCCTTCGGAAATGTAAAGACGTAGCATCCCTTAAAATCACAGAGTCAAAATACATCAGAGACCTTCATCCCAAGCTGAACACGCAAAACTCATCGTGGAAACTCATAGCCCCACCACCTTATGGCACTCAGTAGGCCATATATAGGCTGTCAGACACTGTATAAAGTTTCATTCACTCATTCACTAAGTTGCCTATTCATTCACCGACACATTCATCATTTCAGTACCACCTGTGTATTGTAACACAACTGCACGAATATCCCGAATCGATCTGATCTTGCATGTGTGCAGCATTGTATGTTTCGTGTATTTACGAATATGCATTGATGTATGGTAGCTGTGTTTGAGAGATATATCAGGCTTGATATCCCAGAAAAAGGAAGATGCGCTTCAATGAATGTTTGTGTTTGCGAGTGTGCTAGACATTTTGAAATTTCACCACCCTTGTGGCGCAGTTGGCAACTGCGTTCGCGTTTGGTGTGGGAGGTCCTTGGATCAAAGCTGACCTCTGGCAGCGTTTTCCTCGGCCGGCTCCTACCCAGGAGATGGCAGTAACTGGGGAGTGTTCGCTCGGTCGTGGGGATTAACGCTGTGCCAACCAGCGCCCCTGGCCGCAGGTACACGGGCCTGATCCGCCTTTAAACAGATCCTTCGGTCCGGTGACATGTCCCAAGGGCACGGCCTCGCTTCATGTCCCGGAGCAGCCCTCTGACCTGCCGGGCCCGAGAAATCGGGATAGCCCCAGCGTGCGCACCAGTGCCGTGCCACCTGGGGCATGTGACAGGAAGCGTGCGGTCAAGGCTGTCCCGCGTAGCGGGTGCCGAAAACGATTCGTACCACTGCCGTGTATATAGTGTACTAACCCAGTATGAATGTGTGCTACTAACGACAAAAGCCCGAGTCGGGCACCAAAAATATTAAAAAAAAAGACATTTTGAAATTTCAAAAAATATGTCAGACTTGATAATGGGCTACGCCCGAAACTGTCGTCTCACTTTGTTATAATTATATTCGGCAATATATTGTACCTTATTATGAGGCTACGGTTTCTTTTTATCATTTTCTTTTCAGTAAAGCACGTATCACGCTATCAAACCTAGTTCAAACTTTGGTGAATAGAAAAACAAGCCAGAGCCATGCTAAGCCGCCCGAGGTGCGTAGTGATGCGGTTTAAGAGTACCAGCCCTTTGTGAGAGTTACACCGTTCATTAGCGCTAACTACCAACCTGGGTGCATTACGTCACAGTAATTAGCGAAATTAGACACCGCTGCTCGCAGCGGATGGCCGAATGTTGCAATGCGGATGGGTTCTCGCTATTTCGCATGACATTTCACAATATTTGTCAAGGCTTGCATCAGCCGGTTGAGCGCTGCATGGGTACTGGGTAAGGCACGTTGGTTCATAATTATTAAGGAGTCGAAAACGGGACACATAGAATCTTTTTTGTTGTGTTGTTTCGTCTGAGCCTTGGTCCACTGTGGCGTCTCCCGATCATTACCTTTACTTATTCACCAGAGACGAGCGTTCCGAGACAGCGAGTGTAAATGCTGCATCACTATTTATTTATTCATCCCTCTGCTGGCTAGGTGAAACGTAAATGGCAGCGCTAAGCCACAGGATGGTGACTGTATTGAGAAGATGGTCTCTCGTGATCATAATTCAATGTTATGGGCTATATATTCTCTTGGCTAGGACTTTTCATTGTCGCATGGGGAAATTTCCCCAGTCACTGTTCCGTTATTGGAGGTAACAACGTTGCACCAGGTGGATGAGCATTGCAAGATGGATGCCTGCCACTTCGATCAATTTTCGCTATCGTCATTCTGCAATCTTATTTTTGCAGTCTTGCAATCCTTTTATCGTCCCTTTCATGAATAAAGCGAGTGATTAGTTTCCAGCCCTTCCCCGTCATTCATCCTGATAAGCAATTCGTTTTCCTCGTCTCCCACATCCATCGTTAGTCTTGGACTAGTTTTTCAACCTCTCGTCATTATGTAAACTAATAGCCCAAGTATCCGCTAAAGGGAACCCATGGAGATAGCTAGTGAATGCAGCCATTTTACGGACGAGTGGCGGCATTTTGTTTATTTTGAGAAGGCATGCATGAACTATGCACATTACATGCCCATAATCTCATGGTAGTACGAGTAACGCTGTATGCTGCTCTGACCTCTGGCCTATAAGCAGAGCTAAGTATACACGAACAGCCGGATTAGAGTCACTGGCTAACGGAAATGTAATTTGTGCAAATGTCAATGAAGTTGGAGACGGAGTCGGCCTTTGTGGTTGGTGTTCTGTTGCCCTGAATAGAATCGCTGCGTAGTTTGTAGGTAGTGGAATTTATTACGAACAGGTTTGTACGAAGTAAAATTTTTGAATGAAAGCTTTGAATTAGGCTTATACACTGATGTGAAAAAAATATGCGTGAAATAATATAATCAAATAGCTACGGAAGCGAGCTTCTTCGGAATAGCTAGACCCTATTCGACAGCTGTTTTTAGACCCTTTGGTGCTTTGAACCTCTTCAATGCCGCAGTTTTCTTCATTCTGATTCTTTGACTTTCCGAACAAGCTCATTCATTGTGCTCCCAAGTGTTCGATTCTTTTCCAAATTCTTGCTTACATTTCTTCCATCTTTATTTTTCACATGTTATTTATTTCCACATTTATCACATACGGGCACGCCACCCGCTTCCCCTCTCGCCCTCCCCCGTGTGTCTGATTTCCGTGCTGTTCTCTCTCCGTCAGGCATTCGAAGGTGCTGGTGAACGACCTGGACGGCAGGACGCATCGTCCACTGCCCGCCTGTCTGGAGAGGCTGTGGGCCGTCCCGCAGCCGGTCAACCAATCCGGGCCCGTCAACCTGTACCAGGTCAGATGCCGGGAGACGCAGGGAAAAGGGAGGGAAAGAAACACACGTGGAGATGGGAAATTGCTTTTTTATTTCTGGAAAGAAAATCAGGGAAATGTGATAGGAGGAGCACAGAGACACAGAAATAGACCAGAAAAACAGGAGGCGTAAGGACCAGAAACGAATAAGGAGGCACGGATACGGTGTCGGGGCCTTTGAATGGAGACGATCTAGTCTGGAGAGACGGGGCTGGGCTGAAAATCTCAGAGGGTTCTGGAACAATGGACGGGTGGGTGTAGAAGGTTATATCTTGCTGTAAGAGGTTTGTTATTGGCTGATTATGTGTGTTAGGCCTGTTGCTTTTTGCATAATTTGGTATTTGGTTGAAGTTGAATGTGTAGGATTGGCTTCCGCTTTAATTTAAAACAGTATTATTTATTTGTCTGTTTGTCGAGTGCAGTGCTGTGGCTTTGAATTCAGTTATTTGTTTGCTGGTGATGTTTGGTCATGTTTTGGGTTTCTCGTGCCCTGTTTACCTCTGAACGGAACCACGAAGCTGAGCTGGATAATGCCTTATTGAGAAGGTTCCCCTGTGCGAGCGCTTTCGACATGAATTGAATATTCGCCACGGTGAATAGCGCTATCAAAAAGTCATTCCAATGCCCCTCAGGCCGACCGTTCTCTGTGCTATCGTCGCCGGCTTTCAAAATGGGAAATTGAATTCTTGAACGACGTTCTTGCGCGACCGGAGTAAATGGGGAAAGATCTTCATATTTGTCGTGCGGCCATAGTGCAGATGTTTCAATTTTCTTTTTTACGCTGATGCGAAAATCCCCTTTACTCAATGCAGAGCTTTTTACCTAAATTGTGTTCTTATCGGGATTGCTGTTGAATGTCGTTTGCTGGTACAAATTAGATATGATTTTAACACGGAACACGCAGTGAGCAGATGTCGACATTTTTCAGCACATTGTTGTAGGGTGAAGTCGTATAAGAGTACGCACTTAGTGGATTTCTTGCTCTCATTTGTTTAATATTTGAAAGAAAGAAATCGCAAATAGGGAATATTAAAGTTCATTGAATTAGCCATCATCCCATGGGGCAACGATCCTTCAGCGTAAATGGAAGTGGTCTAAAACTGACATTTTCTGAACCGCTGCAGTTGCGTACTCTTACCATATGGGGTGTGTAAGAGTACGCACGCCAGGCGGGTGGAGTACGTAAGCATATGAACACACACCTATGTAGCTTGTACTGTCCAAATGCTTAACTTCAAACTCAGAGGGCATTTAAGTTAATTCTAGTATCCAAAAAGAAAAACATAAAATAAATCTTTCAAGTCTATAAATCAGTAAATAATCATGTCGTGTATTTCTTTAAAAACATGCACAATCAAAAGGGAGAATAACTCGTATTTGGAAGAATTTCGGGTACGCATCTGCATCACAGTGCTCCATTGATGATATACCTACAAAACAAACGTCATTGAGCGATAGATTGATAATTGTATATTTCTGTATATTCGATTTAACCCGGCCGGGCCCGGGGGGTAATCCCAACCACCGCAGCCCGGGGGGGGGCGTTTTTCGCCCCCCCTGTCTAACTCCGTAAATAAGGGAGCTACGGAAACAAAAGCGATACCAAACGAAAGGTCCTTACGAGACGATTCTAATGCACCTAAAATTTTTGATCTCAGGTCAATTTTCAAGGTCAGAGGTCAGGGTCAAAGGCCAAAACCGGCACATGTGTAGTGATCTCAAAGTAAGCCTCCTAGAGGACGGCAGGCTGCATCAAACCGGCAAAATTGGGTGTCAAACGAAAGAAGAGAATCTGAGGATTCTGAAAATGTGCTCCAAATCAAAGGTCAAGGTCAAGGTCACGCTCAAAATTGACCTCAAACTTGGCACTTTTTCGCACATCTTGCGTGCTAACTTCCAAGATGTTTTGAAATGTTTTGAGGCTTATCAGTTCCCTATTTGTGGTTCATCTTACGATACAAGGCTGCTCAAAGGTCAAGGTCACAGAAGAGTATCCCTGCTAGAGGCTATTTCACTGATTCAAGTTAGTAATAATAAATAAGACAATTTTGCCATCCGGAAGCTCTAAATGAAGGCTTAGAGGAAAATAGATGCCAGATTCGTGATCAGCGGGTACAAATCCATCATAAACGACCTTTCATGTGTCAAGGTCAACCAGAGGTCATTCGAGGTCACATGAGGTCAACATGAAACTTGACCTTTTCCGAACAAAATATATATCATTCGACGCGGCTTGACAAGGCGAATGCGATGGTACCACTGCCGTAGCTCTAGGACCATTTTTGTCGAAGTTATTTGCGAAAAACTAAAACCACATTTCGGGGTCGTTGACCTGACCTCTGACCTCAGGTCACCAAAACTATTTTTCTATTTTTCTCTAGGTCAAACGCTACACAGCCGTGCTCGTAATTTGTCTTTATCTCTAAAACTCTATTTTTAGCAGCTATTTGAAGTTTGCGTCTGTGACGCCGAAGTTTGCCGTGCAGGGGTCTAGAAAAATGGACCTTGTGACGTCATCAATGGGGCTAGGTCCAAATTTTTTACTTCAGAAGATGTCAAATTGATGGGAGAAAAGGTACTGAAAGTTTCGCCTTCCTATCCCTAAGCGTTCGGGAGTTATCGCAAATATTCGCCAGGGGGGGGGGGGCGAAAAACGCCCCCCCCCCGGGCCCGCGAGGGTTAATGTATAATTCTGCGTACTCTTACCCTCCTGAACAGTGCGTCCTCTTACCGTACATGCAATTCGCGCACAAAACAACCCCGAAACGTTGTGCAAAACTTCGCAAACAGAATATTGCACTGCACAGTATTTCCCCAGATAACCTCACAAGTTTCCCACAACAATCGCGGAAATGTACCTTATCTGAACTGCCAAGTATCAACATTATTGTACCATACCATAATAATATCATAACGCTCGAAATTAATATTCATCGCCTTAAACTCAACAGCGTCGCCGCTCAACGCCCACGTTCCGTTGGTGACAAGCACGCACTGGCGGCTTCATGTCACTTCATGAACTCGACAAACCCGCGTTGCTAAGCAACCGAAACAGCTGATGCGTACTCTTATCGCCCGCGTACTCTTACCCGCCCTTACCCTAATCATAGTGATGCAAATTTACCCATTATCGAACTTTGCTGAATATGACCGCCGTTCTCAAAGCAAATTCTAGATCGAAGAGATGCTTCTGCATTCCTGAGAAGTCGATGGTTTTATCTTGAAGTCAACAAGCAGCTCTACATTTTAACCCGCGCACCGACGGGGGGGGGCGGATATCCGCCCCCCTGAGGTTTTTCGCGAATAGCGGGAAAACCGCGGCGGGCGCGAAATTTGGTTCGACTATTCTCTTATCAATTTTACACATGGTGTGAAAGGTTGAACCTCCTATCTTTTAAGGTCAGGTCACCAGGTCACTTTGAATGATCCAACCTCAAGTCACTTTTTTGCAACTTTGTCACCGTGCCAGAGCTACAGTAGATGTCGGAGGCCTTTGAAAGTCACAGGATGTTATAAGGTCATTAGTAGCTACAATTTGTATATCTCGGAATTTTGATATCGGTGACCTAAGGTCAGGTCAATTTCTCGACCTCCCCATTATAAGTCAATGGGGGGGAAAATCAACTCCCTGTTTTTACCACTAAAACGGGTCGGAATGGCCCCATAAACCATACATGACCTTATATACGATCAACCTTCACTACCTTGAGGTCTGTTTTGCTGTTGGGCAGCTGCAAGGTCACGTGACGTCATCAAAGGTCACCAGTGGTTTTTTGACAATAACTCCGTACAGGAACAAGATACAGCCGCGCGGATGGTCTCATTGTGTTCAGCTCGTCAAGGCGCATCGAATGATATACATGATGACCTCGAGGTCACGTGACCTGAGGTCAACCTTTGACCTTGACCTTTCGAGGTCAACATATATGTCATTCGATGCGGATTGACGAGAGGATCACGATGCTGCCCTTAGTTTGTTCCTATATTGACTAGTTCGAAAGTTATTCGAGAAAAACTCTCCATACCTAGCGCCGCCATTTTGACTTTTTTGACCCCTGTGACGTCATCTTTGACCTGACCTGAAAATGACCTTAGTAAAAATTGTAGACCTTGTCCTTGCGTATCCCTTGCCGTTTACCGCTTGTCGCTATATTGCTTCGTTCTTGAGATCTCAGGGGGGGGGGCGGTCATCCGCCCCCCCCCCCCCCCGTCGGTACGAAGTTGGCGCAGACCCCCGTCGGTGCGCGGGTTAATAATGTTTTAACCTTGTTGACTTTCTCTTGCGAATTTCTTAAAACGAATCATCAGCCATCAGAATGGACATCTCAAACTGCCCCCTAGATTTTGTGCATGTCGTGTGCGTCATTAAGGACCCCACATGCTTATAAACAGCACACCCCTCCTATTTTGACTGCGTTTGTGCGTGTGCGTGTGTGTGCGTGTGTCTGCTGCCCGGGTGCGGGTTTCGCCGATGTCACAGTGCACCGTGTGTGCCCGTGCCTGCAGTCTGCCAAGCTGCTGTCTGTCGGTCTGGAAAGCCCGGTGCTGCCGCTGCACAACGACCAGCGCGACTCACTGGAGGAGGCGCAGGTAGGAGAGCGGACCCCGGCCGCGGGTGGGGAGAGGTGGGGAAGAGGGGGAGAGGGGTGGCTGTGGGTGTCTGGAGGGGACGGTGGCGGGAAACCGTAGACCGTAGACCCGGAAATATCTCATTGGTCGGTCGGGCAACCAGAAGTAAATGGTTATAATTGTAGAGATATTTGAGACGTTGCATGTTTTGAACCTACATAAAGTATAAGCCATAAAAAGCACACAATTATAAGCGGGCGATTACCATTTTGCCATCCCCTGCCCACTGCCCAGTCATTGAGGGATGCGCGCTCAGCCATCTCCCGATAGATTTACCGCGTACATTATCTTGCCATCCGCGTCCCCGGCTTTCTCGTTCCGCCTGGTACCGTCGATTCTGTCCATTATTTCGAAAATTATCCTCTCCTACTCACATTCATCTGTCTTACTCTCCCGTCCCCTCTCTCCCCGTCTTTGCCCTGTACCTCTCCCCGCTCTGTCTCTTCCATTCCTCTCTCGCCCCACCCCCACCCCTCTCTCGCCGTTGAGGCTCGTAGCGGCCATAAATCGACGCACCGTCGGGCATGTGTCGAGTTTAATCCCGGAGACCTGTTACGCCGGTGATTGCGTTTTTGGCTTGTTCGCGCGCGGCTGTCGCGCGTTGTAAACTGAATTACGGGCCGGGGGCGGGGCAGTGCCGTCGGTACGATGACAGAAATTGAGCGCCAATGTCTCTCGGTAAACTCGTTTCGACAGCGGACCGGAGGCGGGGTCTAATCGGAGGCTTTGAGTCCGCTCTGCTTGCGCCGTCCCGAGGAGGAGGCTTGAGGAGCTTTGTGAAAGCTTGCTGCGCTCGGCGCGGCTTTGACGGACGCTGATTGCAGTTTGCCACGCGGGAATAGAGCGCGGCGATGGGCGGCAAACGAAGATCTGGGCCGGTTTTCAACTCGTGTGGAGGTCTGAACTAGTGTGAATCGAGTGGGTGGATGCTAATCGAGCTTTGTGTCTCGTTTGATGGGGTAGCGGTTTTCATACGCGAGTGAGAAACTTGTAAGTGTGTGCAACCTTTGAAGTTTGAAGATTTGAAACTTCGCTTTCAGCAGTTCGTCGAGCTTCTAATATTGAAAGAGGCTATTCCGGAAGTCATGTTAGAGTCTGAAATATGTTACATCGGTTCGGATCGATTAGGGAGTAAGAAAAATCGACGTACTAAGCGGCATCGAATCAAGCAAAGCTACTTTCAGTAGTTTGTAACTGCTGTAACGGGTCTGTCAAAAGGCGTTAAACGATGACCCGAGGTCAGTGCCTTCTCGGACCGGGTCAATTTGCACTCCTCGCGATCCCCGTGACTGGATCGATTGGTACGAGATGTAAAGGTACATTTGTAGCTCTTGGCTGATACCTGACAAGCCGGCTGTGCTCATGCATCGGGATTCACTTGTTACATGTCGTATCAAATTTGCTATATTGGAATTGTCAAACACTTGCTCTCGTAGCTGAACTCAGAAACACTGGCCTGTTGCTTCAACGGCTACTGGCCTTTGGAAGTACCCGGTACCCATATATTCAATTGCCTCGAGGCACAAATCGCCACGATTATCACTTCTCGGACATTTTCTTTATGGTCCTCCCCCGACCCCCGATCGACCCGCCCGGTCCGAGCTTGCGGCTCTTGGGCAGCCGTCCGACCGTGCAGAAATCGCTCAGCGTAGCCGCCACTACGGTGACCGCTATTGGGTGTAATATTGCTGCCGCCTGACGAGCCGGGCCCGCCGGCCGCCCGCCGCCGCCTGCGCTGCTTAGTCGCTCGTGAAATTATGCACCGCGTGATTGTGTTGAAGTTATGCGTCCCCGTGATTGTGTGTGTGGTGGATTCATCAGTGGGTGTGTACTTGCGGCTCACAAACATGTTGGCGGTTATCGGGGGAAGAGATTTCGCCGATGACGGGAGCTGATAAATGGCACGCGTGCCGCGGCCAAAACAAGTTTATCGATTACTCGCGTGGTTCGCCAGTGAAAGTGTGCTTGTGTACCACTTGAGCCGCACAATGGAGAATCGCATTGTTGTCATATGCGATTGCTGTTTCCCTGTTACAGGAAAGCTGCGTATTTACTACGCTGGAAAGCATTAATTGATCCTTTTCCACTATAGCCTGGCACTATGGTACGGGGACCCGCAGTTGCTACTGTACACGAACCCCAACTCTAGCCGTCTGTCCTGCCCAGTAACAACCGATAACATTGATATCGACTGACGGTCCCTGTCCAAGAGCAGCTGAAGTTTTCTGTGAGTGCCCTCTGACAGCTTATCGTTGTTCCCTGTGAGGGTGCTGGGACAATTTACTCAGGGTCGCTGTACAGTAGCAACTGCGGATCCCCGTACCACCCTGATCTGACCTCAACTGGCCCCATCTGACCAAAGATGGCATCAGATGATGCTTCGCTGGTCGGGTTCGATAATAACTAGGTCACGTAATCCACGCTGCATCACTTTATTACGGTATATATGTCTCAATATCGTTTGACTTCAACATCAACCAACTAGCCTATGTCACCCTGTAAATTGTGCCGAAACATTGTCCCGTTACTCCGCCGTAGTCTCAACTACCCCAAAGTACCTCACCCGACGCCTCTAACCAGCCCACCAATCCCACTCACCAATCATCTCCAGTCAGCCCAGCTGACCGCCGGCGTGTTCCTCCGACAGACCACGTGGCCGGACCCGCTGGAGGACCTGGACAGTGGTCCGCTGGGCCCGTCGTTCCGACGCCCCCACCTGCCCACCTACGGTCTGGTGGCGCTCCTAATCGCCTCGGTGTGTGTGCTCTGCTACCTGTACCGTAAGTCGCGCCGGCCGCGCCGCCGGCGCACCAAACAGGCCGTGGTGCAGCAGCAGCAGCAGCGCCGGGCGCTCAGTGCCAACAACGGGCGCGTCCCGGTGGTCTGAGCGGGAGAGTAGGGACGGAGCGACCGGCGGCAGCTCGGCAGCGGTGCCGGCACGGACGCTGGCCCGGTACTGGTGTCGGCTGCGGCGGCTGGGACGGCTTGGCCACCGGGCTCGAGTTGGCTGAGATCTGGCTCAGCCAAGCTCCGGGCTGGGGAGTCACAACTGGCTCAGCCACCGGGCTCGAGTTGGCTGAGATCTGGCTCAGCCAAGCTCCGGGCTGGGGAGTCACAACTGGCTCAGCCACCGGGCTCGAGTTGGCTGAGATCTGGCTCAGCCAAGCTCCGGGCTGGGGAGTCACAACTGGCTCAGCCACCGGGCTCTAGTTGGCTGGGATCTGGCTCAGCCAACCTCAGAGCTGTGGAGTCACCACTGGATCAGCCATCGAGCTCCATTTGGCTCGAATCTATCTCAGCCATCGGTTTTGACTTGGCTCGGGTCTGGCTCAGCCAAGCTCAGGCTCGGGACTGGGAAGTCATAATGGCATTTCCAGGCAGGAGGAGCGAGGCGCGTGCGTTCAGCGTGAAGCGGTGCAGGGACCGAAGTGGACGCGAACGGACGCCTTTTTCGGGTGCCGCGGAGGTGCTTATCCCTGTGCTGGCTGGTTTCGTCCTCCGATATCAATGTGATGTGATGAAGTGAAGCGAGCGTGTGCTGGTTGATCAGTGAGTGAAACTGGTGTGAAGTGATGTGTCTGCTCATACTGACCACTATATCGATGGCATTGTTGACTGTTACTGTGAGTGCGATTATGACGGAGACTTTCGCTACTGTGTGGCGATGATGCGATTTTGGTGATTTTATTTGGGCACGGTGTTACGTTGTCCTGGTGACTGGTGAAGAGTCTCAGGTAGCCGGTCTTCACATTGTGATATTATTGTTCAACGGGCGATGTAGCATTGTAGCTGATGCGTGCTCACATGTCTTGTTCTGTGTGTTCCTGTGTGAGGGTTGCGGGGGGTGGTCTTCACTACGTGTATCGTAACATCGACACATCATCTTGTATATCATCCGTCATCACGCAGTTTTAACCCGCGCCCTGGTGGGGTCTGTTTATAACGCGACCTGGTGGGGGGGGGGGGGCTATTTTTTGCCCCCCCCCCGTATCTCCGAAACTACTGGACGGATCCGCAAAATTCAAACGGCGTTCGAAAGGCCTGTCAAATTTGTCGAGGGAAACCAAATTTCATTGACCTCGGGGTCACCGATGACGTCACAGGTCAGGTCAAAGATGAAATGTTTCACCGTTCACGGGTCTTCTAGGGAATGCGCTATAACACCGAGGAAAACGCATTTTGTCGAGAATCAGCGATAGGGCGTCAGTTGCCTAGTAAATATGTTGCTATTAGAGGTCACTGACAACACCAGGTCACGTCACAGGTCAGGTCACCAAGGGTCACAGGTCAGGTCACATGAGCCCAACTTTACTAAGGTTGTGTGATGCGTGTTTTATGGCCAATTTTTCATTTCCAACTCAATGGTGTTGGTTATAAAACTATCAGGTACGGCTTAGGTCACTTTCTGGTGAAGTTCAGGTCAAGGTCAGGTCAAGGTCAGGCCAAAAAAGGTCAAATTTTAAAGTTGATAGTTTTGCATAAAATGGGTATTGATTCGATGCAGCTCGTCACGGGGAGTCTAATGGTGGTCTTTGTTTTGCGCTACGGGGTCTAGAATTGCTAAAAATTGAGTTTGAAAATTTGACATCATCAATTTTGAACAGTTTTTTTCGCTATAACTTCGCCAAAAAAAGAGGTATCAATCTCAAATTTGGTATGTGGATGGAAGGCGGTAAGGACTATCACATATATTCCGGTTTTTGCGAAATTCAAAAAACTTTTTGGATTTTTCGATCATTATATCCAAAAAAATTATTTTTTGATTTTTGGGGGTCAAAATCCAAAAATTTCAAAAATCCGAGATAGCAGTTTTGTAGCCCTGTTAATTCTACAGCTTTTATGAGTTTATCATTTTTCTGTATTTGCAAAGCTATAGGCCTGACAGCTCTTCCCGCGAAACCCTTTTTTGGGTCGAAAACGGCAGAACATGACGTCACTCTGACGTCATTTCCGGCCAACCTATCATAGCCTTTGGAAAAATTTTTGGTCACCATGTGTAAAATTGATGTCCGGGAGGGTACTGAAAGTTTGGTAACGATCCGCGCAGCGGTTCTGGAGATATATTGAAAAGTCTGGAGGGGGGGGCAAAAAATAGCCCCCCCCACCAGGTCGCGGGTTAATGACCGATTCATCTAGTGTTTTAATGACCTAGAGCCGTCGTATGCGGCACGCTACTTTACCTGGTGCCGGTTGGGCGTGCAGCTTTCGGGAATGCAATAAGCATTGTTTTCAATAATGTTCTCCAATGAAATGTGTCTTGTCCACTAGGTATGTGTGATTCATCATAATTCAAGAGCACCTTTTTAATACAATGAGGAACTTAAGATCTATCCCGTGTTTTTGACAGATACTAACTAGTGAATACTCGTTGATAGATCACGTCAAAGGGCACCGTTTACACATTCCGTTAGCGTCACTATCGGTCCTTACTTCATACTTACGATCATCGGATGGTAATGCGCAAGCCCCAGCCTGATAACTTTATATGATCGTACTACCCGTTCTTCATCATTGGCCTTTATTGAGCTGTCCCATAGGGTGCCATGCTGGGCTATGCAGCCGATCATAGCGGTGATTCTCCCCCACAGTGCGTTTATGACATTCCTGTCACGTTCTCCGGCCCTTATTTGAAGAGAAGAGAGAGTGACGGAGCACGCCGGACATTGCAGAGGGAAGAGGTGGCGCACGCTGTACTGATGGCTCTATTACGCCTTCGCTGTCGTGACATTTATCTGATTACGGTTATTATAAATGTAATGGTAAAATGGAATAGCTTTAATTCTAACCTATGTGAGAAGTAAACGCCTCGATAAACAGCCGTCCCCCCGCGTCACGTTCTCACGGAAGCAGCCCCGCTTAGTACGTCATAACGAGACAGCGACAACTCCCGTCATCTGATGCTGCGGCGTGTGATTTTACGACCCGTTACCACTGTGAGTGTAGGCTGCGCAATATGGGAGCGGCGAATGTACGGCAATTTGTGCCGTAACAAACGGCCCTCGGCCTACACGTCTCCGTGGAAATGGAAAACGCCGTCCGAATACCGCCGTATGCGGGGCCAACTTCCGTTCGGCGACAGCAGCGTAATCCGCGGACACACTGTTTGATGGTAGTTGGAATGTCGCGCGCCGAAAAACATGTCTGTTGATGTGGCTTAGTTTGTACGCTGTTGTACACAGTTGGTCTCTGGCCAAGAGCTCATCCTCGTTTATAACCGAATATGTTCGGAGCGTAGACTGGATGTTTTGGTAAGCTGATATTACCTAGGTATCTACTGCCTACTTATGTATATTTGGTTTCTGGAACGAAAATGTTATGTGCTGACGGTGTTTCCTTTATAATAATGCATCAAAGCCTGCTGACTCATATCGGTAATATCGATGGTTGTCGGTTGATTCTCATTTTGCCGTAACGTTTCTATGTCGTACATTCGAGCAGGACAAATTACAGCGTCTTATTCGCCCTGAGGAAATGTTGTAGAGGCCCCGGTACAATTTTCTTCACTTTGGTCCGCCTGCTCAGCAGCTATCGCACAATTTGGCTCCTGTCAAATTCAATAGTCGATAGCCTGGTGGGAAAGGCAGTTATTCTATTATTCTATTAGGTACAGTTGATGACAACATGTCGGTCGGTCCCCAACGCCACCATTCGTTTCCCCAGATCCCGCCTCTCCTCTGAGTCGGAACTACCCCGGAAATGTCCGAAGATCACGTGAAACTGCATAATTTACGCTAATGTGCGCGCCGTTGCCGTGCGTTCCGGCGAGATGGCACCTCGGGGCGGTCGCCGAGAGCCGAGGGCTAATGCAATCCGACGGCTCCGCCCGTTCGCCGGACCCTGCAAGCAGAGAGCCGTTAGTGAGAATATCTAGTTACAGATCGCTGAAATGCCAGAATTAAGGGTAAAAGTGGGTTCGTGTTTCTCGCGGGTTTTCGCCACAAGCTAGACAGCGGGCAGATCTCGCTCCTAGTTAGAGATCAACAGTGGGCAATGTTTTCGAACTATGAGAAAGTTTGGTTGATTATTGTTGACCGGCAGCAAATGTCATCGAGCAAAGGAAGTCTGATCCCATTCCGGCATATTGGCATGAATTAGGGAATAAAAACGTTTAGTGTGGAGCTTTGGAACTGGAAGCCACATGGCTTCAAAGCTATCCTGGATCGGCCGGTGGATAAACGTGTTATGAAGTAGCGGTCTTCTGTCTTCATGACAGTCTGCTGTTTTTGTGTTCGAATTTGCTCTCATTTATTTCGTGCAGCGTGTTACACATGCATACGAGGCACGAGCGGCAAACAACAGAAACTCATTATCCGAGCCTAACCGGAAACCGTTTTTCCTTTTAATTGGCTCTCGTCGTTCTAACTCTCAAAAACATTTGGACATTCATCTATTCGGACCAATGTATAAAACACCGCTCGTACTGAGCTTTGGTCAGTTTTTGGTGGACCGCCGCGCAGCAGGGGGCTAGGATGGCACCGCCTCTGGCCCTGCAGGGTCTGCGGCTGTTCACCATGCTCTGTCTCCTCACCTCTAACACAGCCGCTGTGGAGCTGCTCTCATTGCCGACCCAGCAGGCAGACAACATTGGCACTACCTCCGACGCCCCCGCCGAATACACACCGGCACCGCTGACTGACCAGAGGCCGTCCGGTCCCGGTGCCCTGAACGAGGCTACTGGCGGCATTCTCGACAGCATCACCGATGGAATCAGTTTCGCACATGATGTTCCCGGTCGTGTCTATCTTGAGAGGGAGCTGCTTGTCGTACAGAACTCCTCCTGGCCCCAGCACAGGGCAGAAGCTCCGGAGTCTGAAGTGCTCGATGAGGTTACCCTTGCGTCCGAGTGTGAGTATTCTGCGACCCGCTCGCCTGCGCCATGCGCTGTGTTTGGTAAAATGAGGCGCATGCTTCAAACAGAACTTATGTTAGGTAAAACGCTAGGAAATACACTGAAGTATTGTGTATGCTATCGGACAAGCTATATTCAAGCTAATTATGCATTAGCCCTATTAGTGGCAGGCTCCTGGCTACCCCTATTAGTGGCAGGGGGGGGGGCTGTTTACGACCCCCCCCCCTTTATATCTCGAGATCTAACGGGCCAATTTTCAAAATTCAAACGGCATTCGATTTTGCTCAACGTGATCTACATTTCTAAAAAATAAAAATTAAAAAAATGTCAATAGGGGGGTAGAAGGGGGTAAAAATGTGCAAATTGCAGATACATTTTAGACTGTTTATCACGGCCAGATTTCTGAACCAATCTTAACGCAACTTTTGCCGATCGATAGAGAATGAACCAGGTTCACATGGATCCTAAAAATATGCATTTTCAAAAATCATAGGCGGATACAGATCATTGAGATTGGGGGTACACAAAAAGTATAGTAATTAACCCTCGCCGGCACAGGCCATTTTGAGTCCTTCGACGGCACAAGGGGGGGGGGGTTGGTACGACCCCCCCTCGCGTTTGGCCCCTGATCGAGCTAGAGCTTCGCGGAAAAACGAGCGTGTTGCCCGTCACGAGAGGAAGCCGATGATACCCAATTTTAAGGTCCTAGGTCATCGGGTGACCTTCCAGGTCAGGTCAATGACCCGAAAACCGGGAAAATCGGGACCTGTTAGAAAGTCGTAAAGTGTGGCTGCTATGTGGTTTTCCGGGGTGCTGATCACGAATATCGTGTTAGCTTTGATCAGAGATGATGTCTTTAAGCATTTAGACCAGGTCAGGTCAGGTCAGGTCAGGTCAACCGGTAGGGGTTGTGACGGGTATTCGTAATACGTGTCAACCGCCTCGGACAGCTTCGTAACATGTTACTAAGGCACCAAAACTACTTCGTAAATGTTCAAATGGTTGCTAAATTCGAATTCAGCTCCAAAAACTAGCCTAGAAACATGTAAAACTCGAAAAAGTGAACCGAGGTCACCCGAGGTCACCAAAGGTCAATGACCTGACCTGACCATCAGGTGACCTTGACACCCACCCTAATGCATGGGAGCAACATCAAATCACATGTTTGAACGTTTGAAACCACGAAAAGCTTGCAAACGCGCGGCTAATGCGAGCCGACATGCGCCGAACCTCGATTTCGGCCAAACATGGTCACAGAAAAGAGGTCACAGGTCAAAGGTCATTGGGGTCAGGGTCATGACATTTTCAGGGTAGGTGTAAAATTGATCAATGTGTAAAATCAAAGTGTAAAATCGCGAAGGTACTGAAAGTTTCGTCGCGATCGGCCGCTTTTTACGCGAGTTATTCGCGAAAAACCTTAGGGGGGGAGGTTGCATCAACCCCCCACCCCTGTGCCGGCGAGGGTTAAGGTTTTTGTTGGTATTGTTTCTAAAAAGGGTGGTAATGGTCTTGTTATGTTACAATTTTCTTATGAGAGAACGACTACAATTGTATTGGTCATGCATAGGCGGTGTCAGGGCACCTATGTTGGGAGGTAAAACATAACCCCCCTTTTTGGACGCTTGGATCCGCCTATTATAGCAAAAACGTGTCAAAAGAGGATGCACAATAACTTTGTATATGTTATCACATGATACCTTTCCTTCACTGTTCGTAAAACTGGTGCATACAGTTATAATACATCAGCATCGTGATCTTCGCCCAAATGACTCGCTTCACGAATAGGACCCCCCCCCCCCCCCCCAATTCCCAGTGCTCTGGAGCCGCCCCTGGTAAAGTTATGAACTTGAAATTTTCAGGGAATGTGCCCAATGTAGTTTTAGGAAAAGTCAGAAAATTTCAACATCGTAGCTTCAGCGGTTTTGGAGATATTCCCGAAAAACTTGAGGGGTGGATGAAAACACCCCCCCCCCCCTGCCACTAATAGGGTTAATCATGTGTTATTTTGGTTTGGTTCTTTAGGTAAAAATTGTGACTTACCTATTTCCTCGTTGTACTGCGCTCTTCGGGACGCAAAACACAAGCACTTGACGCATGTTTTACCGTGTTCTACGATAGAACGCTACGTTTACGTTTTGCTACGTTTCCAGGTCTCTGCCGTAGCCGGTGTATGGCGAGGGACCTTTGTCTGAGCTTCAGTTACCACCCTGACACCCACCGCTGTACGTTATACAATGTCCGAGGCAACGTCGGCTCCCTCCGGCCCTGGTCCGTCTTCTACAAACGAGGACTGGGTGAGATAAGCCTTCGAATCGGATGTGTGAGACTACATATACACACATTTCGTTAGTTCTAAAATGGACGATTAGCACCGAATTTAACTGACAAAAGGTGTGGATTGCTCTCCAATCCAACTAATGCACTGTGCAATATTTGCGACATTCATAAAGATAGGTGCTACCTAAATGAATAATAACCGCCTCAGGCTGGAATGGTTTGCCACTTTTTCAACCGTCTCTCTTTCCCTCTTTCTTTTTTCTCTCTCTCTCCTCTCTCTCTCTCTCTCTCTCTCCCTCTCTCTCTCTCTCTCTGTGTCTCTGTCTCTGTCTCTCTCTCTCTCTCTCTCTCTCTCTCTCTCTCTCTCTCTCTCTCTCTCTCCTTCCCTCTCTCTCCCCCCTTCTTTGCTCGAACAGCGCTGCTGGGCGACTGGTGCTCGTCCGACTGGGAGTGTGGCCTCCTGACCTCCGGCGTTGCCGTCTGCCGGGACAACACGTGCAGCTGTCTCGACGGACGGTATCAGCTGGACAGAACCACATGCGGTAACTAAGAGAGCCGCTGCGACTGGCCCCGGGCATAGAGGCTTAATCATTAAAGAAATAGCAAATATCGTTATAACGGGTGGTCAGTATGAAACTGGACAAAATTTGATTAAGCATAGCATCTCCAATTATGGACAGATTTTAATTATTTTTGGTAGGTGAATACTTCCAGTTATTTTGTTTTAGCAGCTCAGATTTCAACTTTCTGCTATTAACTAGTAGGAAACATTGCGCCGGTAAGTCAGCAAGCGTTCCGGGACCTGTTCGCACAAGTTTGTGAGAATAACCCAAATTACAAAAATGGTACCATTATGCGTCACATTACGCCATAGGGTGTCACCAGATCTTAAGAATATGTGATCATCAATAAGTCCTGAGGACTTGCAGATGTTTTGCATGGTGGGAACGGCAAGATCACCAAGAAAATGCTCATTCAGCTACTGAAGAAACAAACCGGCGCCGTCACCGAACAGTTGGGGCTCTCCTAGTGATCTCTGGGAATAAATTTTGGGATCTTCAAAACATATGACCAATTAATATGTCAACAAGCAGGAATCAAGTACAGGAATAGGTTAAAGGTGACGGAGACACAATTGCGTACACAGAAAACCCGCCTGCGCCGTCTGTCACAGGGTCCAATGCAGAGTAGCAAAAACATGGAGGTGCATATGGATGATGAATCTTATTTCACCTGCAGTGGCAGCCAAATGCCTTATAGTGCCGAATTGTACACCTCAGCTGGTGGAGACACTATTCCACATGCGGATCTCACCTCCTCTTTCGACCTGAGAGCAAGTTATCCACCCGAGATGCCCGTCTGGCTTGCCACGAGCCCGAGGGGATCAAGCGTCCAGTTACTTGCCGAGCACAGACAATGTAACGGGTAAACTGTGCTATGAAAAGTGTTTGAATGGCGCGTTGTTACCACTATTGAGTCTCAGAACATAGAGCATGATGCTCTGTTAGGTTCTGACCTTGCAACAGTCACAGTACGCGCGCTAGACCACGAAACTTCTTGAGGAGGCTGGGGTGCCCGAAATAGCACGTGACATGAACCTGCCATGTACCCCTCAGATTTAGCCCATTGAGGATCTCTGGGGGCTCATTAAACAGAAAGTGTATAGGGGAATGGGCAGGTCGCTGAGACGCACAACTAAAGCGGAGAATCCAGCAGGCCATCCGTCAAATCGACCCGGAGGTGCCGCGAAAGACAAAAGCGGGGCTGCCAGCGCGCGTGCGCTTGGCGGCTGACAGAGGTCCAGTGTCGCAGATCCATTAGGGCGAGCGTGATCACAACAAAATAATGGCACAGTAACGCAATTTTCGTTGCTTTCGCTTGAAAACTTTTGACACAGTAACAATTCAAACTTTGTCCAGTTTCATACTGACCACCCGTTACATAGTTTTTTTTTAACCCGCGCACCGACGGGGGGGCGGATATCCGCCCCCCCCTGAGGTTTTTCGCGAATAGCGGGAAAACCGCGGCGCGTAGCGCCGCGAAATTTGGTATGACTATAACCTAATCAATTTTACACATGGTGTGCAAGTTTGAGCCTCCTACCTTTTAAGGTCAGGTCACCAGGTCACTTTGAATGACCCAACCTCAAGTCACTTTTTCGCAACTTTGTCACCGTGCCAGAGCTACAGTAGATGTCGGAGGCCTTTGAAAGTCGCAGGATATTATTAGGTCATTAGGAGCTACAATTTGTATATCTCGGAATTTTGATATCGGTGACCTAAGGTCAGGTCAATTTCGCGACCTCCCCATTATAAGTCAATGGGGGAAAAATCAACTCCCTGTTTTTACCACTAAAACGGGTCGGAATGGCCCCATATACCATACATGACTTCATATACGATCAACCTTCACTACCTTGAGGTCTGTTTTGCTGTTGGGCAGCTGTGAGGTCATGTGACGTCATCAAAGGTCACCAAAGGTTTTTGGCCAATAACTCCGTACAGGAACAAGATACAGACGGCGTGGATGGTCTCACTTGTGTTCAGCTCGTCAAGACGCATCGAATGATATACATGATGACCTCGAGGTCACGTGACCTGAGGTCAACCTTTGACCTTGTACCTTTCGAGGTCAACATATATATCATTCGATGCGGATTGACGAGAGGATCACGATGATGCCCTTAGTTTGTTCCTATCTTGACTAATTCGAAAGTTATTCGAGAAAAACTCTCTCCATATCTAGCGCCGCCATTTTGACTTTTTCGACCCCTGTGACGTCATCTTTGACCTGACCTGAAAATGACCTTAGTAAAAATTGTAGATCTTGACCGTGCGTATCCGATGCCGTTTACCGCTTGTCGCTATCTTGCTTCGTTCTCGAGATCTCAGGGGGGGCGGTCATCCGCCCCCCCCGTCGGTGCGAAGTTGGCGCAGACCCCCGTCGGTGCGCGGGTTAACCAATGCATATTTTAGTGAAATCTATTCCAGAAAACGTAAATTAGACATAGAAGAACGGGTCAAAAGTCAATGCCCTTCGCCCAAAATTCATTGGCATACCTTCGCCAGTAAGTATTAATACTAAATACTACACTAATAAGTCAGATATACCCACCAACAGGTTTCAAGTCAACCACAAGTATCGTCAAACAAGCGACAACTGCACCCACAGAGTCACCTTCCAGAGACGAGACACAGCCTGTTTTAGCTAATACCACAGCCGCCGACCCCACGCAGGAGGTGGACGTCACCAGAGGAACCGAGGCACCAACCACTGCCGTGGCCAGACCCGAACAGAACATCACCGAAGGTGAGGTACTTATGGCTGATTGATTGGTGATATACAATACTAGGTACTAGGAAGGCATTATAAGTTGTTCGATGGCATGAGATTTTCTCTTCCTTCTCTCGGTTATTGAACCCATAATTACCACTAAGAAGCCTTTTGGGCGACAAACTAGCGAGCGAGACAGTGTGCCCGGCCGATATGCGAAATTACGACACGAGGCCTCCAACTAACGTAAACGAGTAACCCTTCCAGCCTAAAGGTGTATCAACTTTGAGCTCAATTTGCTCAGCTGTAGCACCCGCGCCGGGAAGGTGCTCGACGTCATATTTGCCGCGCCAGGAGATGTTTGAGCACCCCCACCCCACCCCTAATCTTCTAACTTAGCCCCTGGGCCATGTATACTGTATAGACCTAGTGACCTGACCTTGATGGACCTTGGTCGGAAATTTGTAGGTACATGCTCAGAAAAGAGGCATCAAATGGCGTGCCAAAAACAAATAGTCAGTGTTTAAACACCCCTTCCCGCGACCTGGCACGGGTTAAGAATAGAGGCGGCATCCTGGACGTGCGCACACGCTAGAAGCTCCAACTGACCTGTGCGGGGAGCTCTACCAGCCGGCCCCTACTGCTGCAATCGGAATCTGACCTGAGTACATATACGGTATCCAAATTTGAGCGCGATTGGTCCAGCCGTTCTCGAAATTTGGAATCGATCCCTCACGTAGGGTATGCACGTGCAATAGCATCCCGACTCCCGAGGCCGTGATGCATAGGAACCAGGGATGATGCGGAGCCGTGGAAATTTCAGACGGCTCCGGCTCCGACTCCGGCTTCGGAGAAAAAATCGGATCCGGCTCTGGCTCCGGCTCCGGGTGCATGGCGGCTCCGGCTCCGGCTCCGAGTAAAATGGTCCGGCTCCGGCGGCTCCGACTCCGGCTCAGGCTCCAGTACTCAGTACATCTTTATACAATTGAATACGGGTGGAAGAAAAAGACGAAGGGATTGGTTCACGTTGCCTCTATATTTGCATAACAAGGCTATTTTGAATACCACATGTTTTACTGCCTTGTACTATCAAACCGAACTAGTTCAATAATTTTTTACCTCTTAAAAAAAGGAGCCGGAGCCGCCGCCTTTTTTTGACGGCTCCGGCTCCGGCTCCGGCTCCGGGCAAAATATGCCGGCTCCGGCGGCTCCGGCTCCAGCTCCGGCTCTGGCTCCGCACCCTTATAAGAACGCACCACCCATTCCATGATAGTCCATTGTTCAGCTACTGTTTGTATAACATACATACTACGAGTACCTACCTAGCCAGCTTATTTGCTTGTTCTTATCCCAGATAAAATTAAAGAAATGACGCACACAGAACCCGGCCTGAAGGCGAATGAAAGTTACTATGTATTGGGATGCGAGAATTTCTTCCCCAACAAGATACTTGTGGTACTTGAAGATCGAGGCGACTTCTTTACATCCTGGAAGGTAAGCATATTAAAATGTATCATACTAGCATGTGTTTGTGACATTTATCAAGTGATTATAGTTTGTGGTTGGACAAGTTCAGAAAACAAACCACGATTTGCAGGTTTTGTTAGATTGACGTTTCCCTTACGTATCATAGAGATGATGCAGCACGCCTCTTTGGTCATTTATTTCATCTGTGTTTCGATGCATAATTCAGTGCTTTTAATTTCATTTCAACGCTTGCCCGGCGAGGGAGTTGATGCAGCCCCCTTCCCCTAAGGGTTTTCGCAAATAGCGTAAAAACGGTTGCGCGTATCCCGCCAAATTTGGCATACCTTCTGGGACAGCCTTTTAACACTTACCTGAAAATTCCAGGTCTCAGCCATTTCAGGTCAGGTCCCCAGGTCACAAAAACCGGTACAAAGTCAGGGTAAAATTTTACTTGAATCAACGGAATAACAATTTTTTGTTAACCCGGGCCCCACTGGGGTCTGCGTATAACACGCCCTACTGGGGGGGGGGGGCTATTCATAGCACCCCTCCTAGCTCCGAAACTACTGGGCCGATCGTCCAAATTCAAACGGAGTCTGATAGCCCCGGAAAAACTGTCGAGCAAAGCTTAATTTCATTGACCTCGAGGTCACCGATGACGTCACAGGTCAGGTCAAAGTAAAAATTATTAGCATTTTGGCTTGTTCACGTTTTGGGCTATGGCCGCCGTCTTACAAGTCAGATCAGGCTCATTTTTGGTTCACACACTCGTGAACAGATGCTCTAGATACCCTGAGGGTACCAAACTTGTACTTTGATTTTCAGGTCAAGGTCAGGTCATCACAGGTCACGAAAATATTATATCATGCGTCGGTCACGTGACACATGTTTTATGGTCCATTTGGGCCAAAGATTTCGAATTTGATGTTGTCTGTGTCATTCGAGGTCATTTTGAGTCGAATTTAGCTTAGGTCAGGTCACTTTCAGGTCAAAAAAGGTCAAATTTTGAAGTTATAATTTTTCAACGGAAAAGGTGTCTATTGGATGCAGTTTGAGCTCAGGAATACGATGGTGCTATTTATATTGGCGTGCGATGTCAAATACGTGCTGGAAAATTGATTTGAAAAATTAATAATTGTGAATTTTTTTGCAATAATGCGTATAACTTGGCCATTTTTGAAGATATTTAGCTAAAACTTGCTAGAGTTAGTCATAATAACGCGTTCTATCACATATATTCCGGTTTTTCGAAAAGTCAAAATTTCTTGCAAAAAAATGTAAAAATGTAAATTTTAAATTTTATTATGTAAAATTTTCGAAATTTTCAAAACTTCGAAAATCCGAGATAGCAGTTTGATAGCGCAGTCTATTCTGAGTCCTCTCATGCAAAGAAACTGGATCTATCTTAAAAACTGAGCCCTTGAGAGCGATTGCTGTGGTTCAATGTTTTGCGTCGAAATCGGCCGAACATGACGTCACTCTGACGTCATTTCCGGTCGACCTATAGTAGCTACGAAGTTCCAATTTTGACACAAGGTGTCAAATTGATGCAGCCGAAGGTACTGAAAGTTTGGCGTCGATACGTCAAGCGGTTTGGAAGTTATTGCAGAAAAACTGGAGGGGGGCTATGAATAGCCCCCCCCCCCCAGTGGGGCGCGGGTTTTAACAGCGCAAGTGCCGTTGCATGTAGTGCCACCAAATTTGAAGTCCAGCTTGAGTCATTCATTTGACACGCGTCCTGGGAGTTTTGAGTTCCAGTGACCTCAGGTCAGGCCGGCCAGGGTATGTACCAGGTCACAAAGCCGGTACATTGTCAAAATGACACTAAAAACACACTATTTTTCCATCAAATCGAGAGTTGTTTATCGATTTGATTCGATTTAGACTTGCAAGATACTCGTATAATGAGGTCAGACTACGTTTTCGCATTTGGCACACAATGAGGGGGGCTAGAGCTTCAAAAATGGTGTCATTGTGTTCATTGTGATCAGGTCAAAAGTTATAGGCGAAAACGTTTGACCTGTCCTAGCAAAATGTTTACACTTATACCCCCAAAACCTCCCTTAACCCGCGCCCTGGTGGGGTCTGTTTATAACGCGACCTGGTGGGGGGGGGGGGCTATTTTTGCCCCCCCTCGTATCTCCGAAACTACTGGACGGATCCGCAAAATTCAAACGGCGTTCGAAAGGCCTGTCAAATTTGTCGAAGGAAACAAAATTTCATAGACCTCGGGGTCACCGATGACGTCACAGGTCAGGTCAAAGATGAAATGTTTCACCGTTCACGGGTCTTCTAGGGAATGCGCTATAACACCGAGGAAAACGCATTTTGTCGAGAATCAGCGGTAGGGCGTCAGTTGCCTAGTAGATATGTTGCTATTAGAGGTCACTAGCAATACCAGGTCAGGTCACAGGTCAGGTCACCAAGGGTCACAGGTCAGGTCACATGAGCCCAACTTTACTAAGGTTGTGTGATACATGTTTTATGGCCAATTTTTCATTTCCAACTCAATGGTGTTGGTTATAAGACTATCAGGTACGGCTTAGGTCACTTTCTGGTGAAGTTCAGGTCAAGGTCAGGTCAAGGTCAGGCCAAAAAAGGTCAAATTTTAAAGTTGATATTTTTGCATAAATTGGGTATTGATTCGATGCAGCTTGTCACGGGGAGTCTAATGGTGGTCTTTGTTTTGCGCTACGGGGTCTAGAATTGCTAAAAATTGAGTTTGAAAATTTGACGTCATCAATTTTGAACAGTTTTTTCGCTATAACTTCGCCAAAAAAGGAGGTATCAATCTCAAATTTGGTATGTGGATGGAAGGCGGTAAGGACTATCACATATATTCCGGTTTTTGCGAAATTCAAAAAACTTTTTTAATTTTTCGATTAGTATATCCAAAAAATCTATTTTTTGATTTTTGGGGGTCAAAATCCAAAAACTTCAAAAATCCGAGATAGCAGTTTTGTAGCCCTGTCCAATCTACAGCTTTTATGTCTTTATCATTTTTCTGTATTTGCAAAGCTGTAGGCCTGACAGCTCTTCCCGCGAAACCCTTTTTTGGGTCGAAAACGGCAGAACATGACGTCACTCTGACGTCATTTCCGGCCAACCTATCATAGCCTTTGGAAAAATTTTTGGTCACAATGTGTAAAATTGATGTCCGGGAGGGTACTGAAAGTTTGGTGACGATCGGCGCAGCGGTTCTGGAGATATATCGAAAAGTCTGGAGGGAGGGCAAAAAATAGCCCCCCCCCCCCACCAGGGCGCGGGTTAAAGGGACCCTCCCAGTTCCCACCTTCAAAAAAGTTAATGAATTGGCATGAAAGTGATGTCGCTCGGTTCAGAAAGAGCAAAAACGAATATCTACCAGATTTCATCGAAAAATATTCACCGGTTTTCAAGATATTAGACTTTTACTTTTGTTTACTTTTTGGGATCTCCGCTGTTCCTAGCGACTTTATTTGAAAGTGCGGCATTTGTTGCGCGCAAAGCAGCATATACCACCGCGTGCTACAAAACGTTTTAGTCAAACATTTAACGGACGTTCGAAAGCCTGGTGACGTCATCAGATTCCCGTAATGGTTAAGAGATAGGGACCACGCTGGTCCCACCCTGCAAGTAAAGGGAAGAAATTTCTTGAACACTATAAAGCTGCGGGGGTTGCGACCAGGATAAATGGTGGTTTCTGAGCCTGGCCGCAAACTTGGCTATCTCAACTCAAAACTAATGTTAAGGTGGGAGGGTCCCTTTAATATTGACCTAGAGTCACCAAAGTTGAACAGGGGCGAGATCTCCTATGGGCCCACCTACCCTGTAAATTTGGTGTTTCTAAGTGCCATGAAGCCAATCGCCAGGGGACCATACCAACCAACCCCCCTCGCCGTCTGCGTTATGAAAGGGCCCTCTCGCCTGGCGAGGGTAAAAATGAACAGAATTTATTCTTTTTATTCACTACATGCATTGTTATATCCGGAGTCCTTGCCGTTTCAGGGATTGGGCGTTGTTGGCTGCGTTCAGTACGACCTTACGAAACCACTTCTAGGTCTATCTCTGAAGACTAGAGAGATGGACTCCCACCAGGTAAAATACCACAAAGAAGCATATCATGTATTCCTCATGTCGCCGCTACTGTATACTCACTTGTATAGGTACGGGTCTCGCGAGTTAACCCTCGCCGGCACAGGCCATTTTGCGTCCTTCGACGGCACAAGGGGGGGGGGGGGTACGACCCCCCTCGCGTTTGGCCCCTGATCGAGCTAGAGCTTCGCGGCAAAAACGAGCGTGTTGCCCGTCACGAGAGGAAGCCGATGATACCCAATTTTAAGGTCCTAGGTCATCGGGTGACCTTCCAGGTCAGGTCAATGACCCGAAAACCGGGAAAATCGGGACCTGTTAGAAAGTCGTAAAGCGTGGCTGCTATGTGGTTTTCCGGGGTGCTGATCACGAATATCGTGTTAGTTTTTATCAGAGATGATGTCTTTAAGCATTTAGACCAGGTCAGGTCAGGTCAGGTCAGGTCAACCGGTAGGGGTTGTGACGGGCATTCGTAATACGTGTCAACCGCCTCTGACAGCTTCGTAACATGTTACGAAGGCACCAAAACTACTTCGTAAATGTTCAAATGGATGCTAAATTCGAATTCAGCTCGAAAAACTGGCCTAGAAACATGTAAAACTCGAAAAAGTGAACCGAGGTCACCCGAGGTCACCAAAGGTCAATGACCTGACCTGACCTTCAGGTGACCCTGACACCCACCCTAATGCATGGGAGCAACATCAAATCACATGTTTGAACGTTTGAAACCACAAAAAGCTTGCAAACGCGCGGCTAATGCGAGCCGACATACGCCGAATCGCGATTTCGGCCAAACATGGTCTCGGAAAAAAGGTCACAGGCATAAGTGTAACTTTATATCTCTTTGTGGGTGCTCAAGCACCCCCAATCCTGAGCTCAGCACCCCCTGCCTCCTTAAAGCACCCCCAGTCTCCTCAAAACATTCCCAGCTGACTCAAGGCCCTCAATAATCAGTATTTCCATCTCCTAGTGCTGTAATGAGCTCAGTGAATCATGCAAATACTATGTTTACTGAATTCAATGACTAAGAGAATATGCATTGAATAAATTACCACAAATTAAGATGCATGATATTTGTGTTTACATTACATCTGATATTATGGTGCTTAACTTGGGACAAAGTAAGATCTCCAATCTAACATAAATGAAGGTTGGCAAACAATGTCAATGGCTGTAAAATTTATCGACATTCACAACACCATACTTAGTTCCTCTGTTTGCGTAAAAGCATACCGGCTGGCCCAAAAAAAAAAAACGTTCCGAACTTTGGAGGCCTATAGGTACCTCAAATTTGAGTGCAAATAACGAGCCAAATTTCTCATCAAGTTTGCGTTACTTCTTTGCGCATTGGTATGCCAAATTATAACAGTCCATCATCATTTTCAAGCCAGCAATCTCATGTTGAATTAAGTAAGACGTTTTTGCTTTTTTTGCCGATGTTGGACGGTAGTGATGATTGCCTTAGACGTACCATGTTAGGAAAAAATAGAAAAATGGAACACGTGAATGAAACCAGCACGTGTGTTGTTATTCTAACTATTTTTGTCCCACTTATGTGCCGAATACTGAGCCAAAATGGTGTTAATGAATGCCATTCGTTTCAACAGTGAGTCCTGTTTCGAGCAGAAGTGGCGCGGTGCATGGATAACTGCTGATTGCCCTCCCTTCAAGAAGATCAAACAGTAAATCGACCGAATAAGGAAAAAAGCTAGAGGGAATGTGCCACCCTAAGGCCTGAACCATCAGTGAGGCCAGTTGTCAGTTAGCAGTCATGGCTGCAGGCCGTGGTACCGAGATGGAAGTGGCCCGTTCACTCACGTTTTTTTTTTTTAGTAAACATCTGAGCAAAAAAGTAATTGTTACATGGCATGCTAGAAACACGAACCATTTAAAAAGTAGGTAATAGCCCGAATAACACAAAAATAATACAATTTACTGAAAATATATGCCGCATTGACGGTGGGAAGTTTCAATGTTGTGTCTTTTTCACTTTCTGAGAAATGTTGATTTAAAGTTGGGAATGTTTTTTCTGGGCCACCCGGTATAAGCAGCCGCCAGCCTAACAATATCCAATTTTCTGTAATATTCTAAAAGTTCAGTACAACCTGGGTCAATGAATCAAGTGGGACATGATGACAGAGAGATCCCATGGTGTCCAGTGTTCGGGAGTACTGGAAAGCCTCACGCCGGAAGGACGTGGAAGGGTGGTAAAAGTCCACCGACGGACCTTGTGCCAAAAATTGATTGCACAACCGAGGAATATGCACAGAAAGACAGTTCTTTACGGTGTTCACTCTCCCCAAGGGCACATGAAACAAGCCCGTGCGGCGGTTACGCCTCCCAGGAACATTAACCCTCGCCGGCACGGGCCAATTTGCGTCCTTCGACGGCACAAGGGGGGGGGGGGTACGACCCCACCCCCTCGCGTTTGGCCCCTGATCGAGCTAGAGCTTCGAGGAAAAAAAACGAGCGTGTTGCCCGTCACGCGAGGAAGCCGATGATATCCAATTTTAAGGTCCTAGGTCATCGGTTGACCTTCCAGGTCAGGTCAATGACCCAAAAGTCGGGAAAATTGGGACCTGTTAGAAAGTCGTAAAGTGTGGCTGCCATGGGGTTTTCCGGGGTGCTGATCACGAATATCGTGTTAGTTTTGATCTGAGATGATGTCTTTGGGCATTTAGACCAGGTCCGGTCAGGTCAGGTCATGTCAACCGGTAGGGGTCGTGACGGGTATTCGTAGTACGTGTCAACCGCCTCTGACAGCTTCGTAACATGTTACGAAGGCACCAAAACTACTTCGTAAATGTTGAAATGGTTGATAAATTCGAGTTCAGCTAAAAAAAAACTAGCCTAGAAACGTGTAAAACTCGAAAAAGTGAACCGAAGTCACCAAAGGTCAATGACCTGACCTGACCATCAGGTGACCTTGACATCCACCCTAATGCATGGGAGCAACATCAGATCACATGTTTGAGCGTTTGAAACCACGAAAAACTTGCAAACGCGCGGCTAGTGCGAGCCGACATACGCCGAATCGCGATTCCGGCCAAACATGGTCTCGGAAAGTCGGTCACAGGTCAAAGGTCATTTGGGTCAGGGTCATGAAATTTTAAGGGTTGGTGTAAAATTGATCAATGCGAGGGTGCTAAAAGTTTCGTCGCGATCGGCCGCTTTTTACGAGAGTTATTCGCGAAAAATCGAGGGGGAAGGTTGCATCAGCCTCACCCCACCCCCTGTGCCGGCGAGGGTAAGGCCAAACATCGATACCAGGTAAGCGCAGTCGGTACGGTGGTGAAGGAGTTGGTACAAGAACATGACATCGGTATGAATGAGGCGGGCTTTGATGGACTCAGTTTTAACCCTCGCCGGCACAGGGGGGGAAGGGTTGATGCAGACCCCCCTAAGGTTTTTCGCGAATAACTCGCGTAAAAAGTGGCCGATCGCGGCGAAACTTTCAGTACCCTCGCATTGATCAATTTTACACATACCCTGAAAATTTCATGACTCTGACCAAAATGACCTTTGACCTGTGACCTCTTTTCCGAGACCATGTTTGGCCGGAATCGCGATTCGGCGTATGTCGGCTCGCATTAGCCGCGCGTTTGCAAGCTTTTCGTGGTTTCAAACGTTCAAACATGTGATTTGATGTTGCTCCCATGTATTAGGGTGAGTGTCAAGGTCACCTGAAGGTCAGGTTAAGTCATTGACCTTTGCTGACCTCGGCTCACTTTTACGAGTTTTACATGTTTCTATGCTAGTTTTTGGGGCTAAATTCGAAATTGACAACCATTTGAACATTTACGAAGTAGTTTTGGTGCCTTCGTTTGGTGCCTTCGTAACATGTTACGAAGCTGTCAGAGGCGGATGACAGGTGCTACGAATACCCGTCACGACCCCTACCGGTTGACCTGACCTGACCTGACCCGACCTGGTCTAAACGCTTAACGACACCATCTGTGATCACAATTAACACGATATTTGTGGTAGGCACCCAGGAAACCCCTTAGACGCCACACTTTACAACTTTCTAACAGGTCCTAAAGTCCGGTAAGGCCTGAATTTAAATCTTAAACCCAGCGTGTTCTCAAATATGTTCAAAAACTTCCGTGATTAATAATGCATTGGATGAACCAAAATCGTTTTACAGTGGCGCTATTAAAACAAGCTCTCGAACCGATTTAACATCATTTCTTGCATGACGCCTGATGGCTACAGTAAAAAAGATCAGCTGAAAAAACTAACTATACGAAAAATATCAATATGACATGCTTTTCTGAAAGCTATTGAGCACCCCCATTGATTTTTGGAAAACTACACCCATGGTCACAGGTCAAAGGTCATTTGGGTCAGGGTCATGAAATTTTCAGGGTAGGTGTAAAATTGATCAATGCGAGGGTACTGAAAGTTTCGTCGCGATCGGCCGCTTTTTACGTGAGTTATTCGCGACAAACCTTAGGGGGGTTGCATCAACCCTCCCCCCTGTGCCGGCGAGGGTTAAGCGGTAGGTTTTGCACTTTTACATTTCTGGTTATATCTCAGAAACTAATCGATCTACGATGAAGCCATTTTACACGATCATGGCCGGCTTGTTACCCAACAACTCGAACGCATTTTCAACACTTAAAAGCTTAAGACGACGAAGATATAGTCTGAAGTACACCAAATTTTCTAGATGCAAGACCTACCGCTAAAACCCGCGAGACCTGTACAAATACTAGTTAGAATTAACCGGAACAGTTTTTACGATTTATAAAATGGTAGAAGGGTTATAGTATAGTCCATTTTTTTCAAAAGGCTCATGGCCCGAAGCATTATTTTGGAGTTGGCACGTGCGAGACGCTAGAAAATAACGCAAGCTGAGATGAATTTCTCGGCCATTTTTGAAAGATAAGCACAGTGCTACGGAGGAAGTTGTTCAATTTAGCTTATAAATCGTGTCATATTGCAGAATGTTAGTAAAATCATATATTTGAGCGGTTGAGCCATTCTGTTGAATTTGCATGCTAATCTAACGTCACTCCTATATTAACCTTGATTCCACAGCCAGGCCATCACTTGAGAAATAGCAAGCGGCAAATCCTTAAATAATCAAGACAGAACAATATTTTTTGCTACAAGGCTCTGTCGGGCGCCAGAATTCTGAACAGCAGGCTCACTAATCATGTCATTGTTAGCTGCTGAAGCTGGTGACGTTCCATATTGTTGTCTTACATTGTGTTCTCGCATGCTACGTAGGGGAGAGGCGGGAGAATTGGGACTTATTTCTCAGGCCATGTTCATTGAGGTATTATTTGGAAAGTTTTGTAGCCAAGCTGCTTTGCGCAGCACCAATAAAAGGTCGACCATTTCTCTGCATTATGCCATCATAAAATAGCGAGCCTGTGTAATGATGTAGTTATATGTGGACAAAAACAAAAACACTCATTTTCAGGAGAATAGGGACACATGCAAGGAGACAAGGGACAGACACGAAGCTGAATTGGGACATATAAAAATTGGGTATTGGGATGACTTTATCTCGAATTATTTGTCGTGTCTATGTCTAGGCAATGATTTGATACATTGGAACTTATCTTCACACTGTCTGCTTCGTTTAAGGCCGGGATTGTCTCTCAGGATCACGATGTTCCCATAAAATGTACATTTTCCTACCAGAGTAAGACTTTCTGGTCTTCGCTTTGATGTATTTGTGGTCAAGTGTGCAGCTGCAACCCCATCCAAAACACGAAGGTAAAAACACATCTTTTACACCACTTTACCGTTTTTACCATTTGGTGTCCCTATTCTCCCACAACACCGCCATAACAAGTCACGCATTTTTTGTCATTTATCAGTTACAGAGCGTGTTCATTCAAACTAGCAATCGCATAAGGACGGTGTTAAGCTAACATCGTAATATGTTGAAAGAAAAATTGTTTGTCATATGCAAGGCACAGACAACTCAGAATAGCGCTCGAAAAAAACAAGTTTTTTGGTGCTCAGCCAGCACAGCCCAAACGATGGCCACAAAAGGGTTGCTGAGGCTTCCCATCGTTGCACGACACATATAATCAAAAGGTAAAGGCAATGATCGTGCAAAGATGCTGTCCATTTTTTAGATATTGGCGTGTCCCTATTCTCCTGCGTCCCAATTCTCCCGCCTCTCCCCTACAAACTTCAGTAGTCTTTTTATGAGTCTTTCCAGATTTAGTAGGCGCATACCCGACTTCTTCCCAATGCAGGAATCGATCGATCAACATTGTACTAGATCGGCAGATATGCTGGCTCATGTTTCTTTTTGAACTCAACAGAAATAAACGTAAAACAAAATGCCAATCCGTGTGTTACTTTTGTAGGTCTGCAAACAAGTCATCCACGTAATCATCTTAATCATTTGTTTAGTGCCTATGGCTAGACCCCGTGTGGAAGCATTTTCGATTCACAGTTCCTCATTATGAGTTGTATGTACATACTTCTCTCAAAACTATCGCAAATCAGAGACCAGCCGACCAGTCTGATTTCGAAACGTGCCAAGCCGGTGTTCGTTGAATTCTGTCAAAGCCATCACTTTGCACGTGACAATTCTAAAATCGATTTTCGGGCCCGTGCGCCTTTTGAAATAAAATGGACTATAACCCTCGCCCATGTAGGGGGGGGGGGTTGGTGCAACCCCCCCTGAGGTTTTTCGGGAATAGTGCAAAAACGGCGGCGCGCAGCGCCGCCAAATTTTGGGTACCTTATGGGGCAAACCTTGCGCATCTTTTGATAAAAAAAATTTGACCGGGTCATGTCAGGTCACAGAGTTATGACGTCACAAAGGGAACAGCCTCCGGCCGGATTTTCACAAACTGAGTGCCAACGCCCGAGGTTTCCTGCCGGTGGTACGGACATCGGTTGATGGATCGTGATGAAACTTCCCATGCATGTTGGGGCAAGTATTGGCTATCATATGGTATAAGAAACTTGACCGGGTCAGGTCAGGTCACGGAGCTATGACGTCACAAGAGGAACAGCGTCCGGTACTATTTTTGAAAAGCGCCCGAACCACTATTTTGCTAATTCTTGTCACCTCAATGGGAATATGCAGCAATATTAGCTTCTATAGGGAGCAAATGGACCTTCCAAATCCAAAAATACAACCAGATTTCAAAAATTTAAATTTTGATTTTTCGAATTTCTGCCGCCGACTGTGACCTTGCCGACTTCCGGCGCTCCCAACGCGCCATTTTTAGAGCTAGGGAAACGAAATACATACCAAACGATAGAGAATTGATCAAGGAACACGACAGTGAAGGTTTCAAGTCGATATCTCCCACCGTTTTGCCGCAATCGCCGCGGAAAGTTGAAAAAAGTCTATTTTTCCGAAAATTTGACCTTTGACCGGTCAAAAGTAGGTCAAATGTTGACCTAGGACCAAAAAATATACCACCAATCGCGAGATCTCGGCGAGAGCAATCCGTTGGTCTTTTCCGCTAAGCTCTACGACGCTCCGTTTTCAAACGCCAAGGGGGGGGGCGCACCAACCCCCCCCCTGCATGGGCGAAGGTGGCAGATCGCCGTTTACGGGCGAGGGTTAATATTTAGAATCGTACCCTGCTATGCATTATGTATTGAAGATTATGCTCTTTTTTATCTGGCAGACTCGCTATGAATGCGATCCGGACTACGTTTTGGTGTCGTTTTACGATTCCTCTCCGGAGTTTGACAGCCCCGAAAACTATACCTGCGCTCCCCTGGGCGACACGCACGGTCATAGAATACTAAGGTAACACGGAGCCGAAGCTTCAAGCCAGGGGACACGGGAGGCATGCCGTCAGCTGTCCTTTTTTAAACAATCGGTTTCTTTGAAATAATTTCTTTTGGTTTTTTGATGCCTTTCATAAATATAGTACACCAAAAATTAAGTTTTATTTTTTATGAGGTGGGAAATATTTTTCTGTCCAAACCATTCCCGTTTAAAGAAAATAGACAAGGGGAGAGTTTACCCAGGACCCTATGGAGGTTGTGTACATGAGTTTACCCAGGACCCTATGGGAGAGAGTTAACACGTGCCTCTATGGGGCGAATTCGATGCAACAAATGGCGCAGTAGCGACATTACTTTTGTTCGATGTTTCTCGGACGACAAAGATCCTACGCCGTTTGGCCAATCATATTCCATAATTGCAGCCGAGCCCCCATTGACCTAGAACGGGATTGGCCGGACGACGTACAATCTTCGTCGTTCGAGAGACATCGAACGAGGGGTACATCGACTGAATATACATTGCGATTCAATATTCAGTAGGTATTTTATGACCGTGATTGCAATTTGCATTTGAGCTCAGCAGTCGAGTAAGTTGTGCCAAAAATACCAGAAGTGTTGCATGCCCTGGATGCAGAAAAACAAGATTGAGATGAGTGGATCAAGATGTATCTTTCGTGCAGATGTATCAAGATGTACCTTTCACTTAAGATCCATGCAGGTGAGGTTCCAGTGAAATTTGAATTCGATAGGTACCTAGCCATTTTTGCTTTTGCTTTGATACTTGTGGCAAGGAAACATGATTATTGTTGCATGAACCGCCCACTGCCCATTTGCATTGCTGTCTTGTCTCGCGTTCGATAGGTATCCGATCACCATTCTTAAATAGCTCACCTTACCATATGGAAATCAGATTTTAGGAGGCCACTAGGCCTGTGGGGCCTGGTCTCAATGAGCTCCCAGTGCTTAGGACAGTCAGGCTCATATGTTGGGTAAGGTGAGGTTCAGGTAGGCCAGTATGCACTCTGCAAAGCATGGCAATTTCGACAAGATCTCGTCTGTGCCGGCTTGTCCGGCTGGTGAGGGTTTGGTGTAGCCTGGATTTAGCTTGGTGCAGTGCGGATTTTGTGTAGCGCGGTGCGGCTTTGGCCTGGTGTGGTCAGGTAGTGGGGGATGATGTAGTGTAGTGCATTTTAAATGTGGCTTGGTGATGGACATGATGGACCCAACAAAATGGATGGCCAAAATTGAAAAAAAGCATTAATGGAGCTTTGACATGCAATTTAGTGTGCTCTCGGGCTGATAGGTGTGCGGTGGTCAGAACGAACTATGCCAGTGCTGGTGCCTGGTGGTCCCACCAATCATGGGTGTCATCCCCTGTTGTGACCCAGGGGGTCTAGTCAAAACCTTACCTATTTCTGCTAACCTAAACCTATTTCTTACAAATTAGGCAAAGTGTGATTATGGTATAATAATAAAATGATTCAAAAGTCTTCATTTCACTCATATATTAAACCTGGCCCTTTTCAGGCGCAAGCTCTGGATGAACTTCTGCGGTGACGTCGGCATTCTTACAGGAGAACCCAAGATTCGCTGTACCTGTATGCATTTCAAAACTGAATAATTAATAGCAACAAGTAAATATTTGAAGTTGCAGCCAAATGCTGTGCCTTCTCTGCTGCAAGAACTACATGTCACCATTGAAGCAAGGTAAGTGTTAAAAGAAATTGTTCACCTTCTGTGAATAATTTGATGAATAAAATTTAAAAAGATGTGTTAAAAATGTGATAAATAAAATTTAAATGCATTCTGACTTGGAATTACACGCTTCTTCTAAAGGGATTTCATTATTTTAATGATTAAAGTTATGAACACTAACAGCTGAACAACCTATCAGCTGCAAGGGATTCTGCTCCTGTAAGTGCTCTCATCGCTGATTGGCCACTGTGTGTTGAAGAGGTTTCTGCTAGCTGTAAATGACCACTAGAACATGAATTTAAACACCAATATTCACTGATAAAAGGTGAATATCTCAAACGGTTCAAATATAAGGCATACGCAAATCTGCTCTATCAGACTGCTATCTCAGTTTAAAATCCCATGTTAAAGGTGAACTGTTTCCTCAACAGGACCAGCTCGACTCCTGCAGTAGGACTCCAGCCTCGTCCAGTCGTCGCCGCTCGCCAAGACCTGCCGGACTCCTGCAATAGGGGTCCAGGCTGACCCGTTCGTCCAGTAACCGCCGCTCGTCAGCACCAGCTGGGCTCCTGTAGTAGGGGTCCAGCCTCGTCCAGTCGCCGCCGCTCGCCAAGACCAGCTGGGCTCCTGTAGTATGGGGCTAGGATGGCCCGTTCATCAACCGGTCTTGAAGTCACATCGCTGTCAGCCAGCCGAACTCAGTACATAAGTCACCAACCCTGAATGTTGCCAGCCAAAGTCGGCAGTTTCCTTCGGACAGTCATCTCACCAGTGTTGTACAGTGTACAAGGTTAGTGACGCAGTTAAATGCGCCAATTAAATGCGAGGACGTGCGCTTGTATGCAGCGTTTTGTCATGTTGAGCTGCATGGGTGTCGATTTTCACCGAATTGAGGGTGCCCAGTGCCCACTGCCCGGGCGCAGCAAATCCGCCGCCGCCTTAGCGGTGACCTTGACCCGCACCGTCTGTTGGGGCTCCAAAGCCAAGCCAGCCGAGCCGGAGGGGAATTTAGAGAGCTTGAGCACCCCCAACCCGGCGGAAATTGACACCTATGTTGAGCTGTATGGATGCGTTTTAGCCTTCCGCCGTGGTGGTAAATAGCAGTCTACATGCAGAATTAGGCAGGCTTATTAACGGACTCATGATTTGATTCATTGTGTCACCTTTGTCGGCACGTGTAAGATGTGCTTAACTGCCATTGGCTCTCGGCCTGGTGACTTCTGGGGACCACGTAATGGGGATGACAATTGGGATCCTGTGCCTTAAGCCGGCCATTTACGTCCATGGCTATATACCCCCGTACTAGGGCCAGTTATGACGTATATAGGGATCCACGAGATCTTTTTTTGATGAATGGGTTGTGCAGTGTTGAGATCCGCGTGTAACGTCACTGTTTGGCCAGTCTGCCCTCAAACGCGTCATCTTTACTCGTATTTTATTTACATGAACACTTTACATGGTCCAGTGGTTTATATAGACATCTTCCTTGCACTAGCTAGTTTTATGTGGCCAGGTTGATTGCCTGTCAGCGCGGTCACGCTGTCGTCTTTCGATTGGTGCGCTTAAATGCGGCGAGATGAATGTAGGATTTCCCTATTTAGTACCTGCGCCCAGCTCAACTGGAGCCTTCGGACGGCGCACCTCTTGGCCGGCGTTGTTATCTGAAACTTATTATCTCGGGCGTATGTTGCAACTTGTTTATTGCCAGCGTCGTTGTGTTACGTACGCGAAAGCAGTAGCGGCGGAACACCTTCAATTAAGGGGAAGGGGGGAGGCACTGCCGACTTTTGATCCCATTCTTTCCATGTAACGCCCATAGGGCCCATGTCAAAATGCCAAAATCAAAGGGGGGCACGGTGCCCCGGTGCCCTCCCCGTTCCGCCGCCTATGCGCGAAAGTACCAACCCAGTTGTTTGTGTCCCAATGTTTTTTTATGTTTTTATTATGTACAGGGACCGGTTGTCGATATCAATGTTATCGGTTGTTACTGGACAGGACAGACGGCTAGACAAGGGATTCGTGTACAGTAGCAACTGCTGGTTCCCGTACCAGCATTGAAACTGCACCAGTACCAGCATTGAAACTAAATATAAGATATCTCAGAAGGTTGCGCTTTTGGAGTGAGTTGTGGTGCTTTACGCCGTACCTACATCATGCTTAACGAATGTGACCGTCGTGTTTGTGGGATCCCCGTCGGTACTAGTCAGCCCCACGAATCGTGGTAGATCATAAAATAGGCATTGATTTCAAAAGCGATTTTCCACGGCCTCTCAGCAGTAGCGGCAGAACACCTTCAATTAAGGGGGGGGGGGCACTGCCGACTTTTGGTCCCATTCTTTCCGTGCGACGCCCATAGGGCTAATGTTAAAATGCCAAAAGTAAAGGGGGCACGGTGCCCCGGTGCCCGCCGCCCGGCCCGTTCCGCCGCCTAGTTATGCCTCTCAGGGTTGGTTCCAAAATGGGCACGGCCGAGGATAATCTTCGCCTCCAGTTATCATTTTGATATATCTACGAAACAGTTGCTGGGTGGTACACGAAAGCAGCTTTTTCAGGTGAGTTGAAAGGGGAAGAGGTTCTTTGAATTACCATTTCTGTCCATGGTTCTAAAAAGCGCTAAATTAAAACTATTGTTTTAATTCCTATCGTAAACCATCGGACGCTCGACGCTGCATTGGCATTGGTACGATGTGCCGGTAATCGCTCGCCGATAATGATAACGTGGCAGCTTTACTGATATGTAGGATTATCAATCAAATGTAATAGAAACGATATTAAATCCACTACCTCTTTAGGAGCTCGTGAAATAAGCCTGGCTATCTGGTTGTCGAAGCCAGGCAAATATATGCTTGGAATGGCATGTCCATTGTCCATGACATCATTTAATTGAATTATTTTCCTTCTTAGCACTTAAAATACATTCCAGCGACACAAAACTCCCAAAAGTCTGATGTCTTGCCCGTGGTATCGTGGTACGATCGGCGAGTACCTTCCTTCGCAATGTCCATGGCTATGCGAAGTCTAAGGTTGGCCTACATAGCCTTGGGTTGGCCTATGGTATTGCCTGTTTATCCTATTTCATATCGTATCTATGAAAATAAAGTGTTCACGATCGCATAGCGAAACTGAGAGCAAAATATTTATTTGCAAAACTCCGGCAATACCCCTCGCTTGATACTATAAAAAACATTGCACACGATCATGCGAAGACGTGAATCCTACCGCCTTTATTTAGCGCCGGCGTTCCCGCGTTAATAATTTCTCCTGAATCGGAGGACCAATAATCAGCTGACGCACCGTTGTTTTGATGTCGGCGGACCGTGCCAGCCTGGGCGACACGTATAGAGTGAACTATGAGAGCTGCGTCACAACCAATACCGAAAGCATGGCCTTTGAGAGAGACAGGTAAGTGATCAAAGAAGTGGCATGTGTCTCCTGTGCTAGGCATTGATTTATATTTTAGGCTGGTAAAGATACCAAAAGATATGCCACCCTTTCCACAAGCGAACTTCAACCAGCCCAAAACAAACTAAGGGACAATATTCATCGGTGTTATCCAATTATAACTCTTATCTAGTGGTCCTTCTTAGAACACTCTGTTAAAGAAAAAAAAACATTGAGGAGTATTCTGGATACTGTTGTGCTTATGCTGCCTGTGCTTATGTTGTGCACCTGATTCATAAGACATTGCAATCGTGGAGAGAAAAAGCATAGAGGAAGCATCTCAACGACAATGACTTGAAGTTGATCCTGACACCGCAAACATGGCCGACCTGTGACCTGTGGGCACGGCCCATTTGATATTGTTATTTTTTTCAGCGCCCGGTTCGAGTGTCCGCAGCTGCCAGCCATGGCCGGCATCACTTCATTCTGGTACACCCAGGATCCAACGGTCTCGCACTGGAATGACGTCACTTGCTGCACGATCTCGGTCCGTTTCGACCCCTGAACAGTCGCCGCCACCGCCACTGCAAGTTGTACCAAAGGTGCCTGCTATTGCCGACACGGGGCAGTGTTTCCTGGGGCGTCGGGCGCATATGTGTGTAGTAGGTGTTTGAGTAGGAACTTTCATCCAGTTATCAGACGTAGGAATCTCCCTAGAGCTAGGTTTGAACCTCATGCAGATAATAACTTGATTGGAAACACGTCGATAGCTAGAATGCAGGCACAGTCTTTATGCAGTGTGCACCTTTATTGGTAAGAACGGTTTTGCCGATTACAGCAAAAACGAAAACATCCTTACCAGCAAAGCATTTTGCAATAAGTTACACAGAAATGCATAAAGAAACAAATTCTGCAAACTTCTGGAAATTTAGAGTTTTTCTTAGGATCATACCAGTTTCCAGTGACGTTCAGTACAATTTCAGGATTGGCAATGGCAATGGAAATTCTAGGGATGGGCTGCGATGGCAACATTTGCGATGGTACACAGGTACTTGATTTCTTCTTCCTGTGTATAATCTTTTTATCTTCCTGTGTAAAGGCCTTTTTGCCATTCATCTTACGTTACATTGCTGTAAAACCTCGTATTCTTATGCTTTCTACTCAGCTTCGAATGCCTTATCATTGAAATGTTATGTCAATGGTGACAAACGCAGTTGCTGATGAGAATAAATCAGTGGATGCTGACGCAAGACGAGTTGTATGTGTAATTATATGTGTGTTTGCGGTAAAGCAGCCTGTTGCAAAGTCCAAAGCAGGCTTCATCAGCTCCATTCATTGTCTCTGCGGATTTGTGGGATAAAAACACTGGGCTGAGCTGATATCAAAAAGGTTATAATGATTTCCCTACCACATGGTGGTTTTAATATTTTAAATTTATGCATGCTAATTGCATTATTGTTACTCTGGTTTAACACGCGCAGTGGAAGGGTTGCGAGTACTACGCCCAGTGGAAGGGGGGGCGGATGTCGCCCCCCCCCCCCCTAAGATCTCAGCTCCCACTGGAGCTAGAAAGACGAAATTTGGAGGGTAGGTGGAGGCCATGGGGAACTCTGTTGTGTGTGAATTTCATGACCCTAGGTCAATATCTTCAAGGTCAAATGAGGTCAAATGTGGTCATATCTGCCATATTTGCGACTTTTTTGCGTTTACACGCCGATAACTCAAAAACTTACCGGCCGATTTTCTTTTTTCTTTCACTATACGAAAGACTAATCATTTGTGAGTATGTATAGTGAATTTCAAGTTAATCCAACAATGAATATGGCAGTTAGAAGCCTGTTAAGGGTAAGATGTCGCCGGCTGAAGCGGCATCGGCCGACGCGGGAAACGCGGCAATCACAATTTTGTGTTTACACACTCATAACTCAAGTTGTTACCGGCCGATTTTCAAAATTCTTTGACCATATGATTACCTGTACATTTCTCAGTCTTCTCACCAAATTTGACGCGAATCTAATGTAATCAGCGGTAAGGAGCGCGATGTAAAGACGGAACCGTCCCGCCCCGGCACAGTCTACAATTCAGGCGGCGCGTAACGGCTAGCGCCGGCCGCCGCGCCGCCGCCGCGGCAGGATGTTTGACTTTACACCGCTATTACTAGAAAAGTTGTGAACCGATTTTCTTATTTCTTGCACGAGAAGATCCGCAATTCAATTTTGGACAGGTAGCCAAAATTTCACATTAATATTATGTTTGCGGCGCGAGTTATTGGCGAAAAACAGGAGGGGTGGGCGAAATCCGCCCCCCCCCCCTTCCACTGCGCGTGTTAAAAGCCACAGTTAATTAAACGTTAGATAAATGACTTATATGCCGACCATCACACTAGGATCCGTTTCTTACGGGAGCTTATTTGACTCGCGCCCTGGTGGTCGGGTGGGGGGGGGGCTATTTCCCCCCCAGACTTTTCGATACGATATACCTATGTATATCCAGAACCGATGCGCCAATCGTCACCAAACTATCAGTACCCTCCCGGGCATCAATTTTACATATCGTGATCAATTTTTTTCCAAAGGCTATGATATGATAGGTTGGCCGCAAATGACGTCACAGTGACGTCATGTTCTGCCGTTTAAAAAAAACGTTTCGCGGGAAGAGCTGTCAGGCGTATAGCTTTGAAGATGCAGAAAAACGTCTTTGACGGTGTAGAATCACCGGGGCTACAAAACTGCTATCTCGGAATTTATATTTTTTTAATTTTGACCCTCTCCCCAAAACTGAATATGGTTGCCAAAAAAAAATCCAAAAAGTTTTTCGATTTTCGAAGAAATGGAATATATTAGATAGCCCTTACCGATTTCTATTTACATACCAAATTTCAGATCGATACCTCAATTTCGGCCAAGTTATAGCGAAAAAACTGTTCAAAATTGATGACGTAAAATTTTCAGGCTCAATTTTTAGCAATTCTAGACCACCTAGCGCAAAACAAAGACCACCATTAGACTCGCCGTGACAAGCGGCATCGAATCAATACCCATTTTATGCAAAAATATCAACTTTGATATTTGATCTTTTTTGACCTGACATTGACCTGACCTCCACCAGGAAGTGACCTAAACCGTTCCTGATGGTCTTCTAACCAACACCATTGAGTTTGAAATGACAAATTGGCCATAAAACATGCATCACACAGCCCTAGTAAAATTGGGTTCAGTGTGCTGAGGCTGACCCTTCTGTGACCTGACCTGGTACTATCAGTGACCTCTAATACCAACATATGTGCTAGGCAACTGACGCCCTATCGCTGATTTTCGATAAAATGCGTTTTACTCGATGTTATAGCGCATTCCCTAGAAGCCCGTGACCGGTAAAACCCTATATTTGACCTGACATGTGACGTCATTGGTGACCCCGAGGTCAATGAAATTGGATTTCCCCTGACAAATTTGACAGTGCTTTCGATCACTCTTTGAATTTTGCGGATCCGTCCAGTAGTTTCGGAGATACGAGGGGGGGGGGCAAAAAATAGCCCCCCCCCCCACCAGGCTGCGTTATAAACAGACCCCACCAGGGCACGGGTTAAAATGCTCTTGTAGCCAAAACACGGCTGACACCATTCATTCTGTTCACTGTATAGTGTATATTTATTATTCATTCACTCTTTTCCTGCTATTCCAAAATGATGATTAGACACTGAGCCCATTCATACATCCGCAAACAATTTGCTCGGATAGGTGCCTAATTAAAACGGAGCGTCCTTTTGCACAAAATCAGTGACGCAATAGATGCAAGTGTTCTTATCGTTATTTCACTGGCGCCGTCCCTTGATGCCTGCTCTGTGCAGCGGTGGACCGGCGACTGCACCAAACCCGTTCCGCACGCTCCAGCGCCTCTCGAGCTCGTCATGAGTGCGGGGAAGGCCGCCCTCGGCCGCGCTCTGCCGCGCGCGCGGCCGATTGCCCGTGTGACGCCGACAGTGAGCTCGTGACACGCCTCACGACTCACCGTGACGCGTCAGTCCGTGACGCGCGACCCGCGTGACGCTCCAACGGGAACTTTCCCCCTCGAAAGGCGTCATGCGGCGACGTCTTTGCGGCTGAAGTGCGCTTTTCGCGAACCTCGTGCTTGGGTTGGTTTGAGTTGGCTCGCTCTCTTGGACATTCTCCAGTCATTGGTTACCATCGTTTTGGGTGTGTGTGGCTTTAAAGTTTAAACTGACCACCGATCTTATCGAACCTTTGTCAGGCATTTGATTATCCCAGAGCTGTTCAACGAGTTATGGAACCGAGGGCGGAACTCTGGAATCAAAGCTCAGAATTAGTAGCATTTCTCCTTGTGCATATGTTTGTGTGGGAGTGGGGATGCTGCTGCTGGGCATGAGTAGCTAACTATTTTCATCGTCAACATCAAGTCATGTATTCAAGAAATACATGTCATGTATTTCTGGACTGAAGAGTTTGCCTTTTGGCGCGCCAGCCCATGCCCCATACCACGAGGACCAGAGCTCTCGGCTAGCTGCTGCATACGTGTCGTGACATTCGCACAACCGTGACGTGACGCTCGAGCGCGCGTGACACTCCGTGACATGATGCGGCGTTACGTGACTCGGTGACGGCCTCCCGCCGAGCGCAGTTCTCCGGTTGCAAGCAAGGGTAAAACATAAAACGGGAATGGACTCCCTCCCTAAAAAGACCCTTTCTCGATAGATTAGGGACCTCGGTTCCTTGGAGCCTCAGAGGACCTTTGTCACTGCATAAGGCGACAGCAATCATGTATGGGTTGTTAAAGGCTTAACACCGAAACGAACAGCGACCTTCCTTGAAGATAAAACTTAAGATTTCATCTTTCCTGATATTTTCTTTTCATTTTTTTCTTTGTTGTTATTCTAAGTAAAATAAAGTACATGAAACCCCCAGGCAGAAGCACAGGCGGATGACGATCGGGACTGCATGGCCCCATCATCCTCTCCCTTCTTGTCTGGAATCTGACCCTGCTGACAAGATAGTGTAGCCAATATGAGAACTGCGCATTCTTAGAGCAGCATTTCCGTTCTCCATAGCCTCACTGGACTCGTCTCATGAATCATGTATGCCCTCCAATGTGTTGCATTTATATTTAAGCGATGCAGTTGTTCAACAAGAATATCACATCGCTCGCGGCTGGGCTGTGTGATGACGTCAGCCCTATTTTGGGAATTCGCCACAGCGGAATCCGCAAATCTGCCGCTTGTCTCGCTCAGACTATCACCATAAAGACTCAGCTCCAAAGTCCCTGCAAAGTCGCGAGCTGTCATGTTTGACCCATTGCATACAGCTACGCAGGGTTACTTTTACAGGAAAAGTCGACAGGGGGAATTAAGTTGGGGCAAGGGCGAATCCAGGGGCATCTGAAAGGGGGACCCAATGCCATAAGGTTTTTGTTAGGATGGCGCCTGCAGAACCTTACCTACCCCCAAATCCTACTCTCTCCCCGGATTCTGGCCACTTTATATTGTTAGGGGCCCAAAAAAAGAAATTATCTAAAAATATACGTAGGTACCTACATTGGCGGTAAGGGGCGGGGGAGGTCCCAACTTGACTGCGCCCTTGCAAATGTCAATCAGTAGTATCAACCTGCTATCAGCCTATTACCCTGGCCAAACATCAAGCACGGCCTTTCTCGTCGAGAGAGGTTAACACGTGACTATTTTTGCTAGGCCAAGACCGGTTGAAGGACCCTGGTTCGAAGGAAGACCCTTGGTTCGGAGAGGTCATGACCCCCGTCCCCCGCCGGTTTCTACGCCGACGCCTGTAGCGATATGTCAGTGATTGCGAAGAGACGGAAGAGACAAGACAAGAGACGGTCCCACCGACCATCCGATCGGTATCGGGTCAAATCTGGAGTTCCCGCTGCACTGAACGTAAAATGGTTGGATGGAACCTCAAATTGAAAATTATATAAGCGCCAGCAACGTTGATTGATGACAAGAGTCTGATCAACGATGATTATAGATCTGAGTACACTGACAACCAAAACGATTCTCTATTCCCTTTGATCATGGTGTGTCATGCTCCTATAACTCTGCCGTTTTCCTGGCGGAATGCCCTTAAGATACTCAAATGATTCCTCAAATGATTCCTTTTAAGCATATCAGGGGTTTTGGTCTAAAACAACACCCTGATCATTTTCTTCAAACATACCCAAACTATACCCTCATTCTTAAAATACCTCCCTTGAATTCTTCTAATATACCCTAGTGTACAGTCTCTGCCGCTACTGTCAGATACCGTACCTGTGCCGCTCGGCGCCTCCGGCGGTGACCGGTCGGCGGGCCGGGACTGGCCGGCCGGGCGGGCGAGGAGGACGGGCAGTCGCTCCCTGGACGTGTTGCTGACCACTAACCCGCGCCCCGCTGGGCTATTCAGCCATATGCGCCCTGCTGGGGATAGAACCTTAACCCTCGTTTTGGATGTGTTACGATATATAAAGGGAAATCGGACGAGGGAGCTGAGAGTAATGAGACAGTTTCTGAGCAAGTTCTACGACGAATATACCTAGGGCATTATTATTTTCCCTTCTGGGTCTATGTGGGGTCTAATGCAAGAATACATTGAGATCAGTGATGGAAATCACAGAATAATACGGGAGTGTTACGTGGTATAATGCGAGTATAGTTTGCAAAATATTATTTCCCCTTATACGCTTAGAAGGAATACTAGAGGTTTCGATGTAAGGGTATTTTGGTAGGTTAAAAGGAGTGTACTGTGGGTATCGAAGGGAATAGAACAGGAATCATACTCCTTTCCTCTTCGGTACTTACTAGGGTATATTAGAAGAATTCAAGGAAGCTATTTAAAGAACAAGGGTATAGTTTGGGTATATTCGAAGAAATGATCAGGGTGTTGTTTTAGACCAAAACCCCTAATATGCTCAAAAGGAATCAAAAAGGTTCTCAGTGTAGGGTATATTAGAAGAATTTCAGAGTGATATTCAAAGAAAGTGTATTTGGGGTATATTCGGAGAAATGATCAGGGTGTTGCTTTAGACCAATTCCCCTAATATGCTTAAAAGGAATCAAAACAGCTCTCAGTGTAGCGAATTGATTGAAAATGGGCTCAAAAATAAATTTGAAAGGGAGAAATTCCCCCTTCCCTCCCTAGCCGTTCACGCACAATTTGAAAGGGGGAGCGGAATTTTCGAAGGGGGGAAATTCCCCTTCCCCCCTTTAAAAGTTACCCTGCAGCTACGTGCATCTCATCACCGCTTGGAAACTGATGAATGGCTTTCCATGACCCCTCCATAATTTTAACGGACACTTAACCCTCGCCGGCACAGGCCATTTTGAGTCCTTCGATGGCACAAGGGGGGGGGGGGGTTGGTACGACCCCCCCTCGCGTTTGGCCCCTGATCGAGCTAGAGCTTCGCAGAAAAAACGAGCGTGTTGCCCGTCACGAGACGAAGCCGATGATACCCAATTTTAAGGTCCTAGGTCATCGGGTGACCTTCCAGGTCAGGTCAATGACCCGAAAACCGGGAAAATCGGGACCTGTTAGAAAGTCGTAAAGTGTGGCTGCTATGCGGTTTTTCGGGGTGCTGATCACGAATATCGTGTTAGTTTTGATGAGAGATGATGTCTTTAAGCATTTAGACCAGGTCGGGTCAGGTCAGGTCAGGTCAACCGGTAGGGGTTGTGACGGGTATTCGTAATACGTGTCAACCGCCTCGGACAGCTTCGTAACATGTTACGAAGGCACCAAAACTACTTCGTAAATGTTCAAATGGTTACTAAATTCGAATTCAGCTCCAAAAACTAGCCTAGAAACATGTAAAACTCGAAAAAGTGAACCGAGGTCACACGAGGTCACCAAAGGTCAATGACCTGACCTGACCTTCAGGTGACCTTGACACCCACCCTAATGCATGGGAGCAACATCAAATCACATGTTTGAACATTTGAAACCACGAAAAGCTTGCAAACGCGCGTCTAATGCGAGCCGACAAGCGCCGAACCGCGATTTCGGCCAAACATGGTCACAGAAAAGAGGTCACAGGTCAAAGGTCATTGGGGTCAGGGTCATGAAATTTTCAGGGTAGGTGTAAAATTGATCAATGCGAGGGTACTGAAAGTTTCGTCGCGATCGGCCGCTTTTTACGCGAGTTATTCGCGAAAAACCTTAGGGGGGGTGCATCAACCCCCCCCCCCCCCCTCTGTGCCGGCGAGGGTTAAGGGCGTCACATTTGCCAGTCGCCTCTCGTGTCGCGGATGGCGGCGTGAGGCGCTGATTCTGTATTCGTGTCATGCGATGTGGCTATTATGCTGTGAATGTTGGCGCTCACCCTCGCCCTCTGGCTCGCCGGACCATGACGGTCGCAGCACTGACCTCAGGCCGCCTATTTGGCTATTCATGGACATGTCTGGTGGCATGGCCATGTCCACGGCTCCTTTCTCTTTCCTCCATGGCCGGCGAGGCGGTCAGATTCATTCTGCGCGGTGTGTAATGAACGATGACCTTTCACCGCACAGCGGCTTCATACGCACCCGGCAGCCGCACCATTTAGAGGGACGTAATAATAACTGCACTGCATGGCAGCTGTCAGCGTCTGCAGAGCAGAATGGATTAGGATGAGAAAGTTTTATGCCATTTTCAATTTGTCAGCGATTTTCCAGAACTCTTTGACAGTTCCAGCGTGGTTATATAGGTAAGAAACCTTCATTATATTACACTATATGTATGTGTAAGCCCCATTCATTATATGTAGTGCAGCTATGTAGACCTGCATCGACGCGAGTATCCTCGGCCTTTTTGCAGGCTTAGTTAAATCGACTGTGAAAAGCGTATTTTTGCACCTCATTAGGCATTTACACAACTGCGAAGCGAATACATTTTTGCGTCCGTCACATATTCGGAATTGACCTCATGCGCAAAATGCCCAACTTCAATGGTGTGGCAGCAAAAACACTTGCAGCTTATTCTCGACCATTACCATCAATTTACCAATCTACGCCCATCAGCTTGGCCACTACTGATCTTTCAGCTCGACTCAATCTCTCTTAACTGTCAGGTCGATCCCAAATCGCCGATTCCGCGGACCAGCAGTCGACGTACGTCGCCACCGTCGCCGTCGACGCGACCGTCGCCGTCGCCGACACTCAGCCGTCGGCGACGGGCAAATCCCGCCAAAGTGAAAGTGTAGTGTTATGGTAGCTCGGAACTGGCTCGTAACTTTGCCAACGACCCTTTGCGACCCGGCGCGACTCGCTCAGCTGGCCTCTGCGCCAGATTTGCCACTGAACAGTAAAAATATGCCATGTTTGCCGCTGAAGAGGAGACTGTGACCGTGCTAACTCGTAATGTGGACTGTAAGTGTTTTCTTCGAATAACGATGTTAATAGTATGTAAAGTATGTAATAACAAACCAAATTAGAAGTTTTACCGAACGATGAATGGGATGAGATTAGGTGGAATATTTTACGTGATATTCATATGTAAAAATGTGTATATCGGTGCCCGGGCGCTGACTTTATTAAGCATCATGGAAGAATTGGAGTGACGTGCATCGCTCATTTCCCCGTTTGGCTACACGCACATTGATAAAACATCGCTAGCTGAGATGCTCATCACAAAATTGGAAGCATCTGAACGCTTTTGCAATTATTTGATTTGCCTAGGGTGGCTGCCCTCAACTCTGCGCTAATTAATTAGTGCTTTTCTATTCTTTTCTGCAAAGCTGGCTGAATAACGCTGGTGTGCTTACCACATGTGAAGATCTCACTTCCGACCAAGACAAAATGTCCGTCATGCACGGACCGTGCTGCATAGTGCACACAGCACAATACACTACCGCCCTGTAGGTATTAAAATAGTATAGTTATACAAGGACTCGCCGCTTCACTGCACAGTGTGAAGTGTGCGTGAACAAGCCTGAGGCCGAAGCTCTGTCATGGTTGCAGGCTTCCTGCATAGGATAGCTATACTAGATCTAAGTTAACATTAGGGGTATTGTTTTATTCCGAGGTAAAGACATGATTTTAAATGCGATAAGCACCGGACCAGGCGTACGAACTTGGTATTTCATTGCCATGGGAAGGAACTGCATGCTAACTTCTTGACAAAAATATTGTTATGAGGTACTTCATATTACTGAAGCCTCACAAGTTCTAAGCCGTAAGAATGGCTCCACGGTCCAGTGTTGCCCATAAAACACTCCTTTTCGATTATCCTGCTATCATAACTCCATCCCAACACCGCTCTTGATTACATCATAACGATTATGCTCCACGGTCCTCCCTAGCCTCCCATCACACAGCTGGTGCCTCTCCTCTCCCCTCCCCTCTGTCCCTCGTGGGTGACCCTCCCCTGTCCGTCCAGCCCAGTCATCCATCGCCCTAGGGGCGGAGGGGCGGCAGCCGCGCCGGAGTGGCCCGTCCGACCGGTCTCCCCGAGTCGTTGGACACTTTCTAACGCCCCCGGGCCACAGTAGTCTATCCTCTCGACTAGACAGGTCGGCGAGGGATTCATGAACGGGACAAGAGGTCTGAGCCAACCCGGAGGCCGCCAGGATGGACAGAACAGAGGCGCGACGTGGGGCAGGTCTTGTCCGAATTTCGAATCTTGTCTCGCCTATGTAGACGCGGTGGTGCGAGAAATAGGGTGTTGTAAATGACGTTATAACGTCCAGAGGTGTTGCGTTACGAATGAACCGTGTCTTTAATCAGTGGTTCGGTAGAGGCCAGGCGAAAATGACGTCATGCTGTAAGTGCGCAGGTATATTATGGACAACGTCGCAACGCATTGGTTCCATGGTGATATTTATAAACGTTCATCTTATAAATGCGCCTTTACAAAAAAGCAATTATGCCACAGCAAGTTCAGAACAATAAAGATAACAGTAAATCCCTCCTGCGCCAGGCCAGGACTTAGGACGCGGACGGCCAGAGGGGACAGTTAGGACACCCCCTTCCCCGTCCTGGCGTCTGGCTCATGTGACACTTCAAAACAAGGCGTGCAGTGAAACTCTTCAAAAATCAAAAGGCATTAATTCATGCAATTTACCATCGTTGCACTCTCTACGAAACCTTTCGCAATGTAAAAACGGACGCACACTTTTCTTCCAAAGATGGCACCTATTTGAATCGTTTTACGAACACGCCTCCATAAAAGCACTCATCATAATTCAGCTCGCGAGTGTAGGCACTAGTCGAAGGATCCACCCCCTCGGGCGGCAGAGGATTCGAAGTCTCTTCTCTCACCCACGTGCTAGCGGGCCGTTTTCACCGCTCCTTATGTGCGGAAGAGCGTCAGTTCGTTTACCAGCGTCTGGGAGCGGCCTGGGACGGCTAACCGGACGCGGGAGGTTTTCTAGGCGCCGTCTCCGCACCAACCGGGGGAAGGCGGTCACCAGGTCAGGGGTCAAAGGTGAGAGGTGCACCGCGCCAGCCGACAGGTCACGTGACCGTCTAGGCAGACGCACGGTACTCGGAGTCATCAGCTGTCAGACTGGGAAGGAGAGCGACACTGTATTCTTCTTTTTTGCATGAATTCAGATGTCTGTGTGTTCGCAGAAGGGTGTTGATGTAAATTTTGTTGCTGATGTTGCTGACAAAGCACTAACACCACGGGATTGTTTGAGCCCGTGAAAAGTCATTTCAAAGACCACCTTGTTCGCTTTGTATTGTTCGATGTATTAGTCCAACAGAGGTTTAGATAACACCGATTTCTGATTAGTCGAAAGACAGGCATTGTCTATCATCGCCGCCTCGAACGCACAAACACAGAGCGGTGCCCAAAGAACAGCAGACATTTGTACGCTGCTCTCTCGTGGCCTGTTTGCTCAGCGCTTCGATAATATTGACACAGCGTCAGGTGGGTACGCTGCGAGCCTCCCGGCCGGGGGATAGAGCTGCACCCACGCCACAATAAAGGCGTCGTCCCCACACCCCTCGCCCCACCCTCCTATCCCTCCAACACCGCCTACAGGACCAGGAAACGGTTTACGCCCAGGTAAACATCAAATACAGGCCGGTAATGGGAATCGCTGGGCGTTGTGCGTCTCTGCAAGCCTGAGTGTTGGGTACAATCGATGACTCGGTTCGTCTGAGGGACGGTTTCCGAGGCTGTGGCATACAGAGGGCTGGAAGGGTTGAGTCAGTGGCGGGGTTTGTGCGTGTGTCACGCGCGGTATTTACAGTTGAGGTGGACAGCGTAACTGTATGCTGCCTTTGATGATGTTGGTGTAATTTATGTGATGTTGATAAACCAGAAGTAAATACCAGCTGTATGAGCTTTGCAATCGCTTCAAATTTGTGATAATAATGAACCAATTGTGACGGAAAAGGAGACATAACTGGAAAAGCAGGCTGAAATGCACATATTTGGAACTAGACACACGGAACCGGAGACACGCAGAAACGGAAGCATTGAGATCTGAGACGGTAGAACCGATAAGGACCCAAAGGAGAAAAACTGGGGGACTCCGAGGTGGAGACGGAGCCGGGGATATGAAGACGACATAGAGCAAAAGACACTGAGACGCAGAATGGGAAAAACAAAGGTGCAGTTACATGAAGGTGAAATAACGACGGTGGTGGTCGGTAACAGATGTTGCACTCTTATTTTCCCTACTTTGCACTTTATTATGGTCAATGTATTCTACTGGGACACAACTAAAGCTGAACAGACCATGAGAACAGCCAGTGGCGAGACTGATGAGGATAATCACGCCATCAATCCCACCGCGTCAGCCCTGATTTCCCGCCGGCCATCTGTCCCCGTCCCTATGTCCAGTGCCTTCTCCGTGACCAGTCCAGGACCGCCCCCGTCTGTGCGCCTCTGAACAGCCGCGAGTGGGTGGTCACTCTAACAGGCTCATCAGGAAGATGGATGGCACGCGCGTGGGAGAGCGCTGAGGGAGGCGGGAGGAGGTGGGGAACCTTGGGAGGAACAGCAGAGGAGTGGCTGGAACTGCAGCTGCAGGCCATACTTACAGGAGGTGACTGTTTGCAGCCAGACCAGCGGTGTTTGTCTGGAGTTAGAGTTCGCTTTGTTCTTCGTATAACTATGCATTGAAAAAGTTTCTAATCTTCAGCTCTAAAAAAGCTGAGGCAGGCTTCTAAGAAGGAATTTAATTAGGAGAGTAAACACAAGCTGTGCAGAGGGTAGATACGGGCTTTGTTGTTTTCTTACCACATCCCTATAAATGTCAGCTTGCATCAGCTCTATCAATGTCGAAAATCGCTGAAAACCGCTAAATCCTGACCACTATTTTTACAACTTATCTGAGACGTCATTGCCGTTACCCCTTTCTCTAAGCCCCCTTCGAATCGAAACAAATCCAACAAGACAGCCGTCAGATTCAGTAGCTGAGGATATCAGCCCTCCAGAAAGCCGAGAGACAGCATAAATGTCGACAGCCAGCCGAAAAAGTGCAGTGTGCAGAGGAATAGATTGAGAAGATGTCTGGAATATCATTCCCTTGAACTTGTTCTTTCAGTGTGGGAGTGCCTATTTTATTGATTAATTTCCAAATTATCAATCGAATCTGACGTAAAACTCTACTGAAGCTACACTAACGTTCGCTCCTCTTCACGTCCTAACGGCTCAGGGACCATGTGACTTGGAGGCATGTGTCTCTGTTACGAACGCGGTCCATGGCGTTACGCCACCGATACTGGGCCCAAGACAAATCTACGAACCGGTTCGAACCCCAAACGAATCGTCCTTCGTGCCAGTGTACCCAAGCAGCGAGAGATTGCGCGAGCCGGCCACATAAATCTCCATGAGCGGGCTTCGACCGGCGCGCGGGCCGACCGAAAATGGTTATGCGATGCCCAGGCGGCTTATTTGAAAGATATTGAAACTTATCTCTCAGGAAGAAGCGTAGCCGCCCATCAACTGGCCGGGCTCAATTTATTGCAGATTTCGGCAAAGTATGATGGCATCTGGTCAAGATGAGGTGATTTTTCTCTCTGAGGCTCATGTGAGCTCGGACCTGGGACAATGCTGGTCAATCGAAAAACATTTGCCGGCCCGTTCAACGTCAGCAGAGACCGAATTCTTCTACCCCCCCCCCCCCCCAGCTGCCCCTGGTAGGTACACTGATTAGGATAGCACCATCCTTCTTCAGAGCCCTTACATCGTGGCCTGAATCGCCGCAATAGCTGGCGTGTGTGCGCATTGTGTAAGCATGCGATTCGGGAGCGCAAGCGATCCTACCTGATCGCACATCCCCGTCACGTCAAGGCCACGTGACTGACTGAGGACTTGCCCAAGGAGCGTCTGCCGCCCGCGTCGCCGTCACTAATTGTGACTTGTGACGCAGCTCTGAAAACAATAGCGTCGGCGTGTGAACTGAGCCGAGCGAAAGACGATAGAATGGACCATATGGCTGGTGTTATGCCACACCGGTAAACATTGGTTAACGTGACGTAATCATAAACAGATGTTTGCTGGGATGCGAGCACGTCACGGAAATGCAATGGACGAATGTATCTTTTAGGAGATCTGATGATGGGCTATGCCCGAAACTGTTATCTCTTTCTTCTCGGTCATAATTTAGAATACATTCATTATTATGAGGCTTCGGTTTTCTTTCATCATTATACAATGGAGTTACGTCTTAGTATGAATGAAAGATTTTTTTATACATTTACTTGAAAAGATTTTAAGTTCTCTACGATTAAACTAATCTCTCTCTCTCTCTCTCTCTCTCTCTCTCTCTCTCTCTCTCTCTCTCTCTCTCTCTCTCTCTCTCTCTCTCTCTCTCTCTCTCTCTCTCTCTCTCTCTCTCTCGTCTCTCTTTCTTTCTCTTCTCTCTCTTCCTCCCCCTCTCTCTCTCTCTCCCTCACTCTCTATCTCTATCTCCCTCTCTGAAATACTCTTATTTTTGATAATTTACAATCTATCCCTATTTTCTCATTCGCCGTTTCGTTACCTATCCCAAGGCCCTCCCATTTGCCCGGTGGATAACCTCGTGACCTCTCTGTCTGTGTTCCCCTGTCGTGAACCACGCCCTTGGGGACTCCTTAGACAGACGGTACTGAGAAAGCATGGACCGTCCAGAGTAATACCATCAGGGGTCGGAAGGGATGACCACCCCTACACGCCATCACGGTAGCACGCGCAGCAGGAGACCAACTGGTGGTAGACGGCCGGAGACGTTGCACTTGCGTCTGCCCTGTGAGAAATGAGATTAAATGAATTAACGTAGGTCAAAGCTGGTGCAGCTCTCGCCAGCCAGTGGCAAAATGATTAATTATTGGTTGCGGAGAGTTTCGGTAAGTATGTGCCTGAACCTTTACCTATTGATGAATCTATTGCCGTTGTCATGCGTGGGTTGATATGGAAGAATTAAAAATGTTTCGGTAGCAATGCGGCGAGAAACTGAATTGAGTCACAAACAGCATACGCTTGTCATACCACAACTTGCTTTGAAGAAGGAAGCTGAAGTTATTAGCAAAGCTCTCTGTGAATTAGTTATTACACATTCCACGATCAAAGGCAATTTTTGGTGGAAATTTTGACAGCTCCTTGATTGCTTTATATTGCAACTGTTCTGGTACAAACACGTCAGCACCAGGTAAAGGTACTTACATCATCTGCGTCAATAGTAGAATATAGATTGGGCTATTAGGTTACTGAGTGCCTGAGAGCCGTATTTGTCCGTCTGTCTGCGCGTATTAAATCCGTTAGTATTGCGCTTGCTCTTCCAAATGCAAATGCAGCTCAAACGCTATAAGCCAGACGAGTGTTCACTGGATAAATAGACTGATGATCAAAACTTCTTCTTAAATAAGATAAAACCAAACTTCTATTAGGATGGATTTCACCGATATTGGGAGTTCTCTACCTTGATATGCTAGCATTGAATTTAACCATCGCTATGCATGTGCCGAGGCCATCTGAAGTACGAAAGCTCGAGAACTTCTTTCAGTTTTCATCCCACCTTTGTGTAACAGTCCGAGCACTCATGCGTGTTGTGAAATGACTGCATATTGTTTGAAGCGTCAGTAACTACGTACATTCAATAACCTTAATGGTTTTGTGCACACGCGGAGTGGGCCCAACGAGCTAATTGGAGCACCTCAATAGACTTTTGTTTACTTTCTAGGTTTCTCTTCGATTGCGAAACTTTTGGAAGCCATGGTGATAGGCAGTTTTATTCATTCGAGATGTTGTATGTGCCACCCTCTCCCGTAATGACTAGAGAACGTTTCGTGATCTCTATTCGTGGCGCCCCAAGATTGTCATATTACTCAACTCTCACGAGTTTTGTCCACAATGGAGGCGGGACCTGCACCGGACCCGCAGCACTAGGCCCGGTTCCCATGGCGCTACTGCGCGTCACCCCATATCCCCACCTCGGCACAGAGTTGGCCTCCCCCTTTTACCACCAGCAATGACAATAACGCCACTTCTTGCCGGCTGTGCCGAGTGCGCAAAAACGGCAGAGAAGAATGGCCGTGCTCACTACGGGACAATAGCTGTCGGGGGTGGGCGTTTTTGCTCGTCCAGCTGACCACTTCCCAGTCCTGTGTGAGCTACCGGGTCACGGCTCGTAATTTACGGAGAGCCAGCATGGAGCCGACATCGGGACGCAAGATAGATGGCCATCTCGGGTTACTGCCTCTATAGTATACGGGGTATTCAGTGAACCATGGCGCGATGGCCCCCGATGAGATGTTCTCAAGGTCGTTGACCGATGAATGATGTCGTTATCTTACTCGAGAGGAAGAGAGGGACGCGAGACTGCATCCCGCAGGTCACAGTGCGACCCCAGGCGAGACGAAACGTGTTGAAGTTACTGTTCTGAGCATGAGTTATTGTTTTATCATCCATCTTAATGATTTCACTCGAGGCATCCTTGTCGCCTCTTACAGCACTTGAGGCAGGCTCTGAATTACTCGTAATTAGCAAGTGTTTCAGCTCATCTGCTCATCATTGAAAGTTAGAACCCATTCGAATGCAAAGTTGAAGAGATGGAAACCTGTACCACCAACCGTTTTCATTAGGTGCGATATTAGAACATCGCTCAACGTTATTGTAGCCGTGGTTTTATTTGCTAAACGGTGCTGTAAGTGTACAAGGCTAAATGTTTTAAAGTAATCAGTCCAAAGGACTAAGATGATATAAGGATAAGTAATACTAAAAGGACAGTACACACAGAAAAATATTAACACCGTTAGCGGTGTAATTGCACAGTACATATCTGAGCACTTGAGGAAAGTTAATTTAGTCCCTTCCCCGCTTAAATTACTCGCGCTTCCAAATGAACACCAGGAAGAAGGTAATAGAACACTGTTAGGAGGGTTGGGTGTTTTGCTACATGTAGTAAAACACCCAACCCTCCTAACAGTGTTCTATTACCTTCTTCCTGGTGTTCATTTGGAAGCGCGAGTAATTTAAGCGGGGAAGGGACTAAATTAACTTTCCTCAAGTGCTCAGATATGTACTGTGCAATTACACCGCTAACGGTGTCAATATTTTTCTGTGTGTATAGAAGACCCAGAGAACACCATCAGGAAACACACACGGTCACACACACGCACGAATCGACTATGAGACATGAAATGACTCTGTTACGTCCGGACCGGAACACATTACTGCAGTATTACCGTTATATCCTGGAAGACTGAGGCTGACAAAGGTTCTAAAAGATCGATACATTCGTTCACCATGTCGGATGCGGGGGTGTGAAGTTACATCTCAGAGTGGTACCCAAGTAATTCCGATATTTTTGGGATTATGTTCCTAACGTCAGCGACAAGTTTGGCATTTCCGAGATCTCAAGCTTCGGTGCTTTTGGAAATAGGAATAATGGTTACCCATAGCTTCATTGACGTAAGCCAGAACACATGAATAGCCACGCGAATTTCGGCACCAGTGATAAACGATAGTTCTCTTCGATTTTCTCGCATCATTTGCACACCGGCATTTCCTGAGGTGTAAATCAGCCTCCATGGTTGGCTGCGCTGCTCGCTTTATGATGCCAGTAGCACGCAAGTAACACAGAGCTGCGCTTTAATTGCTGCTTCACCTTTCACTCGGCGCCGCGAATGACGTGCATGTGATACCAAGCGTGTAGATTCCGTTGCCGGCGGGGTACCTGTTACCAAATCGGCACTGGGGGAAATGACGTCATTGGCCCAGTGATGCATCGCCCGGCTGATTATAGCGGCAATGGTGCTGAATGTTCGACATCAAATCTGCCGCTGAAATTTAGCTCAGAGAACTCCGAGTAATCATCGATCAAATGGATCGTCGGAAGGATTTATAAATTGCAGTGCTACTAAAATTGTAAGGACTATGCGAGTAAGTACCTACAAAGGCAGTTACAGGAAGCGTGCACTAGAGCTGCATTTTTTCGACAAAGAAGCAGCACCAGCATCGAATAAAAATGTTTCAAAGTTAATGCTGAAGGATACTGCATTTCGACTTGATTCTTATGGACATGTAGGTACATTGTAATGTACTAAGTCAAACGTCTACGCGCACTCTTACGAATCTATTTGTCGATATATGCATACAGCTTGCATTTGAAAAGGTGCATATATGATATAACTATCATACGCTGATTAGCTGTTCATGACGTGTTAGTAAGCGACAAGCCAGGAGCATGAAAGTGAAAGTTTGTGCACAGCTAATGCATATGATCATGCTACGCCGCACGTAGGTATTTACACAGTGCGCATGACTAATGTACGTTTAGCACATACCTGTTCGATGGATGAGCTGTCCGCACGCATCAGGTCAGGACCGTTAAACACCATTCAATCCACACCATTTAAACACTTAGTATTAGGAAATGACCGCTACCCGTTATATGCATGCGCCCAAACGAGATGATCAGCATTTTCTCTCTTATCTGTCTAACCATCCGCTTGATATCAAGATCTTCTGTGGCCAGTTCTCTGCAGAAATCTCAGCTGATAAGCCGAAAGCCAGTACGATAACGATCAAAACTTTGTCGTACTTACCTAACACTGCCGGCCAAACGGCGTCTGCGAGCAATCTACATACCTGATTGGCGAGCTCCACAGAAGCGCCACAGGTCTCGCTAAGTGCCGGTCCGAAGACCGTTGACCTTTGACATCACACTCGTGTTACCGGTGGTACTGGTGGCTGTGTGTGACGTCATTTGGAGAAATATATCAGTAGAAACCAGCTGGGCCGGCTTCGAGTAGGACTGACCGGACGGAGGGCTAAGTTAAGTTAGGAAAATGTGTCTAGTTGTTGAGTTGGGTTTTGTCTAGTTGACGAGCTGTGCGTCAAGTTCAGTTGAGTCAGGAGTCTAATCATTGAGAGGGATAACGGCTTAAGTGCAATCTCACGAATGTTAGCACCCGACCCAAGCCAGAACCAACATTCAACAACTTCAACCTTCTCCGTCATCATATCCCTCACCCCACCCCTTTAGGCTGCTTGTTGAGTGTGCTTGTAGTTAGTTCTCTCGGGGTCAGGTTGAATACTGCGGCCATGTGATTTGCTCTTTTTGACATTCCTCTTGGCCTAGGGTACCTTTGGTTGAGGTTGGGTTATGTGCATAACCCGGATAACACAGCGGGAGGCTCGATGATGATGCTGTTTTTTTTTTCTCTCCAGTCAGCTTTGTAAACTGTGTTGGCTTTATAATGTACAGCATGTCCCATGCCGTGGTGATGAATGATGTAGGTTTTGAGTCCGTGTTTCCAGCATTATGTGCGCATCCATGCTCGCCAGAGTCCACTCGCATTATGTAACGAAACTGCTGCCATTAACCTCGATGAGTTCCAAATGCGACTGCGCCCGTTATCACTGAAAACGTTTCGTATGAACTTTATGCACATTGCATTTATTTTAGTCACTTCGGGAACGTTTTTAACTTGCCACCTTGTGCAATATTGAACAAAGTGATTGCAATCATCTCGGTTGCACCGAACAGTGTCAATGTCACCTGTGAGCTCCAAGCATTGAAGCTCGTCGTACCATTTTAAATTTTAAACTTTAAATGCTTGGTCTGCCAAATTTATGCACGAGAATTGAAGCCCATGCTTCATGACCACATACATAAATAAAGATAAAACAAAAATGGTTCTGAATTCCTCATAATGAAACTTACTCAAGTGACCTAGCACCAAAAGTTAATGCATGCATGCCATGAAGTGAGGACATCGTATCGTCCATCTACCATCGAACCGACACATCGCTTTCAGCTATGGGGATCGAAAACATTGCTTCATACGGCTGATACATTTTAAAAGAACGAACCTCGTTCACCATTTATGCATTTTAGCCACCGGTTGATACTCATTTCGCGCGAAGTGCATTCCGGAGCAAAGAATGTGTTTCTTCGCAATGCTTCTCAGGAACAAAGGCTTTCTAACTAACGCATGTCTTCGACACTTCATGCAAAATATTATTAATAATTTTGATAAATTATCCATTCACAACTGGGGACAAATGTTTTGCTTGAAAACATAGCCATATGGTAAGCCACTTGAATGTGTTCCCCACAAAGAAAACTGTATATAGAGATGTGTCAGATTTGCCTGACTCGAGACAACGCCAGCAAGATGCACGAGATAGCGCACTGGCCTACACAGGCGGCTCGAGGAGTGGCGCTAGGAGTGGCGCGGCTGTGACCTATCTGGCGCAGCTGCACGGTCAGCTGACGGTCAGGGTCGTGTTGAATGCGTGACGATCTTACAGGGTCACAGTCCGCACTGTGCATTGTGCCCGACGGCCTGGTTTAGATGTACTGAAACGGCATGCTTGAGTTTGTCACGCCGATAGAGTTGTGCGGAGCTCAATAAGTAAATAATCCAGATTCACAACTGATCTTTTATAAAAAGAAGTCAACAGATGCACCTACTGGGCCAGCGCGCATCACCAGCTCGCCTGCTGTCCCGATAACACGGGTTCCGCTTTTCGTCCGCTGCTGTCATCATCCCCCAACGCTGTCCACGACGGTCACCATCATCCCGTCAATCCGCGCGTTGAAGCGCAGCGATCAATCACACCGTTCCATGCTTCCATCCTCAGGAATCTGAAATCCTTCTCCTCCACGCCGCAACCCCCTTCCGGGCTGGACAGGCAACTTTATCTCATGCGGGCTGCTCCCTTGGAGCGGCACCGCTGCTCCCGAGGGAGCGCACCCCGTAGCCGGGTGCAGTGAGTGCCTTGGGGCTGGGTGGCCTGTCCTCTGGACGGGCTCAGCCCCGGCGACTCACTAGGGTGCCTGCCCAGACCAATGTCTACCCCTATATCCTATCATCCTCCCGGCTCTGAAATGGACCGAAAGGGCCTAACCCAACAAAACAAACAAACAAACAAAAGCAGCGATCAATGACCTAATGGGAGACGCTGCCGGCCTCAGTCAACAAACAGCTGACCGCGTGACGTCACAGGTCGGCGGCGTGACGTCACGGGTCATCTGGGCAGGTGAGCGGCGCGTCCGGTACGCACGCGCCGCCGCCGCCACCGCCGCCGCCGGCGCGCAGTCAGTCGGTCGGTGCTGTTCGGAGGGGTACGGTGTGTCGACGGGCGCTCGAGTTGCACGCGCGTGAGACGGACTGGAGCGAGGAGAGACGCACTGAGCCGCCATGACGGCCACCAGCGATCTGGGTGGCGAGTACGTGGGCCAGCTGAGAGCCGAGATCGACTCGCTGGCGGGCACCGGACAGTTCCCGCACGCGCAGCGACTGCTTTATCAAGGTGAGCTGAAAACAGGGGGATGGACAGAGGGAAGTTCGGGGCTGGGGTGATTTGGATTTATACTACCTTCGACGCTGTCTTTGGAGAATAATTGCGGCGAACGATTGACATTGAGTGCAAGTCTAAAACGTGGAGTGGCCAAAACAAATAAAAGTGCAGCCAAGTTTCAAGAATATTTCACAGTCTTGTCACCACTGCGCATGCCTTGCATCAAAAGTTACCTGCCAGGCTAGTTATGATGAGGAAATAACTGCAGTGCAAGCTAAGCAAATGCTTATTTATTTTTTAACTCCAGGCACTTGTGACCTCTTGTGCGTCGCAGCGACCCAGCGCCCCGTCGCGTTGCCGAACAATACCAGGAACGTATTAGCATTGATTCCATCTCAGTGCTCCAGAGACCGGGTCGATCCATATAGACGGACGTGTGCCGATCTCAGGGGGCAGCCAGCTGCTCGGCAGCAAGCCCCCGGAAAATGGCTCAGATGGGGCCGCGATTGTGGATTGGAGATAATTGTGATCACCATGAAATTGTATGATGATGGTCATCATGATTGCACAATATCTCAATGAATGCTGCATCGTCACTAAGCGCCCAAAGCCACTAGAAAGGGATCCGCATAGTGCGCTGGCATTCGATGATGAGTTTCGTTTGCTTGATCGGCATCATCTGTGGTCTACTTCAAAGGCGGTCCCTTACCAGTCATATTTCCCATTTTTGGAAATATGCAAATAACATTTTATGACATTTTCCATTTTTTATGGAAATTATTTTTTTTAAAAAACTGCGATAAATATACACAATTAAGTTAACGACTTTACCCAAATGCAATTCGGAAACGAACAGCAAGTTTCTGATGTAAACTACAAAGAAACAACATAAATACCAACTCCATGTGTCTTGTCAACTGTTTTGGACATCCGGAAAACGTAAATCAGCCGTAGGATGTTGTGGCGGGGCAGTTTCCACTGAACCGGGACAGAACGACAGCAAAACACTGGCGGATCCGCCAAACAGACCCATTCGTCACCGCTCATGGTGAACACGGTAGACCGCTGCCGTCTCTCAACTGTTTGCCTTTTTGTCCACCTCTATTACCTGCCGTTATGTTCTTAAGAAAAACTGTTTCGCCATCCCAGATGCGTTCAAACTGGTCCAGACTAATGCATATTGCCCCAGACTAGCGGAGACTGGGTAGAGTTCGGCCCAGTTTCCCAGACACAGCCTGTTCTGACAACGCGCCGGTATCGTGGGCTCGGGCCGGGGGTCAGTAAAAACCGGCGGTGAGCGAGCCGGGCCGACCCAGACCCGACTCAGAGCGGCTGCCTCCTACCGCCGTGGTGTGAGGGAGCGTTCGGCACGCGGCGAGAGAGCCAGTTCGGCACGCCGAGCATATCTGGGTGATCCGGTTTTTCTCAGAGTACTGACAACGGATCAAGTGGTTGTGCAATCGCAGGTTGGCAAAAACCGACCCATTTTGGGCTGTTCTTTTTATGCCAGGATGATGAAGATGCTAGTTTCAGACCACAGAAAGATGAAACCGTGTTATTATGTGAAGACATGTTGTAATACGATTACGATGGTTAGTGAACAGTTTGGAAATGTTTCACGAAAACTATCCCTGTTGGTAAATACTCTTGAATGTTACTTTTATAGGTAAGCTTCTTCAGTGAATGTTGCTCCCCATGTAGCATTCTGTTGGTAAGAAACAATCTTTGAGTAGGCTACATAAGACGTGAAATGAGATACTTACCACGAGGGAGCATAGGCTAATCAACAGTGATATGAAAGTTCAATGGATTATTTCTTGAGCTCACCTTCGCTTTCAAGTGGTAATAAGCCCATACTTCGTATATTACAAGCGCTCACACAATAAAGCGCTTAATTATTTCCCTATTTAAAAAGAACACTTGAATGCCAGCCGTGTGAATTCATTCTGAGCATATTTTTGTTAGACGGCCCTATTAGTTGTGGTAACTGGCCACGTAGACATAAAGCTGAATAATAGACCTGTAACGATCCGACGCGGATCAGCGCCAACGTAAACTCGGCGAAAATTAGCACCTCGTCACCCCGAGGCTGAGCCCGAACTCGCCTCCACCGCTGCTCGAAATGATTCCGATCTAACATCAGACTGCATACAGCATCTTCACAGCCGCTGGGTCCCTCCATCTCGCTGAAGCGCTTGTTGAATTTCTACATCTACCTGCTGATAGCTTGGTTTATCAGCTCTATTCGACCTCAATCTGATATTTCCCACGTCATAGATGAACTGTTGAGAAAGCTCTGCTTTTCGCCTGTCCTCGTATCCTCTCTATGATTCTCTGTGCCTCTCCACATTTCTCTCTCCCCACATTTCCACTCGCAGCAAGGCTCGATAGTTCATTTTCGGAGAATCCTACAAGTAGGTATCTGGAGATGGGATCAAGTACTATCCTGGACTGGAGAAGAGCAACACTGCGTCTTCATTACAATGATGTGGGAGCCTGTTTTTCTTCTTCTCCCAAAGGCAATGAAATTGTTTCTGGTTAGGTGAACACCGCGCAAAAATCCCTTGAATGCTCTCCCGATGGAGTACGAAAACGAGAGCGTTCGGGCAGGGTTCGTTAGGCTGCCATAAATCTCGGGGAAACGTCAGCTGTTTTGGTCCTAACAGTTCCTCAGCGGCCGAGGCATCATTGATTTGCAATGGGGGCTGGTGGACCTGCCAGCACTCGAGCTAATTGGTATTTATGGCCGGCATGTTATCATCCTCGCTATGGATTTTGTGGAAGAAGCGCGAAATTGGACCGCTGTGTGGAGCTCATCATCCCTGGCGCCCGCCATTCCTTAGCATAAATGATGCATCGTTACCTGCAAACACTAAATATGTGAACGACGCCGATCCATGACCTCGTCGGTCTGTCGGTCTCTACCATGCATAACTTCTTCGTGATATTGAATTGGAGCCTGCAAGGATTCATGGTTCGTTTGCAGCAGCATGATAATGGCTTTGGTGGCACGACCCTGCTGGGAAATCTCGGTCAGTCTGTCCAGTCAGGGTCACCGGAAGCGGTGTCATGAGGCCTCAGACAGCCCAGTGGACAGCTACAATGGCGACCCGAGTCTACCCTGATTGCATTATCATCACCAGGCACGGATATAGTGTGCCACTTGCGCGGATATCGCCCCGCCTTTCATCGTCACATTCGGTGGCTCTCGTGCCAATCAGAGACCGTTTTTGTCGGCGTAATTCCGCAAATAAGAGCGATTGACGATATTTATTCGACCGCACTAACGCGATTTTGTCGCCTCTGCTCATCAGTTTGCCAGTCTGATCACCTTGCTTCCTCATGCTGCCTACAAGACCGCTCCAATGCAGCCCCCATCGCCATATTCTATGCATCTCGCGCCCCGACTCCGAATGCGCCCGGTATTTGTCATTCGACGCCGGTCACAAGAACCGCGCCGTCGCTTTCCCATTTTCCGCCCGGCTGCCGGTGACTGTCCGGTCGTCCGGGGCCCGTCGGGCATCCATTGCCGTCGCCCCCGAAAAACGCGCCGTTTCGACGGACGTCGTGTCGAACGTCAGTCGCCCGCGACAACTGCACGACACGACGGTCAGACCGCGACGGCTGCGACGATCTAACCGCGACGGCTGCGACGGGGTTAAAGATCGACGATACTCAGGGGATCGGCAACGTCACCGATTAACAATTAAAGAAAAAACAGTGTATGTGACAATGTGACATGTGACAATCAATGTCAAAGTGACGACGAATGACGACAAGGCTACAGTTACACCAAGCGGAGGTAACCGATAAAGGATTTCTGACAAGTGACGGCATTGAACGGCTGTGTATGCTATGCATGTCAGGTAGACACCGTCACCTCATGTTGAATTAATCAAGGGCACAGAGGTCAGCATGGTACGGCTGCCGACCGGAATCTATCCTCAAGCGGCGCCGGCCGACGACACGTCGACGGCGACACGACGACACGAAGGGGCGTCGACGGCGACACGACGACACCGGGCGGCGCGTCGTCCCCCGGGACGGCGCGAGCCTTTCACCGCCGTCGGCCGAAGAGCCCCGCGCGGCGCAGTGCGCACTGCGCGGCTACGAGCGGCGCTGTGATGGGCTCGGCCTTGAGGAACCCCGCCAGCTCGCCGGACGGGGTGGCTGTCCCTCGTGGGATTAGCGAGCTGCGCCAAACAAACGAGAGCCGCGGGAGGGTGCGCCGAACGAGACACAGTCCAACGCCGAAGGAGAGTCTAACACTGAGAGAGATATGCTTCGACAATCGACACCGAACGAGATACAGTCCAACACCGACCGAGATACAGTCCAACACCGAAGCAGGTATGTACGGTCCAACACCGGACGAGCGGCGGTGCAACACTGAACAAGACACATCCTTTCCTGGAGCTCTGGCATGAATATTCTCGAATGTTGCATCCATGAGAGGGACCCGACCTTCCTGGGAGCCCAGCAACTTCTGCTCACATTAAGCAATCGTCATTCAGGAGGGCTTCATATTGCATTTCATAATTTACTACGTGACCGGTGTAGATCTTCGGTCAATCCCCTGCGAGTAAAATGAGCCGGAATCCATCTGGAACTCTATCCGGCAGCAGGGGCAATATAGATGATCTTGGTTACTTATCTGGATGTCTATCTATGTCCATTTGGGTGTACCCCTATCGCAATCCCTTCTACGGCGAGAGGAAGAATCCCAGTTCATTGGCCACAGAGCTGTCAGTGGTGCCTCTCCTGAAGATTCCTTCGCTGCGAGCCAGCGGCGAAAGCAGCTCAGAGGGGCTATGACGTAACCTGGCCCACTGATGGCTCCTTCGCCGGCGGCTAATGTGTCTGAATAGCTCTGTCCATCAGCCGTAATACGGTGATCGTTCACGGAGGGCGTAGTATCCTCCCCAAAGCCTATGACGTCATCGGACAGTCGTCAGACGCCCCCGGCAGTATCGCGAGGTTTGTAAACTCTGACTGCGATCAGCTGTCGCCGTGTGTTACGTGTCCAGTCGCCGGTTCAGAGCGCCCGAGAGTGAAAACTGGTCACCGCCGCGCCGCCGGTAGTGAGCACCGGCCAGTGACGTCACAGCCTCTGGTGACGTCGCGGCGGCCAGCTGAGCCGAGGCGGTGACTGGATTTGAGGCCACCCTCAATGTTAGACAGCACAGGTGATCGGATCCAGGTGCTCCTCATTCAGGGCACGTCGTCGCGACTGAGCCTCAGCTCGACGCGCAGAAAGTTATCCGCCTGTTCCATTTGTCAGACTTAGAGCATGATAATGGCGACGATTGTTCCGGCGACACCGTTGGCTTCCTGCATCGAGCGGCGGATGGGAATTAGAGGCAGGTGAGTGAAGGCACGGAGAAAGGAAGGAGAAGGAATTATAAAGGGTAGAGGCATGCGAGCCATTGGGGAAAGAGGAGAGATGAAAGAGCTAGCGAGGACGTTTTCTATCTGGGAAAGGGAGAGAACAAAGAGATTACGAAGATACGAGAGATGAAGAAAGGGAGAGAGAGAGAGAGAGAGAGAGAGAGAGAGAGAGAGAGAGAGAGAGAGAGAGAGAGAGAGAGAGAGAGAGAGAGAGAGAGAGAGAGAGAGAAATAGAGAGAGAGGAGAGACCCGAGATCCTCTCAAGAGACTGAAATGAGTGAAACACATTTTCGACTCCCGAAAGCAGCCTGCCTCGGCTATTTGTTCATTCAAGTGACGCAAGCGGTTTTATTCGAGTGCTGACTGGCCGGTCCCCGAGTGTGTTTGGTCAGCAGAGCTGCCTCAGCCGGGTGAAAGGAGACCGTCTCCGGGGACGGTTTTCTATTTCGCAGAAGGGACACGGCTGCTCCCAGTGGCGGTTCGGAGCGGGTCACGACACGCGTGACGCAGCAAACAGCGCCGCTTTGGCGACAGATCTGAGGTCCGGCGAAACCGAAGGGAGGAGTTTCGTGCATGGGGCTGATTGGTGCCGTTGTGGGTGTGAGCTTTTGCCTGGTTGTTTTGCGTCTTTTTGCTTTCACGGAATAGCTCAAAATAGCATCACGGGACTTCAACTAAATAGGATTTAGTTGCAGCTGCGCAATAGCCGATGTCAAGGCGACTGCGGAAATTGCTTTGCTAAAATAATTGCTAGAATCATAAGCAAAACAAGAAGTACAAGGAAAGCTTAAAGATGTTTTATACAAACTATGTTTGACAAATTACCAAATCTTTTGCATAAGACCACAGATTTACCAGCGTCCTCGTTTTTTCCTGGGCTGTAATCGTCCAAGCACCAAATTTGTTTCTCTAAATGCCTCAGCTTGAAACGCTTCTGACCATATAACTTTTCATGGATACGACAAAACTGGTGACCCGAAGTGCCTTTGGAACGACCGCATATAAATAAACTTTGATCGAATTTCAAGGTCGCATATGGCCGTTGCTGGCTATTCGCGTATCGAAATAGATGTCCGGCTCAACTCGGTAGGACGCGATCCGGAACAGCACTGCCACAATCTGTCTGGGGGCCGTCGCTCCGACCCTCCGAAATAGGTCCGTCTGGCGTCTGTTCTCGGCGGCAGGCGGCGCCGACTCTGTCTGTCTGTCCCGAGTCACGGGTCAGTGGACGGTATCCTCCCGTACCGCGCGGCGAGAGGCGGTCAACTCGACCCCGGCCGGCGTCAGCTGGACTCCAAACTTGCGTTTCCGCCCGACCGCGTCCAGAGAAGGCGGCGTCTTAGCGGCCTGGCGGAGAAGCCTGTTGAATCTCAGCAGAGTTTGGTGCGCCCATCTTCAGCCCCAGTGAGCCAGGGTGCGCCCGTCCACCCCGTCGGCTGCCCGCGGCTCGTGGCCTTGTATCGCGCCAGTCGTGCGCTAGGAGCCCACGTTATTTTTCGACCTTCACCTCCGGAGCCCGGATGACGTGGCGGGGTTTGCAGGGATGAGCTGCACTCCCCATCTCCACACCCAGCATCCTCGCTCACCCGTGACCTCTAAAATACATACGCGCGCGCGCGCGCCCCTGTTGTTGTTGGGATTGTTAGTGATGTGGTGACCCTGATGTTTCCTTGTAGACATTTGTCGGGAGGTGTCGAGCAGTATTTCAGGCGTGACTCAGTAACAGCCGACCGCCTTAGTCCTGTAGCGTCACCCGAGCCCGCAAAAAAGCGTCGCACGTCTTTGGGGGAATAAGGGAACAAGGGGAAGGAAAATAGGGGAAGGTGCGGTCAGCGGTTATCATCGCATGCCATATTTTTCATTATATGGATGCGAGGTGATTTTTTTTTTTTTGCATTCGATCTGGTTAGCACGCGATTGTGATTACATGCATGAAGTGACTCGTGAAAAAAAAAATGCAACCATGGCTTTTAGCTTATTTTGCTCTAAAAAGGTACGATGTGATAATCAAATTAATAGCACCTCTGACTCCACATGAAAACTTACAAAATAAGCCCTCAACGGTATCGTTACTTTAGTTTGCCATCCGACCGAAGAACAGTATGCCTTTTTCCATTTCTTGGGTCTGTGCGGAATACACATCCGCTCCCCATTCGTTCTGCTCGGTTTCTAATTTGTAGCCACGTGTGCCGCTAACGGTCATTAGTAATGAGCGTTGTTAATTAGTACCAACGAGCGCATATCTCGCCGTGCCCGAAATTATCAGACACTCTCACGCTGGTGGGAGGAGCAGGAGAGCACGAGACTCACGCGGAGCCCTTCTGAACCACAATTCAGAACGGTGCACGAGAGCAGCAACGAGGTGCTGCTTCAAATGTGTGCTTAACGTCAACGAAAAAGCTTTGAAAGATTATATCTAGTTAATGCTGAGATTTAACATTACTGGATGAAGATGCGCGAACAAAGCTGAACAGATTTGTTTTTTCAAGAGGGTCCTGCGTGCCACGTTCCTTGGAGACATTTCTTGAATAGTTGCTACACTATGATGACAATTTATCCTCAGAGCGAAACGCTGGACGTTTTATTGGACTATGTAAGCTTTCCGGAACAACGGGAGAAATAAAACACTTAACAAAATGAAATATATTAGTGTAACTGAGCGTAGCTGGCACACAAATTGCAAAGTTATGGCAAAGCTTCATGCATTGTGCGATTTATAAACAACTTCAGTCAGTGTCTGCCATTGCAGAGTCGTTTCTGTGTGCTCAACTCAGCTGTTTGTGGGTTTGATCGATAGATGTATGTATATGGCTCCCCGCTTGGCAATTGAGCCAGTAAATCGACGACAGGCCTAACCGGCGCCTCAATACTGCTGGCCAGCGGAATTAGGCGCCTGTCAGAAATGGCCGGGGTCCAACGGAGTTCTTATGGTCCGAGGTCCAGCCTCCCGACCGACTGATGACTGTTATGTCTGTCAAGGCACTGAAATATCCACCTTTGGACATGAAAGTAGGCTGATATGCTTATTGCCCGATGATTTTCAGTTCATGCTTGCCTTAAATGTTAGTGCTTTGATGTAAAAACGTACTCGACATGGCTACCTAAATAGGAAAAGCATCTTAAACACAATATCCTGCGTGTTCTTTACGTTGAATCTGTTATAGCTGGTGAAATTGGGCCGATACTTGATGAGCTCCGTGTGAGTGATAAGACTAGCTGTTATCTTGCAAGTTGCAGCACCCCATCGCTTAGTAAATGCGCCGCAAAACAGATTCACATCAACCAGGATATCGTTTGCGAAGAGTTCCGTCTTTATCATGCTCCAAATCTGGCACATCAATTAGATCAGAAAACCTGCGTGCCTGCAGCATCATTTTTTCTCCTACATATCCTTCGCCGCGAGACAAAATGCAAATCATGTGAATGTTTATGAGCGTGCACCGTCGAGGCGACTGCTCCCGGCCGGTAATGTCACTTTCTGTGCACACCCGCACCAGCGTGCAGGGCATTGAATGCACCGTGCACACGTGTTGCACCGTGCACGACTCGCACCGCACGGTTTGTCGCGCTCGCGCAGACGGAGCAGACAATGGGCGTAGCGTTGGGCCCGTCTATCTCTTGGCATTACACTGACCTGAATCACGTGTCCGAATCCGGTTCTTCAAGATCCTCGTGCTTGGCTCGTGTTATAAATTTTTGCTGCAGCGTGTGCTGCAATAGCTGGTTTAAAAAAATCTTTACAACTGAGAAAAAGTACGTCCAAATAATATCATCACTGCCCGTGTTTTTATAAACACTTTGGGAATTCCTGGCCTTTTTATTCTTGAATTAAGGAAGTTTGTTTAATTCATTTCATTCAATTCCATTTTACCTCAATGAATTGATGCTTAATTTCATTCGCTATTGAAGTTTTGTTTTCGTTCAGCCAGGCCATCGTACAGGGATGGACTATCTCCCTGACTCTGAGAGCCTCAGGAGCGCTGGGAGGCGGATCTGATCGACCGAAATCGATCTCTGACTGGACCTGGCTCCCGCGGGTCGCCACTGAAATTGACCCGGGGTCGGGACGAAATGAGCCCATCGTTTCGCTGACGCAATACAAGCCCAAACCTCAGCGACAGGAGCAGATTGTCTGAACAGGTTTGATCGTATCTGGTCATTTGATACCAACAAACACAAACAAAAGCTATCGTTCGAATGTATTTTTCAAGCTCTGAAGGAATTGGAGCCTTCAGGTCGTTCCGTTATATGCGAACCAGCCGAGCAGCCGAACATTTTCGACAGATCAGACATCTAACTTCTCTACGGTTTAATATGACGGGTCTCGGCCGGTTCAGACCGGGATAGCCGGTATCGCGGTTCACGCGACTCGGGGCTGGTTCCGTCGCCGGCGCACATCTCATAATCACCATACCGCGGCGTGTCCGACTTTCGCCTGCCGACTGCAGCGGCGCGCCGCGAGGGCAGAGCCCCCGACACTCGCGCCCGGTCCGGCCCGGTTGGTCTGCTCGGCCCGGTCCGGCCCAGTCGGTCTGCTCGGGTCGGGTCGGTCGGATCGGTCGGCCAGACTCGCACGAGGTCGCTCCACGAGGTCCGCGCAGCGTCTCGCGCCGGAGAAAGCGACCCCGGAGCGCTCGGTGCGGCGCGGCGGCGGTAAAGGAATTCCCCCGCGCCGTCCCGTTCCCTCGACCGGTTGGCAGCGCTCAACAGTGCTGCCCCAGGCGCCGCGATGTGGGTCACGATGGCATGAGACTTTCGCTCTTATGCCTGCAGGCCATGCACGCTTGTATGGTCAAAGGTGCTGCGAAGTTGCCGGCGCGGTGGGGTGCTGACGGGGCCAGGGCGAGGGAGTTGATGACTCGATTGTGTGCGGATTGGAGACGGTGTTCTTGGTTGGGGGTAGATGGTGCATTTGTTCCCCGTTTATAAACAGTGGACTGTGATTGGTGGTAAGTCACTGCCTGGGATTCCTGGAAGAGATCTAACTGTCTTTGTTTAGGTCTGACGATCTTGGGAAAGAGTTACAATGAAAGCAACGCGGCATGTTCTTAGCGTGGGTCGTTAGGCTCATAAAGGTCTGAAAGAGTCCAGCATGATGCTGCTTATGTTAAGTAGCACTTACCGTTGCCATGTAACTTCAAATTATGCTGCCGTAACGTTCATGAAAAATAGTTGGATATTGGTGGGATGCTGCACGATAAGAGCGCAGCAGAACAAAACCGCAACCTTGGGAGGTGCTTAGCTCTGTGAGGTCATTCGCGTACTTGAAAGCATTAGATATGTGAGGGGTGTGGTCAAAGCCCCAATTACTCGCTTCGTGACGATGACACCGTGCAACGTTTTGCACAGACATGCTCAAATAACGATCATTGACAGTGCCTTGCAGTCTCGGGGTGCAAGGTTGGTGAAGAGCGTGATGGCTGTTTAGCCCCCATGTCGCACAATTGCCTATCTGAAATTATCTTCTGTGCACCAGGTTCCTGTGTTAGCTCAGCAGCAGGATTAAATATGCAAAGTTAATATATAATCGAATGAGCTCGGGTAAACTGACGATGACGGACGCGATGTTTTGGTCGGTCCTTCTCCGGTTATTTTCCTTTATTTTCAGTTCAGATACCCGTTGAGTATAGCAATAGCTTGTAGCCGATTGCTAAGAAAAACAAGTGAGTGGTCACTTTCCCTCTCGGTGCACTCCGCTCTGTACGGTAGCCACTGCTGTAAATGTATCGCCGATCAGTCGTGCACGGTATCCTCACCATCAGTGGGCCTGCTGATAGATTCAGGTCCCCGCCGCCACGACCGGGCTATGATGGAGCGTTCTCGGCGCGCTGGATACCATCTCGGCATGACGGAGCGACCGCAGTCGGTCGGCCGGGCTGGATCCATCCCTCACTCCTCTCTCTCGGGCTCTCAGCTCCCCCGCCGGCTCCAAATGGCTGATTTATGCTCGCACCAATGATGCGATCCCATCCGTCTGATCATCGGTCGATTCCTTCCGTCCAGTCGTATCTCGGCATCGGCCGGCTTCGATCTCCATTTGTCAGGCCGCTCCGCGACTGCTTGCCTCCCTCAGGGCGGCTGTCGGTTACTCTCATCACGCACTAGATGTGGTAAGATGGATCCCTCCCCGCAGCTCTGCATCCCACCTGCCGATTACCGCCCCACCCCTGCGTGTGATGCGTGAACTCACAGTACACACCAGGATGCCGGAGCTGGTGGCTATGGGACGCCCCAGCCTATACAGATGGAAGGGACGTCGCCCTTCGGTATGCTGCCGTCGAGCCGGGGGCAATTTCGGTCGGCATTGCCGCGCAGAGACAGATCACCGAGCGCATCCGGTCAGCGGAGTATTGAATTCCTGACGAGCTTTGCAAGCTCGTGGTCATTCCGAGAGAGGGACTCATATCAGCCTGCGCTGCTGCGGAGCCGCGGAGGCAGCGGCAGCGGCGGCGGGGGGGGGGGGGGGGGGCGGGGACGGAAGGGCAGCGATCTCACTTTCACACCTCTGGAGGCCGCAAACCGTGATGACTCCGCGGAATGCGACGGCGTGGTCCATGCGTCGACGCTATCTAGCTTTCAATCGTCACCGGCGGACGCGCTCACGCTTCCCGTGACCCAGCGAATATCGCCGGTGACCCGGACCACCTCTTCGTCACCTTCTTCTTCCGCAGCGACAGCAGCGAAGACAGCTGGCGCTCGCCTAGGGCCGTGACGTCTCTGTCTCTGCTACCCAGACCCTCAAGTCGCGTCATGTCTTAGTCGAGGGAGCACGAAAGCGAGAGCGCTCCGGCGCTGGCAGCTCACACGGTCGTTTGGTGTTTTCCGGAGCCGGAGGTTCTCACGGGTAGCGGGGCAGTGGTAATGGCTCTAAGTGACGGCGGAGACTAGCTGTACCCACGCCACGGAATGATGTTCGACGGTCACGTGCGTCTGTGGTTTGCAGTCAACTAGAGACAGTCCCGTATGTGTGTATTTAACGACCGAAATCGGCCGGGTCGTATCCAGACACCAGTCTCACGGCGTTCCGATGGCCGCGACTTTCTCCTGTCTGCCCGGAGCCAGAATGCCTTGGGAGCATGGACCTGTGACACGCACCGGCTCGGTAACAGGAAGGCAGGAATCCACGGCCGGGGGCAGCCGAGGCCACACGGTAATAGGTAATACGAGACTGACGAGCTGCGGCGGCATATCTGCGCCGGTGTCATAGCCTGCTAACCAGAATACTGAGGCCTGAGATAGGCTCAATATGAATATGCGTAGCCAGTGGTGCTTTTCATGGGATTCATTTCATGTGCTACAGCAAATGTCAAGCTAATTGACGCTGTCTGTCTGTCTGTCTGTCTGTCTGTCTGTCTGTCTGTCTGTCTGTCTGTCTGTCTGTCTGTCTGTCTGTATGTATGTCTGTCTGTCTGTCTGTCTGTCTTCCCTTCTCTCCATCTTCCCTTTATCGATGACGTCAGGCCCGGAAATTTCCGTAAAGTCTAAAAAACCAGAAGATGTGGAGCTGTGGAGCTTAAGTATCTGCCTACGTGCTAATAAACGTTGCAAATTTCGGTGCCTTCCCAAGTTTGCCCTTTGTTTGATCTTCTGTATATTTGGATAGGCTAGCAAAACAAACACTGTATATCATTCCTGATTAGTGATTATATAAGGGTGTTGTTCTGGATTTAAACCGTTTGAGCAATCAAGAGAAATGTTAGCTCTCATGCACTGCACTGATTCGCGAAGCCTTTGGGTTTATATAATACCTACAACTTTTGATTCCACGAGCGTGTGCAATTTAAACTTTAAAGGGTTGGTATATTTGATTTTCTTATTGCTGTCATGGAATAATTAACTAATTCAATCCAGACTAGAGCTGTGACGGGAAGGCCTGTCATCTTCGCTTATTTAAATGTTTTGCAGTTGACGTGTGAGACTGTTTTTGTTTGCTTGTTATTTATATAAACAATTTGATAATTTATCTTGGCGTGTAAAACATACTTACTTATCTAGCAGTTACAACTTACAACCATAAATAGATGTGTGAGGCTGTCCATAGTTTTATTGGATAAAGCTGCGAAGCGTAATGAACACAAACTATTTATTACATTACCATAGCTGATAACTTGACATGTCATACGCTTTAAACCAAGCATTGTCAAGTAAGGTATGATGGTCCATGTTGATAACCCCGTGGCGCTTAGACTGGAGGCAACTCTTGGTCACGATATGCAGGCATTCAGTTTTTGTTTCGTCTACAAATTAAAAACAAACAGGTGTCCGGAAGCAAAACATGAAGACGGAAGAGAAAGGGGCTGAGAGCTCGGCAAAAAGGTAGATGGGTGCGCTGTGGAGTGAACAGAGTGAAAAAGGGGAGGAAGAGAGAGAGAGAGAGAGAGAGAGAGAGAGAGAGAGAGAGAGAGCTGACAGGGGTGGGAGGCGAACCACCCAGCGCGCGGCATTGATCCCCGGCCCAATAGTACATTAGCGGATCAGTAATATGATGCTGCGTACACAGCGGCTAAATGGCTGCAGCTCCGTCTTCGCGGGACATTGGCCGGGGACGGCTAATGGAGTGACTGGCTCAACGGCAGGCGATTAAACCCTGCCGGGTACTCTTTTGGACCCAGTCCAGCTGATAAACGGCTTGGAGCCCTCGGGCGTCTAACTGAAGCCAGCGAGCCACGACCGACTAACTGCCAGTAGGATTAGCGATGAGTGATGAATTCAGCTCGAACTTTTTTGGTTTTATGTTTTGGATTTGTAGTTCGGAAATAATGTGAATGTTCATGTAAGATAGGAAAGCACCTGTTAGCAAAATCCCTGGTTTTGGGTAAATGCTCATGATTTTGAAGAAGTTCAATAGTACTATGTGCCGTCCATTTGCATGCATGGCCATGCGTGTTCATTCAGAAACGTCATATGACGTCACTTCCGCGGGCTTAGAGAAGCAAACAGATGATGGCTTTGTGATATAGCTGGCCAAAGGTTCGAGTTGGTGTTTTGCAGTCGATCAGCTCTTCCTCTTAGGACTAATTTTCGAGGACAAAAGCATGCGGTAGCGTGAAACGCTGAGTGTGCGTCGTCTTTAGAAATCGTACCAAGTTATATAAACTCTAAATGAGTTTAAATTCTCTATTGGCAGCTGCAAGCTTCGAGAGTCGATACTGCATCCAGACCGCCATTGAAGCGGCGAATCCAATCACTGCTCCGAAAGTTGGGTTGGAACTGCGACTAGAGTAATACGTTCATCCGTAAAGAGCACATGTTTTCTTAACCCGCGCCCCAGTGGCGGTCTCAACCAACTTCGCCCTAGTGAGGGGGGGCATATGTTACCACCCACCTCTAACTCAAAAACTAAGATGGATAGAAAGACGCGGCAAAAAGCAGTCGATAGCTCTCAATGCGTACGTTTGAAAGTATTTCAGTCATTTTTCATCTTAGAGCAATATTGGGGTCACCAGAGGTCATCAAAGGTCAAAATTTGCCAATGGTCATTATATTTTTCAGAAAACATGTCGTTTACCCCGTTTACATGAGTCATTCAGCCTAAACGGAAATATCCGATTAGCCAGGGAACGGAAAAATGCGTTTCGGTGGCCCCGTTTACATGAGCCTTATCGGAAAAATCCGTTCCGGAACGGATAATTCCCTTTACGCCGGCAGCCCGAAAAATACGGATATTTTGCGCATTTTTACATGTCTGGCGCAGCTCCTATCAAGCATTATTTGTGCTTGTTTTAGGCTTAATTTACTTGATTCTTAGGAGTTTTGTATGTAGAATTGGAAATAATCATGGCACAAGCCATTATTTTACTTGTGTGCTGTAAAAGAAGTGTGATTAACTGTCAGAAAGCAAGTAAACAATTGAGGTCTTGGACAACATTGAAGAGCACATCTATATTGAAAGTCTTTTTGGTTTCAGAAAAAGGCTAAGACAGCTCATAATAGTCATAGCTCATCATGATGGACCTCCAGTAAGTTGACAAAATGAAAATGCATGAAAGGATCACCACAATGGTGCCACACTTCAGAAAACATTGGTATGAAAGTGGGTGGTGCGGGACTGTGTATACATTTTCGGTTGACACATTTGAAGCACTTGAATGTTCCAGCATTTTATTTTCATTTTTTGCTTTTAGCTGCTCAGTTCTTCAAAGACAGGGGTCAGATCAGTACTAGGTGAATTATGGAGTACCTAGATGTGACCTGTGGGTGCATTGCTTGACTGTCGGCCGTCGGGTGCAACACAGTATCCATCATTTCCATGTGTTTTAGTCATAACAGAAATTACATCTACTCACCACCAAACTTTAAGACACTATCAGTGCAATTTTCAAAATGCATAGAATAATCCACTCTCAATCACACCAGGTAAGATGTGAAGATGAAGTCCGAGTGGTGTACCTAATTGTGGTTGGTTGACCTTGCAGATTGGTAGGAAGTAGTTTGGTATAATAGGTTGTAGGCATGTAGGTGTGTTTGTAGGATGGTAGGTTGAAAGTTAGGTTGGTAGGTAAGGTTAGGTATGATTCTACAAATTCCACAAAACTTGCCAGTTGCCTGCTTCCACCATCCGAGATTAACCAAACTTTCAGAGACCTTCCCACCACTGAAGAATCTACTTCTTTGGAATAATAAGGTGAACATTTAAATATTGGTGGGGGGGGGGGGCAGATGGCAGTGTCACTGAGTAAATTTGGCTGTGTGTCTTGTGTATATTTTGGCATGCAGCCAAGTTACTGTCCAACCAGCCTGCGTGCCCTGCCGTCTGGTGGCTGTTCGCTGAAGCATAAGTTATCTGAATCACTGCTAGGAAGTTTGAAGTACCTAGGTGGGGAAAATTTTTGGGAGCATGTACTAAAGCAAAATAAATCAAGCATCATATCCAGTGTACCAAGCACTAAATGGCACTAGCATGCTGTTCCAAGTGGCTATAGGGAGCGACTGGCTGGGAAGGCCATGTTGGTTGCCCTGGAATTGAACCCTGATTGTTGAATCTAAGAAATAAGGAAATTACCCCTAAACTAGAATGCTTCCCTTTTGAAGCATAGGACGTTCCTCTCAACACTTATGTAGGTACTTTATGAATCTGCCACAATGGCGCGAAATCAGGGGTAAAAAGTGGATTTCATTGTCATTAGACCTACCATTCAAGATAAATATGTATTTTGATGTGTAAACTAAAAAATTTCATCTATAAAACATGCATATTCATGTCATTTTCTGCTAGATGCGCAAAAAATCCGTTTAGGCCTGACATCCTAAACGGATATTTCCCATTAATTCATCGGATATTTCCGTTCCGCGTAATCGTCATTTTTGCGCGCCCAAACCAGTTTACATGAGTCGAAACTTGCGCACTTTTCGCTAAACGGAAATATCCGTTCTAAACGTCATTTTCGCTGACTCATGTAAACGGGGTAGTTATCTCAGGAACTATGGTAGGTAGAAAAACGCATGGAACAGCAATCGATAGCTTTTGAACTCTTCTTTTGATAAGGTCATTATTAAAATTGACCTCAGGTCAACGGTTTAGCCTCCAGAGGGCAAAATCTCCAAAAATAGCTGTTTTTACGAAAAGTGTTTTTCGACAATAACTTTCGACTACAAAAAGCCACAACATTTCTATTGCCAGAATCGTGTTCCTCTCGCCAAGACGCGTCGAATGAACTGTAATTTGACCTTGAAAAGTCAACTTGAAAATTTGACCTCAGGTCAAGGTCATGACCTGACCGGAAAAGGTCATGTTGCATATCAGTCGATGCGTCTCGGCAAGACAAACACAATGAGACCATCCCCAGTGTTCTAACTCTTTCCAATCTCGAGTTATTGGCAAAAAACTGTTTGTAGCCTCAAATGACCTCGGATGACCTTTCTAGAGGCTATCAGCAAAAAATGACACCTTGGTCATCACGGGTGGTCCAAATCATTATGATTCTGAAATATTTGGACTGTTCCTATGCGTACACACGGATCTAGAGGCATTTTCATTTTTCTCCATTGACTATTAACTCATTAACGACGATAATTCCGTGGGCAAATTTCGGCAGTTTTTCTTGATGCCCTGTGCTTCTACATGCACTAGAAATGCACATACGGTGTATTGAAAAATAAAAATATTTTTAGCATATATTTCTGGACTGGCAACTATAGTTGCCACTCGGCGTTGGCGTAGTCAAAAATTGCCGCTATCGTAACTTTTCATTAAACAAATACTAATCGCCGGGATGCATTGAATCTATTTATGTCCCAACTTATCCCCCACGAGCCTTAATCCAATTTCCAAACAGAAAAAAGTGGTTACGCCACTTCAATATAAATTTTTAATAAGATAATTACGTCTAAGTAGTGGAATCTACACTATGCCCTATGGTATAAGCCTGTAGCCTGTGCCCAAAGCAGCTGCAGTCCTTGGTATCCAGGAAACACAGTTCATTTATCCATCAATAAGTGTTTTTCTGTACCAAAGCAGATGCTCTTTACCAGTCCTTTTTAACCATTTATCTTGACATGCATAAATAAAATCTGCTCGAAAACAATTCAACAAAGAATGCATATTATCTCATACGTAGTTCTCACCAGATCCCTATTTACTCGTACATGGTTGATGGCAGGTATACCGTCCTATCACAAAACTTTCTACCGGGTATGATACATTTGTAAAAACTCGGGGTACAAAGCAACTCGATTATTCATGCCTATTTGCGAGCACGCTGATTACAGGCCTACCGGAGCCATGGAATTGTATAGTATATTTCTGATTCCAGCATACGTACGTACTTCTGCTGTCCTTACCTAACCAGTAAATCCGTTCGCCTTCGAATGTTTTTTAGACTGTTCGGACGAGAGTCTGGACAAATTGGATCCCTTTCGTGATCACGACTCGAGCACACACTGGCGGTTGTACTTCAGAATAAGAAGGGGGATATGTTGATTGACGAGTAAAAGTGGTGTAAGTACAAGGCGACCACCACTACTTGCACTTGAACACATTCCACGTGTCATTAAAATATAGTTCAATTTCATCTAGTTTAGGACAACTGAACAGGCCCACATATTTTCTACCACCTGAATCCCCATTTCCTCGTTTCCAGCTGGCAGTGCCAGGAATCAGCACTGCCCCAAGTCAGGCGATGTCTCGCCTTTGGTTCACAATTTTCATTCAGTCCCATGAGACAACATCAGCTACGTGATCGTAACCTAAAGTTTCGTGTGCTGTTATCCTCGCACGAAACCCAAAGCACAAAGCCGCCTCCACCGTCTCATTCAGCTGAATCACCAGCATCTGCTGTGAAAGTTCAGATAGCAAGCAGCTTCATCGGAATCAATTCGGTATCACGACTGTGTCAAGGTCATAATCGGCGTCAATGGGAGCTCAGCGGAGGAGGTGGGGGAGCTTTCGTTTATGGGTCCCTGTTTGTAAACGTCATACAGCGTCTTTACGATGCTAAAAACTTAATTTGTTGATGCAAATAGGCTTAATACCTACGTGCCCCTCCAAATTGAAACACGAGCTGGTCACACGATTTAGCATCATGGCACGGTGCCTGCAGATGAGCATGCCTGAGTTTGGTTATGCATACTGCAAGTGGCGCGACTAACGAACGCTAGGAAAAACCAGCAAAGCATAGTCTTCGACATAGAAAGCGAGAGCGACTCTGGTTTATCCAGAAAGGTGATAGGTGATATCACACGCAGCAGGGTTTGAAAATTCTCGTACCTAAACTTCTCGGATTTCGGTTTGTTATAAATGCATTACTGTGCAATCGTAGGCAATCTTTATCGTATAAATGCCGTTTTAGTTCTCTTTCTTTACAAAGAAAACGAAACAAAATCGGGCAAGTCGGACTCTGTGAGCTATGAATGTCCGTAATGTTTCCTGCATCCGCCAGTGGAGGAACAGGGAAAGAGAGCGAGAGAGAGAGAGAGAGAGAGAGAGAGAGAGAGAGAGAGAGAGAGAGAGAGAGAGAGAGAGAGAGAGAGAGAGAGGAAAGAGAAAGCGAGATTGCATCCCATTCCACAAAAATATCTTCAGTAGATGATAAACATAAACAGATTTAACAATGTCGAGAATAGACCAAGAAAACAATGGATGGGGGTAGGGTTCACTATGGTAATGTATAGACATGCATGTATTTTTTAATTAATTTCTGCCTTAATTGTTAATTTATTTGCAAAAGTCCATGTAACTATGTCCCAAGGTATACACGGGGACAGTCTGGTTGAATAACATATGTTTCGTTACAGTATATCCGTAAATACAACTATTTAACTATGAACCGCTCATATTTTTGACTACGCCAACGCCGAGTGGCAACTATAGTTGCCAAGTACAAATCTAGTACAAATAACTACAAATGAGTAGAGTGCTTTCAAGTTTTGAGACACTGGTAGCCTGCCTACATCCTTTCTGGATCAAAATAAGCCGAAAATGCTCGGAAATACCGGACACTCTGGAAAAACAGCGTCGTTTTCTTCGGGACCGTCAAGCCAATATGGCGGCCGTCTCTGCAACGTCTGACTATTTCTTGATTTGTGAAGCATGTTGCGCACAGGACGTGACTAAAACCGTCTGATCATGATGAGAAGGGACTATGCTGATTAGGCATCCCACAAATGCTGTTCTGACGTCATTAACTTGCCTTCAGCAGTAGGTTTTTGTAGATGGCAACTATAGTTGCCACTCGGCGTTAATGAGTTAATGGAAAGGTCACGCCACTGACCTTACCTTAGGTCATGGATATAAAAAATCCGAGATATACAAATTGTAGGGGCCCATAACATCATGCAATCCACCAAGTTTAAAACCTTTCCGACAAACACTGCAGGCTGGACATGATTGCAAACTTTTTTTAGGCTTGGTCAGTTAACTTGACCTGGTGACCTGACCTGACATGGCCTGGGGTCAAAAATTTCACACATTGTCCAAAATTAATGTACCAAAAGCTACCCCAAGCGGCGCGGCGCCACGCGCCGCGGTTTTTTATTTACACGCAAAAAAACGTGACAGGGTGGTAACATATGCCCCCCCCCCCACTGGGGCGAAGGTTAAATGATCTGAGATGCTGTAAGCTACATAAAATGCAATAATAGCTGACTCTTTACAAGAAAACCTGTTGTTTGCCACACGATTTAACTAACAAATAATTCGAAAAAGATGTAAAAACAGGCGAGTTAGGTGTAAAAATACGAAGTCGGGCGCCCGCCGTACCGCTCACAGTCCGTGACCTCTCGTACCCAGATCATTGAATATCGATGCAGATGGCCTGTCGTGGGTCAGTGGCGGTTATTGGTGACTGCTGGCCGATTGGTTGGCAAAGAATGGACCTCGGGCCCGCCGCCAGCACCGATGGCGATGCATTATTCACTGAGAGCGGCGTACAAATTAGCCACGTCCGACAGTCTGGCGCGAATATAATCTGACATCTGAAGAAGGCAACAGTCGGGTCACCGAGACGTGGTGGACAGTCCGTCACAGCTGCGCTCTCAGAGGGAATTGAGAGCTACGAGTGCTGGTACTGTGCTCCGTAGAATGCAACCGACCAGTCCCAAGCATGCGGCATGTGCATTGCGTAATAGAGTTACCTAGTGTTATATAAGAACTCGATACAAAGTGTTAGGAATCTGTTCCCTTATGATCATTTATCTATAAGCATCTTTGTTCAGAATTTCTCTCTTTTTAACATTGTTCTGTCTCATGCGCGGTAATTATTAAGGACCCATTTGTACCTACCCTGTTTGGATCTACGAGATAAGTACGAGTACAGTTCAGCATACCGCTGTTCCTCAGCGCCTATGCCATTACACTGCGAAGAAAACATGCCAAGACGTCCTTAAAAAGCATCATCTCGATCTCATGCATATGCTCATCAGGGTCTCTATCGTGCCCTTCCACTGCTACGGCACACGACAGCGGGCGGGCCGGGACAAAGGGTGGGGAAGGGGACGGCGGATGCTCAGCAGAAGGATCTAATGAATTCCCGATGAGGTGGCACGCTGGAAATGAAGCGCGCCTGCTGAGCACGCATCCACGCCGACACGCGGCCGGAACAATAATTCAATTATCTCTGCCTCATCCTGTCACCGTAGCCACGCCCCGTGACAGGGAAGGGGGCGGTCGGAAGGGGTGGAACCTACCCCTGCCCCGTGCGTTTACTGTCACGTGCTCCAAATGACAGGGAAGGGAGGCGAGACACGCTGACAGGCGTGCGCGCGGAACGCGCATTGATAAAACAATCTACCCTGAACTGACAGACTAATTGAATTAAAGAAAAACCCTGTTACGAAAGTCGAGTGTGGGCCGCCGGCCGTGCGTAGCCTAGCGTGACACGAGGCGCCTCCGTCCGCTGTCGCTGGGCACAAGTTTTCGGGGTTCGTTTCGAGGTCACGTTTCTTTTGGGAGAAGTAGCATGTCGTGTGCGAGGAGACGGTCCTGTCTCGTTTCCTAGGCTCACCCGTTTGTTCTTAACTGGTAGGCTGAAAATATAGTTCGAGTTAAACTAAACCACGATGCAGCCACGACGACGACGACTTTTACTACGATCTGCCTTGATATGTGTTTGGATGGGCGAGTGTGAGGCGATATGTGCAGACAGGGACACCGTTTGTGGACTCAGCCGCCGTGTTTCGCCTAAGGTTGAAACAACCCTGAACCGAGCCTTTCATGGTTTGTCTAGTCTGGCGCGACTGCTGCCTGGGGCGAGCAATCCACCACGTATGCAACGCCAGTGCGGGATGGCTGCTCACCTACTGGGCTGTGACATTTCGCGCTGAAGAACGTTGTTTTAGTCGCTGCTGGTTGATATTTCTAATGGAACGTTTCATACTTGATGGCTTGAATATGGCGTTCAATGTGGCATGCTGCATCCAGCATTGTTAACGCTTTGTAAAGCCTGGTATATTGCAATGAATAATAACATGAATTTTATTGCGTCTAGCGCTATAAGCCTTTCATGAAGCTCACGGGTAATGTATGATCTTGATTTATTCTTAGCCGTCATATAAGCCGCTTTACTCTTACCAGGACTCCAAGGCTTGTTTTGTGAGGCCCTTGGTAGCTTTCACATCCGTCCACCAAGCCCGAAGCGCCACCAGTGTTCTTGGCATTCTCCTTAGGGTTCATGATATGAGGTCATCATTCCGAAGTGCTTCTAACATGGACGTTGATGCTGAATAACACAGAAATTGCAAGGAACAGTTTTGTCAAGCAGTTGTAAATGACGCAGACGTTTCCTGATGTGCGTGTAGCGTAAACGATTTAGCGCAGAAATGTACTATCAATAAATATTGCTCACAAAATAAGCCGTGACGAATAGCTCATAAACTGCGAAATAGCTTTTTCACTACCAAAGGAGCGACAGGACTTAGAGTAGGTAGTGATTGTTGAATTTTAGCAACTTCATCTAGCACCAAGCATGTCAAAGCTGTAACATTTATGACAGTAAGCACTACTTATGACTACGACACACATCACCTTAACCCGCGCCCTGATGGGGGGGGCCATTTTGCCCCCCCCCCTGTGGTTTTTCTTAAATAGCGAGAAAACGGCGGCGCGCAGCGCCGCCAAATTTTGGGTACCTTACCGGGCATCAATTTGACACCTTCACACAAAATTTCAAGTCACAGGTCACCTCAGGTCAGGAGTTATTGAGGTCAAACTGAGGTCATGTTCGAGCAAAAATGAGCAAAAAACATGACATCTTGAAACGCTCACCAATTCTACAGTTAACAAGCAATTTTAAAGTTCTTTATGTGGTTGTGTAGAGAAAAGACGGCGCTACAAAACTGCTATCTCGGATTTTCGAAATTTTGGGATTTTGACCCCCAAAAATCAAAAAAAATTGATTTTTTTTAGAAAAACTCAAAAAATTTCCAGAAAATTTCGAATTTCGAAAAAACCGGAATATATGTGATAGTCCCTGCGCTCTTCGATATACATACCAAATTTTAGATCGATACCTCTTTTTTTGGCCAAGTTATAGGGAAAAAACTGTTAAAAATTGATGACGTCAAATTTTTGAACTCAATTTTTAGCAGTTCTAGACCTCGTAGCGCAAAACGGAGACCACCATTGAACTCCCCGTGACGAGCTGCATCGAATCGATACCCATTTTATGCAAAAATATCAACTTTGAAATTTGACCTAATTTGACCTGACCTTGACCTGACCTTGACCTGACCTTGACCAAAACGTGACCTAAGCTGGCCCTAAAGTCTGTCTGACCCACATAATCGCATTTGTCATGTAAAATGGACCATAAAACATGTATCACACGACACTTTCATATTGTGACCCCCCCAGTGACCTGACCTCTGTGACCTGACCTGGTATCAGTGACCTCAAATAGCAAAATATGTGTTTGAAGAACATTTCTCCATCGATGATTTTCAATGAAATGCATTTTACTCGATTTTACAACGCATTTCTTGAAATGCCTGTAAACGGTGAAAATTCGACCTTTGACCTGACCTGTGACGTCATCGGTTTGACCGAGGTCAATGAAATTGGGTCACAAGGTAGTTCCCCGCTGGGGCTATCCAACACCGTTTACCGCTTGTCGCTATGTTGCGTGGTTCTCGAGATCTGAGGGGGGGGCCAAAATGGCCCCCCCCCCATCAGACCGCGTTGCTCGGCAGACCCCATCTGGGCGCGGGTTAATAAATAAAACTCAACACAATCTACTACGAGCTTCACTACTACTCGCTTTAGCTCACTATTTTCTCACAGCAAGTCATCACACTTCTCACCACACAATACACATTGCATCAACCATAGACCTCTGTATACAAGGTCATAGACCTCTGTATACAGAGGTCTATGCATCAACACAGCTCACACTAAAGTACGACATACAGCTAATTAACAGTTCAACGTGCAACTCACAAATGTTGGCACACAACCTCACCCCAGCTCATCCTAACTCACCGCAGCTCACCAGCCACCTGTCATTTCTAGCCCGGGCAGAAACGAAAGCACTTTCCTCGAGCCATTGGACTCATGATTCGAGATGATGGCCCTTTCATCGCTAACCAGTTGCACTTTTACTTCCTGAGCTTCCTGTGTTTAGCTGGAGTGCGACTTTGCGCTGATTTCTCCATCGGCATGTGGTTTTTCATAGTTCAATGTGAGCAGAGCTGATTTTATGCCATGCCATTTCATATCATCTCATAATTGAACGTAAGTGTGCTGAAAGGATATCAAATTGATAAATAGGCGTCAAATCTACACGAAGGACGCATTGATAGAAAGTCTTTTCTAATTTAACCTGCCAAATAAGTGAGTGCGGCCAAGATGACTTTGCTTGAAGTACGCTTTGAAACAATTAGTCGTGTTTGGAGCTGAGGTCTTGGATGTTGCCGGAGCTGCCTATCCTGTCTGGCGATAAACCACTAGCAGCAGGGCGGCACCCATGTAATGAGTTGTCAGTTGGATGGAGAGGTACCATCTGCGTTATGACATCTTCAAATGGAGGCCTAGCAACGTAATTGCCGGGTAGGTAAATGTCGACTATTATGCACACAGCAATATAGATGACGTCAATTTTAAGAACGAGGAACCTCTGTTTCTGTGTTTCAATTGCTGTAGTTACGAAAGTCTGAATATATTATGTATCCACAGCTAATTGGGCTCTCTAGCCCGAACCTGAAACGAGGCCTCTGGGGTATGGCCCCGCACATGGGCCGAGCCGCCCTTGGCCGAGCCTATAATTCTCGACACTGTCTGAAGCACGTGCGACAGATTTCGCTGAATTCGCCCCTGTGAGAAATGAGCTAAGGAAGGCCAGCTTCTGTTGAATATTACCATGGAAACAACATTTATAATTTACATCAAGCCATAGCCACAACGGCTGCAACGATTTAAATAAAATATTGCATAACTTTTATTTTTGTAGTGTGTCACATCAGGGTTGTTACCATGTCTTTGAATGTCACTAGGTCATCCGTGGTATAGGAAGTGATGCAAGATTACAAAGTTCACATCATTAGATATAGTTCATTTAATGAGAGGTGAGACCTCAGCAATCGGAATAACTGTTCGAATAACAAATGAACAATGGTTTATAGCACTATTGTTCATTAGTCTTATCACGTGTCTGCCTATTCATTCAGTTGCTGCCTCACTCCGCCGCTCTTCCTCTCGCCATCACTTTCCTTCAGAAGAGGCTCATCTGAGATTTTCCTTAGCGAATACCTTCCTCCATACCACCACTCATTGAGCACCGAAAACTCGAGGTCGAGTTTTCTACAGAAAGTTACTAAGGAAACATTTGTTTCACCTCACTAGCTGTTTGCTCCTGCCAACAACGTCAAATATATCAATTAATCCATTGACATTAAAGGGACCCTCCCACCTTAACATTAGATTTGAGTTGAGATAGCCAAAATGGGGTCCCTGGCTCACAATTACCGGTTTCGGCACTCACAACATCGAGAAATGCCTTAAATCGGAAATATTGAATTTCAAAATTGCAGCATTTTGATTCAGAGGGGCTAATGCTTAGGAATACCCCTCTGAATGTGTGACGTCAGCGCAAATATCTACCGATTTTTAAATGTTTGACTAAAACGTTTTGTAGTACACGGTGGTATATGCTATTTGCGCGCAACATCTGCCGCAAACGCCGCACTTCTAAAATAAAGTCGCTAGAAACAGCGGAGATCCCAAAAAAGTAAACAAAAGTAAAAGTCTAATATCTTGAAAACCGGTGAATATTTTTCGGTGAAATTTGGTAGATATTCGTTTTCGCTCTTTCTGAACCGAGCAACATCACTTTCATGCCAATTCATAAACTTTTTTGAAGGTGGGAGGGTCCCTTTAATGTATGCGCTGCCAAAGGTTCGCCAACTAGCGCGGGTAAAGGTTAGTCTAATGATGAAGAGATCGTAGATACCAGAAGCAATTCAGCCCGAAATTCTTTTAGTGCGTTGAGGTAACGGGTGCTTCACTAAGCTCCAAATCCAATATAATAATCCCATTATGTGTAAGCACGTACCACATATTTTCCGTTTGTTCTCACTAAATCCTATCAAGTTTTATGTAAGATAGGAAGGATAAAACATTAATCAAATATGAAATAGTTCCACCTTGAATGTTCCACTATCGGCGAATCAGCTACAAAAGACCGAGCCGCCTCTTCTGAAGCTCTCAGAACCGCTGAGTTTGCATCAAAGCAGCCCAGAAACCATTATGGGCTTCCGCCAGAAATTACTTGAATGAAGAATAGAGAGAAGAATCAGGCCTGTAAGCAAATAAGCGATGTTTTCGAAAACGCCTGCGTATTTTCTCTGACGGGAAAGGAGGCCACATGAGCTGGGGAGGAAGAATGGCGGTGTGTTTTCTGACGACAGCGTCAACAGCTGGCACTGCGGGCTTTTATCGAATATGGATCTAATGCATAAGTGGCATTATTTTGCCAGCCAGTTGTTTGCAGCTGGCCAGGAGGCTTCCCCAGGCTCAGGCGCAATAGTGACGTCAAGGAAAGAATATATCAAATATGTTTTTAAAGCAATAGATAATGTATTGTTGTATTATCTATTCGCCTGCCTCATCCATATCATTATGTTCATCTGTCCTCAAAAATCATATGCTAGCTGATCGTTCGTAAGTACATAATTGTTAGCATCCCAGAGGCACTGATAGGTATAGACAATCAATTCCAAACCATAGGCGGAAGAACGGGGAGGGCACCGGGGCACCGTGCCCCCCTTTGATTTTGGCATTTAACCCGCGCGGGGCTGGGGGGGGGGGTAAATTTTACCCCCCCTCGCGAATTTTTGCGATATCTCAAAAACGGCGGCGCGCAGCGCCGCCAAACTTTCAGTACCTTTTCTTACATCAATTTGACACGTTCCCTGAAAATTTGAGCGAAATCCGTCGGAAAATTTTTGAGAAATTGACGTTTTAGTGACGTCATGTTCGCCATTTTCGCCTCAAAAACGGCAAAAGTTCAAACGCCGCTAACATCTTCATTTTTAAAGGAATCAAGACGTAACAAAAAAAAGGTTATACGTAATTTTACTTTGTCTATCAAATGGCTATCTCGGTTTTTTGAAAATTTTGGATTTTGACCTAAATTTTTTCAAAAAACTGACTTTTTTGGGAAAATCATTATAAAATCCAAAATTTTAAGTCTATCGAAAAAACCGGAATATATGTCAGAGAAGTGGTCTATGTGCACCTACATACCAAATTTTAGAAGAATCGTTTCAAAAATGTGGGAGTTATTCAAAATTTTATGACGTCACGACACACAAAATTTTTGAAAAATGACTTTTTTGGAAGTTCTAGACCTCGTACGGAAACAAAAATAGCACCATTCGATTCGCCGTGAAAAACTGCATCAGATAGACACCTTTTTAGGCCTTAACAACCAACTTCAAAATTTGACCTCACTTGACCTGACCTTGACCTGACCTCGACCTGAAATTCATCCAGAGGTGGTCCATATCACTTATTGAGTGTGCCTATTGAATTCTACGAGTAAAATGACCCATAAAACATGTGTGGCACATGCCCTTTTCTATATTTTGTTTTTTGGTGACCTGACCTGACCTGACCTGACCTTGACCTTGACCTCTGAATGATATTGTATGCAACGAATATTGTCTTGGTAGCCTAAGAACACGTTTTGGGCGATCAGTCTCAGTCCATGACTCCATTCTTCGGCAACTACGGTGCAAGGCCGATACTGTAGAAACTTGCAATTTGTACCCTTGACCTGACCTTGACCTTGACCTCAAACTTTAAATTAAGCACATGTTTTTAGTAGTTCGTGATGAGAGCTTTCGATTGGCGTTTGAATTTTCCAAATCGGACCATTAGTTCGGGAGATAACAGGGGGGGTAAAATTTACCCCCCCCCCCCAGCCCCGCGCGTTTGGCTGGAGACCCCAGCCCCGCGCGGGTTAACATTAGCCCTATGGGCGTTGCATGGAAAGAATGGGACCAAAAGTCGGCAGTGCCCTCCTTTAATTGAAGGTGTTCCGCCGCTACTGTTCCAAACCACTGATTTACCAATCTCAGGCGTTTCTCCGTTCGTCACCTACTACCACACAGCGAGCTCCTACTGCAGCTCAGATCGGCTTCCGCGGAGGCAGACGGCCCGGCGCTATGACGGCCTATCGTGTACACGCTTCATCGCCCCCCATCCAGGCGCCGGTCGCGACGGCTCCAAGCCGGCGCGACGCGCCAGACTCGCCACAGCGCTGCCAAATGCGCGTCAAGATCGCCGCCACGCAGATGGAATTCTGAGCGAGGAAATCGGACTGGCGAGAAATTTGCTCCCCGCGTCCGGGAGGTGATGATGCGTTTTCCGGTTATTGCTGAAGCGATTCAACTCTGAAAATTAGGAAAGTGAGCCATAAGGGCAAACTTTATCTGATTTCTCACCCGAGCTAAACGTCAGCTCCGGAGAAATGACGAGTTTCTAAAAAGACCATTTCTCTGAAGTCACTCAATCCTGGCAGGCTGCGCCGAACCGGAAAGAGCCGCCTTTCGTCAGACGACCTCTGGCTCCTTATTATGCTCAACGTGGGAGCTAGTTTACATGTTGATCAGGTCCGGTGGTGCGGTCTTATTTTAGTGAGCCTCTGAGAGTCCGCTGGGCCGTGCGCTGAAGACATCCGGGCCACCGGGGCGCCGACACGCATTGAATTCGGCGTTATTGGATCACGCATTTGCATCTCAAAGACAGCGGTGAAATTCGTCAACATGCTGTTTGTGGGCGGACGAAAATGCTGAGTGATGGGAAAGTATTTCGGAATGGTTTCGGTTTGGTATCCTTTGGAATCATCTGCGTTGCTCCAAGTTGTTTCAAAATGAAACTTTAGCAGGATTTTACTAGCAGCAGAAAAGTGAGTCATTCCGAGATCTTTCCGAGACGCACCTACAGAACGGCGCACCATGAATTAACGGCTTGAGAGCCCCTGAACTCATTCCTGTGTCCGCAGAGGCCACTTGCCTCTCACGCTGACAGCTCCCGTTCGTTTTCTTTGCTCTACTCAGAGCACGCTTCTTTCTGTGGGCTCCACTCGGTCTACGTCTGACGCCTCATTCGGGACAGAAACCAGGGCGGCTCGTGCGGTGGCGGCGCCGTCAAAACACGTCTCGGTGGGGTCCGCCCGCAGCACAAACAGTCCATTTGGTGCTGAGAGTTCGAGCTGACTCCTCCGAGTGCTGGCCGGGTTTGCAGAACACTTCTCCCTGCCCCAGACGTCCTCCGGCGCCCGCTGAGGCGTCCCGGGCCGGGCGGTTCAACTGGTGTCTTCTGTGACAGATCCGGCGGCTGGGCGGGGGCGGCGGGGGCGGGGGCGGGGGCGGCCAAACTCTCGGCCACTGGCGAGCACACCACCCGCCCACTCCATCGCGCTGATGGGCGCCGTTCGCCATCCGAGGGCGCCGCTCGTCGCACCGTTCCGGGCGAGCCGCCGTTAAATAAGGTGATGTTGTGGCTCGCGGACGAAACGTCACTAAGTAACGGACTGGTTATTTTGTTTTGAACATGGTTGGAGAGGAAGAGAACAGGCTTTCGGGAACAAAATGGATTGGCGGCTGCCAAGACTGAGCGAAAATGAAGTGTTTCATATGCTTTGCTTGAGGCTTTATAAAGCGTCATTTTCACTCACTTTGAATATAATGTTTATTGTATGGACTTAGCGGTTCCTGTCGTTAGTTTGCTAGGTTGTAAGCAGAAAAAAACATTTAAGCTTGATGCAAGCCGTGGCGCTAGCAAATAAACTGATCAACATAGTTATGTGTTACATCATTTTGCGAAGATTCCTTCCACTTCCCGGGCATGAATACCATATTTGAGCGTTCACTTGGTGATGGCTTTCCGATCGCGCACTTGAGCTTGGCGTCAGGTTATGGACTTTGACGGAAGACTGGCTAGACGACTTCGTCGTCATCCAGGGAAACTCGACTGAAACTTAGCGTCACTTTATGGGAGGCAGGGGATAATAAATCACACCTATGGAGGAGAGGATTGTCAAACTTCGCAATGGTCTTGATCGGGAAGTTCCCTATACCCGAGCTGGTAGACTCGATTGCCCAGTGACCAAGAGATGCTGCCTCATTTTCGCCTCGAATGGTGGCCCTGCAAAGATGACTGATGTGCGAATTAGAACATCATTAATCGCGCCATCGCCCGCTGAGATGCCAGAAGATAAATTCACGGCGATTTTGACAGCTGCGAACGGGCTCGGCTGAGCCAGATCGGAGCGGCCCAGCTCGGGCCGGGCGCGCCGTCAGCAGCTAATCTGCGTGGTTGGCCGCCGGTTCCGTCCCGGCGCGCTTCCTGATTCTAATTTAGTCGCCGCGACCTCCCATGCCCGGCGGCGCCCAGCCGACATTGCCCGGGCTGTTTACCTAGCGGATGACTTCAAACGGTCAGAATCACTAATCACGTGACAAACGCCTGTCAGGGCGCCACCGGGAGGCAAACACCGGCACACTGGCCAAATAAACAAGTCGTGTCGGCCCACCGTGCGCCCGTTCAGCAGTAAAATGAGCCTGATTGTCGCAAGTTTAGCGGCGATGACACGATAGCTGCGCGACCACCCCAAAGAACAAACAAGCAGACGCTCGCTAATGGAACGCCAGATATCGTATACAGGGGCAGAGGCAGCCCCGAGTCGTCAAATCCGTACAGAGCATGAGTTCAGAATTTGTCGGTTAACGCTAAAATATACATCAAAGGTCACCACGGTGGCAGATTAAGCGGCATCAGACAAAACGGCAAACGTCTGTCTGTCTGTCTGTCTGCCTGTCTGTCTGTCTGTCTGTCTGTCTGTCCTGTCTGTCTGTCTGTCTGTCTGTCTGTCTGTCTGTCTGTCTGTCTGTCTGTCCGTCTGTCTGTCTGTCTGTCTGTCTGTCTGTCTGTCTGTCTGTCTGTCTGTCTGTCTGTCCGTCTGTCCGTCTGTCCGTCTGTCCGTCTGTCTGTCTGTCTGTCTGTCTGTCTGTCTTTCTGCCTCTCTGTCTGTCTCGCGGCGCCTCTGGAGATGACATTCGATGACCTGGCGTCGATCCAGAGCTTATGTCACCGACCGGCCGCCGTCGGGATGTCTACCTCGACAGGAAATGACGTCGCACCGGCCCTGTTGACATTCGATTCGCGATTATTTTCTATCAACACCCACGTATGCTAATCATAGCTTCCCGCGAATCACCGGCGCTGCTGGCGCCGCAGCGCCGAGGCCGTGTCGCGACCTCGGGCGGGCGGTGTTTGCCTTCGATCGGGCCAATCAGTATGTCCAGGACGAGCGGTGATGTCGTCCTGTCCCGCTCGCTGGCGAACGAGCCACCCTGCGTCGTGGTAATGTTGACTCAGCCCATATTTTTAGGCTCGATCTGCGTGGGCACGGCCGAATGAAAAACAAACGCGAACGATCTCCAGGTGCTAAGCAAGCTCGCGAAATAAATCAAAATGTATAATTCTGATCAGGGCAGCTTTATTTTTATTTTTCATTTGCGTAGTTATTGGTATTTTGTCATTTTTCCACATTGCTTGACACAATTATCATGCTAATAAATTGTGAACGATGATTATGTTTTATCAAATGATATGTCAGTGTTCTAATTTTCGCATTAAAACATTATACTAGGTCGTTCAATAAGTAAGGTAAAATGTACCATAATTCATTTATATGAGGAATTCAAGCAAAATCAAATATGCCATCTGAATCTTTGAACAATTTTCTACACAACCTTCGAAACTGTTTTTGGGAGTTTGGCTCATTATCCGAACACGGTCGATATGAAAACATTGATGCAGCAGAGTTCCGTTCTGAAATTCCCCGGTTTGTCACGCGAGCCAAAATTCACCTCAAAATGAGTGAGTAGACCCTGATGACGCTATTGCCATTAGCAATGCTTGCTGGTGAACAGCTGGTACGATTTCAACAAGAACGCAGCAGTGTAAGAGACAAAGTTCTAGAGCAGGGTAGACTTTTGCCCGCAGGCCTCTCTGGACTTGGCACAATCTGTAAAGTCGGGGAGCTGGTTATGGAGACCCGAAGCATCTGTGTGACTGCTTTCATTAACAGGGTGAAGTGTTATGTCGGAACAGTTCTAGGCATCATCAGATGTAGGCATCATCAGATGATGCCTAGAACTGTTCCGACATAACACTTCACCCTGTTAATGAAAGCAGTCACACAGATGCTTCGGGTCTCCATAATCAGCTCCCCGACTTTACAGATTGTGCCAAGTCCAGAGAGGCCTGCGGGCAAAAGTCTACCCTGCTCTAGAACTTTGTCTCTTACACTGCTGCGTTCTTGTTGAAATCGTACCAGCTGTTCACCAGCAAGCATTGCTAATGGCAATAGCGTCATCAGGGTCTACTCACTCATTTTGAGGTGAATTTTGGCTCGCGTGACAAACCGGGGAATTTCAGAACGGAACTCTGCTGCATCAATGTTTTCATATCGACCGTGTTCGGATAATGAGCCAAACTCCCAAAAACAGTTTCGAAGGTTGTGTAGAAAATTGTTCAAAGATTCAGATGGCATATTTGATTTTGCTTGAATTCCTCATATAAATGAATTATGGTACATTTTACCTTACTTATTGAACGACCTAGTAATTGCAATGTTTATCAAACTGATGAATAGTCTTTAGACCTCAGTACCGTCGCTTCGAATTTAAAGCTCTATCCCGACTCCAGCGCGGTGGCTTGAGCTGTGGACTGAGCGACAGCTTTGATAAGGCGACCGGAAACGGGGGATTCATGGGATCCGTCAAATTCATATTCATATCTGCCGCCGGGGACCGTCGTCTGTTGACGCAGCGACTGGAAGATGACGCTCTCGCTCATCGTCCAGTTCAAATATGTCAGCGCCGGCCGCGACTTTTCCGGCCTGCGGGCAGATCTGTTATTGAAGCGGCTCGCGCGCCGGTCTAAAAAGGTCGCGGGAGGTCAGCGCAGACCGATCGACGGACATCGGCCGGAAATGGAAACTTCTTGGCTATTTCTAAATCGTTGCGGTTTAGTGTGGATTTAGCATCTACAGTTCACAGTCAGTGACTGTTACGCCGAAACAGCCTAAGCCGATAGGCTATCCAGATATGCAAGACTTCGTCGATGTGTTAAATGGCCTCTTTCTTTTTTATCTGTGAGAGAGTATTATGACGATGGGTGTCGTTAAGCTTTTACAGTCACCGCCACGAATGACAAGCAAAGTGTGATTATACGAAACAGCACGACCAAGTCTCACTAATTGACAAAACGTCAATAATAAAGCAACTATGACGTTAACAATGACGCGGCACCGACGCTGAACACTGGCCTCTCGTGTCGTTTCTGCCTGTCCCGTGTACCTTGTTCGATGGGAGGTCTCGTGGACAGCCGGTAGGGCCGCATCGAGAGCCCCCCACTCGTGATAACAGTCCATCCATGCTGGCCGTGGGTCGCCCGTTGTCATTAGCCGGCCTAACTACCGTCCGTAGCCGGTAACATTGACAGGCGTGTCTGGAGCCGGTGATTAGAGTCAGTTTCCCGCCGACACTCGGCCCTTTGAGATCGTGTTTAATTGACCATTGTGTGAGTGTGCGTCGGATAGTCGGGGGACTGCTATTGGACGTCAGGAAATGGGGTGTGTCAGGTACTGAGGTCTCACAGGAACTTCTTGCTACGCGATAGATGGTTGGAACTTGAGTGGTTGGCGATCTTACAACGTTTTACTCAAAGTTAACGACTGTCACGATTGGTATGGTGGTTGACAGCAAAACTTATTCTATTTCAGTGTAGGGATGAATCACTTAAGAAGTTTATAGATTACTGGGTAGTGACAAGGTTTTTGGCCACAGTGATTGGGTATTGTGCCACATCAGCTACTTCTCACGACTGCAGAGTTCGCTCTAGATAGGTTTTGTTAGAGCTTGAAATTCAGGAAGTGTTTAAATGTTATCAGTTAACTGACTCGAATGCTCAAACTAACACCTACCATTGAAAAGAAACAATACCCTCAAGCATCCTATAGCCTCTGTTCCAAAAGATCCTTAGCTGCGGCCTCTATCTCCATCACAATGTTGAAACGGGTTCGCACAAAGCACCGACTATCGAATGTAATGCTGCTTTAGCATAGTAGTCAGGGCTTATCTCCGAATTCGCGGACATTCGGAGTCACTGTTATCCAAATGGCCGCCGCCTATCGATAATGAGATCTCTGGACAGCTTCGGCGTCATCGCCAGAGATCACATCGCGCCCGAGAGGTTCATCTTCCGCGTCCAACGACCGCAGACGGCATGCTCGGGTGCACACGGCACCCTGCAGGCTGCCCAGGGAGGGGCTGTGGGCAGCAGCCCGCTGGGAAACTCAGTGCCAGGGAGTAATCAGCGCTGGGAGCACGGTTCAGTGGGCACAGGGCTGTGCGGAGCCGCGGCCGAGGGCGCCGGGCATGGCGGGCGGAAGCAGAGTGGTTTGTCGTGGGCACTGGGCATGAAGTCTTTGTTCGGTGCACAGCTGACACGCGAATGGGTAGATGGAGTTGCGCACTGTTTGCAAACAGAACTACCTGATTAGATAGCAGAAAGCTGCTTGTTATGGTGGGTTGAATATGTGCTCCGGTTTAGACTCCCTCATCCCGGGTATGTTCAATGTTGCATAGCGTCTGCTGAACTTTCGATGCGAGCATGGAGCGTACTTCCCGCAGTTCGGTGGAGAAAGTCCAGTGGCGCAACAACCACGGACATCCTGGCAACTGGTTGCGTTCACCATCGCCCCCAATAGAGCCTCTACCATTTCGCCAGCCCCTCGCCGCTCTGCGCAGCAGCCCCCTGTCTGTACAGAGGATACTGTGCCGCCGAGCACGGTTGCGAGGCGCACTGGCGGAGACTGCACTGCGGTGTTAGACACTAACACCGGCAGCGCATGGGGACATTTGACAAGTCGGCAAACTGACCTCTGTATGTCGCAGTAGAATGCGGTTTGGGGCAGGTCATGGGTGAATTGACAGGACATTAAATGTCCATTCAGGACATGAAATGTCCATTAGGACATTTCATGATAATTAACTTGTTTGACTGGCTGACACTTTTTATGATGTTATGAAATTTATTTTAACACAGTCTCCAGCAATGTTTTGTTGCATATTTATGACCACACATGACACAGCATACCTATTATGCTCACATTCCAAAAGGATTGCATATTTTCAGGTAAATAAATGACGCCATAGTCCAGAATATTGCACTACACCCTGCCGGATGCATTTGCAGCTTAATATAACGACTACATCATCCGTTCCATTATGCTATGACGTCACAGTCTGGTGAGTGATGTTCTCTTCGGTGAGGTCGCCGGCTGGTACGCAGATGTCTGCGCCATAGGTCGGCCAATCAAAATTTGGCACCGGTTCGACTTCCCCATGAAAACGACGGCCTCATCGTTCCTATTGACAACTCAGCGCGCGGAGGCGGATGACCGAACTAATCGGCGACAAAAGTATCGCCCGGTCGACATTTGAATAATGATGCACGAATCTCTAGCAAATAACGGGTGAATAATAAGAAAGCATTAGCTCATGTCTGATTGTAAGCGTAGTAGTTGTGTGATGTTAGCTCATATGCAATATTCATGAACAGCAAAATTCGTAGGCAAAGAAGTTGCAATACTCATCCACGAGAAGAATTTATTATAGAAATGAAATAAGAATTTACGCAGACCGCACTTATGCTCCACCCAGAGCAGGGTTGTATACCAATCAAGTCGATTGAATTGATTGATTTGATTCAACGCGTATTTTGAGTTGATTGGATTGAGTCGATTGACTTTTGGAGATGACTGGTTGACTGACTCGTTTGACTTTAGCGACTGGTTGACTGATTTGATTCCCGAAAATTAGAGTGACTCGTATGATTGAGTCGATTGAATGGAAAGTTTAAATAAGTTTTAGTTGACGAAAAATAATGACACCAATTGATGACATCAAAGATCACAAAACTACACTGAAAACTGCTTGTCATCACAACTGCAATATGGGGTAGATGACCAAATAAAGAGCAGGGCCTAAACATGAACAGCCAACTTTGACTTTCAACTGCAATAACTGCTCCAATCCTGTGATAGAACCTGGCCATGGATGAGATAATACCTGGCGATGCACCTACCTACCTTTCTGCACTCAGCAGGAAACTTTTTTTTAATCCAGATGATAAAGTGCAAGGCCCTATATACTAATAAAGTGTGATTAATTAATAATTCACATCTCCACATCTCCTCAGAAACAACCCACTGAACTCTATAAATATCTGAAACCCCTACAAAAATAACTGAAACAAAAGCGTCGTTTTCGTCTCGCTAATTACGTTTACGTAAATTAATAGCTAATTTGCTGCATTGTTTAATTTGCAGCAGAACGTTTGTTGATCCTTTTCTCCTGAGAGCCTAAGCATAACATATATTTTTAATATATTTCATTTTCCTTAAAATATTTTACCGAATATTATTAAGTGGTTTTATTTCAAATGAAATAATAATTAAAACGAAATTGGTGTTGTGGTTCCTGTGGTTCCAGAGTCCCTGTCCTTTCCATTTCCTTTTAAATATATTTTTAATGCTCATCCTTATCCCCCAGTCCTAACAGTTTCAAATTGTATTGCAATAAAATGTTTTGAATTCTTCACATATAACCTATCTACCTTCGTTGGTACTGTTGGTAGCCAGTGACACATCTAGGCAGGTAAGTAGGTACCTACCTGCTTTCCTGCTGTCTTCATAAAGCATACCTAATGAAGTTGTCAAATTTGTAGCACATTTTCTACACTTTCATATGGTGTCAGTGTGACATGAAACCTAGCTAGGTTCATTATGTTCAGGGTTCAATTCAGAAGAGCTCCGCATAACTCACATAAGAGACAGACGGGGGCTTTACATGAGGTAGATGGCCTGATGACTTAGCTGGAATATGGCCAAAATTAAATTGACAACTTTTAGGTGAAAGGTGGTGATTTGGGTTAAGGGGCGTTTGTTGAAGTCAACTACTGGGTTATTTTGCACCCATTAAATGAAACTTCTGCTCCAATTCTACCCATTGAACCTCAATATCATGATCCACCTGTCCATCACTAGGTATCCTTCCTTATTACATAGAAACTTTGAATGGCATGGCAATTTATAATTTTAAATGACAATATTTTTATGTTTCTTCTGTAGGTAGGTAGGTAGGTAGGTAGGTACACCAGACTGCTATGGACACTTTTCCAAGTTGGTGGGGCAAAAAACCTAATGTATATCTTGGTTTGAGTCGTTTGATTGAGTTGATTGATTCCTTTCATTGTCGCGTTTGAGTCGATTGAATCAATTCTCGAAAACTGCTCTGACTTGATTGATTTGATTGGTTTCCCAAATTTGTCGTGATTGAATTGATTGCTATTGATTGAGTCGTATACAACCCTGACCCAGAGTCAGCATCAGAAATCATTTCCGGTAAATCCAAACTCGCTGTTTGTATTCCAACTGCCGTGTTCCAAATCCCCTTTGTGGAAATATTAGCCGAATCTGGATAGCGCAGAACAATGACGTAAGGCGCGTGCCTGGAATTCAAATGATCCTCCTCCATCGCGATGCCACGCAACGTTGCCAGGCTAAATCCGCGGAGATTTCGCCCTAAAGAGCTCTCGTCTGTCTCTTCAATTGGTGGCAGCTGAGTTGGTCGGATCCGCCCGCGTCTGACCCGTCGAGCCTCCGGTTCCGCCCGCGTCTGACCCGGCGAGGCCTCCGGTTCCGCCCGCGTCTGACTCTGCAGAGCCCCAGGTTCCGGCCGGTTGACAGTTATGGTTCAGCAGGCCATGCGCAGCCCTAGATGGACTGGAAAGCACGCTACTGGCCTAGCGGAAGCGATTCGTTTCACCGGTAAATCACAGCTCCAGATCTGAGCTCTGAGCCCGGATCGCGGAGCAGCCGCCCGGAAAGCGTTCTTGCCGATTTAGAAACTGTTGCCGAGAGATTAACCCTGATCTAGAGCAGATTGGCGTGATTTACGCGACGCTGACCTGACCTTTGTTGTCGAGTCTGGGCTCTAGGTCAGCGTGTTACACTGGTCCTACCTCCACACAGGCTACCGAAGTTTTGTCACGACTCGTGGCGACTTTTGTCTCTCCACGCGAGGCGCCTACCACTGCGGAAAGTGGTGGGAACTCGGAACTTTCTGCGGGCTTGATCGACCTATTATTGCGACCGGGGTGCCTCGCCACCCTCCACTGCGTCGCAGTGGCGGAGCGCTGGCGGCGGCTGCCGTCGCTTTATTCCCTTCTGGCTACATAACTGACTGCGCTAGGGATTATATTCCATAACACCGCTGGCCACGGATACTAAACCCGATTTTCTTCAGCTGACCACAGGGGCGGGGCTCGGTATCACCTCCCGGGGGATGGGGCTCCCGGGCCGACGCGCCGATCAGTATCCGTCGGCGGCGGCGGGCCGTCGGCGTGCCGTGCCACGCGCTCGTTTGTGCCGCCTGGACCGGCCATGATTTGTCCGGGCAGCGACAATGGCCGTCGCCGGTAATGGGTCGGCTAATGGGCCGGTGACCGGCGCCGCTCGGTACGGCCGGCATGGAACGTCCCGCGATCCGGCGCGATCTGCTCCGATCCGCCGCGATCCATCGCGATCCATCGCGATCAATTGCAATTCACCACAGTCCAACACAATTCACTGAATCTGCCGCGAGCCGGTGTTTTCACCGCGACTCTGAATTCACCGTTGTATCACACACAGTCGTAGCGATCAAAAGCTCGCCAGCGCCGACCAAAATGCATCCCGGAGCCTGGATCCCGGAGCTCGCAGCCCGGAGCGCCGAGCCCGGATCTCAAAGCCCGCGGCCGTCGACGTGCAGACTCCCGCAGCCGTGCGCCGCCACTGTCGGAATCGACGCCATCGACCGGTGAAGTCTTTGTCCTGCATCCGGTCCGGGAAGGCCGGGAGTGCGTCTCGATCGGCGCTCTCTGCGGCCCGCCGCCGGCGGTCAGGACACTTATAGAGAGCTGCGCCAGGGGCTTTTCTTGAGAAGTTGAGGGCGAGTGTGGTAGGGCGTGGGGTAAACCGGACTCAGCTTGGGTGGGATGAAGTTATGAGTAGTGATGGTGGTTTTCTTCTTCCCGTCAGATATTTGACCTTATTTATCTCATACAAACTACAAAAATATCGTAGCCAAAGCATACGAGAAACAACTGTGTCAGTGCTAATTCAAAATGCAACCTCAAACAGCTCACGTCTACAATGCTCCTGCTGGAACTGCACTAAATCACATGGCCCTTCCTGAAAGGCCTTTAGAACCTGGTGACTCACGGTCCAAAATGACTTAATCGAATGGCTCCCGTCACAAAACAGCCTCATTAGCGTCGTTCAGGCGGACCGTTCACAACAAGAAGCCAGGGTGTCACAGCCTAGCACCGCCCAGCAGCCATCCCCCCCCACCCCCCCCCCCCCACCTGACCCAACAACCGTGTCGTGCCTCACGACAGTTATCCATAACTCGCGTGAACCGGCTGTTTACACCCCTGCCACCCGCATGCTATCGCGGCTCGACCGCGCGTGGCCCCGGCCGGCGTGTATTGCTCCCTGGACAGCCATTACGATGCCAGGCACGACCACAATGTCAGGCGGCGTTTTTCACCACCTCGGGCGTAGATTGGACCTGTGTGCGCCGCTCTATTCAATCACCGTACACCACACCGACGGGATGAATCAATGGGGCCTTGTCCAGCCTGTGTTCTGTCTGTCCGAAGTCAGTGACAGCTCTGATTGGTTTCTGCCGGGCGCTAACCGAGTTGTGCTGATTCCGTTTGCAGAGATCGAGCGATTCCAAACGGGCCGCGTCTGGCGCGATGACAGGAAAATGGTCGACGTCACCAAGGAGAAGTCGCTGCGCATCAGCAGCCGTGTGCTCGTCCCCGTCAAGGAGCACCCCAAGGTGAGCACTGAGCACGCGTCACGCGGGATGGTCGGTGTGTGCATGGGAGTGTAGCTCATGAGGCATTAATTGTGTGCATTGTATTGAACATTTGTTTCTAATGCGTTGTGCCCATGTGTGTGGGCAACAAAGTTCAGGGTAGAAAATAACTCATTGTTGCTTCCAATTTGAAATGTGTGATGTATGTGGTTAATTACATATTTCTCGTAATTTGTTAAAATGTTATGCATCTATATGAGCTTAGATTGTCATAAGATTTGGCGAGAAATAATGCAATAAAATGCTTGAAAGTGATCAGTAAGCGCCAAACTCACACTCTGACCTAAGATTCGGTGCAACATCGAACAATGAATCTGCCTCCATCATCTTCCCCAGACACATTGGGGTCTAATTTCCTTCAATTGGCGTCGCTGACCTATCGCTTGAGCGGTCTCTGGCGGCTGTGCCGTTCTTTGAGTCCAGCGGATTCTTTGGTGGCGCCGTACCTCCTCATCGATCATCATTTGGTGCTGGACGATAAATGATTTCCCGCGCTCTGGAAATGGCGTCAAGTCGATCTATCCCGGCCGGGAGGGCGTCAAACTCGCCGGTCGTCGTGTGAACTAGACGGACGGCCAGGGAGGCGGGGAGGATTCAGTGTTCCATGATCCCACTATGGTATTTCACCTCTGTTTGAAGTGAGCTTTCATCAGTCTCAGAGAGAGCTCAAGTGTCGTGTTGCTGCGTACGTTTGAATGTTTAAGGAGTAGGCTTTACGACGATTAAAATATTTTTGTTAGCAGTTGTGCGTGAATAATCAAGGACTCAACCTACTCGATGAGGCAGATAGGAAATAAACCAACTGTGAAATATGCTCATGACTAACTCATTTGCAGGCAGAACCGCGTCCGCAAGAATGAAGCACTACGCTTCAGGACTTATTGCCAAGTCTCGATGTTTTTCAGTTCAACTTTGTGGGGAAGCTGCTCGGCCCCAAGGGCAACTCGCTGAAACGGCTGCAGGAAGAGACGATGACCAAGATGGCCATTCTCGGGCGAGGATCCATGCGAGACAAACAAAAGGTGAGGTGAAACAGGGGAACAAATGCATCAAATTCGTTTGGTCTTGGGAAGGATTGATTAGCATACAATCATCACCTATACCACAGACTTCTCTATATATGGACTGTGCGCTGATCCGAGGAAATCAGCATTGGAGGTCCAAAAATAAGTGCACTTTTATCCATCTTTTTACAATGAAAAGGGTGTCAGAATATTTACAAATTTGGATATAGGATAGCCCATACTTTTATCTACCTGTCGGATTACATTTTTTTTGTTGAATTCAAAATAAATAAGAAATAAATGTATATAAATGAGAACATGTTTTCTCGTTCAGTTAGCGATTTGTTCACGCTGGAGGTATATACTTCACAAATGCAGCCGTACTTTGCGCGCATTTTCTTGCTTTTGAATGTTGGTTGCATTGTTGGTTGTCGTTGCTAATTTGTCGGAACTAGTCATTTACGTTGGTTTTGAAAAGGGTTTTGAGAAATAACGATACATTATATAGGGCCACAAGAAGCAGTAAAAATAAGTGAGAAATAGCTCGAAAAAAATGGTCAAAAAAGGAAAGAATATTATCGATCACTACCTCATCACGACCGGATCAGAAAACGTGTGGTGCGAAGATGTCATTCCGGGTATCAAGCCAGAGTCAGGGCAAGAAAAATGTGAAACGAAACATAATTTCTAGCAAAAAGGCAACTTTTTAGCCTCCCTTATAACTAAAAGGAAAAAAATGTTCACAGACGAAACCATCAATCGAGATAAGAGATAACGCTGAGGACAATCAGATTAAGATTTGCAAGTTTACTTTTGCAAACACTGACTCCTGTGAGACTCACACAGCAAGAAGAAAAACAGGACGCTATCGACGGCGCCAGTCTCAGCATACTTCCTATAATGCCTAGTGCCTTATTTCAATTTTATTCTGGAGAAAAAAAAGGCTCACTGAAAGGAGCTACAAAGACTTAACTTGACCAGCAGTTAATGTGAAAAGAACAACTCGCCATCGCAGTTCGAAGCTACGCCGCGCTAAATAATGCCATACCCATGGCAGTGATACGCCACTACATCCAAAAGAAGTAAGCTTATTCAATCAAACAATGAAGTTTATCCAGTGTATCGTATGGGGTTGTAGTTCATTATGGTCTGGATCAAATCATCTCGGAAGAATGCTCGATGAAATGATGGAATTCGTACCCTTCGCATCAATGTTAAACGATGAGGGTTGCCGCTCTTAAATGTTACCGCAAAACTTGCATCGGGATCGGGAAGCTCAAGAATACGCCAGTCTGCGAAGAACGGACGGGAAAATAGCGGTGGAGCAGAAACAAGATGTATAGGACTGATTGGAGTTATTAGAGTTATTACAGGAACTTCTACTTTATCTCATATCTCAGGTATCTCAGGAAACTGGCAGGTCACCATTTCTAGGCCAGCTGTGGACATTTTTGATGGAGAAGCCAAGAAATGTGCCAAGGGCGAAGAGCATACTGTAACTAACGAGCTACAGAATATGATGGAGGCGCCGGGGGCACTAATCGTTTGGCCGAACGGGGAAGAGCACTTGATCCGCGCCCCGGCAGGTTACCTGTGCTCCAGCTTCCGAGCTGAGATGGTCGCCCTCCGAGCTGCTCTCTCCTAGCTGCTGTAGAACCCGCCGCACGCCGAAGACACCATCGTAGCCTGCACCGACTCGCAGTCCGCCCTCGCCGCCATCCGAGGTGGCTGGGCCGCCCAGCACTCCTCGCTCGGAGTGGACATCTGGAGAGCCCTCTGGGGACTGACAGCTGGAGGCCTGTTGGTCTACCTACAGTGGGTGCCCTCACAATGCAGGTTGGAAGGCAACGAGAGGGCCGACACCATCGCCAAGAAGGCAAACATACTCGACTAAAAACAAATCCTAATAGACGTCCAGAAGGCCCACTGGGCCGCCGCCAGAGTGGCGAGGGCTCGCACCATCGGGGCCTGGCCAGCCGGCTGGTTCCACCAGCTGACGGGGTATCGACTCCCGCCTGCCGTTGCCGGCGGCGACCGGCCAGCGGCGGTGGACATCCACCAGCTCCGCGCCGGCCACTGGACAAGCTCCTCCCAATGGCGCCACAGAGTCGGGTTGGCGCCCTCCTGGCTGTCGGGGTGCAACCAGTGCGACGACCGACAATGCAGAGCCGCACTCTACCCGTCTGCTGAGAGGAGGCGGACAGCCCAAGCATGTCCTCCTGCGGTGCCCGGCTCTAATGGGCACCCGACATCGCCTGATGGCGACCATCAACCCCAAGGCATGGAGGAGGTGCGGAGCGGCAGCATCGTGGTGGCCCTGGGGGCCGCCCACAGGTCCCTTCAGAGCTGCTCGGCTACGTCTCCATGGGACGAAGGGACACAATAAAAGCAACAATAGCTACAGCATGACAACGTGATGGGAACGACCGTCACAAGAGCTATCGCCTTATCATTCAGCAGCGAGTGAAAAACGAGCAGACGGAGGGATACGTTGCAATTGGTGATGCGCATGTGCGAATGTGTGAAAGTGCGACTATGTGTAGATGCGTGGTGCGAACAAGTGCAGGTAGCAGAGAAGAACAGTGAAGACACCGTTGCAGCAGACACACATTTTCCCGTAAAGTCCCCCATCGGCATTACCGCCAACCTTTACCACCAGCGCGGTCGGTGCACTGTCGCGCGAGTTTGTAGCCAGCCATGTCAGAGATGTGAACAATCCAGCACACGGGGGAAGAAGAAAGGGATGATAGCCACCCTTTCTCGCTGGATCCCGCGGTGAAAATGGACTAACGCCATTTTCAAGCCCACTGGTGCAATGTGAGATGAACTTGACATGAGGACATCAATGGGTGTCGATGAACGTGAAATAATGTTCCAATACAGATTCATATCGACCAGAAGCCTTTCTTATTCTGAGCTACGAGCAATAGATAGTACAAAAACAAAATATATTACATAAAATTCAGCCTGTCGACAGGAAACAATAAAAGGGTATTGTGTTACAACATATGGGTTCATATTACGGCTTCAGAAATTTGGGCCTCCAATGCTGATTTCCCAAATCAGCGCACAGTCCATATATAGAGAAGTCTGTGCCTATACCAATCCATCTTCCCCTTTGCACCCCCCCCCCCCCCCACCACCACCACGCTTGACATACTACCCTTCATGTAAGCGTTGACATACTCTAGTGACGGTTGCGGATTTTTCATTATGCGTACTCCTACAGCTGTGCTAATGCTTGTTATGAATCACATAGATTTTCATTAAACTTCACGTATATTTTATGTGGGATATGACACTTGCCTGGACGAAACTTCAAACACGTTTCACTGAATACACGAAAGTTATGTAAGAATCCACTGTCAACCATGCTACAAAATTACAAGCTATTGTGTCGATGGCTATCAACGTCGAAACTCGACGGCAATCAAACTCAAATGTGCTGGTTCAATATTTAACGGATGAAAATTGCCACTCATGTAAAAGCTTTCCGTGACGTATCGGCTATCAGGCTATTACCGGTGAATCGGCGCGAGTTTTGTCGATTGGCAGTTACCGTTATTATGACGTCATTACCCTATGCCTGAAATAGTCCAGTCTGATCGCACATTGGCAGAATCCTTGCTCGAGTTATCCAAATATTTACAGACAAAACAAGCCAGCGGTTAGAGATGCAGGCTCACAGGAAATCAACATAAAACATCAACGTCATCCAAGTGGCTATAGATGCTTCATCCACCAAAGCTGAACGGCATGCGCTCCTCATTCAACTATAACTTCCAGTCCCTCTGCCAGCTCAGTCTCTGACGCGAGCGAAACGAAACCTGTGCCGAACCAAGCCAGCTCCGCCGTGTTTTCGCCTCTGCTCCGAACATGATCGAGCGCTCCAGCCAGCCCCGTTTGAAAGCGGTCGTTATTGAAGTTTGCTGAAACGGTATCGCTCCCGATTCACGCAATGTTTGAGTTGGCGGCGGCGCCGTGGTTTTGGTGCCGGCTCGCCGATGTGCAAACTGAGACCGGCGAATCCAACACGCGGTCCGGAAGGTTCGAGCGGTCCGTGACTTGTCCTCCGGCCGCCGTGAGAAACTAACATTGACTCTGCTCCGTGCACTCACCTTTGAGAAGCCGATGTATGTAAGCAGACGGTGCGGTGCAGCCGGCGCCAACTCTGCTCATTAGACAAGTTCCGCAGACTTGCTCGGCCGCACTCTAATTACTTTGATGTTGGGAGTGGTAGCTGTAGTCCCGGCACGGCTCGGATTTAGGAGGGATTCCAAGTCCTGAGCGGATACGGAATGTGGGAAGCAAAGGCGGATAGCGGCGAAGTAAAGTGTTGTGGATTGATTGAAATGAAACAGGACGACCTTGCAATGATACAATTTTTGGCGTGTAAATCACGTATGCTAAGAAAGACTTCCGGCTCGTGTTTCATTCATAGCCACATTTGTTTCGATGAATTATTGCTGAGGGTTGTTGCAACTTTCTCTTAAGCAAAACCCTACTTTTATGTCACTACATTTGTAAGGATAGTAAAATAAGCGGAACCTATTACTGAAATAAAAGTACAACACGAATAAGAAAATAATTGCACTGAAAAATATTGAATAATCATAATCAACAAGCCATCAAGTACCTGTATAACAGCAAACTCAATTCACGGGGCGACTATAATTCAGGATAACGTTCTCGCCAATAATTCTATACTCGGTTCGATTGATCCGTCGCTTTCCGCCTGCTCTCGATCCCACTGCACGTTGCCATCTGTCTCCCAGAGGGAGGGTTACCGCTCGCAGGCAGACAGCGACCCCGGAGGTGGCTTCATCGACAGGTCACGACTCCTGCGCCCCTCCCGTTCGCTCCCCTCCATTCGATCAGCTATGGAGGGCACTCCGTCACATCTGAACGCTGCTCGTGGGTGAAAGGTGGGCCTGGGGCGGCTGAGACGCTAGCTCAGAGCTCGCAAGAAATTTCATGAAAAGCTTACTACGAAGTTAAAAAGTACTCTGAAAGTCTGCGGAGGGTCAGCAAAGCTTGCAAAATCATGAGCAGCTCAGAAAAGCTGAAGCTTCGATACAGCTCTGGAGACGCAGGAGGAAGCAGGAAGAATGTTGGTTATTTTATCAGGTCGGAAGATTTGCGTAGTCGTGACCGAATGCCATCTATCGCTACCGATCTAACGAGCTTCCAGTTGCTCCAAATCGGCGCAAAGCTGGGGTTGAATGGCCGAATGACCGCCCTATTCTCCTCAGGGGGAAGTTAAACAGATGGGCCGCAAGGGAGAGACCCGACGTCGGTGACCGGGGAGACGGTGAACCCGTTGGAGGGTCCCGGGGGTCGAGAGGTTATGGATATGCGTCATTGATAGGACGGCAGATATGTTGCCTCAGTGGGGCATCAATGTACGTAAATAATTTCTGGCGTGGGTGATCTCACTAATTTTTCTTCCCGTGGCACAATTTCAATGTCACCTGAGATGATACCACGAAGCGAATGTGATGACATGACACATAAATGTATGCATGTCTGTCCGAAAGACCGTGAAGACGATATTTCTGTATGCTGAAGTGGCGCCGTCTGGGACAATATGTAATATATTGCTGCATTTCTGCTATTTTATATTCAGGCTGAGCATCCTGAGCAGAACCCGTAAATCTCAATGGAGCCTATTCAACGTATAACAATGAGGGAATGGAGCATAATTGTGCGGTGAAATTATGCGACCGTCGGTATTTATTCCGTTTCAAGAGACGCTTAAAATGCCGTAGGGAATTTCATGGTCGATTAAACAGAATGAAACTGCTTATAAATTGAGTCTGTTTTCGGTTTCACTATGCCACATCAATGCACACAAAAAGGTAGTTTGTTCCTGGTCCGCTAACCAAAAAATTAAATACGATTTCAAAATAAATGTGATATGAAATTGTGTATGCCTAATACCAAATGTTGTTCAAAAACCTAATGAAAAATTTGCATACGAGTATGAGACAAACTATCGCCATTTTTAAAACGGTGACCTGTCACAAAGCATATACCCAATGTACTCTTAGTTGCAAGGGTATCAATGTAGATGAGGAGCAGAGTGCACCATTCACAGACCTTCCCTACTCGATCCCACAGGAGGAGGAGCTGAGGGCCGCTGGTGACCCAAAGTTCTCACATCTCTCCGAGGACCTTCACGTGGAGGTGACGGCCTTCGCGCCGCCCGCAGAGGCCTACGCACGCATGGCCTACGCTCTGACAGAGGTCCGCCGCTTCCTCGTGCCGGTGAGTGAAGGGTCGGGGGATCGAATCTCAGCGAATGTTTTCTTCTTTTTTGATTTGTTTCAGCCAGCCCATGCTATTTGTAAAATGGAGTCTTGCTCATGATTAGGTGTTACGTTGCGTCGGATGGTTCATTGTTTTTCTGTTAATCCCAGCGAAGTTTTGAAAACTTTACGATACCGAGTATTTAACACCCAGGGTAAGAAAACAGGCTAGAGATTTTGCTTCATTAAATGGAATAGAATGCATCATGCGTAAAATTTAGCATTCGACCGATTGCTTGTAGTCGAGTGGATATCTCGTCTTAAAACTGAGCTCTTGTAGCTGCTCGCAGTCGGCTGCGGGCTAAATGGTTATTGGCCCATCACTGCACGGTACTTTGCAACGGTTTGTGGCAGAGGCAACTCCATAAAAGACTGACTATTGGCAATTCATGAGTGCCGTTAAGTAAGCGGCGAATGGTCAATAATTTGGCTTCTTGGTTTTGGTTAGGGGAAAGCGACAATATCATCGCAATAAACAGAGGTGAATTTGTTTTTGTGTTTTTGCAAATAAAACTTAAAGGAAAAGTGCCACCTTCGTGAAATATGAAGATATCGTTGCTTTTCATTTTGACATTATTATTTTTCATGTTCTTTTTAAATCTGGTGCCAGAAGTGCATAATTCGCAAAAAAGTATGTCAAACTATTTAACATATTGGTACTATGTTTGTACTCTCTACCGCACCTTCTGTATGATGTCATAGCGATGACATCACACTCAAGCCAATCAGCCTTCAGAAGACAGTCTCGTCGGCTTGTGTCAGATTAGCTGATTGGTTAAAGCTGAGCTGATTGGAGCAGAGGCCTCTTGCACCAAACTACCTTCCTAGGTAAATTCCGATTTTACCTAAATTCTCTTGCACCAAACTACCTACCAAAAAACGCTACCGTGAAAATCTACCTAGAAATTCTACCGAGCGGCATCGGAACTTACCAGTTGTTAAACTCCGACCGGCTGTTTTCCTCTTGCACCGAAAGTGCTGCACTTCTGACAGGTTTTATCTTATCGAGAAATAAAACTTGTAATAAAACGCAAGGACGGTTGTAAGTTCATATATCAATAGACGCGTTTACATAGGGTTTGTTGCAAGCTTATATCTCCTACTAACTTCAATTGTTTCCCCAAATGGGAGTTCTTGTTATGCCGTATGTATGTACCTGACTTCCCAGCGACGCACAAAATTCAGACGTTCTGTCCTGCGTAGTCAGCTAGTTTCCTCTGCTACTCGTGTTTCCCTGAACAACTTAGTGATAAGACGACAACGGCTGCGAACAGCGACCGGCGGGACAAACACATTTAATAGCCAAACTTAGCTCCCGAGGAGCTATCACTCTGCGTGGCACGCACATTCCTCGCATTTAGTGGAAAATAACAACGGCTGCCTGATTATAGTGTAACCCTATGAGACACATTCCAGCCAACTTTGACACTGAGCCTCCCCGTCTGCAGGACTATAACGACGAGATCCGGCAGGAACAGATGCGCGAGATGCAGCTCATCAATGAGAGCGGCAGCGGCGGCGTGGTGGGGGGCGGCGGGGGCGGCGGGGGCGGGGGCGGCGACCCGGAGGGGGGCAGCACCAGCAGCGGCAGCCCCCCTCTGCCGGTGACGGCGCGCCCCCCTCCGGCCAACCTGGTGCTGCCCGTGACCGGCCTGCTGCCGCACCCGGCGCTCCGCGGCCTGACACCGCGCTCACATAACGGACTCACGCCCTCAGGTGAGAAGAAAAGGTAGTGAAACAGAACCAAACAAAAAGAACGATAAAAATATGCGAAATCAATTTGCTTGGCATGGAACCTGGTAGTTATTTGTAGGCTACACAAAGATTTACAAGATTTTCTCTTATTTCATAAATGACCCTCGAGCGTGAATCGAGCGTCTTTGAATCTTTGAAAAATAAAAGAAGTCTCTGAACAGGATATAAAAGTGGACGCTTAAAGTTTCACCAAACCATTACAATAAGCGGATAAAAAGCTTATGTCATTTGATAGGAACAAATATGCTATTCTTATTCCTCTTGTATGAATTAATAACCCAAATGCCGACGGATTTTTCGGAATTCCGCAAATGCCGACGAACGAATCACACAAAAAGCTTCCTGCCCTCTATCTGACCCTCCTCAGCCGTCAGAACGCGACCGGCTCGCCTCTAACCTCGCGTTCAGCCTCTGGGGACTTCTCTACTATCAATCCTCTGAGTCGCGGCGGCCGACCCACGGCACTGTGCGGGTCGGAGCCGGAGCGACAGTTCGGTCGGATCGGTCGTCGTTCGTCGGAGTCGACGGCACGGCGGTTTCTGAAGATCCGGCACGGACCGACTCCGAGGCATTTGTGTCGATTTAGGCACATCGGCAAGGCTGCCGGCATTCTGAGTCGACCACGGAGGGTTTGCAGCGGTCCCAGCCGGCCTAAGGCGATTTGTGATGATTGGGGGTGTTGCGGAGCTGTGGAAGAGCGGATGCAGAGACGATGCGGAACAAGGAATGATTCACACAAAAGCGACGCAGTATTATTAGTTTCTTTGCCGGAAGACGGTGTCAGCCAAGTCCAATGTCGGTGGGTAGGAATACTGCGGCACTGAGAAGAAAACGGGACCGGCGCAAAATGCATTTTTATTAATTCGACACTGTTTCCCGGATACGTGCCACGTAGTAGCCCCGGAAGCTAGTTCAACTTCACTCACAATAGTTGGCGCATAATTCCATATTTCTTCAATTCCAGCGTTCTGGAGAAACTTCGTACTTCCATAACATCCTTCCCGAGAACTCTGGTAGATGCCACTGATCTTTTGTAAGGCTCTGAACCAAGATTTATAAGTGTCCTTGATTTTAAGAGCCCGAGCAACGGTCTGAATATATCTCCGCTCGCCGCATCGTACGGAAAATCGAGACCTGTTTCCCTCGAGACGAAATATTTATCGATTTTACGATTTATTAAAGCGTTCCATTGAACTTCTCGAGGCAAGCTCAGCAGTTCGCACAAAGCTGGTGGGTGATTCACTGTAGTGAGTAATACGCTTAGTTTTCAACCAGAGGGGACGACATTGTTATATTCTCATTTCAGTCTCTCTCTCTGTTAATGCTTCGCAATAACACACAATTTTGAAGGTCCAGTGAGATATTTTTAGACTGAAGTTGGTCCTAATACCGCAATAAAAACATCTTCATCAAAGTTTCATCATAAAAGACAGACTGCCGTGCCGAATCGCCCATAGCCGCTCTAAGTGGACACAAAGCGACGCGATGACTCCTATCGCATGTCTGGGGATGCTAAACCCAAACGAACTGGAAAGAACCATCCACTTCTCGAAAAGTTGCACAATGCAGGTTGTCGGGTCACTCGCATATTACCGTCAATTATCCGCGCTGAAATGGAATTACTGGGAATTACGAGCCGAGGGCAGTCATTTCCTTGTTAACTTTCGCTATCATTATTTGCGCAAGCTTGTCCGGGCGGCATCATTTCCATGGTGTGTTGACGGCGCCTGGGTGGACTTAACGACTGTTGTGGAGCTGAACTTGTGTTCCCGAGACTGTCTTTGAGCCAGGCTGTTACACTTCCGGTCTGCAATGTTGTGCACTTGTGCAGGAAGTCTGGTTTGTGAGGTTTGTCTGAAGGTCATTTGTCGGCTTCGGTCTGTCCAAGGCACCCTTGCTGGTCTGGCATGCTCATCAGTTCAGTGCAACCCGGCCTGGTCTGTCAGGCTCGCCAGGAGTCTGTCGACCAAACAGGCTGTCATGGGCTTGTTTGATCTGTCTGAGCCGTCTTGGCCTATCTGGTCTGTAGGAAAACTTTGCGGACCGTCATGGATCTGTTTGGTCTGTCGTTAACCCATAATATCATAGACCGCGGGTTCAAGGGCACGTTGTATGCGCAGGTCACGGTGGAACTCGGTGACAGGACGCATCGATACCGATTTTGCCATCTTACTCCATCGTGTTGTCCGCTGACCAGTTTCCATGAAATCCGAGGCAGACAGACGGCGTCGTCATTTTGTGTCACAGATAGATGGGGAGATGCAACAAGCCGGTTTTTGCATGGCGGCATGCGTTCAGTAGACGGAGTCATAAAGTTAAACGATTGATTTGAATAAGTCCACATGTATAGGTACTCACTCGGTGTCATTATAGAAATGATTTGAAAGAAAAGGCCAACAATCAGCATTGGCATCACTGGAATCGCTGTGGAGAACTTAATGCCACAGGTTTGAGCCAAAGCTGTTGTTCTTGGTAAAGTTGCCGTGGCGCAACGAACAGCGCCGCAATGTTATAATACCTAGAAATGACGGGACTGATTAACGACACTGCCGCGGATCACAGACAAATCCAATCAATGAACATGGAACAACAAAGGCTCAAACGGAGATTAGATGCTCGTTTCGGGCGTCGTTGTTGTAATAGTGAAAGGCACATAGAGCTGCTGCTGCCGACACTTTGGCGCGATATGCAGCTGAATCGCATAACTCATAACTGCATTTAACCGAATCGCAGTTTTGTAGGTAATGTAGAATATCCAAGACAGTTAGGATAAATGATAACAATAACACGTTTTAAATATATGTTTGTAGGTAATGTTTTCAAAGTTAGAACAGCAGGGAAATAAGATAGGTTTCATAACAAGTAAAATCCGAACGTCAATTGAGAAATATCGTGATTTTTATTCATTTCAAGTAGTAATGCACATTACACCCACAATCCACATGTATTGCGGCTGTGCAGTTGATATGAATGAGAAAGAAACATGGCAGCTGGGATGTCAAACTTTAATTAAATTCCCAATCCCCAACAATGGTGGCTAAACTATACCAGACCGGCGCTCCCAGCCAATGGCCTCAATTGGCCGCCGCCGATGGCTCCTAATGGGAGTTCGATTGAACCGGCAGTCCTTGAAAGGTCGCTGATTACACTAATTCGAGCGGCTCAGACTATCAGTCGGGCAGCACCTTGGCTGCCAGCAGGGACGGCAGCTGGAAAGAGGAATTGTAATGGCGGTGCTGCCTTAAATGGTCCCCCGGTACCAATATGTCTGACGGTAATAGTGTGAGTGCACACAGATGGCGTCAAAGATAAATGGACGGCTTTCCCATCTCGGAGCACGTTTAGACAATTTTTTTCTCACCTTAATTACTGCAATGTTTTTGCATTGTTGTCTGGATGCATGCTTATTCATGCTGACGACAGCTGCTATTTTTTCTCCATTGCACGTTATGTAGATAAGTTTTACTATGAATAATAGAAGAAAGCTGCGTTTAGAAGGGAAAATTAGCAATGAATCTGCAGCATAAGTTTGAGCATAAGTACAAAGTTACGGGTGTTTACATAATAATGTAATGAAACACCCGCTAAACTGTGCATCTAATTCATGGTTAATTTTCTTCCCAAATCATTGAGCGAAAGCCGGCTCTAAGTTGCGAAACGTTTTCTCGGAAACATTATCCCGCAACTATGAAGTCCTTGCTGGCCGGGCAAAGTCTCTGTCGGCACCTTGAAAGGCTTCCCACCGGATGTGCCGGTTCCGGTTCCCATTAATTAATGGCGGCGGGCCACTCACCTGCAAGATGCAGAAGGCGGCCGCGACAATAAATAGCATCAGCAGACGCGTTGGACGAGTCAGGTGCCATGGAGCATGCAGTGCACTGTGCGGTGATCCCGATTCTGAATTGAATGAGGAAACGTAGAGTCAGGACTGGCCTTTATGTTTTAATATGCTATTTATTTGTTATATCATACTGTTGCGTCTTGCGTTAAAGTGTCCAGTTTAAGTCAAATAAAAATACGATTGTTGGTTATTATCAATTGATGCACTGCATACTCGTCTGACACACAACTGCTATACGAGCATTAGCGTTCGGCGTGTGTGCGAGTAAACTTCGAAAAAGACACTCAGAAGTGACAGTACAACGACGGCGCCTTTGAGCACCAACATCCCCAACAGTCTGGTAGAGGATTTCCGGTCTAAGCCATAATCCCATTCTGATCGCCATTTTCGACCGGCTCCGAGGCAGCTTTGCGTCCGGCGCTCGGGCGCTGCGGTGGCTTTTGTGTCAACTTTTCTTTCCCGGTCGCCTCAGCCTGATTTATTGTCCAAATCTCTTCGGGTGATGGTCGGGTGTTTCGAGGCCCACACTGGAGGCAAAAAAGTCAGTAATGACGTCGCTACTGTCCAATAAAATCGACCCCAGGGGCTTAATGGCCCGAGGAAGACGGCCCGAGGATCCTGGGCGAAACAGGCACTGAATTATATAAAAGGGCTCAATCGTGGAAAATTTCTTGTAAGCTTCCCGATTTACTCATCATTGCAACAGACACAGGCATTGTTAATTGGCAGGACCAGCTCGTCACTGAGAAAACTCGCTGAGAGAACAGTCACGAAAAGCTGCTTTACACTTATGGTTTGTGTAGCAATCAAATGTTTGTAGAGAAATTATCAGCATGCCTACATTACTTAGTTACAACGTTCCGGATGCCTTCATGAAGCTTACAAGTTTTGCCGGTCGAACAATTTAAAACCCAGTCTTATAGCCTGTTACATTTTGTGCACCGTGAGCAAAAGGACCCATAGACCTCAATCAGCTCTGCAATGTGACAGTTTGAAGTTATCCGTACTCGTAGAGGTTCGAACAGCTAGACAGACGTCGTATGTCACCCCAACTCTTGAAATGGTACCCTAGGGGCGCGGTTAGATTGAAAGCCACGGCTCCCTCCATCCCTTCCGGCCACGGGTCCACGACCACGGGCATCACCGCGGCCGCGCGCGGGTGACTGCGCGATCTGCGACCGGAATTGCTTGTCGCACGAGATCTCAGTGGCCATCATTTACCGCCCCAGTGCTGCCGGAACCAAAGTCCACTCCGGCCGCGGGGTGATTTAAATTCTGGGGACGCGTCGGCGCATCCCCACTGGCGGATGTTATAAGAGGAGCGAGCTTACCAAGCGAGAAGCGGCTGAAATCGCCGCATCAGCAACAGGGTGTAGAATGGGGGAGACTGGGACTGGAGCACGGGGATGAAATGGTGGGCGATGATGGGAACAGCGCCCTAAATTCATCCTCTCGGGTTGATGGAGAAAGACGAGGTGATATAAAACGGATGATATAAATATACACTAACATGATTGAAAATATGAGTTTTTGGATAGGTCAGAGACATCAGTGCATACGGTTGTATAACATTATAATATCAAAGTCGTAGGTAACGTAAAGAAAATGCCTGAAACTTTCGAATTAAATATCCTCGAAGATTCTGCCCACTGAGCTAAAACTCTATCGATGCTGAAAGTCCCGAAAAGTCCGATTTCCAGCCATAACTTTTGGATATGACTGACACAGCTGCGTTCCTCTTTCAAAGTCCGCTAAATAATCATAGCGCTCAGACTCTGTCCAACTTTGGTAGCTTCCCGTCGGAAAATCGATTTTCAATTTTCATTTGATAAACGCCCAACTCATTAAATCCTTCGCGGGAGCCCTGAGGGGGAGCTAGTGTGCGGCGGCGACCATTCGTGTTCCCAGGCGGGCCGAATGGGAAGACCGAGTCGAAACGAATGGGCGCCATTGGTGTGACTAATGCGGTGGGCTCGCCCGTAGTCCGATGGCATTTAGCACTGTCCACCTCTGAAGGAACGGAGATACCGGTATGGCCGCGCGGAGCATATCAGGGAGTGCATCATGTAGTGTGTCTCTAGGAACGTGTCTATGGGAAAGGTCATTGGAAGTTGTGCTCCTCATTTCTGTGAATACAGGAACTATTTTAATTTGCCACTTTACAGAACACTGCAACGAAGATAGCTTCTACGGGTGATAGTAAACATGTAGTTCAGCTGCCTGTTAATCAAACTTTTATGGTAAAACTAGCAAAATTTGAGGTAACGTCGATTGATTACATTTTCGGTGTTTTATGGCACGGATTATTGACATGGCTGCCAAGGAAGATATCCGAGTTGAACCATGAAAGTGATGGCTTAAGAACATCGAGGGGTTGGATTGACTCATGGCGATATTTGTCATTGGTGACAACTGTGAAAGTGATAGCCAGTCAGTCCTGTGCATACGAGTATCAGTAGAAAATATGATCGCCACCCCAGATAAACTTACCAAAAGTTGTGTTTAAGCTATCTTAATAAAACATTTATACAAAAGATTACTATCCTATTTACTCTGTGTTGTCTGCATCGTGTATCGTCCGCATCATCATCTTTATGTACCATACATTTTATGTGATTCGTTTGGCACTAGCCAAGATAAATGCGGCACTTGTCCAGGCTAAACGCTGGCACTCTTTGAGAGCAAAATCAGTAAGCGGTTACCTTCACCGACAGAAACTAGTGAAGGTAATCAGACCGGAGCATCCTTGTTTGGACGGCGTCTGCGTTCGTGCTCAGTGCTTCTCCCTGGGGATCTGCGGGTGTGGGATCGGACCGCGTCTGAGGCTCAGGGTGAAGATTGAGTGGGGTACCGCTCCACACCTGAGCGACGCAGAAGTTATCCAAATGGTCCCAGAGCGGGAGTAGCAATACCAGCTCAATACGAGGACACGCCGTAAACTTAGTTGTTTTTCTGAGGAGATTTTGTTCTGCAGCGGTCAGTGGTGCTGCTGTTTCACTAGCTCGTACTTACAAAACAAAACTGGATATAGCTACGATTGGAATAATATTTCAACATCACTCAAATCGTGTGAAATGCTGGAGTAACACATTTACCATCAATCAATTTATTACCGATTCGATTCTTCATTAATGCGTTAAAGTTAACAACAAGTGCGAAGTGCAATCATCAAAGTTGAAAAACACATCTTGCCATTTCATCACGACAGCCTTGATCACAATGCCAGTGTTCACTAACACCATTTTCGTCTATTCCCAGTGGAGCAGGGACCAGCCATGAGCCGGCTGCGGAGCGCCGGCCTCCTCCCCCTGCCGGCCGCTCCACAGACGGCTGACCTCACCAAACAGCTGACCTCACTCGGCGGTGACGTCACAGACGAGGCCGCCGCGCATGCGCAGCACCAGTTCCTCGAGCTCTGCAACAGCATGAACGGCATGAACGGCATGAGCGGCTACGATCTGTCGGGGTGAGGATCCGGACTATTTTGTCAATTAGACTGCCAAGTTACAACTGAACGCATCACGAACTGCGCTATGAATTATGGGTACTTACAAGCATTGGTAAAAAAGTTATCCAGCGTCATTCATAATTAAGTGGCCAACAACATCAAGGTTCTCTGTCTCAGCTTCGCCCAATGCCGAGCTGTGAGTCATGCGGCACAGCATGCGCCAGGCGCTACTGGTGCTGCCATCTAGGTACATAGTCCTTAACTAGGCGCCCGGTTACCTAAGCGTTATTTGTCGGAATGTAAACAGTTACTGAGTTTATAAAAAAAGAGAAAATGGTGGCCGCTATTTTCTAATGTACGGTCCTCCAGATATTTAGTGGTTGGTTGCCAACATCACAATAAGCGATCTGCATTGATGAATACGTCTAATGGCTGTTGAAAACCACTGCCGAAGTGTGTGTACGAACACTCTTCTCATTTCTATTGAGTCATTTTACAGGAGTGTCTCTGTCATTCAAACTTATTACACCAAAAGCATATAAGCTAACCAACCACTCTTTTGCTGGAGAGCCGTACCCATTAACCATGATCCGGTTCTTATTCTATGGAAGCCTACGTTGGTACCGTTTACTGAACTCTGAACACTGACAACTGATCCCGTCTGTTTTCAGACTCGGTCTTCTGGACATCACGCGCATCACCACCCTTCCCGTGAGCCAGTTCGCTGACTTCTACGCCGCAGCGCCCAACCCGGAGCCAGGTAACCATGACAACCGTTCAATGCGTGCCTGCGTCCACTAACCGCTGTATTTACCGTAACGGTCTCCATGACAACAAGCCGTCAAAACTGATTTGGTTACTTTGACTCAGGGAGCCTCCGACGGCTACGGGCTAAATCAGCTCACAGTTGGGTCGCCATGGAAACCATTCGGATATGACGGCCAAGCTAATGCGTCTTTAAATATAGCATAATTGACGTGTCTTTGAATAGTTTCTGCCAAAGAACAGGCCTTTTAAACTCATTGGTTGATTGCTAGCCACCCACTGCACGTCTTTACCCTCCAAGCCAAAATGGCCTCCCTGCTCTCGTGCCGCTGACCTCTGGGGCAAACAATCGACCTCTCGGCGTTTGATCGGCTGGGCGAACAATCGACCGTTCTCTGTGGCCACCGGCCGCCGCGGGACACCGCCAAAGACTTATTTCCGACCCCATTCACCGTGGCTCGGGCCGCCAGCCGGCAACTGATTTACGCCTCCTCTTCGATAGCATCCGATTACGTTATCCCCCATATTTTGGCTGGCTCGTTTCGTGGGTCACACGGCTCGCGTTCGTTGCTTCCCTGAGGTTTGTGACCTGCCTGCGGCCGGCACGGCGCTGCGAGGCCGGTCCCTCCCTGGCGCGGAGGCCCTCTTGACAAATCGTCGGGGTGTAAAAGCTCGTCAAGCGCGGGGCGTTCTTTGAATGCGGCGGAAGAGGTGGGGGGGGGGGGTGCGTCGAAGGGGGATGGTAACACGCCCCGGGGCTGTCGGCGCCGACAGCAGATGGTGTCACTCCATTAGCTAGGTGACGGGTCCCGCTGTGACTGTCGGACACGACTCGGGCTCCCACGATGAATGGACTCTGCATACGCTGGGCAGACGGAGAGCACATTCAGATAGCGGGCCCACTGAAAGGACGCTCCGTATAGAGACAATCAGCGGTGGGGTGTAATGCTGTTTGTGCGTAGTAACTTGTGGATGTGCGTAATGCGAATGCCCTGCTCCATATCACGTCACGTTAAAGTGAAAATAAGTAAATTGAAATCAGTGAAACAGTGAACGTAAATTAAATTAAATATTTTTTTCATTTGTTATTTCCAAAATAAGTCCCGCAGAACGTTGATCGGGTTTACCAGGCGAGTAAATGCCTACTCCATCACTCTTCAATTTCCATTAGGAATGTAGCAGCCGGCGTCCTGGAAAATGGCAGCTGCGTTTGCTTACATAACAATCTGTGTAGACTATACTAATGTCCTGACCAGGGCTGCGGAGTCGGAGTCGGAGTCGGAGTCGGTCGGAGTCGACAATTGTGACCGGAGTCGGAGTCGGAGTCGGAGTCGATTTTAGAAACCCGAGCCGGAGTCGGAGTCGGAGTCACCGAAAATCTGTCGACTCCGCAGCCCTGCTAGGTCTGCGGAGTCGGAGTCGGGAGTTGGAGTCGGTCGGAGTCGACAATTCTGCCCGGAGTCGGAGTCGGAGTCGGAGCTGGTTTTTGAAAGCCGGAGTCGGAGTCGAAGTCGGAGTCGCCGAAAATCCGTCGACTCCGCAGCCCTGGTCCTGACGGAGTCCAGTGCACACAAATTTGTCTTTGGAAGTACTGAGTCTCATGCTGGATTGGCAGACAAATCGAGCAAATACAGACAAATGTCATGCAAATCGAATGTCAAATCTCGACGAATCTAGCCGCGTTCCTGACTGACATTGTGCGATATTCTATCGAGCACCCGCCTGTGACCTTGTTCGTTGAACTATGACCAGGAGTGGAGGATTGTGCCGACTCGGCGTAGCACGGGCGCAGCAAATCTGCCGCCGCCTTAGCGGTGACCTTGACTCCCGCCGTCTGTTGCAACTCCAAAGCCAAGCCGGCGTGGAATTGGCAAAGCTCGTGCTACCCAACTCGGCAAAGTTATTCACCCCTGCCTATTGACCGACGCCTGTCTGTGACCTTGTTCGTTGACCTCTGACCTCTGTTCGCAGACGCTTCCCTCTGCCGGCCCGGTGACCTCTCTCTAAAGATGGCCGCACACCACAACAAGCTGCACGTGCGCCATGACCCGTATGGACGCTTGCTGATGAAAACTTCCTAAGCGCCAGAGCCACCCCTGCACCGATCTGGCCAGAAAACATCAGTGTCCGTCTGTGACCCGAGAGTCACAACTTACGTGTCGCGCCGCGATCGAAAAGTGTTACATACGTGACGCAAATGGACAAAAGTGTCACCTTTGGCAGGCGACTTGATCACTTGCTTAGACTGTGGAAATACTATGTGAATATGTGAGCGGGCTGAGCGAGCCCAGTGAACGCGCACAGTGTGAAAATGTTGTGGACGCTGTGTGGACTCGGTGTGGACATTTACAAACGCTGTGGACAGCGCTGGAATTTGTGGACGCGACGCCACGGCCGGTCACAGTCGCGTGCTGGAGCCCGGGAGAACGGATGGTTGTAGTTGTTGTTTTGTACCTGTGATAAGCAGTGTAGCAGCTCTGTCCAAAATCGATGAATAAACCGGCACGTAGAGGTAGACTCACCAGACAGACGGCGTTTTCTGTTAGATGTTGAGGCGCTTACATGACGTGCTGATTGCTGAAGATGTTTTCTAAAACACTAAATCAAATCCACATTACGGCTGCATGACAGATTCACTTTACCAATCACACATATAACTAAGCACCATGAGGTTAGACTTGCGCCCTGAAGCAATGAATAGAGCGAGCATAATACCCGTGCGTATGTTCAAGATATGCCCGAAGCGGGCTGACGATTTCAATTTCGGACGGCATGTTTTCTCACAACGTCAACGTGCTAGGTAGTTTACTAAAGACATCCTTGTCCTATAAAGAAGAAGTAGAAAACAAGATGTGATGATTCCATTAGGTCGGCTCCATTGAAGAACAATATTTATACTCCAAACACACGACTCTAGTGATATTTATGGTAGCGCCCCTGAAGGCACTGCTGTTTTTGTCGACTTCTTTACGGCGCGATCGGAGAGAGTAATATATGGCAGGATTTAAGCTGATGTGATATAGGGCGAGACTGATGCAGCGAATCATAGAGCACTGAACTTCGTCCTCTTCCACAGTCTCCAACAACATTAATATCTTGTGATATATCGTTCGATTGATATGTGATGCTCATAAACTAGATTGGGTCAATACACACTGCACAGGGTCCAAGAATGGAGATCAGATGTGAAAGGAACTAGGGAGAAAGGATTATAATGCATAGGATCGGCTTGAAACTTGCACACAACAGAGATTCTGAAAAGAACGCGTGACCCAAACCATTCAGCGGCACATCCACAGACATTGGATTCCATAGACATTTGAACATAGAGAAGTCAGCAAGGGTCACAGTGCCGAATTTCACCAAGCAGATTGTGGCCCATCCATAGGTGAGCCTGAAACGCCGAAAAACAAACGACTTTCCGTGACCTGAAGCAACTTTCCTAGCTCTACTGGGTGGGTTGCAAGCTGCTGTGCAGCTTGGGGGTCGTGACCTCTCTGTTGGTCAAACAGCGAGGGGTCACGCCAAATACGGTTTACTTAATTGTGGTTATGTGCACATTGCACAATGTTCTTATCTAATTTCAATTAGCATGGAAACCGATAGATATCTTTATTGCAGCGAGCTGAAGCGCACATATACCAGTCAAGTCCGTAATTTCGCGGTATTTGTAGTAGTAGTGAGTGAGAGAGAGAGAGAGAGAGAGAGAGAGAGAGAGAGAGAGAGAGAGAGAGAGAGAGAGAGAGAGAGAGAGAGAGAGGGAGAGGGAGAGAGAGAGAGAGAGAGAGAGAGAGAGAGAGAGAGAGAGAGAGAGAGAGAGAGAGAGAGAGAGAGAGAGAGAGAGAGAGAGAGAGAGAGAGAGAGAGAGAGCAAGAAAGAGGAGAGTTTTATTTATTTACAGACACATTCTCAAAAGTACACACTACACATGCACCCTAGGTATGCACTCAATACTTATAACGTATGTATGTAAGAGCACCGCAAAAGGGCCAAAGCGATAGCCATGGGCCAACGTTAGCGTCGTACTTACCTACTGGGTTTGGCGCGGCTCCTGGGCTGTTGTTATTTGTTGCTGTCGCTTGCATGATTCAGAAACGCATCAGTCTTTCCGCAAGATTTCCTTCTTTGGGGATGGACGTGGGTCAGACAGCTCAGCGCTGAAGTCCACGAATATCAGTCACTTGCAGCCAGTGAATGTGCAGCAAGCGTGCTCCGAGATGTCCAATGTCCATCGAAAAGAGTTATACGACACATGCATATATGCAAATTTGATTACCTTACCTTACACCAATTATAACTTCGATTACAGCTCAAATACTAAAAGCCCTTGGAGGTTATAATTATGATGTAATTAAATAGGTGACACTCTTTTAAAAAAAGGGATAAAAAAGCTTCAAAAATCATTCGACTTTGTTACACCGTTTGTCACGATACTCCGTTTTCGTGCCGTTTCTTTTCTGACTTTTTTTAATCAAACACGGGCTTTCTCATTCTCATTTCATGCCGAGGCACCAGCTGACGTTCGCGTAATTAAAATTCTTGTCAGACTTCATCACGACTTAGCAAGCGAGAGAGCACTTTTGATTTACTGTCGACACGCTGCTTCACAAATCAAGATTCAAGGAGGTGTTCGCACCTCTAATTTTGAGCAAAAGTAGCCAAAAATGTGCTGTCCAGTATCCAATGTTCCTAGCACATAGCACATATTACACAAAGTGATGACAACATGCAGGGTAGTGATGACAAGTGATGACAACAAAAATATGCAAAAATAGAGGACACAACTAGCATTGAGCCTTTAGCATTATTTGACATTGAAGATAGGTATCTTCCTTAAAAACATGTCATTCTGTCTGATAAAGACTACTTAAAACTGGACTTAAGTAGTGAAAAAGCACTACCTCCATAAGATATTCCAGCATCAGAGCAACATTAGTTGACTTAGCGCACAGCAATATCAGTGCAAGTATGCTATCGATATAATCGCTAACCAGTGCAGAGGTGTTATCGATCAGCATTGAACTCTACATCGCCACCTCGCCTCTAAAGACAGCAGTCATTTCCCCGTAATCAGAACAGTACACGAAGAGATCTCTCAGGATTTGAAAGGATGAAATAACATTCACTCCTCGAGCGACTGAAATTTAAATGAGACGCAATTTCCTCCGCGCTGGTTCTGTTTAGGCGTCAGCTCTTGCCGCTGCTCTGAGCTGCACATTCAGCATGTAGGAGACTGTAGGTACGCATACTAAAGCGTTCAGGAAGCCAAAAGCCCTGCTTTCTTGTTGTCAACAGAAACCTATGCGCATTATACATAGAGTAACGGTTTGATAATAAACATTACTGTATGCCTGGCCTATTCAAATACATTAGCCTGAGGGGTGTGGTAATAACTGGTGTAAGCAAATTGACCACGGTCAAAAATGCATTACCAGAATGCACTAAAGCCAACATTTTGGGATGGTCTCGTTCCTAAGTCGGCTAAGAGCTTCGGTCCAGAAAATAAATTTATCGTTGGCATACAGTAAAATACATACCAAACTCGGCCGGTGATAAATTTTCAAGACCTCAGTCCTTACTGATTTTTGAACTCGGCCTTCGGCCTCGTTCAAAAATCCAGTAAGGACCTCGGTCTTGAAAATTTATTTACACCGGCCTCGTTCAGTATTATATATAACATTCTTGTCATTTATGTTCGTGAGAATAGCCTAACCAGCCGTTAAAGCATCACTATTTGTGATAACATGAATAATAAACCACATGTGATGCTTAAAAATATGAATTATAAAATGGATGGATGCATTTATGAAAAAATTATCTAACAACATCCAGAGAAGTGTTCAATTTGATATGTAACTTCCCACACGAAAGTCGGAACAGAGGTCCAGTCCAGTCGATACAACTGCCAGCGATGTGCTTGAATGTTGATTTAAACAGTTTCACAAAGCATTTATCTAGCATATTGTTGAATATGTAAGATTAATTATCTGCGCTGAACATTTTCTCGTCCAACGCTACTCCACGAAGCTGGGTGATATGCGCCTCACTGGAGGTTAGACTGTCCCGCCGCACACCGGTGCTTGCGGCACAGTCTACATACAGGCAGTACGGCCGGACCGCTGCCTGCTGCGGTTGTGTCCTGCAAATGGATCCCTGTGTAACACCACCTCCGACCAAGACCTGTGCTCAGCAACAAACCAACGAATGTCACTCGTCCAGGCATCCAATGTTACGCTTCAACAAAGGTTATGTTCAGTGACGCACAAGCTTTGTTGTGGAACCTCTGTTGTGCCACCTTTGTTGTGCACAACCAATGCACAACCTTGCTGCCTGTTCTGTCATATTTTTTTTTAAACAAAACTGTCAATTATCTGCGAATTCAGCTCCCTGCTTGCTCTTCCTACTTCACTAAATGAAGGCGTGTGGATAGCCTCATAACATTTTATTAAAATTTCAACACAGTTCCGTCATTTTCTATCTTTAAGCCAGTCAAATCCTTCTCCTCCACGCCTCAAACTGATCAAGGGTTAACGGTCACCTTTATCCCATGCGAGTCGCTCCTCAGGAGCAGGTCTATCGTGTGGCGGGGTGACCATTAGCGGGGCTGGGTGGGCTGAATGCTCAACGCCCAACGGGCTCAGCCCCGGTGATGCACCACGGTGACCGCCCAGCTCAATGTCTCCCCCTTATTCCTAGTACCCATCCGGCTAAGGCTTCCAAGACAAAGGTCCCTGTCAAATAAGGTCACTTACAAAAAATCAAATTATTGCTTTCAAGCTATTCATAACTAATTCAAAACAATATTGATAACAAGGGGTGTCTGCATAGAAATGGAAACAATAATCAATGTCATTAGATATTTAAAGTCACACCAATGCATTATTTGCACAATAATTTATGGAGCAGCTTTCCTGTATGCTTCCCGCGATCATCTTTTAAATATTCCTTGACGTCACAAACAGCACAAAAGAATAGCGGCCGGCAGACACCGGGTTTTTCAGCTCGGCTTCCGACAGCAGTATTTCAGCGGTCCTGTGGCGCCCGCGTTCGATTATTTAAATCCCAGCGACGCCCGGCCGCAGCAGAAGTCAGGAGCCTTATCTCTACCACGCAAACTGATTACAGGGCAGGCGACGCCGACCGACACGGCACGACAACGCGCTCTCGGCACCGGTTAATAAAATCCGCTCATTTCGTGCGAGACGAACACGGCGCGCTGGTGGCGTGATGCGGCGCGCGTATTGATTGCCGAGCACCGCGCCGCGCGGGACGGTCCTCTTCGTGACCAGGTCGCGTTCGGGAGGCGCCGTTACAGGCGCGGGTTTTAGTCCAAACCGGTCGGAAACGCAGCCTGATTGGAGGCGCGTGCATGCCGGCGGTTCAGCGATCGGCCTGTGTTTATCCTGGATGGTGGACAGTCTCTGCTATTGAGCTGCCAGCTAATGATGGCAGTCGTGAAAAAGTTTTTAGTGCGATATTATGGTCTGTGAGATTTTAAGGGAAGCTGCTGAATGAAAGTTGTCGCTCCTAAAATGTGATAAAAAAATAAACTGTTACATGCTTTGACCCTTTATAAAGTATTTAGGTTTAAACTTATGAATGTCGGCAGCTTTCGGCACAAGACGGCTAAGGAAGAAAACTCATTTTACCAAGGAAGTTAAATAAACTGGGCTTGCTATATTTGGTCCAGTTTGGATGTAATCGGAAATTCGAAATGTCCACAGCTGTTCATATTCAAAAGGAGCGAAATGTAAAGGTAACATAGCATATATAATTAATATCAAATAATGCCGCAAGTGGTCCATCCCTTCAAAGTCAACTCACTCGCCAACAGCAACAGCACTAGCCTTATTAGATCTTCCGTCAGGTCAATGCACGACATTATTTTACTCAGGAAACGGGCTGTGTCGATGTCTTTGATCTGCCGCGAGACCCCACTGTTCCACAGATGAGTTACGTCTAACGCAGGAAGATGTCTCTGAACACGCGGACACTGGGTGCACCAACAGGACACGATGAGGAGACGATAGAGCCTCGCAGCGAGGATGGATATTGAATACATCAAACGAGCGACGCCGCTCATAACGAGGAGGCCAGAGAGCCAGAGACCGCGCCGAATGAGCTGCTTCAGTAGGTTCAGAAGGCCCTGCGTCTTTGTTGCTGGGTTGTCACCAGAAAGAGGCGCCTACAACAGACTAAAATAAAAAACTGAAGACACTCCAGTTTCCGCCAAATAATTAAGAAACTTCATAGTAAAATGGCTTAAGCATTTCAGAATGTCTTCCTGAAGGCACGCTTCATCAAGATGACAAGGTAGATTCACGTCGAGCGAATAAAGAAAAGTGAAAGCAAACAAAAGTTTCACCAGCATCTTCACTGGTCAGGTTAAAAAAATACACTTACGGAGGCAACAACCTTGACATCAGGAATCACATTGTACTCTCCCAATAAAAATGCGATTGGAACTCAAGGCCTCCCTTTTAACCCGCGCGGGGCTGGGGTCTCCAGCCGAACGCGCGGGGCTGGGGGGATAAATTTTACCCCCCCCCCCCTGTTATCTCCCGAACTAATGGTCCGATTTGGAAAAATCAAACGCCAATCGAAAGATCTCATCACGAACTACTTAAAACATGTACTTAATTTTAAGTTTGAGGTCAAGGTCAAGGTCAGGTCGAGGGTACAAATTGCAAGTTTCTACAGTATCGGCCTTGCACCGTAGTTGCCGAAGAATGGAGTCATCGACTGAGACTGATTGCCCAAAACGTGTTCTTAGGCTACCAAGACAATATTCGTTGCATATAATATCATTCAGTGGTCAAGGTCAAGGTCAGGTCATGTCATGTCAGGTCACCAAAAATCAAAATATGGAAAAGGGCATGTGCGACACATGTTTTATGGATCATTACTCATATAATTCAATAGGCACACTCAATAAGTGATATGGACCACCTCTGGATGAATTTCAGGTCGAGGTCAGGTCAAGGTCAGGTCAAGTGAGGTCAAATTTTGAAGTTGGTTGTTAAGGCCTCAAAAGGTGTCTATCTGATGCAGTTTTTCACGTAGAATCGAATGGTGCTATTTTTGTTTCCGTACGAGGTCTAGAACTTCCAAAAAAAATCATTTTTCAAAAATTTTGTGTGTCGTGACGTCATAAAATCTTGAATAACTCCCACATTTTTGAACCGATTCTTCTAAAAATTGGTAAAATTGGTATTCACAAATCAAGGAGGTATTCGCACCTCTAATTTTGAGCAAAAGTAGCCAAAAATGTGTTGTCCAGTATCCAATGTTCCTAGCACATAGTACATATTACATAAAGTGATGACAACATGCAGGGTAGTGATGACAAGTGATGGCAGCAAAAATATGTAAAAATAGACGACACAACTAGCATTGAGCCCTTAGCATTATTTGACATTGAAGATAGCCGATAGGTATCTTCCAAAAACATGTCATTCTGTCTGATAACGTCTGCCTAAACTGGACTTAAGTAGTGAAAAAGCACTACCTTCATAAGATATTCCAGCATCAGAGCAACATAAGCTGACTTAGCGAACAGCAATATCAGTGTAAGTATGCAATCGATATAATCGCTAACCAGTGCAGAGGTGTTATCGATCTGCAGCATTGCACTCTACAACGCCACCTCGCCTCTAAAGACAGCAGTCATTTCCCCGTAATCAGAACAGTACACGAAGATCTCTCTCAGGCTTTGAAAGGATAAATAAAATTCACTCGTCCAGCGACTGAAATTTAAATGAGACGCAATTTCCTCTGCGCTGGTTCTGTTTAGGCGTCAGCTCTTGCCGCTGCTCTGAGCTGCACATTCAGCATGTAGGAGGCTGTAGGTTCGCATACTAAAGCGTTCAGAAGGCCAAAAGCCCTGTTTTCTTGTTGTCAACAGAAAACTTTGCGCATTATAGAGTAACGGTTTGATAATAAACATTCTTGCCATTTATGTTCGTGGGAATAGTCTAATCAGCCGTTAAAGCATCACTATTTGTGATAAGATGAATAATTAACTACATGCGCTACTGAAAAAAAAGAATTATAAAATGATGGATGGATGCATTTATGAAAATGTTATCTAGGGGAAGCGGGGGGAACACCGCCACTGTGCGAAACACCGCCACCCCATCTGGCGGCGAAAGTATGAACTATAAAGTGTAAAAATCCGTTATTTCCTATTAACCGCACGAAGGTAAGCGTCTTCTGATTTGTGATCCGGTGATTCAGTGTAATCGAAGCTCATTGTGGGCATTTAAAGAAAAATGCACATTCTCTTATAAAAATTCGATGAGTTGGGAGCACTTTTGAATGTCTTTAAGTAGAGACTCATTTTGATTTACTTTATTACATCGAAAAATAACTGATCGGCTTTGTCCAGTAAGATAGGTTTGCTTGAACCGTGTAGTACATTCTTGCCGCTGGCGATATTTGCTTGTGATCACTTATTGGGGAACACCGTCACCCCGTGGCGGTGGTACCCCAATTGAGGTTGCGGTGTTTCCTGTTCGTAGCGTGATAAGTGATGAAATTCCAAAGACACGCTTTATTTATGTTCGTAGATGTTCCTAAGTCGGGAATAAGCAGCTTATTTGACTTTTTACTTTATATTTTTCATGCATCCCGACCAAGCACTTGCCAGCTGTATAAAACTGGCAAACAGCTGATGAACCTATACCTATTTAGGTGTCCATTACCGATTATTTGCGAAAATTACCACTTACCGACAGGAAACTCATCGCACGCGATCTCTGAACAATTAAAAGCTTTCGTAGGGATGGGTTGGGTTAACATCAACACCGGTGGCGGGGTTACCCACACAATTTGTAGGCGGCAAATATGCAAGGTATTTTTAAAAGTCGTGATACATGAAAACCTTTTAGGAGCATGCAAAATAAGTACCTAAAACACGTGAGCAAATGTTTAAATATTGTAACCAAGACAATAACTACCAAGAGACTTCACACATATTCTCTCATTTTGGCGAAAAGCTTAGGGGGGCGGTGTTACCCCCGCTTACCCTAACAACATCTAGAGAAGTGTTCAATTTGATGCGTAACTTCACAGACGGAAGTCGGAACAGAACAATTTCAAATTTTCATTCCGGTCCAGTCGATACAACTGCCAGCGATGTGCTTGAATGTTGATTTAACCTTCCAGGCGGTGGGGGGGGGGCAATTTTTTGCCCCCCCTTTAGTTTTTTCGATATATCTCGAGAACCGCTGCGCCGATCGTCACCAAACTTTCAGTACCCTCCCGGGAGCAGCTAGCGCACATAATGACAAAAACATTTTCCAAAGGCTATGATAGGTTGGCCGCTAATGACGTCAGAGTGACGTCATTTTTGCCGTTTTCGACCCAAAAAAAGGTTTCGCGGGAAGAGCTGTCAGGCCTACAGCTTTAGAGATACAGAAAAATGTTTCAGACATAAAAGGTGTGGAATTCAAAGGGCTACAAAACTGCTATTTCGGTTTTTCGAATTTTTTGGTTTTTGACCCCCAAAAATCAAAAAAATAGATTTTTTGAATATAATAGCCAAAAAATCCAAAAAGTTTTTTGAATTTCGAAAAACCCGGAATATATGTGATAGCCCCTACCACCTTCTATCTACATACCAAATTTGAGATCGATACCTCTTTTTTTGGCCAAGTTATAGCGAAAAAACTGTTCAAAATTGATGACGTCAAATTTTCAAACTCAATTTTTAGCAATTCTAGACCTCGTAGCGCAAAACAAAGACCACCATTAGACTCCCCGTGACGAGCTGCATCGAATCGATACCCATTTTATGCAAAAATATCAACTTTGAAATTTGACCTTTTTTGACCTGACCTTGACCTAACCTCCACCAGAAAGTGACCTAAACCGTATCTGATGGTCTTATAACCAACACCATTGAGTTGGGAATGAAAAACTGGCCATAAAACATGCATCGCATAACCCTAGTAAAGTTGGGCTCATGTGGTGACCCTTGGTGACCTTTGGTGACCTGACCTGTGACCTGACCTGGTATGACCAGTGACCTCTAATAGCAACATATGTACTAGACAAATGACGCCTTATCGCTGATTTTCGACAAAATGCGTTTTACTCGGTGTTATAGCGCTTTCCCTAGAAGCCCCGTGAACGGTGAAACATTTTATCTTTGACCTGACCTGTGACGTCATCGGTGACCCCGAGGTCAATAAAATTTGGTTTCCCTCGACAAATTTGACAGGGCTATCGAACGCCGTTTGAATTTTCCGGATCCGTCCAGTAGTTTCGGAGATACGGGGGGGGGGGCAAAAAATTGCCCCCCCCCCCCCCACCGCGCGGAAGGTGGCTGGTAGGCCCACCGCCTGCCGGGTTAAACAGTTTCACAAAGCATATATCTAGCATATTGTTGTATACTCGTAAGTAAGATTATATGCGCTGAACATTTTCTCGTCCAACGCTACTCCACGAAGCTGGGTGATTGCGCCTCACTGGAGGTTAGGCTGCCCCGCCGCACACCGGTGCTTGCGGCACAGTCTACATACAGGCAGTACGGCCGGACTGCTGCTGCGGTTGTGTCCTGCAAATGGATCCCTGTGTAACACCACCTCCGACCAAGACCTGTGCTCAGCAACAAACCAACGAATGTCACTCGTCCAGAGATCCAATGTTGTTATGATTCAACAAAGGTTATGTTCAGTGACGCACAATCTTTGCTGTGAAACCTTTGTTGTGCCACTTTTGTTGTGCACAACCAATGCACAACCTTGCTGCCTGTTCTGTCATAATATTTTTTTTTTTCAAACAAAAACTGTCAATTATCTGCGCATTTAGCCTCATCCTACTTCACTAAAAGAAGGCGTGTGGATAGCCTCAGAAAATTTTATGAAAATTTCAACACCGTTCCGTCATTTTCGATCTTTAGGCCAGTCAAATCCTTCTCCTCCACGCCTCTGCTCCAGGCTTAACCCTCGCCGGCCGAGGGGGGGGGGCGGGTGCCGCCCCCCCCCCATAGGGTTTTTTCGCGATAGCTCCGAACACGCTGGCGATAGAGAGCTGAAACTTGGCATACCTGACCTTTGATCCAAGCCAGATCTTTTGACACCAACCGCATTTTTGGGTCAGGTCAGGTCACTGACCTATGACGTCATAAGTGAACCTCTGCACGGTCTTCAGATGTCGCAACTTCGCAACGCCCTCACTGCCAGAGGAGATGTCACAGGGAAATGAAACTTGCAGGATCTAGTATCCATTATGAGTCCCACAACTTGTATATCTCGGATTTTTCCTAAAGGTCATATGAGGTCAGGTCATTTTCGTGACCTCACCATTATAAGTCAATGCAATGGGGAAAAATTCAAACTGCTATTCTGGCGCCGGGAACGATCTCCAACTATCTCAAGCACACAGAATCGTGATTTGATGCACTCCTTGCAAGGTTAGATGCGTCACTTTTGCAATGTTGACCTTGCGTGACGTCATTTATGACGTCATCAAGGTCAAATTAGTTTTTCGTCAATAACTCTTGATCAAATTGAGCTAGCGAGTTGGGAAAGGCACCAATGGACTCAGGAAGGCCTGCCGAATCGAATGATATGCGACATGACCTCTTTCGACCAACTTCGTGACCTGGGGGTGCTGACCTGACCTTGACCTGAGGTCAAACCCCAAGTTGACCTGACCCGGACAAAAAGTATATCATTCGACGCGCCTGAGCGAGGCGAACACGATGCTGCCAAAATCGGCGCTCTGCGGCCGTTTTTTGCGAAGCTATTCACCAAAAACTGAACTGTACCCTGGGGCACTTGACCTGACCTCAGAGGTCACCGGTTGACCTAGGGCCTTAAAATCGGGTACCAATCTCTGCGTCTCGTAACGGCGCACACGCTCGTTTTTTCCGCGACGCGCTAGCTCCACCAGGGGCGAAACGGCGAGGGGGGGGGTCGTACCCGCCCCCCCCCCTCGGCCGGCGCGTATGTAGAAAACCAATAGGTCCGGCGAGGGTTAACGGTCACCTAAATATCCCATGCAGGTCGCTTCTCAGGAGCAGGCCTATCGTGTGGCGGGGTGACCACTAGCGGGGCTGGGTTAGCGGGTCTACGTGATGAGCTCAGCTCCAGCGAAGCACCATGGTGACCGCCCAGACCAATGTCTCCCCTTATTCCTAACATACATCCGGCTTCGAAGACATGGGTCTGACCCTACAAAAAATAACATAATTGCCTTCAAGCTATGCATAGCTGATTTTAAACAATATGAATAACAACGGGTGTCTGCATAAAAATTGAAAAGAGAATTAATTCCATTTGTCATAAGTCACACCAATGCATGATTTGCATGATAATTTATGGAGCAGCTTTCCTGTATGCTTCCTGCGATCATCTTTTAAATATTCCTTGACGTCACAAACAGCACAAAAGAACAGCGGCAGGCAGACACCGGGTTTTTCAGCTCGGCTTCCGACAGCAGTATTTCAGCGGTCCTGCGGCGTCCGCGCTCGATTATTTAAATCCCAGTGACGCCCAGCCGCGGCAGAAGTCAGGAGCCTGATCTCTACCACGCAAACTGATTACAGGGCAGGCGACGCCGACCGACACGGCACGACAACGCGCTCTCGGCGCCGGTTAATAAAATCCGCTCATTTCGTGCGAGACGAACACGGCGCGCCGGTGGCGTGATGCGGCGCGCGTATTGATTGCCGAGCTCCGCGCCACGCGGGACGGCCCTCTGCGTGTCCAGGTCGCGTTCGGGAGGCGCCGTTACAGACGCGGGTTTTAGACCAAACCGGTCGGAAACGCGGCCTGATTGGAGGCGCGTGCAGCGATCGGACTGTGTTTATCCTGGATGGTGGACAGTCTCTGCTATTGAGCTGCCGGCTAATGATGGCAGTCGTGAAAAAGTTTTTAGTGCGATATTATGATCTGTGAGATTTTAAGGGAAGTTGCTGAATAAAAGATGTCGCTCCTAAAATGTGATAACAAAAATAAACTGTTGCATGCTTTGACCCTTTATAGAGTATATAGCAAGGCCATATATAGTGTATATAGGTTCAAACTCATGAATGTCGGCAGCTTTCGGCACAAGACGGCCAAGGAAGAAAAGTCATTTTACCAAGGAAGCAAAATGAAGCGGGCTTGCTATATTTGGTCCAGTTCGTGTGTAATTGGAAATTCGGAATGTCCACAGCTGCTCATATTCAAAAGAAACGAAATGTAAAGGTAACATAATTAATATCAAATAATGCCGCAAATGGTCCATCCCTTCAAAGTTAACCTACTCGCCAACAGCACTCAAAGCAACTAGCCTTATTAGATCTTCCGTCAGGTCAATGCACGACATTACTTTACTCAAGAAACAGGCTGTGTCGATGTCTTTGATCTGCGTGAGACCCCCACTGTTCCACAGATGAGTTACGTCTAACGCAGGAAGATGTCTCTGAACACGCGGACGCTGGGCGCACCAACAGGACACGAGGAGGAGACGACAGAGCCTCGCAGCGAGGATGGATATTGAATACATCAAACGAGCGACGTCGCTCATAACGAGGAAGCCAGAGAGGCAGAGACCGCGCCGAATGAGCTTCTTCAGCGAGCTCAGAAGGCTGTGCGTCTTTGTTGATGGGTTGTCACCAGAAAGAGGCGCCTACAACAGACTAAAATAAAAAAAAATGACGACACTCTAGTTTCCGCCAAATAATTAAGAAACTTCGTAATAAAATGCCTCCAGCATTTCAGAATTTCTTCCTGAAGGCATGCTCCATCAAGATGAAAAGGTACATTCACGTCGAGCGAATAAAGAAAAGTGAAAGCAAACAAAAGTTTCACCACTGGTCAGGTTAAAAAAATACACTTACGGAGGCAACAACCTTGATATCAGGAATCACACTGTACTCTCCCAAGAAGAATGCGATTGGAAATCAAGGCCTCTTTTTAGCTGTCAAAAGGAGCCTATGTGACGCAGCACTGCCATGAAGGGCAAAACACAGCTAAAGCTAGCATCTCCACAAATATCCTGATTATCAGCTGATGCGCGTTTCCCTCGTATTGCAGACCTAGGTGCAGTGGCGGTGTCCCCGATATCGACCGACCTGGCCACAATATCCTGTCACCGGGGACGATCGGCCGAGCCGGGTAGCTTCATCGGTCACAGACACTCCCCAAGGCGAGACAGGTTTCCCCGGGGGCAGATCGGAGATGCCCTGGGGGTGGACTTGCCTGGATCGGGTACAGGGGTAGAACGCGTCCCGTACAGGAGCGGATCGGTGGAGAGGAGAAGGGCCGCAGAGAGCACGCACAGTCACCAATACCATGGTTGTTGCCATCAAAACGATAACCGAAGTTGACTCGGTGGGTGGGTACCGACAGCTTTACATAGTGCACTCGCTGCTACAATCAGTGTTATTTGCCTCATCACTATTTGTAGTCACACCAGCACAACTACACACTGCCACTACCGTCAGTGCGTCAAGGTAATCACCACAATCCCAATCCCAATCCACCTTAACCATCATCACCATTACCAAATCCGACCATCATCACCATACCATCATTATAGTCCAATCACCATCAATCATCATACACCTAACCATCATGGTAGTCACTACCGTCGCTCCCGTCAATCCCGCGCTGTTACTGCTGTCAGGGCAGACACCACAGCTATCACTGCCACCGGAGCCGTCACCGCTGCCGCTGACGTGCTGTGACGGTAACCGATATGGCCAGTCGGAGGGTACAGACAGCATCTGGTAAGGCGGTTACAGGCGCAATGCCAACAGATTTACATGGATAGTGCCTATATTGTCTGCAGTAGAACTGTGGGCTGTCGGCGCTTAGATTTGTTGATGTAAGTTAAAAACAATAATAATATTTAATGTGTGACGGGGATCTTCTTATCAAATGGCTGGCGTGTTCCGAGAGTTTGACTTATTGTTGAATCCGAATCATTTAGCCTTCAGCAAAAACTTTGAGTCTTATTCACCCAAAACAGCAATGCATTTTGGGTGCATGTGAATGACATTGGCATAGCAGTAGCAAGTTAAACATTCATCACAGCGCAACAAATGTTTCCTGATTCGCAAATAAAACTGTCGAACCCATTACGGCCTCCTTCGGGTTAAATAATAAACGGTCGGAGCTTCACGAGGCCCTCGAGAGCCGACATAACTTGGGGAATGGCCTCATCGCGGCGGTAATTGTGCAGGAAAATTGACGCCCTGTGTCACTGCTGTGGCGAGCACGGCTCTGAGACGGAGGCGGGAAGGGATTTGGTTGGCTCATCCGCTTAGATATGACTGTGACGAATTGACTCATCACCCATCTGCAGAGTGAGTTAACAAGTGTAGGCCCGAAACTGGTACTCGCATAAATCACCAGCCAGTTGAGTCCAACAGCAGACCGTTTTTTTTTTACATCGACGTATTCATGAGAAATACAACACGCAATCAAATATCAGCAATCCCTTTGAAGCCAAATGTGACACCTTCGACCACAAAAATACCGCCTTCCTGTTCCTTTTCTCGCCGCCTCCGTCGCGGCAGAGGCGCCGGGCCGGCTGATCGTCGTCCGCGACGACCATCGGAACCGACGGCCCGTCAGAGCTATAATTACGGCTGGTGTTTATGAGGGAGGCCGCGAACCAGTCGGGGCGCCGCCGTCCGAGCGTCAAAATATTTACCGCCGACCTGGCGTCGTCACCGCCAACAGAGCGGCACGGTCATTTAGTGCCCCCGGCTGTCAGCCTCCCCCGCAGACGGTGACACGAGGGTTGGGTTACCGGTGGGGTGGGGGGGGGGGGAGAGAAGAGCAGGGTTTGGCTAGCGGTGATTTGGTCGATTCCGCTTGTGTTTGTTGTGTGCTTGGATAATGACTGCGCGCAATGATTGATCAGCATTGAGCAAGCTGAGAAAACGCACGTCGCACGTGTTGCTGATAATGATGATTGGGTGTTTCGGAGTGTTCAGGCTGGAAAGTGAGCGGTACATAAGCGCACATATTCAAATATCGAGCATATCATCGCCAAAGAGTCCTAATCGTTCCTATCAACTTTGAGGCAGCGTGCAGCCCCAACGCACACCACGGCTCTCTCGAGACGGAGGTTGCGGGATATGGTGCCTCGTTAGCCAAAGCACGTCCGGATGAGCAGTCGAAGTGGCTACGTGTTCGCCTGAATTGTTCATTTGAGACAAAATCTTGAACAGATAAGACAAGATCCAGCTGATGAAAGCGCTTGCAATCCAAAGCCATGGAATTCGGCAGCCGTTTCCCAATCTATATTATGATTTTCTTCTTCAATGACAGGGCGACGGCGACGGATAGATGGAAAGTGAGGAGTGGAAAGGCACGGTGGGCCAAGCACAACACACGATCTGAATAGTTTGAGGTTCCCAATGTTCCACTTTCGTCATAAAATGTAGCGACAGATACCTAAAACTAAGTAATTTGCTAGTTTCGTCAATACCACGTTACATTTTGAGAGTGTTCGTTGGCTGGCGGGTAGGTATTGAAGATATCATTCTGTTATAGCGGATTATCGCAAGTAAGCACGATCCTTTTTTTTCCCCGATGGGGTGAGCCACTGAACATTTTGTGACTAGATACACAGTACGCAGTATACAGTGGCAGCTCAGTAGAGTACCTAGGGCAATCAAGTTTGGTGTTACTTCACATCAGCTTTGAAAATACGTTTGCACCCATGGACGGTATAGGTATGGTTTTAACCATCATCTCTACGCTTGATCGACGTCGGGCGCACGCTGTCTAGTCGCAATTCTCACGTTGGGTGATAACTGGTCACAGAACTCGCATGTTTCATAAAACCTTCATTGACCTCTAGTGTCGCTGTCTCCACTTAATGTAATCCTTGAGCCGACCCTGGTGGCCTGACGCTAACTTTCGTCACAACATCCGCTAATCAACTTCAAAGAACGTCCTAATGTTTCAGCCGCCCAGAAGTTCCAAAGTTTTAGCAAACTGTCCATGAACTACGATCGCAAGTCATGCCGTCGGTTGAATTCGCTTCCGGCTCGGAACAGAGTTTGTACTGCATAATGAACAGGATAAGACTTACCTACTCGAGTAAAGCCGTAGTCTTTCGAAAGGCATGCGAGTAATTTTGGATTGGATGAAGGGATGAATAATATAACTAGATTAGTTCGTAACACAATGACGAGTGTAGTGGAGCGTCTGACAGCCTCAAGCCCTGAGAGCGCCTTTACTGAGCGAAGATGGAGCTGGGCTCAACAATGGCCGCCTGGCGATAGCAATGTTCGGATAACGCAGCCTCTCCGTCTCCGGCGACTGTGTGCGCTGTTCCAGCGAAATGGCGCTTTCGCAAACAGACGGCGGATCCTCCATTGAAGCGTGAAAGCCTTCAATGCGTGGCAGAAGCAGCGTCGTTTTCGCACATTACGTCCCATATGCAAGGCGTCCGGTTAGAAACAAAACTAATTTGGCAATGTCGTGTCGGAGATAAAACATAAGTGCTGAAATGGATTTCAGCATAGCAACAGCTACGACAAACCACAAAGTGCGTGGTGTTTGCCGCACAAAGATTTGGCGATGATATCGCTCTTTTACCTACCAATGTACATCTAACGGGAATGAAAACAACTCGAGCAAAGACCCTAGATCTGTAGATTTCAAAAGACCCCAAAACCTATGTATACCTAAGTTAAGTGGTGAAAATGATATAATTCATAAACCATATTTTTCAGCAATCTTTTGTAGCTTTCATCCGATGGTTATCATACTTGGCACGCCAACGACTGTATCATCTTTTTGGTGCAGCAAGGTTTCATTCATCAAGCCCAGATGAGTTATCTGTCTAGGAGAGACGCACGCCACGACATTCAAAAGAAACTATGGATACAAGTTAGCGTAACGACCCGGACACTGACAACACCCTCCAACCCCCGTTGTTTAACAAAAAAGTATTTAACTATCCACACTTCGGTCGCAAGAAAATATTGCAGCTTTTAAGTGTTGTTCCAGCAAATTATCTGCCACCAATACTTTTTATCTGGTGCCAGAATCAAACGATTTGTTTTCCTGGAAATCTAGCCCAGCCATTCCGAGCAATCCTGAGTAGTCACACCGGTACTAGAGGCAGTCGACAATAAAAAAGAGAGCAGCAGACGATTGTTTTTATTTGGTTAACGTAGCTAATCATCCGCACACATTCATCATCGTTTCACCCATGCCGCTGTCATCTTTCATTCCCAAAAAACAGCGGACTTTTGTATGCTAGCAGTTAACCACAAACAATAAAACAATGCTCAGTAGGTACTCACTGCTGGATCCCCACACATACGATACGAACGCCTTACAATCATGCAGCCACCATTTCAGACGACCTTTGACGATCGCCAGCCATCGTTCACGCACAATCACAAACACCTAAACTCTCCGCGTCAGCCCCTGCCGGAGTACAGGCCACGTCTCCAGACGCCGCCACGCCGCACGAAAACTCCCGCGAGCGGCTACGAGCGGAAATACTCGCTCATGACGGGGTCTTTGACTCGCCACACCTGTTTATCGGTGAGATTGACCAGCCAGCCGGGCTCGAGGCCGAAGAAGATCTGCCGCGGGTCCTTGCGCTCCGTCAGAGGTCCCTCCTGGCGGAACAAGAAGGGTGGGGTCAGCTCAGGGCTCTGTGGGGGGACACACACCTGATGACGGGATGGGGTCAGCTAAGGGCTCTGTTGGACACACGCTTGTTCTTGTTCAAGTTGAACTGACCCCGCCCCTAGGCTTTGAGTGACGGAAAGATGTTGGTCCAGCGTTCCACCGGGTGGCCGTGCAGGGTTAAACGAACGGTGGCAGCAGAAGGGAACTAAAAGGACACTAGCTCCCAGCACCGGCCTTCTCAGGGTGATATCGCACCGCTGATCGATTATTATACACACGAGAGCCGTCGATGCCAGGTTGGATCTATTTATCTGCGAACCACGACATCGACCGCTGCCCATCCGCATTAGTGTATTTAACGTCAGTTATGTCGTCTCAAGACGCGGTTGCTAGAATGCACACGCCCCTTCCGTGTCCTGTGTCACGCTAGATCACGGCACCCGGAGGCCGGCGGGCGCCAATTACACGCTTCCTAACTTCGGCGTCCGAAGGATGATGCGGCCTACATGGTTCTTAACTTTGCCTCCGAGCAGAAGATGTCCATCACATGCCTTCCAAACTCAGTCTCCCTGAGGAGCGCACCCGCTGGCGGAATAAGTTTACCGGTGCAAGAGTTCATATAAAACACCACCCCACTCCTACATGCTTCGATGCCAGATGGCGCTCGCTGGCTGCTCATCAGTGTCATAATGAAAAACGAATTGTCGTTCATTCCATGACGCCATTCGTTTATATCATAGCTATGATATGCTTAATTTACATTGTTTTTAGCACACCTCACAATAGTTGAGTCTAGCCATATAAAAAACAAGGCTTTGTGCGAGCTGAAGGTAATCTTCTCACTGATGAAAAAATAACTCGCCTCATAACGCCACTACCGGCTCTTTCAAACTCTTACCAAAGTGGGGCGGCCCGAGTCAACAACGCGGCTCTCTCGCCCAAAAACAGCCGTCAGCTCCCCTGGGTCCGGCCGCAGACCGCGCTCCGCCACCCGTCACACAGGCCGCAGCTCTGCGGCCGGCCGGCCGAGCCAGTCGGCAGCGGCGCGCCATAATTTGATGGCGCCAAATCCGTTTAGGGCGCGCGCGTTACGGCCCGGTAAACAGAGGGCACATCACCACCCGACGGACGGAGCGGCGCCCGAGACCAGGCCGAGGATGGCTGCCGCGTGTTGCCGGCTCCCCACCCCGTCCGTCCCGGGCCTGCATCGGCATCACAAAGTCGGATACCGAGCAGGAAAAGTTACAGAACTCAAACAATGTTTGGATTTGTCGTTTGACTTCTTAACAAACTTGTTGAATGTAGCTACAATCCTTTACTTACTTTAGGGAATAAATGTTGGGAAGACATCCCTCGGCGCGGAAACTTTTGCCATACTTTTCAGACAAAGCAAAACAAACAAATTTTCGACAAGTTAAACATCTACCGGCCTCACGCAGTCAGATCAGACCTATTTGCTTTTCTCTGAGCAGTATTGTTACCCAACGATGGTCCAGAGGACTGGCTAGCGATCGCGATGAACGACGCACAATCGTCGCAATCGACGGGGTTCGACGGCGCCCGCGGTTCCTCGGAGACGGATAAACGCCGTCATCTCGGGACGGCCGCCAGAGACGAGGCCGATTTACTGACTTGTTTTGGGGCTTCGGAATGAACCGGCGGCCGGCACCACAGCTGGAAAGTCGCCCGGGCCGCGACGATGGACAGATGGAAGCACTAGCAGAGCGTTATCGGCCACGAACGTGAAAGACAGCAGTGTTCTGCCATGTCTGCGATGCCTCAGAGCGTGAACTTCGCGTGCTCGTAAAACTTCCTCCATGCCAAAGGACAGAGGATCATTCAAATCAAATCCCCGACAAAGCTGTGCCACTCCATGACATGGCGTTTTACGACGCCGGACTTTTGACACTTCCCGGAAGCCCTTGATCCCGCTCCGCGACCACAAAGTTCTCGGCAGACGGTAAAGGTCAGCGGCTGTGTAGAACATCCGCCCGGCGGACCGTGCCGTGTGTAGCACGTCGTCTGCCCGGGGTGTGAGTGCCTGTCCCCCGTCTGATACAGCCTGTAGTCGGCCGTAATACTTTTCGGCAGATCGACAGGCGCCACGCCACGTCGCCGACACGCCATGGATGATCCGGTCATGAAGAGTGTCACGGACAAACGTGATGAGTCGGTTTCCACAGAAAACGCCAAATGTTCGATCAGCCTACAGTCCACAGGAACTGGCGATGCGTGTGAATACTTGTCACAGCGGACATGGGTGAAATTTTGGGTGCTCTGCGTTAAACATCACGCCTGACCCGTAATATTGTGCGACACTGCTTACATTCAGCGTTTCTTCCATCGAAGACACAGATAATGGCTGCCTGACACCCATCGTCTCCACCGCTGCCAGAGACATACACGTAGGTTGTCTTCCAACGCTGTCAGGGACGCAGCTCTCTCCGCCCGCGGCCAGAAACACTATACCTGTCTTTGCCGCTGGAGACACCGGCTCTCTCCACCGCGGCCAGAAACACTATACAGTTACACTATGTAGTTGTCTCCGTCCGCGGTTACAGACACTATAGTTATCTCCGTCCGCGGTTAGAGATACCAGTTGCCTCCATTCCGCGGTTAGAGACACTATAGTTGTCTCCGTCGGCGGTCAGAGACACTATAGTTGTCTCCGTCCGCGGTTAGAGATACCAGTTGTCTCCGTCCGCGCCCGCCGCCCTCCATTGATCGCATGGATTGGCGGTGGCCGTTTTTACAGCGGCCTCCATCCCAGATTGGCGTCGATCGGCAGTGTTTGCTGGCATCTCCAGACGACCAAGAAACGCCGCGCTGCCATCGCTTCACAGGCTGGGTGGAGGGCTGAGCTAGACAACTAGGAGGCCGGATAACCCAGACAGCCCGCCTGCTAACCCAGACACAGGCCGCCGCACCGGTCGGCAAGGGCACGAGTCAGTTTCCGCGAACAAGTGATTACATTTTGGATGCTCTTCACGCGGTGGGGGATTTCACCAAGCGCGGTATTTCGGATGAAAAGAGCAGCGATGGATATGTCTGGATGTTATTACATTACTTACGTCAGTGGCCAGCGGGCGCTGTTGAATCATTGTGATAGATACGTACGAAGCGAATTTTTATTAAAAATGGTTTTACATCTTTACAAACTAGATGAGTTTGAAACTGAAAGCAAGGAAACGGCAGCATAGAAAATATACAATACTGCTGTGATTTGCAAGTGCCGAAAATGCCCGGTCCACGTAGCCCCGAGTCGATCATATTCTACGAAGCTGGTACGACACCATCCCATCCCCCAAAGCTGACCGTTGTCCACCTGGGCCCACTCGGCGGGGAAAGTCACCTAACCAGAAGTTGAGCGCGCGAGCTGCACACTCCATCGATCATAGCTGGCCGGTGCTGGAGTCCTGCACCAGCCGCGAGTGCTCAGAAGTCGCCGGTCAGGGGGCACCTCTGGCCGGCACCAGAGCGCCGTCTGCTCAGAAGTCGTCGGTCGCCGTCCCGGAAGCCGTGAGGTCCGCCGGTGGAGATATCACTCCATCCGGGAGGGCGGCCCGGGGAGCTTAAGATTCGCCGAGCGCCAACCGATTGAGGGATCGTATCAATGAAATTCCACTCGGCCGCCACAGCTCACTCTAAGCGGTACAGAGCGCCGAGCCCGGATGTGACTTCCAGATAGCTCAAGGCGACACTACAAACGTGCAAAGCCCTTAGCTAGAATTATTTGGCCAGTGAAACCAGTATTGAAAACACAGAAATGGGTGGTAGGAATGTAAGATCAATATCATAAATTGTATATTTATCATGAATTCAAAGCATCATTTTTTTTAAATCCATTACAAGTGAGTCTTGGCTGTTAAAAGATGAAACTTTACTCAATTTCTCTACGCAGCTAACGCCTAACGGCTACCATATTCTAACACGGCTCGAGAGTCTGGTGCTGGAGAACAGCCCTGACAGTAGGTATTATCTGCTCCCACCCGACTGCGAAACCGGGTCTATTTTCTCCCTGGTCAAACAGAGTCTCGGGGGAGACTCAGACGCCATTCTCACCGCTGACAGGACGGCCTGTGCGTGAACAAAGGCGTGTTTTTCCGTCACCGCCGAGTGACGAGTCAATAGCCAGGTGGTTACAACGTATGGCTGGAAGGGGATAGGGCGGGCCTGAGGTGCCGGCGCCGCTGCCGAGCTGATAGCGGCAGAGCCTATTATCACTATTTTTTGAGTGCGAGGAAGGCTCAGAGAGGAGATGTGGACAGTGCTCAGGCCAGGGTCGGGGATGTAACGGGACACGGGTGAGCCGCGGGCGGGCGGGGATGGGCTTTGAATAAAACGATGCATTTCATTTAGCATAATATTGTGAATGCGTAGAAATAGGTCAAAATGATTTCTTACCAAAACCATAAGACTGCCTTGTAGTGTAAACCGGAAGTCTCACTCAACACTCGCGATACCCTATCAACTCAAATTCATTGAGCAAGCATATAGAGCGCCGCACTTTTGCATATCACTCTACCGAGCAGGACACAACGGGACAAAAACGCACACGCGTCATATCACGCTCCGTAATATTAATCGCGGTCATCACAGCGCCCACGAAATTCGTTTTTTAAAACGGCTCGTCGCCGGGCTAGTGCCCTGTTATGACATTACAGTGCAAAACCCCAAACAGTTCCATCAGACCAAACGTTGCGTGAAAGGAGAACCCATCAGGGAGGAGCGACGTCACCCGAGAACGGCAAAACAGCTCATACGTGCGGCGTAACATCCCTAAATTTCATTTTGTCGCTGATTGCAGGACGCTCGTTGCATGGAAATGTCGTTAACGAGTCGCCCCAACACGTGTTCACGGTCAACTAAACCATTTAGTAGGCGTTTGGGGAAATGTCCACCGTGAGGTATTTGGCGACCATTTCAGCATCAGACTGGATGGTGATGCGAAGTTATAAGATACCACCTACGTCCTACGCGGTCTGCTTATGCATTGCAAGAGAGCTTTGGACGCCAGCGACCACCTCCTTCAGCTCGGAAAACGTGCCACAGCATATCCGCGCTGATTTACGTGTATTCAATGGGATGCGAGGAGCTCTCGCCAAAATGAATATCGTATCGCAAGTGAGGATGTGAACGAAACTACCTCTTTTCATGCCTATTCTTTTGCCCATAATATCTTAAATTCTAATAACAATTCATCATCCATAGAGCTGAATGTGAATTTGAATATGAATGACATTTCAGAGTAGCAGACGAAATATACATACAGGAAGGAAAGAGGAGGCTGTTGAAAAGTCAATGGCCCACATTTCAGAAACAAGGAAACGTTCAGTTTGCATAAAAGTGCGATAGTGAGGCTTTACGCATTACATGTATCTGATGTATCAATAAATCACGAAGCCTGATCGGTAAAGCGCAGTAGATGCACTCTAAGATCAATAACAACTATAATGGATAATTGACTTCAGCAGCCCCACAACCCCCTCCCCTAGAATTCAGTTCGTACCTTGACCTCGGGCAGTTCGTAGCCGTACTTCTGCGCCAGTGTGAGTCTGTGCCTAGCGACCTGTTCGGGGTCGGCCAGGTAGCCGCGTGTACTCGGATCCGTGTAGTAGCCGACGGCGTCCTGGGGCGGCAGCGCGCGCCGAGGGATCGGCACTCCTGGAGAGGGGGTACCACGTCAGATACAACACCAGATACCAACTCAGATACAATAAGGCATTGAGTGATTGACCTCAGCTGGGTGGGGTTAAGGCCGACGAAGTGTGGGTTTGGAAGCTTCTTGTGTAGTCAGATGTAGGTAAGGTGCGGTTAGAGCAAGGGATTACTCCCCCGTCCACCGTTCAGTCTGCCACTTCACCAGAGGCAGGCAGAGTGAAACAAACACCCATTACGTAGAGTAGACCGGTGGCGAGCTCAGAGGGCCGTGTTGAAACCCGGCGGAAATGTTCGGAGCTGGGAGGATGGCACAGCAGATTTCATCACACCACACCAGACACAGCGACAGAGGCGGCGCCAACAGCGACATGACATTTCACAGAGCTGCGCTGACATTTAACTACCCTGCTGCCATGCACATTGCATGATGTCGTTACTCCTCCGGCCAATACCGGGCAATGCAAATGTCTAATTACGCAAACAAATCACGGTAATGGTGGCAGACTTTAAGCATGATATAAATGTAACAAACAACGACAAAACAGCCAACATCAACTACAGCAACTAACGTCGTAAGAAGTGCAGGCCGTGCAGTGTAATCTGGCATTGTATGCCGCTCAGAAGACAACGCATCTGGGCTGCATTCGCTGTTGCCAAGGCAACAGATGCACTCCGACTGGGCAGAGGTATTGAGTGGGCGCCGGTGAAGTACTGACAGGAAATAATGGACAGAGCAGCACTTTGATCACAGGACCTGTCACTTACATCATAGTAACAGTCCGAGCAGCACTACTTGCCGGAAACGTCACTAAATAAACTAATCTAGACATGAAAGCTTTAAGCTAACCTAGCTTAGTCAGTGCGGCACAACAGATCACAACGAAAATTGTCAAAAGAAATCGCTCAGTATGTTTCCAGGGCGTCCAGCATTACTCTAGAAAACGCCCAGAGACAATGCGACGGAAATACGTTTGACAATTAGCTGAAAATGTTGTGACAGGCTGCAGCAGATGGGCGGAAACTATAAAGGTAAGACAAATGAGACTCGACAGCGGCGAAACTGGCGCTCCGCGGCTTTCAAGGCCGTCACTTCCATCACTCCCCGGGCCGCCATAAAATGAGTCAATCAGACCCATTAGTCAAGTTCGGCCGGCGCCGTCGACCAGATTATAACCTGGGCCTAAGTGATTGGTCATAAATTTCCAATCTTTCTCCAGCTGTCCATTCACGCGTGTGCGCTGGCAGCCATCGCCGGCAGCGCCAGCTCGCCCCAGCGTAAAGTCGCCGTCACAAATTCGCCAACTTCGTCAATCAGGGCCTCTCGAAAATCATCACCTCCTCCCAAGTCCCAGCCCTCATCCCCAGCTGATCGCGCATTAAAAACACACGCACGGCCTCACTAAATCGCCAGCCGGCCGCGGCCAAATCATCACCGCGCTGCCAAAATCGGCCGCACGCCGCCGAAAAACCGCATCGAGGACGGCTCGTCTGCGATAACAACGTCCACCAACGCTGCGGGAGGCAGTCCGGTGCACGCAGTCTCGTCCCACAGCACAACACACCATTGGTCGATCGGACGCGAGCGAACGCAGCGTCAACAGGAAGCCAGCAGCCGCCGAACAGGGACCGTCGGCGCTCGGACAGGGCGAGGTCTGAGGAAGACTGAGAGAGGCGGTCGACGGCCCGCAGCGCGGCTGACACAAACGGCCCCCACCAGACGCACCGCCGGCCAAGCGTGTCACTGATATGCTGGCAGTTAAAAGGAAAATATGGCGCCGACGGTTCACTGCTGAAGAAATTTAGAGCTGGTGTGCGTAGAAGAAAAACGGGGAAATCAAAAAGCATTATCTTCCAGGGACTCTCTTTTAAGCTTCTTTATGTTCTTTCTTTTGTTCTCCCTCCCTCCCCTCTCTCTCTCTCTCTCTCTCCACATCTCTCTCTCTCTCTCTCTCTCTCTCTCTCTCTCTCTCTCTCTCTCTCTCTCTCTCTCTCTCTCTCTCTCTCTCTCTCTCTCTCTCTCTCTCTCTCTCCCTCTCCCTCTCTCTCCTTTTTCTCTCTCTCCCTCGTTCTCTCTCTGTATTCGTTTCCCTCAATTATGTCGTATTTCTACGAAAAAAAAAACAACTTACGATTGGATACCACAATCGACCGACGCATCGATAGTCTCCAACAAAATGTTCTATTGCGTATGCTTTCATGTTCTACAGAGATATGAGTGCAATGCCTGCCTTCTAACGTTACACAATGTCCGCCATAACGGATTTGCCAATTGGGTGATGTGAAATCTGAAGACGCAGAGAGACAGAGTATTATGGCGGTCCGAGAAGAGGCGATTTCCGGGTTCATGGGGCACGCCTCCTGGAGCGCCGGCTTTCTGAATTAGCCGGTAAGTGTTTCACATTTGTCAGGACTCATCACATGTCAGGAATTCCGCAAACGTTCGCCCGGAGTGCAACACCTCTTGGCGCAGGGCAGTGGGAGGTTTTTCACTTGGGGTGCGTGTTTTTACGGTCAGACAGCCAGCGGTGTCAAAAGAACCTGAGCTACGGCAAGATCTGCGTACAAAATAATTATTAGCAGCATCTATAAAAGTAGAAGAGCAGAAAAGGAAGCCTAAAGCATTAACGCTACTTTAATTGCGCATCGGAGTGCACACAATCATAAATGGCATATGATAGAAAACAGCAACTAGCAAAATTAACCACCCCAAAATTCCATTATCTCACACACAGGCCAACATTTTTTTACTTCTCTTGCAGTTTAGCGGAAATCGCGTACCACGTAGGTAGCTACTAAATCCTTGTTTTTCAGCTCCCAGTTCCTACATTACACAATTGGATAATCTCGCTTTGCGCTGCAGGCGCAACCAGTTGTAAAACGTTTACACGCGTGAACACACAGCAATAAGCAAGAACTACGCCTCTGCATACCAAATAGCGTTGTTGTGTGTGAGAGTAACAACTGTTCTCCGATATAATTAAACTGTGATGTTTTACGTTGCAGTGCATCGAAATATATGGTAAATAATTCTGCAAAAAAGGGGCATTTCTTTACAAGTCATATACCTATCGGTGACTTGTAACTTTATATATTGGCGAATATTCGCAAAAAAAGAAAAATACGAGTATTTAAGTCAGCAAAACCTGGACACAAACATTTCCATCCGATATCAACCATCCTATGGCCACTTATTGAGTTCACTTCCTACACGAAATCGCTGAGAATAATTCTCATGTCCAAACCTATTTAGAAGTAAGCATTTTGTCCAAAACAGACGTGTACAGAACGAACGCCTGGTCTCGGCGAGCTGTCAAGTCTGATGAAAAACCCGTACTGCAAGTCAGCGACTCATAATTCCGAAAAGTGTTTGTGAAAACCAGAGGTAGTTGAATTACGGGCAAAATTGTAAAAGAATGAAAGTTGAAAACAAACAAAAGCAGTAGCTAACGACGCAGCAATGTTTTGATTTGTTTCGAATCCAGCAATTTAAATTGTAAATAAGATTTAGCTATAAAACAGTTGACTTGATTTCAAATAAGACTTTCTTGAATGTTTCTTTACTGTAATACATCATTATAACATGAAAACAGATGAAACTTAACTGGCCCGGTGAAAAGTCAACAGTGGTTCGGACTCCGGTTTCAGCAGTTGGACCTAAAATCTCAACTCTAGTCCACAATTCATTAACTTCCACAGAATGATAAAAGCCTTTCGATGTTTTACATTTCGGAGCCCCGTCTGACATCGGCTTTGCACTCGGCCACTGCGAATCGTTCGCGGGGACAGCCCAAACAATGGCGCACGACCGGCCGGCTCAGCGCCCAGCGCCACGCATGTAGTCCGCCCAGCACACGTTCTACGTGCTGGATCAGAGAGGCAGTTGGGTATAGCCAGCTCCATTGGTATGTCAGGTGGGATCAGCACCAGACGCGCGGATCAGCTCAGGATACCATGGAATCAGCTCAGCACCTGGCCAGCTCTGACGCTATCAGATACAACACCCTCTCCAGGGAGCGTGTCAATTCAGCCTCATGATTTCCACCAGAACCACATCAATGTCACAAAGCTGCTTTCGAAATAAGCCGAGGAGCAATATTGCCATGGCCTGCCAATACAATCCAGGCCGTTCAGAGCGCCCGCTTCTGCAATTCACTCAGCTGGAATCCCAAGGTGATGTAACATCTTGATGGACCATCCCCAGGAGCGATCGCGAATCGACCATATTTCAGTGGCGGTGATCAGTATTGGATTTTCTAGCGCTTTTCAGAAGCCAGCCTTTACCATACCGTGTTCCGGGATTTGGCTGAATGAAAATTGAGACGCCACAAGCAATGAGTTTCACCAGAGAGGGCAGAAGCCTGAGTCAAGTCAACCAGTTCTGATCATTGAAAATCTTATTACGGACTGGGCGCCAATAACGCGAGAAAAATTCCTGTTCAAGCTTCCGCTAATTGGAAGCCCACTTACCCTCAATTAACGTTTCTGAAGGGTGCAATGCTGTCGTCCATGCAACCGAAATAATGGCAATTGTGACGACAATTAAAGCCGACTCCAAATAAGGCAACATTAATCATCTAAGCACGATCACTCTAAACGTGATTAGTATTACGAATCTTGTAACAGTTGCCGATTCATCCTCCAATGATCAAAGCCACGGCCTCTCTTAGCAGAGGAGAGGCTTCCTCTCTTCAGATAATATCCCACAGCGACACTCTGCCGAGCAGACCTGCACATCCGGTTATTCAGGCGTGCTCAGCTCTATTATCTGAGAGTGCTGGTCGCTGGCAAACCGGGGCGATACCGGCCGAGTACAAATGGAAATCGACCACTGGAAATCGGCGCGGCTGCGACGGCTGCTGAGCCCCGACGGGCCCGATGAGCCGAGGGGATTAGCAGCGTTTATAGACGGCCGCTGTCGGGTGGGCCAATCGACAGGCGCCCGATGACCACGGCTGCTAACGGTAATGTTAGTGTTGGGAAAGTGATAGCAGAGCTGTTAGTGTTAGTATAGCGACAGCAGAGCGGGGCAGCGGACTGTGGGTCGCCGGACGGGAATGATCACACTGGTGAACGTTGAACTGAGGACGGTGGACGGAGGTGACGGTTTGAAGGTGGCACTGCACGACTGAAAGTAGTGGTGCCGTTCGAAGCTGTTAGGAGTGAAATGCCGTTTGTGAGTTATTGCGGCAAACCATCCGACAGATAACCGACCACCGACGCCGCCGCAGGCTGCACCGGCATGCTGACTGAATACCTCAGCCTTTGAACGTCTGTGGACGTATCGAGACCGAAACACAGAGATGTCACACTATACGAGATCTGACATCAGTAACTGACCCAGCTGACACTTGGTGACACTCGGTGACAGTTCGGGCGAGGGATGGCCGCAAGCGGTCCAGCAGACATTCACTGACTGGTCGACCTTAGCTGAGAAGCCGCTGAAAGGACACAATACCAGTGGCATTTACAGCGATTAGTGGACACTCAGTGCCCGAAATCATTTTTGATACCATTTTTGATACCTCTCCCCCTCGTCCTCCAGCCGTGCGCCTCATTAAACATGTCATGCCTTGCAAACTTACTAACCACCTACCATTGCAAGTTCTACAGATTTCAGTCATTTCTGTCAATGTCGCCCATTCAAACCAAACCACACGCACCGCCGCTCCTTCATTGTTTACCGCGACCCTGGGCGCCCGCTCTCCACGCCAAGATTAAGAACGCGATCGATTCCAATTACCGAGCGCCCACCAATAGCTTCACGAGCTGATTCCAATGCACGAGCTGTCTGAATGCGCGGCACCTCATCACTGGGGAGAGGAGCACGGGCGGTCCCTCGGCAACAGTCCGCTGCCGGGAACAAGGCCTCAGCAACAGCCTCAGCAACAACTCCCAGACAGGTCCAACCGCGATCCACTCAGCAACGCTATATTCGCTCCACGAACCATGAAACCTCTCCGCCTCAGCAGCTGGGGTCGAAAAATAGATCAAATTGTTGTTACCTTGTTATCAGGCTGCGCTCAGTGTTAGTGAGATTATCGTCCCTGACAGGTGCGTCTGTCCAGTCCTGACAGCGGCTGACAGTCGAGGACAGGTGATAATTGTACGTGACGGTGATATACAGTGAGCTGACAGTCACTAACGAACCTAACCGACACCTGTCGACTGGTGATGTCCACGTCAAACGCATTATCACATGGTGATGTGATAACACAGTCACAGACTGGCACACACACAGTCACGTATTGTGGCACACGCTGATACTTTCTGACGCGAGCTAACGCCTTCCTGTCTGCACGCCCTATCATGAATCAATCAGTTGACCAAGAAGACAAAAAAAAAAAAAATGAAACGATATAGAAAAGACATGGAATAGACGCAAACATGTGAGAAATGAATAAGACACCGAAGAGAAGCAGTACCCAACTCTCTAGCCGCCAACTTTCCGTGCCCCGTTTACCCGGGACGGTTCAGCGCAGCCGACAACAGGTGAGGTCACGGTCTCATTTAGCGTCGCGTGGTACCGGTGCTCATTACGGCATCTAATTAGGCGCGGCTCCGGTGACAGAGGGGTCCCGGCGAGCCAGAAGACCGGGTCACGACACTGGATGTGCCGCCGGGCATGGCATCACGTGAAACGAGATACCGCGCGGCATGGACAGGCGGCGGATGGCATGAGTCCAATATGCCGGGGTAAAGAGAAGACAAACGAGATATTTCACGTATACATTGTGAACACGATGCCAAAGATGGACATATACGGAAGTGATTGTGTATTCAAGTAAACTAGTGAAATTATTGGTACAAAAAATTGCAGCGTTTCGAAAAACCATAACATGGCTAGCAAATGTGCTCATTTTATCATGCCAATTATCAGGGTAGTTGGTTGAAGTTTAAACAGGTTATTAAAACAGAACCCATGTAAAAGCCATGCAGAAGACCGTACCACCAGTCACCACCACCTGTGGCACTTCCTCTCAAATGGTTTCCTCCTCAGTATTTTAGCCGCCCGGCCCGGCGATGAAGTCAGACCACCGCTACCGGCAGCCGCTCTAATTCAGTCCCTCGACACGGAGCCCACTCAACCGTGCGCAGAATTCTGACGGTTCCACTGCCTCCATCTTAACCACCGCGCCGCCGCACCGTCGCGGCGTGCCCACGTCTCAGGGCGGGCGCGTCCCGCCTCTCCCGGTCGTCGCCTGAAGAGGCTCTCCAGAAGGACGGCCGGCCGTGCCGAGCATCGGCTATGCATTGGACGCGCTCCGACCAAGGGGGGGGGGGCGTGCCTGGGGGAGGGGGGATTGTGGACGCGTGTGGAGTGGGTGGACTGTGTGGACGCGTGTGGCCGACGAGGTAGAGCTCTTGGACGAGTGAGTGTGTTTGAAGTGGTGGCCGGTCTTGACAGCAGAGCGCCTCGGGTCCGAGTACGACCAGCATCTCGGACTGATTAAATGACGGGAGCCGGTGCCGGAACGCTGCATCAGCGACTCTGAACTAAATGGCTGGCGCCGCTGTACAGAATACAAAGCACACGCGAAAAAAGGAAGGTAAGTAGGGGAAAGGTCAAATAGTGAACAGTATCATACGTGGTAAAAATGTAAGTATTCCATAAAAGTACCCACTGACATTAGCTTACCCTAAAATGATAAAAATCAACCAATGCCAGAAGGTTCCGAAACAAGTTTCTAAAAGAAAATGTGCCTCTAAGGCGAGTCCGTCGAGGGGTAGCAGGCTACAAAACAGAGTGCTTTATGCACTCCAACATGGTCACCCTTCCAAGCTGTGCACCTCTACCGCATCTGGTTAGCCAGCCTCCCCCCCCCCCCACCAGGAGAAGAGTGGTAGGACAGCCTCATTCGGATGCATGAGGTCGAATTAGTTGCGCGCGGTCCAGGATCAGCACCTGGGGTCGGAGCGGTAGGGAGAGGGGAGGGACATATTAACCGATAACTGTGTGGTAGCGGACCCTAACATCTACCTCCCCTACCCACCGTTCTACGAGCGGACGAAAGGCGTATAAACCGAAAAAAAGGACGTAGGTGGCAGCAGCTACTGACATGATCATTGATCACCGATCAGTCAGTGTATTATCTGAGTCTCAAGGAGGCCGAGTTCAAAGACGAGTTTGTCGCAACACAATGCCTTCGCTTTCCCAGTGCGTGGCTTAATTCATTGAAAGCCTTGGGCGTCTCCAGAGAAAGCACTACACGCTTTCTATTCACTCTGCTTTACCCTAGCCTGTACGCACGCAACCCCTCCCCCCCCCGTGAAAACAACACGCATCGCTTTATTCCTGTTGATAAAATGAATAGAGTAGGCAACAGTACTGATCCAATCGAGCAATAAATGGAAAAGGCTCGGCAGACTTAATTGGCCGAAGAAGAAAAAATATCCAGTTGAAGAGCAGTTTAATGAAAGGAGCTATGTATAAAAAAGCAATTAAAATACGAAAAGTAATTAAAATACGCACTTCCAGGTCGGCAGTGAAAAGACACAAGCGTTAAGTGATAGAAACTTGCAACTCAAGCGATGGAAATTCCATTCTTAATCCAACCCTACATACCAATTAGTTATCACATGGCACCGGATGTCCAGCTAAATCGCTAATAAATGCGGAAGAAGCCTAAGCACTGCCCTTTGTCTACCGCTCCAAAAGCTCGTTCGACACCATTCACCGGCCTTAATTGACCAGAATTACCCCCAATCACAGCCTGGACTCTTAGGCTTCAGTTCCGGCTGGTTCAGCTTAAAGCGACTTTAGTCACTCGACAAACGCCTTCTGCGCCACAAAGGCGCGGCTGCTACGGCCCGATAACACCCCATTTCAGCCATTAATTCACGACAATCCACAGTCTGCCATGACAAATTTCATTATATATCCGTAACCTCATCTGTCCACGACATAGCCAGTGCCGTGTCGCGACCAGCATTTTCGCTGCTGTAAGCAGTCTTTGATCGCGGCTAGTGGGAGGCGTTACTAACATCTCTCGCCCAGTCTCGGAGACAAATATGAATGATCAATACCAAGACGTGCCACTGGGCTCCGCGACAGCCGAACGCAACAGCCGCGCGACGACAACGCACTCGAGCGCACCGATAAGGCGAGACTGCGCCCAGAACTGAGGAGGTAAACTGGGGAGGATTCGGGAGCGAGGGGACGACAATAGCGGACTGGTTAGATTGGACGAGATCGGTCCGTCAGAGGGACTAGGGTGTAGAAAAGGGGGACTTGGGATGGGTGTGGTTTCGGTAACCCGCGCCCCGTTGGGCTCTGCCGAGCAACGCGCCCCGTTGGGGTGGGGGGGGGGCATTTTGGCCCCCCCCCCCTAAGATCTCGAGAACCACGCAACGTAGCGACAAGCGGCAAACGGTGTTGGATAGCCCTATCAGGGAACTACCTTGTGACCCAATTTCATTGACCTCGGTCAAACCGATGACGTCACAGGTCAGGTCAAAGGTCCAATTTTCACCGTTTACAGGCATTTCAAGAAATGCGTTGTAAAATCGAGTAAAATGCATTTCATTGAAAATCATCGATGGGGAAATGTTCTTCAAACACATATTTTGCTAGTTGAGGTCACTGATACCAGGTCAGGTCACTGAGATCAGGTCACTGGGGGGTCACAATATGAAAGTGTCGTGTGATACATGTTTTATGGTCCATTTTACATGACAAATGCGATTATGTGGGTCAGGCAGCCTTTGGGGCCAGCTTAGGTCACGTTTTGGTCAAGGTCAGGTCAAGGTCAGGTCAAGGTCAGGTCAAATAAGGTCAAATTTCAAAGTTGATATTTTTGCATAAAATGGGTATCGAATCGATGCAGCTCGTCACGGGGAGTTCAATGGTGGTCTTTGTTTTGCCGTACAAGGTCTAGAATCGCTAAAAATTGAGTTCAAAAATTTGACGTCATCATTTTTGAACAGTTTTTTCGCTATAACTTGGCCAAAAAACGAGATATCGATCTGAAATTTGGTATGTATATAGAAGAGCGCAGGGACTATCACATATATTCCGGTTTTTTCGAAATTCGGAAAATTTTTGGATTTTTTTTTTAGTTTTTCTAAAAAATGAATTTTTTTTGAAATTTTTTGGGTCAAAAACCCAAAATTTTGAAAATCCGAGATAGCAGTTTTGTAGCGCCGCTTTTTGTCTATTAGACCATATAAAGAACTTTGAAATTGCTTGATAACTGTAGATTTGGTGAGCGTTTCAAGATTGCATGTTTTTTGCTCATTTTTGCTCGAACATGACCTCAGTTTGACCTCAATAACTCCTGACCTAAGGTGACCTAAGACTTGAAATTTGGTGTGAAGGTGTCAAATTGATGCCCGGAAAGGTACTGAAAATTTGGCGGCGCTGCGCGCCGCCGTTTTCTTGCTATTCAGGAAAAACCACAGGGGGGGGGGCCAAAATGGCCCCCCCCCCAACGGGGCGAGGGTTAAAAAGTCCAGCTTTTGGTCTTCAGCCTCTCGCATAAATATTGACACCGGTAGAAGTCATGCCGGGTTAAACGATTGCAAGACGGAACTCAATGTCCATCAGCAACATTTCCAGTGACAAACTACACTTTCTTGATTATTGCTTCAGCCATCAACTCTGACTATCAGCGACAATGCAACGATTCACGGGCTAAAACACAACCCCATTCGCACGAATAATGTGAAAACCAATAAATCTTCTTCGCTCAGTTCCACCAATCAACACGGAGAATCCACATCCGCACCTACCCTTCGTCCTAGCCCGTTCCAAGCAGCAATCTTCAAACCGCTGACTGACGGTCTTGTAGCACAACAATCCCTCCCCTCCCTCATCCCGCCGTCCCCACGGCCCACGGACCATGACCAGCTAATCGGGGCGGCCGTCGGGCCGCCCAGGTCAATCGATATCCCACACAATGCCCGGCACCGTCAACGCGAGAGCGCAACAATTCCAACTAGTTTGGGAGCGCGCTCTGGTCCACTGAGCCGCGAAAATCACAACCAGCGCCGAAAACACAGCCCGTTGGACTGAAGAAGCATAGCAAGCAAACAGAAAGGTGTTACAGACAACCAGCAACTTTCACAAACGCCTTCAAAAACTCTTCACCTTTCGGGAGAATACGAAATGACTAACAATAATATATCAGCTTCATTGTAAAACATGTTACAAAAGCACGGTTTCTCAATACTCTGTGAAAGGGATATTACATTCATGGATGTTCTATAAGGATATTAATTATTTAACGCTCTTGATCATTCACAGACTAATAAAAACACATACAAGCATAACTCGTCCCGGAACCATGTCTCTGCCCTCTCGCGCCCCATCCCTCACCTCGTTTGAAGAATCTCTCGGGGTCGACCATGGCCTGCAGACTGGCCATGTCGTAGAAGGCGGTGGTGATGGTGCCTCCCGCTCTCTCCACAGCGGCGATTACCCGCTCCGAGGCCCACTGCACCTCCAGGTTCACCGGCGTCACAAACTCGTCCATACCCTGTGTGATGGAGAGGGGAGGGGTCAGAGGGGGGGGAGTGAAGGGGAGGGGAAGGGTGGGGTGACCAAGATGAAGACCAAAGCAACACATTTTTACAGCAGTAAATGCAGAGTACAAAATAATCTTCTCAAGTTCTGTGTTAAATAAGTCGCATCTAATGGCATGAACATTAACAAAGGAGACTTTGAGCAAGGCGCAGCGGCTCACAAGGAAGATACAGTGGCGAATGCAAGCTGAGCGCAACGCCTTTTCCACTCGCTCCATCCGTCGTCAGAGTGGCACAAAGATGTGACATATTATTATTGGCACAAAGATACTTGGATGGGCACCGGTCAAATACCCATCCCTGGGTACATTCACCGAACGATAGCAGACGACAGCTTCCAGCGGTCCCGAGCCGGGAACTACACCAATCAGTCCCGGAGGAGCATTCAGAGCATATGACTGTCGAATACCCAGTTTTGTTTGTTTGTTTTGTTGGGTTAGGCCCTTTCGGTCGACAAGACCATTGCAGAGCCGGAAGGATGATAGGAATTAGGGGGAGACATTGGTCTGGGCAGGCACCCTAGTGAGTCGCCGGGGCTGAGCCCGTCCAGAGGACAGGCCACCCAGCCCCAAGGCACTCACTGCACCCGGCTACGGGGTGCGCTCCCTCGGGAGCAGCGGTGCCGCTCCAAGGGAGCAGCCCGTATGAGATAAAGTTGCCTGTCCAGCCCGGAGGGGGGTTGCGGCGTGGAGGAGAAGGATTTCAGTATCCTGAGGATAGAAGCACGGATAGGTGGAATACCCAGTACCTTATGAACGGTGGCATAAGCTAGCGGCTGGTGCCTACGCTCCATGCGCATAAGCGACAGTAAGAACATTTGCTATCACAAAATACTTCACTTCATTCACTTTCAGACCACTTCATCTTGGTCTGATCACAAAATAGCATTCACATTCCACCAAGCTTTCCATAAAATCTGCAAAACAAAGCGTCAAAACTCGGCGAAGTGTTCGCAGATGTATTGCGGTACAGCATAACTTCAGGTTACGATCGCCTGCGCCATCTATCGAGAGCTACGTAAGTGGGCGATGTGAGCACAAACGCACCAACCGAACAGGCGCATCGCCTGTCGCTTCCCTGACCGCTAGGAAAGGCGGAAAGTTTCGGTTTGAAATCCGTACACAATACACATGCTGTGGTACTGAAACTTCGAACAGCCCCATTCGCATAGCCTTACGTGGCTGATGGCCCACTGCTCTGAACGACTTCATCTGGCCTGTATCACAGCCACTGTCGCTGAGAACGCACGCCATCGCTGTAGAAGCGAAGAGCAAACGCCGAAGCGGCTCAAAACGGCCTCACAACACTTTTCCCTCAGCTGTTGGAGCAAAGAGGGAGACAGATATACATGAATGGAGCGACAGTTAAAAAGAAAAAAAAAAAACATTCGACGAATCGTATGTTCTCAATGTTCTGTGAGCTGTCACATTGCAACATAAAAAAGAACATTACGATTAAGCAAATGACAAGTATGTTCATATTTCAGATTGCATGAATAAACTATCTAGGATTAATCTAAGACTAAGATCATCAATTATGTCAGCTCCAAGCTGATGAAAGCGAATGCGATCTGCAAAGACGCGGTGACCAGCATTCGTGATAGATGCTTAGACAATCAGATCACAAGCCTGCCAGACTACAGTGAAACTGCATCCGCGAGGGACACATTGTTTGGATGAGTTGCCAACGGTGCTTAGCGCTAAAAAGAAGTTCCTAAAGAAAAGGATCTCAGCTGGAATTGCAGCCGGAACTTCACTCGGAGCTTTCCGGGCTGGAGGACATTCATTAGCGAATCGCTGAGAAAAACTACAGATATGGGGCGGGAAGAGTGAGCTCGCTAATTACTGAACTCCGCATGGATAAAGTTACAGTGAACATTTCTCTGGGAACATCAGCATAATATACTATCGAAATAAGATGGATAAAAACACAAAAATGTGCTCAAAATTTGAAGTTTGTGGAGGGTATTAGATTGTGCAACGTTTACGAAAGTGTAGGTATTATTCTCAAAACGACGTAGCTAATCAATATTCAATATTGCTTTTTTATGAAAACAAAACAACAAATAAAGTAAGATCTATTCAGCGCATCACTAGAAATATCATACAGTAAGTTACGTGTCATTGTCATACCTTTAAATCATTTTGAGAACAAAAAATGCGCTTGAAAAGAGGGTTCTGGAAAAGCAATAAGAATTCCTTAACATCGAAAAGCCGCAGCTTCCCTTCCGAGAATGCATGACACATTCTAAATGGCACTTGCTAATTCCACAGATTAAAACCAGTGATGAATTTAACGTCAGAGTCCGACCCGCGAACTGATTGCACAAACTCCGCGCCTGGTTTCAATTACCACCGTCAAAGTTCTAAGCATGACAAATAACCCGACAATGAAAGCATATATTGCGTGATTAGTCTCGCGAATGGCGTTTCTTCAGTTGATATTTCATTTTCCTTCTCTCGCCACCTGCTGCTCGAACAAAATTAATCACTTGGTAGGCGCTATGACGAAGCTCGGCAAAAACACCGCTAAGGAGGCGAAGACCGACTAGCACAACCAACCCCTCCCTTCCTACCCCAGTGGGTTCCACCACTCCGCCCCATCCCAAAATACCGCCCCAGCAGCGGTGCAGACACCAGAGAGGTGCCCGAAGCGGGGCAAAAACCGCCTCTCTTTGAAGGTGAGCCCTCTGGAAGACGTTTGGCGCGAAATGGGAGGACCCGTTCTGACATTTCAGCGTGAAAACACGTTCCGTGGACTGTTTTGCCGTCGTTTACGGCCGCTCAGGCCCAGAAGACAGCACTTAATGATCTGAAAACACCCCACAACGCCTGGCAACACACCATGCAGCTAACGCAGCCGCCCGCCGCGAGCTGCGAGACAAATACGCAAGCTAGCTACCAAATAGTTTCTTTCAACAAAGTTTAACTAATTTTGTTTGAACTTCACTAAATATAATGTAATGGTTTTCCATTGCATTTGATGTTTGTGCTTTAAAGAAGCAAATGTAAAGCATAAAAGTTTATTTTAACTGGTAACACAATATTTTTGTTTATTTGTTCAATATATTTAACATTATTTTTCCTTTAAATGCGTAACCTCAAATAGTCACGCACGTCTGTGAAAATGAGCGCGGTTTCGCCAGTATTAAAAATAGGTACTTCGGGATATAGCCTCAATACAGGTGCAGTCGCCAACAGCCTTTTTCATTCGCCCATACTCCGTTAGAAATTTACCTTTGCAACAACAAAAAAAAATCTATCGAAAGGTGTCTGAAACCCGTATGTAGCCTAGAGCTGTTCTGTCCGAACAAAGTCCATATTAGAACGATGGCGCGAGACAAAAGGCGCATGAAAAATGAAATGTGTTACACTGATGAAGAATGTGAAGAAATGATAACTGGGGAAAAAGGAATTTGAAATTTGGCTCAAAACTTGGTTCATTGTAGTATTGTTATTGCTGGCTCGACGAATGAATGAAATGTTTGCTTGCGTTTCCATTTTTTCTTGATTGGAATGATCCGGCACTTTTGTTTAATGTTGCAGACACAACATTATGGTCCTCCGGGCCGGATGCAGAATTAACGTAACGCACTTAAGCATTTGAACTCAGAACTTGCATCAGTATTTAGATTTTGAAACATATGCGCATAACGTTGTAACGAACTAACGTAACCAATGCAGAACTATTATTTTAAGGTTTGAGGACTTTTAACGAGTTTCATATTTTCGTAACGTAAAAATGAGCGGAGATACGAGTACGTCGGAGCAGGCACGTAGCTAGGATTTGGCCAAGGGAGGGGCGGAGGAATCCCGGGGGCCTCCTTTCTACAGGGGGCCTCCTCCCTAAAGGGGCCTCCTTTCTACAGAGGGTCTCATGCCTACACAATTACATATACAACATAATGCATTCACTTTTGATCAGCTTTCATATGGCCAGCGCACTGGTATGTTTCTTTATTCTTACCGCTGCAGGCTGCAGCGGTAAGAAACATACGCATATCACAAGTCTCCGAGTGGCATGATAACGGGCAAAAAAAAAACTCGGGCGCCGGCGGCGGCCGAACCGCAGCAGGAGGGGGAGGATCTGCGAGGAATGGGAGGATACTGGATGACGGTCAGAGTAACACTTGGTGCATTATCATATATCGTTCAAGCGCTTAACCGTATTCCGGGCGGGCTCTGAAAGACTCTGAATCGGGCGGGGGCCTTTTTTGGCCCCCGTCAGAACTCGAAAAGCACAAATCATAGCGACAAACGGCAAGGGCGTTTGATAGTTCGTTGAACGACTTACAACTTTTGTAAACAACTTTTTTGGGTCAGGTCAATATTGAGGTCGCCAGAGGTCATAACAAATAGCATGGTTTATAACGACCTACATAGATAGGTCAACTTCAAAATCTAACCTAGGAAAGTCACGCTGGGTACCAATCGACGCGTCATGACCAGGCGAACGGTTTGGTACACTAACAACTATTTAGCCCCATCATGTCGTGATTTATTGGCTAAAAGCTGTTGATGACCTCACCTCACCTCAGATGATCCTTCCCGGTGCTCCTGTCAGTAAATGCCACCTGGGTGCTTACAGATCAGATAATCTGACGTAATTCAGAAAGAATTGGGTGGTTTTGACTCGTTTTCTCGAAGCAGGACACAGTTCATTATATTTTCCAATAGGCTTGTCACGATTCTGACCTTACTGACGTCTGCAAGATTGAAACTATACGGTTATCAATTCTTTCTGTGTGAATGATGCCACGTTTACTTGCTGTAAGTAAAACATGGTTTCGTTAGTAAATTTTCCTAGGTCCAGGTGGTTTGCTTCATTTACGCCGTAGATACAATCGATGGATAGGTATAGGTATATTAATTTCCCGGTCAAATAAATTATTATGAGTTGTGCGAAGCATGGCTATGGGAATATCACCACGGTCTATTAAATGGTTTGGGTAATTGCATCCATCGTAAAAATACCAAAACAGCCACAGGTATCTATTACAGAAATGGGCTGCTGTGTTCATGCATTAACCCGCGCCCTGCCGGGGGGTGTTAAACACCCCCCTACACCCCCCTGCAGTTTTCCGTGAATATCTCAAAAACGGCGACGCGGCACACTTAATCCTACATCATTACGGAGCGAGCGAAGCGAGCGTAGTCTTTCCTTAGATTAACGGAAATTTCTGAGTATGAGCGGCCGGCCGGCCGTGGTCACGCTTTTGCGAGGCTTATATCTCAGCAACCACTTGGCCGATTTACACGCGGTAATTTTTGTAGGGTAGCTTCATTCTTTCTACCAAGTATTGGACTATTGCCGATGCATGTGGGTGACCCCTTATGCACGTGTCACGTGCAAAACGAAGAGATGTCACTTTTGTAATTGTTGCAATATCTCGGTAACTACTTGGCCGATTGCGCTGAAAGTTGGCATGTAGGTAGGCACCCACTAGGCAATGCATATCCATGTGCCAGAGTTGGGGTGCTGCTGCACGTGCGCACGTGCAGGGGTCGATTCCAAATCTCGAGAACGGCTGGACCGATGGCGCTCAAATTTGGCACATGGTTAGGGACCGGTTAGTAGGGTGCCGTGCAAAAGTCAGTTGGGACCCATTTTGCACGTGCGCACGTGCATGGTGCCGATTCCAGATCTCGAGAACGGCTGGGCCGATTGTGCTCAAATTTGGCACATCGCTAGAGACCGGTTAGTAGGGTGCCGTGCACAAGTCAGCTGGAGGTACCCCTCGAAATTTCGCACGTGCAAGGCTCACCCTCTCGCTCGCTCCGTTAGTCGCCCATAAGGCGTTATACTGGTTTCTACACATGTGAAAATTTCAGACCCTGGTCACTTAAGGTCAGGTCACCAGGTCAGGTCAAATTACCTCACTACATAAAAAGTTTCAATGTCTGCCAAAGGTACACGGAGTGACCAAACGCTTTGAAACTTTCAGAGATGCAAATGCACAAGAGCGACAAAATGCAAAAAATGTATGTCTTGGAATTTTGATATCGATGACATAAGGTCAGGTCAATTTTTGCGACCTTAAATTGAAAGTCGCCTTTTTAGACGGAAGTCATTATAAACACTCTAAAACACTGAATTACTAGTATCTTTGACACATTGAACATGAAAATGGCACCCGTGACCTTTTTTATAACCCTGAGGTCATCTCAGGTCACGAATGGTATCTGACTGTTTTTCGCGAATAACTTTTGATAGAGGTATGCTAGAGCGATGAATACACCTTAGTTGTGTTTGGCTCGACGATACGGATGGACTGATATGGATCTTAGCCCTTATCGGTCAGGTCATGACCTTGACCTGAGGCCAAATTTTCAAGTTGACCTTTCAAGGTCAATTCATAGTTCATTCCACACGTCTGGACGAGAGGAACACGATGCTGGTAAAGGGAAGTTCGTGCAAATTTTGAGACGAAAGTTATTGCGGAAAACTGGTTTCCGAAAATATCGGCTATTTTGGCAGTTTTTGCGGCCACTGCAGGTAAAACCGTTGACGGCAAAACCGTTGACGGCACCCGGCATGATTTCTCTGAGCGCATTTATACAAATAATTTGTCTACATAGAATAGGGCCTTCTGTTTACAGAGGACCTCCTCCCCTGTCCCTTCCTACAGTGGGCGGCGACGCGGTTGGGAGTCTATTCTGTACAGTTTCCTGAGTTCTCAGTTTTCACTATAGTGAGAACTGATAACTCTCTATAGAGAGTAGCAGGGACCAGAAGCCAGAAGGTAATTTGCTTACAGTGGGCCTCCACTCTATGTACTTAATATACGACGCTGTCTTTGACTACCGGGGGCCTCCTGCCCACAGAGGGCCTCTTATCTACAGAGGGCTTCCTCTCTACAGATTGCCTCTTATCTACAGAGGGCCTCCTCTCTGCTGAGGGTGTCTCTCTCTCTCTCCAGAGGGCCTCCTTTACAGAGGGTATCCTCTCTACAGAGGGCCTCCTCTCTAGTCTCTACAGGGACCTCCTCTCTACAGAGGGCTTCCTATCTATGTATGTAGGGCCTCCTCTCTTCAGAGTCTCGTCTCTACACAGGACCTCCTCTATACAGAGGACCTCATCTCTGCAAAGGGCCTCCTCTCTTCAGAGGGCCTTCACTCTACAGAGGGCCTCCTACCTACAGAGGACCTCCTTTCTACTAAGGGAATCCTCCTCTACAGAGGGCCTCCTCTCTTCAGACGATCTCCTCTCTACAGAGGGCCTCCTCTCTTCAAAGGGCCTTCTGATTTCAGACGGTTTTTCTTTACAGAGGGCCTGCTCTCTACAGAGGGCCTCCTTTTTTACAGAGGGCCTCCTTTTTACAGAGGGCCTCTTTTTTACAGAGGGCCTCCTTTTTGCAGAGGGCCTCCTCTCTACAGGGGGTCTCCTCTCTAAGGGGGCCTCCTCTCTACAGAGGGCCTCCTACCCACAGAGGGCCTCCTGTCTACTGAGGAGTCAGAGGGGCCCTAGCGGTCAGACACAGACACTAGTGGTTATTCACAGGGGATGAGAAGGGCCCTAGCTGTCACTTGTCAGGCTGGTCAGAGGGCCCTGATTGTTCTGACGTCATTTTTTAGATTCCCGCGTGAATTTCGTTCGCCTCCGACGTGATTTTGGCCAACGTGGGCCTTCGGCCCACGTTGGATTCAGGCCGAAAGGATTCAGGCCAACGTGGGCCTTCGGCCCACGTTGGCCTGAATCCTTTCGGGGGGCCTCCTGAAAACCCCAAGGGAGGGGCGGGCGCCCCCTCCGCCCCCCCCCCTTGGCTACGTCCCTGCGTCGGAGGCCAGCCTGAAGACGAGGAGTGAGGCTGGAACCAGCACCTCAACAGCCAGTGCCAAGCGCAGGAAGGCTCAGGTGTCCCAGTTGAAGGCGCTGCAGGCCAGACGAGCGGCTGATGAAGCTGAACGAGCGCTGGAGTCACGAAGACGGGCGGCCACCGCTGCCGCCGCCGCTGCTGAGGCTGAGGCCCAACTCGTGATACAGGAGGCCCGGGCAGAGGCTCAGAGGGCTGCTGACGCCGCCGAAATCGATGCTTTAGAATTGCGGCTCATGGAAGACGACGATTTGAAGTCCCAGTCCCCGAACGATTTGGTATTTGAAGATAGAGACAGAGAGGGAAATGGAGCGCCGGCAGATCCTAGGCCGCCCTCCGGTGTCATATCAAGACACGGTCAGATGCAGCAGTTAACCGATGTGAATCAGATACGATCTCAGTCCGCTGCAGGGCCCCAGCGAGCTCACCTGCCTGAACAAAATGCAAATGCTGACGCCCGGGAGCGCACGGAGCGCTGGCTGAGTGAGCTGCCGTGCGGTGACGGCCAGCGTCGGACCTCATCACTGCCCAAGATAACGCTGGACGAGTTTGATGGCTCTCCACTCGAATGGCCACGGTGGAGCGGACTTTTCCGGGCTCTGGTGCATGATAACGGCGCTCTCTCAGACACCGAACGTTTGACCTACCTGCAGTCTTGTCTGACAGGCGAAGCGAGAGAAGCAGTGCGTGGGCTCTTATGTGACGGCAACATGTATGAAGAGGCACTGAAAGAGCTGGATATGCAATTTGGGGACCCTCGCGCGGTTGTAACAGCTACTCTTGATGGTGTCCTCAAGCATCACTCCATAAAGGAAAATGATGTCGAGAGCCTGATGCAGTTCTCTCGCGCCCTCCACGCCGCCGTCAGTGTTCTGTCCGCCAGAGGTTTCGAAGCTGACCTCGCTGCAGTAACAAACCTGGACCAGGTCCTAGAAAAGCTGCCAAGGTCACTGGCTTGGCAGTGGGGCCAGGTGGAGCTGAAGATGGCACCACGTCGTCCCACGCTGGGAGACGTTGACCAGTGGCTGAGACCGCTGGTGCTGGCTGGTCGCCGCGCGCTCAGTGTCTCTAGACAGCGGGAGGTGATGATGCCCAGAACGCAGCGGGTGGCTCCGGCAGAGCAAGCCGGTCGACGGAGAGGCAGCAGCCAGCGCACCACTCTGGCTACAGCGACGGCAACAGAGCCCGCTCCATGTCCGGCCTGCGATGGAGAGGCGCACAATCTGGATTGCTGTCCAGTTTTCAAAGCCATGGCGCCAGTCGACCGCCTGCAGCTCGCGCGTGACAACAGACGCTGTTATCGCTGTCTCGGCGAGTCACACTGGGCCAGCCGGTGTCGAAAGAAGTTGATCTGTGGAGAGAACGGCTGTCGTGGGAAGCATCACCCACTGCTGCATGTGCCCGATCACTCGAGTCGGCGCTCAGAGGAGCAGGATGCTCCAGCACTAGCTGCTGACCAGCCGAGAAGTGTGATGGCGACAGCCTTGGATGCAACGAGCGGGCCACGTAAAGCACTGCTGCAAGTGGTTCCCGTGAGAGTACTCGGCCCAGCTGGGAAGTTCGTCGACACGCACGCGCTGCTCGACTCGGGAGCGGACACATCATTATGCATTGAGAGCGTGCTTCGGGATCTTTCGGTGACTGGGTCGACGGAGAAGCTCACGCTCGGTAACGTTGAGGGTACCGGCATGACCCGGCCTACAATGAAGGTGTCACTGCAGGTGGCTCCGCTGTCGGCAGACGGGCAATGTGAGCCTGTAAAGGTGCCCGAAGTCTTTTCCGTTCCCCAGCTCAATATCCGGCCGCAGAGAGTCGATTGGTCAAAAAGGGCTCAGTGGAAACACCTGGAAGGCATCTCGATTCCAGACACCAACGGACGGAAGATCGAATTACTCTTAGGTGCTAATGTGCTGGAGGCGATTCTCCAGCGGGAGGCCCGAGTAGGTGGGCCAGGCCAGCCGGCAGCCATCCGGACGTATTTTGGGTGGTGTCTGACGGGCAGCGTGGCACAGCTTCTACCGGTCGGCTCCCGAGAAGTGCTGCATGTGGCCCACCGCTGTGAAGGCGAAGAGAAGCTGCAAGCTCTAGTGAGAGACTTCTGGTCTACCGAAGCTTTTGGAACAAGGTACAATATGAAGCAGCCTCGCTCTCATGAAGATCGACTGGCGGAAGAGATGATGGAGTCCACCACCAAGTGGAGAGGTGACAGGTATGAAACCGGCCTTCTGTGGAAACCTGATTGCGCCCCCCTGCCCAATGACCGTAGCATGGCCCTGCGCCGCCTCGAATCTACGGAGAAGGCGCTCCGACGAGCACCAGAAAAGGCTGCAGCTTACCGCGACACTATGAGAGAGTATCTGGATAAAGGCTACGCCCGTCTGCTGACCGAAGAGGAACTACAGAAGCATCATCAGAGGTGCTGGTATTTGCCGCACCACGCGGTAACCAGCGCGAGCAAACCTGGTAAATTCCGGGTGGTGTTTGACGCAGCGGCGAAGTTTGCAGGCACATCTCTCAACGAGAATTTGCTAACGGGCCCAGACCTGCTGAAACAAATCCCAGGAGTGCTGCTTCGCTTCCGCCAGCAGCCAGTGGCTCTTATCGCCGATATTGAGCAGATGTTCCTGCAGGTGGCGGTCCGAGAAGAGGATCAGCCGGCACTCCGGTTCCTGTGGCGGGATCTAGAGACAGACAGACCCCCGAGCACCTATCAAATGGACCGGGTCATCTTCGGAGCTCGCTCGTCACCCGCCTCAGCGAGTTTCGTATTGAAGAAGACCGCAGAAGAGAGGGCTGAAGACACTCCCGAGGGTCGTAAAGCAGCAGCCATCGTGGTAGAAGACTTCTACATGGACGACATGGTAACTTCAATCAACAGCCCCGACCAGGCGAAAACTATCGTAATTGAGGTGACAAAGCTGATTTCAAGAGGCGGGTTCCGGCTGCGAAAATGGCTCAGCAATGATAAGTCTGTCCTCGCCGGAATTCCTGTGCAGGAGCGGGCTCCCAGTACAGCTGACTTAGAGAAGACACTGCCAACTGAGAAGGTGTTGGGTGTCACCTGGGATGCCGAGCAGGATGAGATTAGCAGCACGGCGCCCAGTGAGCTGGCTAATGTGCGGCAGCCGGCAACGAAGCGAGAAATACTGCGCGTCGTGGCGTCTATTTTTCACCCACTCGGATTCACCTCGCCGTTTGTGCTTCTAGCCAAACTGCAGCTGCAAGCACTCTGGTCTTGCCAGCAGGGCTGGGATGACCCACTCACCACAGAGGAATCTGATCGATGGGCGGCATGGATGGAGGAGCTGCCCCAGCTGAGTGACACCAAGCTGCCACGATGGTATGGCGTTCAGGAAGAAGCCCCTCTGAGAAGAGATCTCCACGTCTTCTGTGACGGATCTGAAAAGGCTTTTGGAGCCGTGGCGTACCTGCGTCACGAGTACTCAGACGGAACCATTCACTGTGCGTTTGTCATGGGCAAGTGCAGAGTCGCACCGCTCAAGAAACTATCTATCGTACGCCTGGAAACTCAGGCAGCCGTGCTGGCTGTGCGTCTGGCAGCGTCGGTTGTCCAAGAGCTCACTGAAGAGGTGCACCGGGTGGTGTTTTGGAGTGACAGCCAGGTGGTTTTGAGCTACATAGCCAACGACAGCAAGAGATTCCACACATTTGTGGCAAACCGGATTGCTGAAATCCGTGACTTGACCGAGCCCAGCCAGTGGCGACACGTTCCTGGTGAGGTCAACCCAGCTGATGACTGCTCTTGCGGGCTAACGGCCTCTGCGCTCACTAAGGACAGCCGTTGGATCCGTGGGCCCGATTTCCTGTGGAGGCCAGAAACCTGCTGGCCGGCTGGTAGTGAGCAGCATAAGCTACCTGATGAGGATCCTGAAGTTAGAGTGGTGTTAGCTACTCAACACAAAGCCAGAGAGACAACCGCGGTCATTCCTGACCCAGAGCGATTCTCAAGCTGGCTGCGCTACAGGCGTGTAGTCGGCTGGACGCAGCGATTCCTGATCAACTTCGTGGCATCTCACTCGTTCGAAGATCGCCGGAACGACTTGAGAAGTGGTCCACTGTCGGCTGATGAGCTGCAAGACGCGCAGAATCTTGTCATTCGGGAGGTGCAGCGTGGGGAGTTCACTCAAGAGCTTGCAGCGCTGAGAAGCGGAAGGTCCATCAGCACGAGTAGCTGTCTACTTATGCTCTCTCCAGTTCTTGATGAAGACGGCCTGCTTCGAGTCGGTGGGCGGCTGGTGAACGCCCCTCTGCCTGAGTCCGCCCGCCATCCGGTCATCCTGCCGCGGGACAGCCGCGTGACAGCTCTGATCGTGAAGGACGTCCACCAGAAGCTACTGCACGCCGGAGTCGAGCAGACACTGAACGATCTGCGACAGCTGTTCTGGATACCCAGAGGGAGAGCAATGGTGAGGAGAGTCCTGCACAGCTGTCCGGTGTGTCGCCGGCGCCGCGCAAAACCGTGCCAGCCGAAGATGGCAGATCTGCCCCAGGCGCGGTTCGACACGCGGCACGTGTTCAGCAGCGTCGGTCTCGATTTTTTTGGTCCTATGCTCGTCAAGACGGGAGGACGGCATGAGAAGACGTACGGACTGTTAGTGACGTGCCTCGCCACCCGGGCAGTGCACCTCGAGCTGTGCCACTCGCTCAGCACCGATAGCTTCCTCATGGCGTTCCGCAGATTCGTCTCAAGGCGAGGCAGACCGAAAGAGGTGTTCTCTGATAACGGGACGAATCTGCGAGCAGGAGAGAGGGAGATGCGTCGGCAGATCCAAGCATGGAACGTCCACGCCATCAGTGACCGCCTCGCACAAGATGGCATTAAGTGGCATTTTAACCCGCCAGGTGCGTGTCACATGGGAGGCGCCTGGGAGCGGCTAATATCCTCCGTTAAGCGTGCTCTGAGAGCAGTGCTGAGCCAGCTGACTGTCACGGACGAAGCGCTACAGACCGTGCTGACAGAAGTTGAGGCGGTGGTCAACGGTCGACGATCTGACCCATGTGTCCACAGAAGTGGATGATTTGGAGGCGATTACGCCGAACCATCTTCTGCTCGGCCGACGGGTAACTTGTCTGCCACCTGGCGTCTTCGACAACGGCGAGTCTGCGAGCAGGAGGATCTGGCGACAAACACAAGCTCTGACAGACCAGTTCTGGACCAGATGGCTGAAGGAATATGTCCCCAGCCTGACCTGTCGCCGCAAGTGGACAAGAGACATGCGGAACTTGGCGCCCGGCGACCTGGTTTTGATCGCAGAAGATAACGTGCCGCGGGGTCAGTGGCCCCTCGGCAGAGTGATCGAAGTGATGCCCGGCCCTGACGGCCGGGTGAGGTCAGCTCGTCTGCGCGCTCGTGGTGGTACAGTGCACCGACCGGCCACCAAGATATGCCTTCTCGAGGAGGCGAGATAACTGCTGACGGTGTCCAGTGATACCGGCGTCTCACGCGCGCGTGCGCGTGGAGGGGGGAGGATGTTCTGTCCGAACAAAGTCCATATTAGAACGATGGCGCGAGACAAAAGGCGCATGAAAAATGAAATGTGTTACACTGATGAAGAATGTGAAGAAATGATAACTGGGGAAAAAGGAATTTGAAATTTGGCTCAAAACTTGGTTCATTGTAGTATTGTTATTGCTGGCTCGACGAATGAATGAAATGTTTGCTTGCGTTTCCGTTTTTTCTTGATTGGAATGATCCGGCACTTTTGTTTAATGTTGCAGACACAACAAGAGCTATAAGTAACTGGATCAGGGACGTAGCCAAGGGGGGGGGCACACAGACCATGCCCCCCCCCCCCAGAAAGCGAAAAATAAAACAAAATTTAATAAAGAATAAAAATAAATAACAACAGCTGCACCACACCTAAAAAAAAAATAGTGAGCAAATCCGAGGAGTTTTCCTTTTTTGGAGGGGGTACGACACTAGGCCGCGACCTGTGGTCCCTCCCTGAGCAAAATCCTGGCTACGTGCCTGAACTGGACACATCTAAACACAAGGCAAGGCATTACATGCTACATGTGTCAATGCATTACACAGTACACATATACGCAGTTAACAATATCCGGATACATAATTTCCTAAATAACAAACTGACTGATCTGACAAGCTTCTATCACGCTATATTCACCCGTGAACATGGCGCTGATCTAATAAGGTACCGCTGTGTCTTCGAAAGGACGCACTAATTGCTGTAGAGCCCCATTCAGCTGACCCCGAGTCAATCTAGGGGATCGATCGCCTCAGAAAGCCGAGTGCCTCAACAAAAGAAATTAATGGTGCTCCAGCTATTGATGGTGATCAGATTTTCTGGCATAATTAAAAAGCCACGCGCTCCGGAAAACGAATTTGGTCTACGGAAGTGAAAAATTCACAGAGCTTCGTGTGGCGCCGAGAATGGCAAAAGGGCCTCTCTTTGAACAATCTGTGCTCCATTTGCACCATTCTGAAAGTTTTGACGAAAAGACAAAACGACATTCGTTAAGCAATGTTACTAAGATGACCGCAGATATGTTTTGAACCCACGAGAAGAGACAGCATAGTCAGCATTAGCGAACAGCTCATGCACAGACATCTGCACGCTAAATCAGATCCGACCCTCATGAAAATTGAAATCGCCTGACCTGTGACATTCTCTCCATACGCTAATGAATCGCATGATCATCAAAATCAAAATCACAAACCCGGCGGCCTAATTTATCACAGCGATGCGGCTGGCGTGAAAAATCATCATTAGCTGATGACATTAACGCTGATGACATTAACCAATATCTGACAAGTCTGCAGCAGAAGTTCGCAGGTCTCAGGCTGACCGCTGCACGCGAGTGGCATCGTAATCAGCAATCAGCTAATGCCATGCGGTCGAGAAGGCACCCTGATCCCGGCCTGGAGCCGCAAGCCGACGCGCCATTTATACTGGCGCCAAAACCGTCATGAGAGGTGACGATCGGTTCCGCCCGGTGTCAGAGGCTCAAAATAGTTTGTCTATAAAACTATAAAATAGTGGGTCGAAAGACACATCCAAACGGATGTGCTTATGAAAATGGTTAATGGAGCAACATTGTACCATTCAAACTGTAAGCTACACAAGATTTCGAGACAGGAAAGACCATATGTGTAGGAAAGGCAAGGCTCATATAAATGCCAGCGCAAAATAAGTTCCCGTTTTCTGTTCTCATCTACGAAAAAAAAAAATCCATAATTCCGCTTTACGCCAGCCACGGTCCACGGTCCATTTTCCCAAGTCGTCTAAATTTCTTTCACTGATATCTAATGATATATTTTTGGCATAGTGCTATGTTTCAGCACATGTGAAAGCCGCGCCCCTCTAGGCCCGGTATTGGATATTGTAGGGAGGCAGGCTGCCAAAGAGACTCTCAAAGCGCTTCGGCAACAACACTTCACGCTGAGGAAGCCTGCACTTGAGTTTATAATTGCAAGACTGATTACATACTATGCAAAGCCATCACGCGAAAGCCTGGAAAACACTCGACATAATCTTCAAAGACGCTACATTTTAAATAATAAAAAATGAAGGCAGGCCGCTGCTATTATATAAGAGGAAGCCATAGCGGAGGGGCATACACTAGCCACATTGGCACTAACTTTTGGCCCACGTCGACTTAAAACGCACCAATGACTGGCGTGAACCTCCGCTTGGCCACGGTCCGTACTCGAAGCAGGATGAAATCAGTTCGTAGGACGGAACGTGCCCGCTGTACAACCACGCGCGGTTCCGTGCTCTAAAATATGCACAATTCTCCAAAGTCTGAAGGCTCGGCAGAGGAGGCAGGTCAGGCCCAGTTACTATAGACTAGACTATCTACATAGACTGGCCAGCTCAGGGTAGGCAGGTTGCCTTATCACGTTTCACTACACCGTGTTTGACTAGCCCTGTCTGACGAAATCGTGCTTGACTAACCCGTGTCTGATTAAACCGTGTTTGACTAGCCCCAGTTCGACTAACCAAACTGTGTTGACTAACCCGAGTTTGACTAGTACCTAACTGACCAGTCCCGGACCGACTAGTCATACCGGGGACCCCACCACTGACCACTCCCGCCGCCGACTGGCGGTCAAACCCACCTCATCAGTGATCTGGAACCCAAACTGTCTGCGGAGAGGCTCCAGTCGGAACAGGCCCGAGTTGCAGATCTGGGTGAGGTCGATCTGCCGGCCGGCGTCCACACGGTCCGTGTCCACCATAAGCTGTGGAGGCAGGAGTGGAGTTAGAGTGGAGTTAGTGGAGTTACGTCCACGCGGTCCGTGTCCACCATCAGCTGTGGAACGAGGAGTGGAGTTAGAGTGGAGTTAGCGGAGTTAGGTTGAGTTCCACGGTTCATATTTGCCACGCATAGGCCACATCAGACTTTGTAGGTTGTAGGCCGTAAGTTGTTACTAGGTTGTTGGGTTGTAGGTTGATTGTTGAAGGTGAGGTTACGTCAGGTTAGATTATGTTTTGTTCTATATTTACCGTGAAAAGACCTATGCGACGCATCGTGAAGCATGGAGGTTGATATGATACCCCCCCCCCCACACACACACAAAAGGTTCATGCCCAACATCAGCTGTTGGAGGGAGGAGTGGAGTTGGTGCATTTAGAAGAGTTCGATACACTTGGACCGTGTCGGGTATTGACTGTCAACTGAGAGGCTGCATTGTATTTAGTGCGTAAGCTGCGTTGGAGGCGTTTTGTCAATTCAGTCAGAGATAACAGTCAGATTTTGAGTGAGATGTGAGAGGAAAGAGTTAGCGGAATTTGAGGAGGTACAGTGTTCGCCCCGTCGTATCATTACACAAGAGCACGCTCATGAAACTCCACGAACCCTTATCATTTGCCATTTGTTGTCATAACCATCCGTTACTTTATGAAGGGCATCGCACAATCCTACCTTCACAAGCTTTTTCACACCTTTAAACCCTCACCTACCCTGTCCCTCGTCGTCACTCTCACCTGCAGCTGGTGGAGGGAGACGGGCGGATATTCCCACCTCAGGTGGTGCCCCTTGTACGGGTCCTCGCGCGGGATGCGTATGTAGAACGGCGTCTGGCCGCCCTCAAACCCGGCGCGCGCGAAATGCTGGCGCGCTTTGGAGCCCTTGTCGCCGGCGCCGTGCGTATCGCCTCCGTGGGCTCCGCGCTTCCGGCGGCTCTGTAAGACAGAGGGATGTGTTAGGTGGGAGTCGAGGCGGGGGGGGGGGGGGTCATCACGGATTTAGCGCTGCTAAATGAATGGAACAGTCACTAGTCAATGAAGTGAGACAGAAAGAACTGAGAAGACAGATGCTCCAAGAGCGTTGGTATGCGATCGGGTGTTCACACAAGACGTTGAGCTATCTTTCCAAATTACTTTAAGCACGCTGTTTGGGGAGGCTTAAAAAGATATTCCATTTAAAACATTTCTGCCATATCACTTGACCTACATCATCCTTCATCAACATTAGGCTCCAAAAAGCCCGACTAATGTCCCCTCTTCTGTGGCCCGGTGCCATCCGGAGTCCATATCACACCACTGAGTCGCCAGCTAACGGCTGTCCGGCAGCTGTCGGTTCCGGCCGTTCACAGTCTGAACTGCTCATTAGCTCCCATTATCACACCGCTCGGCCCGGCCAGTCCTACAGTGGCCACTTAAGCGCGGGTTACACCACCCGGAGCCGCCGACACAAACAGGGCGGTTACGCGGCGGGGGTTCGGCGGTGACCCTGTCGCAATGGGAGCAATCAATCAATCAATCAATCAATCATGTATTGAGTCCTCCATGTGAATGGTTTTTCAGTGCTCTCGTCATACAATCATTCACAATCTATAAAACTACAAGTGGGTATAAAACACACATCAATAAGAATGACGCACAGTATAAAAGTAAAGAGAATTGTCTGTACCAGTAAGATACTCAGATGGCAAAATGTGAAGTTAAGAAAGCACAATACGCGGGTAAAAAGTAGACAAAGTAAATAAAAGTGAGCAGCGCAAAAAAAAAAATCATCACAAAATACATCACAGCTTGTTTGCCAGAAAGCTAACGATGGAGACCGTTCCACGACTTTACTGCTCTAAAATGAAAAGTACGCCTAGCTCGCTCTGTTCTAATTTTAGGCAGGTCCAGCTGATCCCCACATGTGCCGCGAGTGAGCCTCCTATTCACATCAGAGCGACGCATCACGAGTCCAGCTAGAGATGGCGGCGCATCCGACGAGATAATCCTACGCAGCATCGCTATGTCTCGGTCCTCCAACATCTTGTCAAACTTCGGCCATTCGAGAGCTTCCAGAGCTGCGGTAATGTGGTCGCGTTTAGACAGTCCTGTTACAATGCGCGCCGCGAAGTTAATGGCCTTCTGCACACGTCGCCTCTGGGTTGCGCAGCAGCCTCCCCAGACGGTACAGCAGTACATTATGTGGGGGAATACAAGGGCCTCGATAAGCATCTTTTTTACTTCATACGGTAGCTTATGTCTCAACTTAGATAGGCCGACTAGTACATGGTAGCAGCGGCGGGTCACCAACGACACCTGCTTCTCCCAGGTCAGTGAAGAGTCAAAGAACACGCCTAAAATTTTGATCTCGTGACTAGGTTTAATTTCGCAAATGCCAAAGTTAATAGTAAAATTTGCACTACATATTTTTCTCTGCGGCTTTACTAGCAAAAGTTCAGTCTTAGTTGGGTTGATTTTTAGCCTGTTCTGGGTGTACCATCGGAGAGCCACCTCCAAAGTACACTCCATACGCCGTTTTAGGTCGTCCAAATTAGAAACCGTATCAGAGTCAATAAACTGAATGTCATCGGCGTACATGACCTGCTTGCCACTGGGTAAATGAGACATAAGGTCGTTAGTAAAAAGTAAAAACAATTTTGGACCCATTAGTGACCCCTGTATCACGCCGTGTGTCACCGGTAGTGCCCCAGCGCTGCTACCCTGCATCCTCTGACTTCTGCCGTACAACCAGTCACGAAACCAGTGATCGCTCACGCCGTACCAGCCTAGCTTTACAAGCAACCGCTCATGTTCAACGCTATCAAATGCACGAGACGTGTCTGCGGCAAGTAATGCACATACGCAGTTATTTTCCAAACAAGCTGATATGTAACTAAGTGAATCGATTAAAGCAGTTTCAGTTGAATGCCCGTTACGAAACCCATGCTGATTATCACATAAAACATGATGTTGGTTTAGATAAGATGAAAGTTGATTGCTAACACATTTTTCACAAAGTTTGCCAGGTACGCTGTTGATGGATAGAGGCCTATAATTGCCGGGGTCACATCGGTCACCTTTCTTGTGCAGCGGCACGACACACGCCTCCTTCCATTTCTCTGGTACCTCTCCTGTTTGCAGCGAACTGTTTATCACGTGGAGCAGATGTGGCCCCGTCACGGCGAAGGTGGCCCTCAGCATCTGCACTGTCACTCCGTCCACCCCACATGCCCGCGAGCTGTAAGTCCAAGGGTTTAAAGTTACGAAAGGCCGGACCTAAGTGACACATTCAACATGTAAAATCGACACGAGTGAGGCCCAGTAGCGGAAGGGTAGGGACTAAGGAATACATGAACGACGGGAGGATAGAATTTGATTTGGCGAGTCAAGGTTCCACACGGCACACATTGATGTGTGTTGTTCTACACAAATCCAGGCACCTACAGATGGCCCGCCTTTCGGAGGCATCCAAACATAAATTCACATATGGGCACGCCGCACACATACCACGTTCGGTCACGCCTTTCAGAACACTGACATTACTGTACTTATTCAAGACAGGACAATATCAACGAATAAGCCTTCTGTTGTGTGACAGAATGTGCCTTCATTCCCGTTTGCCGGCAATTCCCTGTTCATTCAATCATTCCCCGTTCCTGGTTCGCTCACCGCCGGCTTGGGGTTCGGGTGGTCGATGTTGTTGAGCGCCACGCGCGGTAGGTGGCGCAGCAGGCGCAGTGCCTTCTCCTGGCCGGCTCGGCTCGCCATCTCAGGCAGTCTGTGGGCAGGGGCGACCAGACATGTCAGAAAGGCACTGGCGGATAACGGGGGGGGGGGAGGACATTTGGGGCATTTACCCAGATCCATCAAACTACAATGGGAACACAAGGTCAAATACACAGCACATACACATACTACCCACCGTGCTTGCATAAGGATTGTTTAGAGCACACAAAGGTTTGGAGACTGCATCGTCCGTGCTATCAGTAGCCAGCATGAGGTATGAGGGGCTATATGCTCTTTCCTCATGCCATCGGAGCTCCTCCACGTAAATCCCCGTCTAAGCAAAACCCTATCTACGCAGCTCTTCATCCACATTTCCTCGTCGGCGCAGGTCTACTTCCACAACTATGCATCTAAACCACCATATTACGATATTTCCGAGCTCACCACACGTCACACCTGCACCCCTGAACCGGCTCTCCACAATAGCGTCGAAAGACAACCGAAAACCGCAAACATGGACCCAGTCCCGGACCTTACCCAGCTACTCCTCGGACCGCATCAACCAGCGAATAACCAGCGAATAACCAGCGAATAACCAGCGTTAAGTGCCTATATGTCGGACTCGGGCCGATGGTAGCTGGTGCCGACAATTCAACAAAGCGTCGGTGACAATTGGGGTGGGACAGGGTGGGAACGGGCGGAAGCTGGGTGCAGGACAAGCCTCACCCTACCACCTGTTTAGGAAACATCTTTCAGTCTAAGGCGTTCAGTCATAGAAAGATACCACCTTTAGCAGAGATCCCAACTATTAGGATGCTGGGAGTGTAGTTCCCCTTTCCTAACAAAGGGATTCCCATTCCCTGGAAGTTCTGGTGAGGTGGGATGGATGAAGTTGAAGAATGTCGCAAAGAAATGGGGAGACAAAATTAACGCTCACAAATGCTGCAGAGACAGAGACGGTTCCGGGTTCACAGACAAAGACTTAAGACATGAATGAGCAAAGATTCAAAAATGAGCATTTGCAAAGATTTGAGGCTGACATTTGTGTTTAATGAAGATCAGATCATGTGAACGAAATGCCTGTGGCCTGTGGGGAGGGGGAGAGAGAGAGAGAGAGGGAGAGGGAGAGGGGAGGGAGAGGAAGAGGGAGAGAGAGGGAGAGGGAGAGGGAGAGGGAGACGGAGAGGGAGAGGGGGAGAGAGAGGAGAGAGAGAGAGAGAGAGAGAGAGAGAGAGAGAGAGAGAGAGACAGAGAGAGAGAGAGAGACAGAGAGATACAGAGACGGAGACGGAGACGGAGACGGAGACGGAGACGGAGACGGAGACGGAGACGGAGACGGAGACGGAGACGGAGACGGAGACGGAGACGGAGACGGAGACGGAGACGGAGACGGAGACGGAGACGGAGACGGAGACGGAGACGGAGACGGAGACGGAGACGGAGACGGAGACGGAGACGGAGACGGAGACGGAGACGGAGACGGAGACGGAGACGGAGACGGAGACGGAGACGGAGACGGAGACGGAGACGGAGACGGAGACGGAGACGGAGACGGAGACGGAGACGGAGACGGAGACGGAGACGGAGACGGAGACGGAGACGGAGACGGAGACGGAGACGGAGACGGAGACGGAGACGGAGACGGAGACGGAGACGGAGACGGAGACGGAGACGGAGACGGAGACGGAGACGGAGACGGAGACGGAGACGGAGACGGAGACGGAGACGAGACAGAGACAGAGACAGAGACAGAGACAGAGACAGAGACAGAGACAGAGAGAGAGAGAGAGAGAGAGAGAGAGAGAGAGAGAGAGAGAGAGAGAGAGAGAGAGAGAGAGAGAGAGAGAGAGAGAGAGAGAGAGAGAGAGAGAGAGAGAGAGAGAGAGAGAGAGAGAGAGAGAGAGGTTACCTACTGTTGCTGGCTGGCTTCCCCTCAAGTTTGTCACACGGACACGACTAAGGCCATATAAGACAACTTCTTGCAATTCATATGCACACCCGGCACACTTGCACACACGGTCAACTTGCACACTTGCATGCACTGCAATATGCAACAAGATTTCGCCGATTTTGACTGTCTCTCTTCAGAATTGTCTATAGAAATTACTACCAAATCCTTTTCTGGAAAGGAACATAGAAAAATATGGAGGAAAACCTGGTCAAGGAAACTTTATATAAAACAAATCAACTGATAAATTTCATGTGTAATTTGCAACGAATCACTTTATTTTCCAGCGTAAGAACTCTTTTGGCCAGATTTATTGTGGAAGTAAGCATTCTGCCTGAAACCGAGAAAACTCCCTCAATGATAGCAAAAGTTGGTAGCAAATTCGGGTAGGCAGAAATGACGCACCAACCCGGCTCATAAATTTGTGTTCTTTGTTTCTCAAATAACTGCCAGTCACATAGCAACCTGCTGCAGCAGTTGAATAAACGTTTTTTGGCGGCGAGTTGCTAGGCAATGTGAAATTATACACCAATCAATAAGCATCTGATACCATTAAGAACACATGGCCTTAGCTTGGCTGGCTTACACTGATTGCATTGCAGCGTGCGCACGAGGGTCAACCTTTTCCCATTTTTCAACATATTGGGCCATCTGGTTGGAAGAATCGCCGTATAAAAGACAATTTAAGAAGCACTAACAATGGCTTCTAGGTCAAGGAAAGGAGGAGATAATGATTCTCAAATCACCCACGTCCAAATAGATGGTCTGGTAAGTTCGCAGTTTTACTTACGTGCCTATGAAGCATGGAATTGAAATACCGTTGTAGGTACCTGCCTACCTATGTTAATGCTGTCAGTAAAAGCTGTCATATTTCATTTCTCTATGCAATCCAGACTTCCAAGCATGGCGACACCAACAGGGCTGAAACCCAGTCTGCAAAGTATGGCTATTTCGACAAGATCCTCCTGACAGGTATGGTTGCGGTTGGTGGCAGGCCGTAGCCAGGCGAAGTCAGCGAGAGGACCGGCCGTGCGCGGCTTTGTGCGCACGTTAAACTTTGGACTCTAAATTCTGCCATAGAATTGGAATTGCGCGATCGGAGGGTAGAGGGCAGGGTCATCGCAACAAGCTTTGCTTAGCGGTGGCTCTGTCCTTGTGAATCCTTCCCATCAAAATGTTCGGACTAAATTTATAAAAAAAAAATCCTGTCTGTGCGGACTTGTTCGGCTGGTGCAGTGTTATGCTGATTTGGCTTGGTGTGATGTGGATTTAGTGTGTGGTATGGATACTGAGGCGTCCATGCTCAATCCCATCTGGCATGCCATTCTGGAAGGTATTTAATTTAGGATTTAGGAACACTGCTCAACAAGAATTTAAGGGGCTGACCCCCTGATAATTGTCACAAGTGAGGTTGAGCCCTTCCAACTTTGGAAGATTTCTGCATTTCTGATAGTAGGCAGCAGGGTTACCAGCAAATTCATCTAGCCATTGACATGTGTGTGTTCTGTTTCAGGCCATGATGAAGATCATCAAGCACTGCCACCAGGATGCTTCTACCCCTGCCGATGATGCCCAGGGTGTGCTGCTTGGCCTCATCATGGAGAACAAGCTGGAGGTGACCAACTGCTTCCCGTTCCCCAGGAGCATCGACGGTGTAGATGATGGTGAGTTCTTCCTTCTTCGGCAGGGCTGGGAAGGTGGCACTGGTGCCTGGTGGTAGAGGTGGGTGCTGATACTAGGATTTTGATCCTTCTTATTCTGAAAAAAATGACCACATCACTTTACAACAACCTGAGCATGCTATCCAATTCCAGAACCCTCATTGTGGCTCAGGTTATACCTAAATTGTAAGGTAAAATTTGTGAATAGGACGATTATTGGTTATGGATCTGTGTGGTAACTGCTGGTTGCAACTTACGATTGCTGCTGGCTGGGCTCGTCCTCTGCCATATTTGAAACCATTTAGAATAGGAGCATTTTTTAATTTCAACTAAGCTTTCCCTCTGACAATACCTCTGCCGCGTTTCTCATCACGTTTCCTCACGTCATGTCTACGTTTTCGCCATGGTTTCTCTCCCTACCATATCTCCCCTCCCTTTTCCCTTTTCCTCTCCTGGCCTCTCCTTTGGACACATCCTCTCCTCTCCGTGGTGTGACCCCTTTTTAACGCTCTCCTGCCTCTCCCGCCGACAGACCGGTACCAGCTGGACATGATGCGCCTGCTGCGGCCGGTGAAAATGTCTCCTCTCCGTGTCCCCCTTCTAACGCTCCCCGGTGTCTTTCCGTTCAGACCGGTACCAGCTGGACATGATGCGCCTGCTGCGGCCGGTGAAAATGTTCCCTCTCCGTGTCCCCCTTCTAACGCTCCCCTGCCTCTCCCGCCGTTCAGACCGTTACCAGCTGGACATGATGCGCCTGCTGCGGCCGGTGAACGTCGACTACCTGTCGGTGGGCTGGTACCAGAGCGCCTCCAGCGGCAACTACATCAGCCGGCAGCTGCTCGAGTCGCAGCAACAGTACCAGGAGTCCATCGAGGAGTCGTTCGTCATCATCTACGGTACGGGAACTTACGCACATAGGCTGGTGGGAGAGGATGAGGGTCGGTATCCACGGTACTTCCGTTAGCTGACTTACACTGGTGGGGGAGGGTGAAGGGCGTCATCTACGGTATGTGAACCGACTGACGGAAAGGGAAAGGAGAGATGACAAGTGGGAAAGGGAGGATAAGAGGCATTGACTGTTGTGACTGTGGCGGGGAACATGCGAGAGTATCATCGTCTGTGGCATGTTCGGTAAGCTAACTAATGGAAAATGGGGAAGGGAGAATTAGTTACGCTATCATCTGCGATATATGAGCGGACTGACGGGAAAGGAAGGGAGAAAGGAATTAGGAAAGGAAGAGGGTGGCGCGGACTATGTGTGGGCGGTATCATCTTCATCTTCACCTTCGTGTTATGGGGGCAAGAGGCACGATGTCTTGTAGGGCCCGTTCTCGCCGATTTCCATTACTTCACTTAGTACTCAGTCTGTTACAATTTATGGAACATGAGTTGGCAGACGCTGCTGTGAAGTTTCAAATGTCGTACAGCGGTGTCCAGTCTCATTTCACGTGCCATTACCCCCACCGCGCCCGACAGACCCGGTGAAGACGGCGGCCGGCGCGCTGTCGCTCAAGGCCTACCGGCTCACTAAGCAGGCCATGGAACTGGTTAAGGACAAGGGCTACTTCAACTTCGACATGCTGCGCAACCTCAAAGTCGGCCACGAGAACATGTTCCAGGAACTGAAGGTGAGAAAATGTGCCTGAAGAGAGGGTGGGGAGGTAGTTATATCATGTCGTTATCACTCTGCTCTCATCATTTTGTGTATTTTTAAAGCTCATATTTTTGGAAGATTGTCTCCACCCACCACTGAACTATGCCGACGTCTCTTTGACCTTTGGTGACCTCTGGTGACCCCTACAGGTGATGATCCGGAACTCCCATCTCCCACTACGCCCTCTGTGACCTCTTCTGGTCTCTGATGACCTTTAATAACCTCTCATTGACCCCTGGTGACCTCTGCAGGTGGTGATCTCCAACCCCCCCCCCCACCCCCCACCCCCACTGACCTCTGGTGACCTCTCACTGACCCCTGGTGACTGACCTCTACAGGTGGTGATTCGGAACTCCCACCTGGTAAACGCCCTGCTCTCCGAGCTCAGCGAGGTCTTCCCGGAGACACTCAACCTCGAGGCCATGGACCTCGGCACAGCGTGAGTGTCGAGACCGGGGGGAGTTGCAGAACTCTGGTCTTGCTTGTCTTGGGGAAATGGTAGGACAGGTGGTAGGTCTTTGAGCTTTAAAGTTGAAGTTTCTAGTTGATGCGGTACGTTGATAGGAACTCAACTTAGGAGAGAGAGGACTGATAGATGTTAGATTGTAAAAGAGGGGAATTCTTTAAATGGAGATGTCATCGTACTCATTTGCTGAGTATACAGAGTACCTATACATAAGTTTCTTCAACGGGTCGATGTTCTTCTGTTTGTCTCCAGAAGAGCCAATGATTTCGGTTGTAATCTTGTGTTGTTGTTAAATGCATACAGGTAATATTCACTTTGTCTTACGTATTTGAAATATTAAGTCGCGGAAAACAATCATTTGACGGAACTGACGTAAGCACAATACGATGTCATCTGCCTAGAACATCTGACTGTCATTTCTACCGGCTCTGGTACCGCCGTTTCACCTGTGGCCTGTCGCTTCTACCGGCTCCTGTACCGCCGTCTCACCGTTGTCCCGCCCCGCCTCCAGTCCGGTGTTGCAGCGTCACCTGCGCAGCATCATGGACTGCACGGACGAGATGTCGCAGTTCCACCAGTTCCAGAAGCAGACCGTCAAACAGCAGCTCGAGAAGACACGCTACCAGCAGCGACGGGTGAGAGCGACAGGAGGGCGTGTAGCGCCTAGGGAAGGGTGGGGGAGGGGGTACACGAGACACGAAAAAAGATGTGAGGAGGGTAGGGGCTAAAAATGTAAAGCAATGTTATCAAGAGGGTACTTGATACAGGTATTATCGGTGCAATCCGTATGGTAAGAGATAGTAAATGGATTTTGGTACCATTACCTGTTGTGTGAATTTCCTGCGTAAGTCTCACTGCTATATAATTTTGCTAGATTTATGCCAAGGACAAAATGCTCGTATGTCTGGTTGAACTTATTTACTGGTGCTAGCAAAGTGATCAGGTGTGGGAAACTGGATATGACTGGCGATAATTTGTCGCATTGCTCTCCCTAGGATGACATTTTTCGACATTTTTTTATCATTTCACACCATTCATGTACCCATGCACCAATGCTTACCTCCTTCCCATCCCGCTGTTCTCCTTCAGAACGTGGAGAACGCAGCGCGGAAGGCGCGGGGCGAGCCGCCGCTGCCCGACGAGGACTTCAACTTCAAGCCGATCCAGCCGCCGCGCGACCTCGAGCCGGGCGTTATCGTCGGCGGCCAGATGGCCATCTACTGCCAGCAGATCAACAACTTCTGCTCGCAGGCGCTGGCCAAACTGTTCCTGGTCGACTCGCTGCACCAAAACTCACCGCAGCGGCCACTCGGTCAGTAGTGGCGCCGCCGCGCGGAGAAATGTGCAACTACAGTTTGTGCTATCGACGCCCGATGGAGCCACGTGGGTAAATGCGTGGAACGGGTGTCTGCCAGGTTTTTCATCCAATGTGTAGGCGATTCCAAAATACAGGTGGTCCGGTTATTTGCTGGTTTCTATTTATTTTATCGGCTCACATGAACACTGAGCATTTCCGAGCGGATGGAATGGTTTCTGTGATGTCACAGAGGAAAGCGTTTATTGACACGCATTCACCTGAGATGCGTGCAATGATTTATGCGTGTGCGTTTCCTTCAAGATACAGTCGGCGTATGCTAGCTGTGAGATGTGAACTCAGTGAATGTTTGTAAATTAAGCTCACAGTGAGCCTCAATCCAGCTGAATTGCATTTTGAGCTGAAGTTCGAAAACGTCAAAAACGTAAACAAACCAGCTGCCGTTAATGGTGGCTATCGCACGTTTAAATTAATTCAAGTTATTTCAACACAAATTTTCAGCTAATCATCTACTGTGGCCGTAAGAGATTACTTTTGGGATGGTAGAAACGAGACAAGTGATTCACCCATCGCTAAGCCCGGCAGGCGGGGGGCCTCCTAGCCACCTTCCGCGCGGTGGGGGAGGGGTGGGGGTACGTTTTTGTTCCCCTCGTATCTCCAAAACTGCTGGATAGATCCGTAAAAATCAAACGGCCTTTGATAGCCCTGTCAAATTTGTCGACAGAAATCTAATTTTATGGACCTCGGGGTCACCAATGACGTCACAGGTCAGTTCAAAGATAAAATGTTTCACAGTTCACGGATCTTCTAGAAAATGCGCTATAACATCGAGTAAAACACATTTTATCGAAAATCAGTGATAGGGCGTCAGTTGCCTAGTACATATGTTGCTATTAGAGGTCACTGATAATACCAGTATAACGCCTTTTGGGGCGACTAACGGAGCGAGCGAGAGGGTGAGCCTTGCACGTGCGAAATTGCGAGGGGGTACCTCCAACTGAGTTGGGCACGGCACCCTACTAACCGGTCTCTAGCGATATGCCAAATTTGGGTGCACAATCGGCCCAGCCGTTCTCGAGATCTGGAAGCGGCACCCTGCACGTGCGCACGTGCAAAATGGGTCCCAACTGACTTGTGCACGGCACCCTACTAACCGGTCCCTAACTGTGTATCAAATTCGAGAGCAATCGGTCGAGCCGTTCTCGAGATCTGGAAACGACCCCTGCACGTGCGCACGTGCAACAGCACCCCAACTTTGGCACATGGATATGCAGTGCCTAGTGGGTGCCTACCTTCATGCCAACTTTCAGCGCAATCGGCCAAGTAGTTACCGAGATATTGCAACAATTACAAAACTGACACCTCTTCGTTTTGCACGTGGCACGTGCATAAGGGGTCACCCACATGCATCGGGAATAGTCCAATACTTGGTAGAAGGAATGAAGCTACCCTACAAAAATTACCGCATGTAAATCGGTCAAGTGGTTGCTGAGATATAAGCCTCGCAAAAGCGTGACCACGGCCGGCCGGCCGGCCGGCCGCTCATACTCAGAAATTTCCGTTAATCTAAGGAAAGACTACGCTCGCTTCGCTCGCTCCGTAACCAGGTCGGGTCACAAGTCAGGTCAACAAGGGTCAGCACATGAACCCAACTTTCCTAGGGCTGTGCAGTGCATGTTATAAGGCCAATTTTTCATTTCCAACTCAATGTTGTTGGATTTAGTACCATCAGGAACGGTTTAGGTCACTTCCTGGTGGAGGTCAGGTCAAAAAGTCAAATTTCAAAGTTGATATTTTTACATGAAATGGGTATTGATTCGATGCGGCTCGTCACGGTGAGTCTAACCCGCGCCCCGCTGGGGGGGGGGGGCAGAATCTGTCCCCCCCCCTCCCGTTTTTCGCCAATAACTTCTAAACGCGTTACGCCAGCGACGTCAAACTTTCAGCACCTTATCATACATCAATTTGACACGTTCCCTGAAAATTTGAGCGAAATCCGTCGGAAAATTTTTGAGAAATTGACGTTTTAGTGACGTCATGTTCGCCATTTTCGCCTCAAAAACGGCAAAATTTCAAACGCCGCTAACATCTTCATTTTTAAAGGAATCAACACGTAACAAAAAAGGTTATACGTGATTCTACTTTGTCTATCAAATGGCTATCTCGGTTTTTTGAAAAGTTTTGATTTTGGCCAAAAATTTTCCAAAAAACTGACTTTTTTGGGAAAACATTTATAAAATCCAAAATTTTGAGTTTATCGAAAAAAACCGGAATATATGTCAAAGAAGTGGTCTATGTGCACCTACATACCAATTTTTAGAAGAATCGGTTCAAAAATGTGGGAGTTATTCAAAATTTTATGACGTCACGACACACAAAAATTTTGAAAAATGATTTTTTGGAAGTTCTAGACCTCGTACGGAAACAAAAATAGCACCATTCGATTCGCCGTGAAAAACTGTATCGGATAGACACCTTTTTAGGCATTAACAACCAACTTCAAAATTTGACCTCACTTGACCTGACCTTGACCTGACCTCGACCTGAAATTCATCCAGAGGTGGTCCATATCACTTATTGAGTGTGCCTATTGAATTCCATGAGTAAAATGACCCATAAAACATGTGTCGCACATGCCCTTTTCTATATTTTGTTTTTGGTGACCTGACCTGACCTGACCTGACCTTGACCTTGACCTTTGAATGACATTGTGTGCAACAAATATTGTTTTGGTAGTCTAAGAACACGTTTTGGGCAATCAGTCTCAGTCCATTCTTCGGCAACTACGGTGCAAGGCCGATACTGTAGAAACTTGCATTTTGTACCCTTGACCTGACCTTGACCTGACCTCTGACCTACTTAAGCAAAAAAATTTGGGCTCTTAAGATCCGTCTTGTTGAGAGCTTTCGATTGCCGTTTTCCCCGTCTTTCTACGACCATCGGTTCGGAAGTTAGACAGGGGGGGGGCAGAATCTGCCCCCCCCCCCCCAGCAGGGCGCGTATGGCTGAATAGCCCAGCGGGGCGCGGGTGTTGGTCTTTGTTTTGTTCTACGTGGTCTAGAATTGCTAAAAATTGGGTTTGAAAATTTGACCTAATAAATTTTGAAGTTTTTTATTCGCTATAGCTTGGCCAAAAAAAGATGTATCGATCTGAAATTTCCCATGTGAATATAAGCCAATAGGGGCTATTACATATGTTTCCGTTTCGGCAGTGGTAACTACGCGTTCGTCCTGCCAATAGATGTCGGAACCGCTTCGGGATCCTCAAATTCTCTTATTTCCTTGTTGACTTATTTTAGCCGTTTTTTTATTTTGCCGTCCTCTGGAACACTTACTTTGAGATCACTACACATTTGCCGTTTTTCGCCTTTGACCTTGACCTTTTACCTTGAAAATTAACCTTAGATAAAAAAAAACTACGGGTGCATTAGAATCGTCTCGTAGCGACCTTTCGTATAATGTCGCCTTTATTTCCGCAGCTCCCTTATTTACGGTTTTAGACAGGACAACAAAAAAAAAAAAAAAAACGGAGTTAGACAGGTAAAAACGCCCCTCCCGGCTGCGGTGGTTGCATTACTTCCCGGGCCAGGCCAGGCTAAAGTACCGTTTAATTGGTGATTGACCCAACACCGACTAGGACGGCAATGCCACATTTTGATACAACCTTCGCCCGTATAGAGAGGGTCAGGGCTGCGGAGTCGGAGTCGGAGTCGGAGTCGCCAGTCGGTCGGAGTCGACAGTTGTGACCGGAGTCGGAGTCGAAGTCGGAGTCGATTTTAGAAACCCGAGCCGGAGTCGGAGTCGGAGTCACCGAAAATCTGTCGATTCCGCAGCCCTGCTAGGTCTGCGGAGTCGGAGTCGGGAGTTGGAGTCGGTCGGAGTCGACAATTCTGCCCGGAGGGAGTCGGAGTCGGAGCTGGTTTTTGAAAGCCCGAGCCGGAGTCGGAGTCGGAGTCGCCGAAAATCCATCGACTCCGCAGCCCTGGAGAGGGTCGAATGGACCTCCCCCTCTCGGTTTTTCGTGAATAACTCTCGTAAAAAGCGGCCGATCGCGGCGAAAATTTCAGTACCCTCGAGTTACTCAATTTTACACCTACCCTAAAAATTGCATGAACCTGACCTAAATTAACTTTGACCTGTCACCTATTTCTCGAGACCATGTTTGGCCGGAATTGCGATTCGGCGTACGTCGGCTCACATTAGCAGCGCGTTCGCCGAGTCTTTTTTGTGGTTTGAAACGTTCAAACGTGTGATATGATGCTGGTCCCTCGCATCATGGTGGATGTCAACTGTCAAGGTCGCCTGAATGTCAGTCTAGGTCATTGACCTATAATGGCCTCGGTTCAATTTTTCAAGCTTTAGGTACATGTTCTTAGGCTAGTTTTTGTAGCTGATTTCGAATTTAGCAACCATTTGAACATTTCAGAATTTGGTGCCTTCGTAACATGTTATGGAACTTCAGTGGTGGTTAACACCTATTATGCCTGCCCGGCAGGACTCCTACTGGGTGACCTGGCCTGACCTGTTCCGACCTGGCCTAAATGCATGAAGACATCACCTGTGATCAACAAAACTAACATGAAGCTCGTAATCAGCACCCCGAAACCCCCATTGCAGCCTTACATTCCGATTTCCGGAGTTCCGACTGCCATTAGCGTCGCCACGGGGGGGGGGGCAAGCGGGGCAGCTTGCCCCCCCCCCAACCTCGGACCGGGCACCCCCTGAGATCGATACAGATCCGATGAGATTTTGGAGTCGGGAAAAATGGGGGTACCTTTCTGAGAATGCCTGTGAGGTCAGACTCGGTTGGAGCGTGCAGTTCAAACCAGAGTCTGAGTCGCAGTCGCCAAAATCTTCAAGACTCCGAGTCCAGACTCGGAAATGTCAATGTTGTGATTCATTTCATGTTCCTAGTTGGTTCTTTATTACATTTTACAGCTGATTTTCATAAGTTTTGGAGTGCTGACACCATTTGCGTTCAAAGCGTGAAACGAAATCTTCGTGGCCTTTCTCAACTCTCGTCAAATGTCTGCGACAGGCTCAAGTACCGTGCAAGTGTCGCAGGGCTCATGAGCTTGCCTTTCACACAGGCTCCTAAGGAGCTCCACTGAGCCCTAAGAAGCTTTCAGAGAGCCCAAACCGGCCTCTGAAAGTCCCACTGGTGTCCATGCTCTCTGAGGGCCCATAAAGGGATCTTTGAGTTTGAGCCTTCGATCATTTCTGAGAACCTTAACTGGCCTCTGATAGTTCAGTCAAACTTTTGAGGCGACAGACTTTGCGAACCCCAAGCCGGCATCTGAGGGGTCACAGCTCACGTGTCCCTCTGAGGGCCGCAACGCAACACATGTTTCTTATGTCCCTACGTAGGGTCCTTAGGGATTCGACACAGACCCCGAGGGCTCACACTGTTATCCGAGGGCTCCAGGCTCGCCCTGGGCCTAGTCTCTAGTCCCAAGCCTATCTGGGGATCTCCTGCCGCTATGCCGTGCGTAACTTTTGGTTCCGTTTAACAGTTTTTGTTCGCGTTTGCAGCGCTTCCCTTCACACGTAAAACGTGAAACTTTTGTTCACATTCGAGTGAACACACTCTCACTGCAGCAAAGATGAATTACTTCCGATTCACACTTCCGACATTCACTCTCCGCCGAACGCCCAACTTAGCTACGAGCAGCGGCTGGGATATGCCCTATGCATTTCACGTAAAACCTCTGCATCAGACATGTGCTTGGATCCGGAAAAATGGATCTGAGATCCGATCCCATGGATCCCGATCCGAGATCCATCCAGATCATTGATCCAACCCCTCAATTTTGTCGAGAGATCTACTGGGATCATAGATCTGACCCTTCAATTTTGTCGCTAGATCCACTCGGATCATAGATCTGGCTCCCCAATTTTGTCGTGAGATCCATTGGGATCATAGCTCATAGGTGCTCAAAATGTTAACAACTTTCTTTCATAAGAAGTTATGAATACCAAAGTATGGTTAGAAACAATCTTGTACAAAGGCCATATCAGTAAAGGCATCCAGTTACATTATACAGAATACAAAATAAAGGAGGCTCATGACGGTCACAACTTGAGAGAATTGAGTGACATGAAGATTGTTCACAGTTCACATACCAACAGAAAAGTTTGCATTAACAATTAACATAGAGGTAAGTCAAAGTAATGACTAATGAACAATACATAACCAGGTAGGTACCTACCACATCACAATTCATGTTAGAATCTACATAATGATATTGATAAGACAATCTTGCATTAGACAACCAGGCTTTCCAGTTTCCAGCTAACACAATTGATTGATAAACAATAAAAGATGATACTGACACATGTGGCTTGGTTAGGTAAAGGTATTTCAATCTATTGAAAGAAATATTTGATAAAATAAACTGAGATATAAACAAAAGTATAAAAATATTTAACAGCCTGCGGAAGCGATGGGAAGCGAAATATCAATTGTAATGGCCTTGGATATTTACCGTAAAATGATTATTCAGTATCTAAATAGAACTCGTGACGTCATTTCAAATAACAAATGAGCTAGGCGTTCTACCTTCGAGTTTAATGAAAATAAATAAAAAATCAAACTGGAAATTCAAAAGTCTGGAGTTTTTTTTAAAATAATGTTCATTTTTTCTGCCTTACATAATTTTATGATACGATTTTTTGTGAATATCATCTTTGTAGCGTCGAATTTAATGACGTAAACGTAAGCTGAAACGGTATAACATGACACTGAGCGGTGTGCGCCTTGCATCTTTATTTTATCCACTTTTCAAAAGAATAACAATATCTTACGTCATTAGTTTAAAGGGCCTATTACGGGGAATCTTTTGAAATCATTGCGGTTTTGGTCAAATTAAGATTTTTCATTGGTCAAACGATAATGACTTAATAAAACCATATTACCAAAACGTGAGCTATGAATTTCGTTTGTCTTTTTTTTGGAGGCTCTCTCATAACGAAAGCACAGCATGGCACCACACGTGGCACGGCGGCCTTGGCACGATGCCAAAAGTAGGTAATCTGAAGAAGTTGATGCCATTTTTGAATTTGTAATTTTATTAGGAAAGTATTAAAGGTTGGTTGCTAGTCTTACTAAATCGAAATTGTGTTGCACATACTAATAGCTCATACGAACATTCTGGATTGGGATTTCATACCTGGCAGAAGTGGATTGCTGGATTATTTTTAACAAAACTGACCTATTTGGCTTCCAGGTTTGATTTCCTAACATCTGTCCATAGGCGGCAGAACAGGGGGGGGGGGGGCACCAGGGTACAGTGCCCCCCATAGATTTTGGCATTTTAACATTAGCCGTACTGGCGTTGCATGGAAAGAATGGGACAAAAATGAAAATCTGCAGTGCCCTGCTGCCACTGCACCTGTCTGTACTGTTTGTTCATTGAATCAAAGTGGCTGTAGCTTGTTGATAAGATTGTCATCAGTGCTGTCATGAAAAAGTTACAATTGGTCACAAAAAGTAGCAATATGCATGTTCTTGGTTTATTTTAAATGTAGTACAAATGTTGTTTATTTAAATTCAAATTTAATGATGATACCTAATGATTACAAGTGGTCTTAACCAATAGCCATGACCACAAGTGATAATTCTCAATTGTATTGCACTGTAAGGTGTACAATTATGTAGGATAAGGGTTTCATTGGCTACATGTTGTCGTGAGATCCATACAGATCATAGGTCCTCCACAAATTTTTGCCCGCTGGATCCACAGAGATCATAGATCCGACCCCTAAATTTTGTCGAGAGATCCATTCGGATCATAGATCCAACCCCTGAATTTTGTCGAGAGATCCACTCGGATCATAGATCCAACCCCTCTATTTTGTCGAGAGATCCACTGAGATCATAGATCCAGCTCTTGGATCCATGCACATGTCTGCTCTGCATACATGCGTGAATGGAGGTTTTAGGAGGGTGATCCGATTAAATGGAGCGTTTGTCATTTTTTTTTTGTTATGATCATGAGCGACAAGCGTCTGCACAGGGACCCTCTGCAGTGCGTCGGCAATCGCAGCCACTGTAATTGTACCAGTCGTTTTTGTCCAGAAATTTCAAAATTTCGAATTTCCTGTAAAAAATTACATGTCATAGCTAGAAGGAAACCTTCGTCACCATCGGATTCCTCGCACCATTGCGCGTCGAATGATATGTAAAACGAGTGAGTAACGAATGGGAAAGGCAAGTTTTAACACAAAAGTTGATTTTGCCCCCGCCCCCCAACCGAAAACCTCTGGCGACGCCTATGCCGACTGCTCCCAATTTTCTTGATTTTTTGGTCATTGACCTGACCTGCAAGGTCAATCGATGACCTAGAACCTTAAAATTGTGTACCATCGGCTTCCTCTCGTCACGGGCAACACGCTCTTTTTCCGCGAAGGTCTAGCTCGATTAGGGGCCGAACGGCAAGAGGGGGGGGGGGGTCCAACCCCCCTTATACGGCTGGCAAAACTCCAATAAGGCGAGGGTTAAATCGGGAGCCATTGTTCATTGATAGTTCCTCTGTGTTCCGTGTAAGCATGCACTTAAACACAATGAGTCCTCATGCTGCTCGTTGGTGTTCAATATTCATGCAAACGCATCGCGGGTCGCTCACACTTTGAAGACTTTACCTGAACGGCGACCTCCGGGACTGAGTTGGAAAGGTCTCAGATTGATTCTGATCAAGGTCAAAATTGTAATTTTAGTTAGCCCCTATATTGCACAATCATGGTCCGCAGCCCGCAAGCCGATCACTATTCACTATTCAGTGCTACTGCTAGACTGCTAGCCGCTCGCTCAACAGACGTCTGAAGGGTAGGCTAGCCCGCCGAGCATCGGTGTCCGGCGGAACAGCCTACCCTCGCAGTCAGCCGCTCCGAGTCGTATGCGGTGCTTTGGTTGTGTTGAGCGCTTGCTCTTTTTTGGGGGCGATTGGCCATCACATTTCCGTATGAGATATAAAACGTTTAGATGCCTTACATACTGTGCAAAAAATAGTGTATTTTCTTCTTATCCGAGGGCATTCAATTTTGATAGTTAGTGAATCGTGTCTGCTTCTGAGCTCGAGTTTAGGTGGTGACCGCGATCTGCGCGTGCGCACATGTATACCATGTGCCGACCGTAACATATATTGGTATACATTGGTATATTAGTAGTCTGCTAATAAACTTCTTATCACTTCAATAAAATATCTCATGACCAAAGAAGCAACCATGGCATTGCGAGGCTCAATCTTATAAACGCCGTGGAAAAAGCTAAAAATGCGAAAATGCGAAAATGAACCCTGCGGGTTATCACCAAGCTAGTTGCACAAGAAAACATTCACACCGATAAACATCTATTGCAACATCCAGATATTGATTAAAAGGTGGTGCTGTACCCACCTGCGTATATCGCGCGCCACAATTCCCAGTAACTATACAATGAAGCTCCATGCTGGCTCATTTGCAACTGATCTCCTTCCAACTGAGCGCAGAAGGCTGCCGAGTTTTCAGACAGAGGCAGCTTAAAACATGCATCCCGTCGCCATTTCTGGTACAAATGACGAAAGCAAAACATCCATTTTCGTTGTTTTAGCCCATAACAAGCGCTAAATGCCGGCTGAGTTTCCGTTGAGGTCGGCCAGCAGCTGACTGATTGGGATCCCACCGAGAGCCCTCTTGAAGAACACCTCCTGAAGGAACGTGCTGGAGACGGTCTTCAAAGAAGAGAGCAGCAGTAGAAGTCTGCCGAAACGGGCCTGAAACAGCATGGAAGTCTGTGAAAAGGGGTGCCGTATGGAACTAAGTATCTACTTCAAAGTTCAAACGGCTTCCATTTCTTCGAATTGATAAACTGAGATGAGCTCGGACCTCTTTTTGAATTTAGATTTGAAGTTTTGGGTAAAGGTATTCAGTATAGGTTCGACGGATATGATGTTCTTACCTTTGCGGCTACTTTCTGTGAGAACACGTATTCATAGAGCATCATATGAGTCTGATCTTGGAGCGCCTCAATGGACTTCGGATCGCGCACTAGCTTCACCTCTGAAATGATACAAATCGGAATTATTCAATGAGTGGTACCAATCGCAAAAAAATACACGCAAACATTTCTTCTTCCATTTGCAGATTGCACTATGGCGATGATGCCGCAGCCTTGACAGGACACAAGCTATGAGTCTCAGCTATCTCTCACCTGGTTTGAAGAGCACCAGCGCCCTCAGGCAGGCGTACTCGGTGTAATCGACCTTCAGGTCTGCAAACCTCTGGATGAGATCGGTCAGACCCGCCAACTGCAGAGCCATCTGCTGGGGGTGGGGGGAACCACAGCTGGTCGCCAGCTCGGTGGCTGGAAACGGGAAACATCAGTCTTGACGTCAGAAACTGGAAACAGACGCAGGTCTGCCGGCTTATGCAGTTGTTGGCAGGCAAGTTCAAAGACAAACTTCTAAGAGGTTCCTCCTTGTGCGAACAATTGCAATGGATTTATATGGGTGTCAAAATATAAAACAACATTGATTCTGCCAGCCATGGAACGAGACGAACAGTCGATTGCAAATGATGATGAGTTGTCGGGCCTCGAGTCGTTTTTCTTGGTGCTGCAATCACCTAGATTGTAAGCTTTTTTACAATCTGGCTAATGGAATGGGAATGTAAAACGAGTTCAAATTTTAACATTATGTGTCGAGCGGTTAAATATGTTGTCATATAACTCATATACATATAAAGATCAAAGACACCAAAGTATTCTTTGTAGATCGTCACGCTGAAATCTCCGAAATGTCGATGGGACTCACGGTTGTCAATGATAAGCGGCCACTGAGCAGCGCTAATGACAAACAGCTCACTCCAGCTGGCCTCCAGCAGCGCTCGCTGCTCGATAGTCGACATCTGCGGAGAAAAAGACAGAAAATAAGATATCAGTGGGTGATCTCTAGATAGAAGAGAAGGGAGCTACCCATTAGAGAAAACAGCTCGTCAAACGGATGTGCGGTTGCTAGAATATAAGTCTATCAATAGCGTTACAGACCAGACCGGGAGGGACCATCATCATCATCATCATCATCATCATCATCATCATCATCATCAACGCCATCACCTGCAGGAAGGACGGGATGGTGTGCGCCCATCGGACTGCCAGGAACAACAGTTTGGCGGCTGTCTCCATCACCGTCTCTGTCGCGGGCCGGAACAGAGACGAGGCAGAGGCGGCGGGGGTGACCAGCGAGGGGGACGGCTCCGAGCAGACCCCTCTCTCCGCTGCCTTACCGTCCGTAGGAGCTCCCAGCAGTGTACTCGACTGGAGCGGCTCCTCTGCAGAATGGGAGGAGAGGTAAGGCAAAAATGGCGTTACATGGATTTATGTTCATGTTAATGAAAACCAGAGAAGATGACTTACAATTATGTGTATGTTAGCGGTGGCACGAGCCACGACACATGTGAAAGTTCAGTCGATGCTACTTAATGTATGTTTTATTAGAAGACGTTTGGCATCTTAATTATTGATAAGGATTTCTGAGCGCATTTGCTATTTTCTAATGCAACATTGATGCGTCCCCGTGTCTATGAGGACTGGCATCCCCCCCTCAATTTTCCCCTGGACCCCACTCACCGATCTCCGGCTGCGGCGAGTCCACTCTGACGACATCGATCTGGGAGCTGGACACCTCCTGTTCCTCTCGGCGACTGGTCAGAGGCTCCTCCCGGCTCCTGACCGACTCCGGGTGCTCCTGCGGCTCCTCCCGCCGCGGCGGCGGCTCCTGCTGTCTCAGGATAGCAGGAGCCGCCGCCCCCGCCGCCGCCCCCGCCCCCGCTGCCGCCGCCGCCGCCGCCATTGCTGAAGACACGGTCACCGCCGCCGGCGCCGGCTCCAACGGACTCCAGAACGGAACCGCTGGCCGGACCGGAGTGAACGCCGAGCCTCCGCACGAGCCGAGGAACGGCGACGGAACGATCGGGAACGGCCGCAGGTGCGGGAACGGGCCGGCGTACGGCGCGAACGGCGGGAACATCTGCGAGGTGATGAGCAGCGGCGCGCCGCCGTCCGGGGGCAGCATGGCCGGCTGCCGCTTCACACAGGAGCGCGGCGCACGCTCATGCTGCACGGCTGCGGGAGCAGAACGGGTCACAGATAGTCACGGAGAGTCACGGAAAGTCACGGATAGTCGACATTATTCACAGGTAGTCGTACAAAGGTCAGAAATAATCACGAATAGTTGGGTACATAGATGCACAGCACAGATAGCGAGAAATGGTTACTGATTAAGTGGAGAATGGTCATGGATAATGTCCATTACTTTTTCCCAAAGTTCATTAATGAGCCACCTCTCTCTCTCTCTCTCTCTCTCTCTCTCTCTCTCTCTCTCTCTCTCTCTCTCTCTCTCTCTCTCTCTCTCTCTCTCTCTCTCTCTCTCTCTCTCTCTCTCTCTCTCTCTCTCTCTCCCTCTCTCTCTCTCTCTCTCTCTCTCTCTCTCTCTCTCTCTCTCTCTCTCTCGCACACACGCGGTAGCGGTGCAAAACGCGTCTGCGCTGGCGAATTCGAGTTGCCTATTACGGCTGAATAGTCCATATTTAATGTGGGGTCCTCATCAAACATACATGTGACGGCCGAACGTCGGCTTTTCAATGACCTTTCACCTCCAGGCCTGGCGGGCCATTGTTGTGGGCGCGGTTGTTTGCCTAGCCTGTGAGCGCTGGCAGGTCGGGAGGCCGGAGGGGATGGGGAGGGGAACGGGGGAGCGGTAAATACGCCGCCCGCCATTCATCAATAGGGTACCTGTACACAGCGGGGCGGGAGCGAACGTCAGACGAGTCGGCTAGAGGTGCGGGGTTGTGGTGGAGTTTGGAAGTGGGTATGAACTCCGAAGTCTGCGACTGGCATCGCTGGCGAGGAGTGATGGCTGATGGGGCTGGTGGGGCGTGTCGTTTATTGGAGGGCCCGAGAGTTCGACGGAAAGCTCAACGGTGGCGCTTGGTGGTGGTAGAATATGATATTACTGCTACCTATCCATGCATAAAGGTACAGAGAGAAAATCAGAAACGAGTTTGCAGTGTCATCTATTCTTAGTTAGATGGTCGTTTGGCTTAGCATTGATAACGGTAACGTTGACGAGCCTTAGAATGACAAAAGTTGTTACCTGCCTCTAGGACCTAAATCTTCAGATTTGGGAATACGGATTCGCCTATTCGAAAAGCTCATCAAGATTGCTCAGCAATGCACTATGAAGTGTACGTCAGCTCCCCCATTTTCTGGCGCATCGGTGCTGGGTGTAAGAGCACCAGTCGCACTCGGAAATGTCGCCGACATCGGCCCCCAGATGTCGGACATCAGCCGCCAAAGGTCTGACACCGGACGCCAAATGTCGGACGTCAGGCGTCAGACACCGGCCGGACGGCGCCAAAGTGGTCGGCGCGCCGCGAAACCGGGCCCTCATATATCAATAGTGGCCTGTTGTCGGTGTCAATACGGGCGCTGATCGATGACTATTAGGTAACGGGAGACAATCCTGCACACCTGATCGGTTCTCACAGTCGGCCGCCGCGCCGGCCACCCTCGGACGATCGCTGCCGCACTGACACCTGGTGGACGCTGGGTGAACTAGGTCCGGGAGGGCGAGGTGCTCCACAACAGTAAAAGATTGGAAAGGTGCAACTGCAGAGCAGTCTTATCGTTATCTGATTCGCAGTGGGCATACAGCAATCACATTAGAAAAGGACTGAAAAGGTCTCAATGGCGGCTCAGAACTAGTGAGTAACTTAAATGTCTAGCGACCGCATTAATTAAACTTTAAAACGAGCCCTGCATAAATTGTTTTCTCCCTCCAGACACTACATTAGAGTGTCTCCGTTTATAGAAAATGATGTGTTTTTCTTCCGTCTTCCTTCTCCCGGGCGTTAAAATTGTGTGCGATTAATGGGCCTCCCGTCGCCATGTTCAACTAGTTTTCAAGGAATGTGAACCAGTTTGTTTCAGTGCACGAAACAGGACAATGGGCGTATAAATATTTTCAGGTTCGTCCAGCGTCTTAGGAATTTGATAGTATTACCGCTCAGAAGGCTAAGATTGCATGTCCCTGCCCTGTGCCAACAAATTCAATTGATATCAGCTATCACAAGGAAAAAATGAGCAAGCAGCGAGGTACAAGAAGGTGCCTTTTCTATCTATAGGCATCTAGGCACGCCTCGCAAATGCGACGCTCTGGTTATAACGTACCGTAGCAATTGAACTCAGCTTTAGACGTCGCATTTAACCAGCTTGGACTTTACACGTCCTAGCGGCCTCGTGGCATTATGTCATTATAAATATATGTTAAAAATAATCTCGTATTGAAACAAAACACTCGTCTCATGGCAATCCGAATAAATTCGTAGGTGCTGAATGTAAGGCACACTCCTCAGCAATGTTCCATCACAGTTTGACTGTCATGCCTGATTCCTAAACGAGACAGGTGAGACGCAGGACACATTTTCCCATTGATACCGATGGGCAGCGATCTAACAAACAAAGGCGACTGCCCCGGGCACAAGATTGGGCCGATACGATAGGTGTTCACGACCGATCGAATGTTATCGCTACCACCGATGTAGAAAAACCAAAAACTCGCGATATGGCACCATCAGATAAATAAATCGGTAGCGGCTTCGGATTTTACGTATACAGTACCTTACAACAGTCCATACAAATACGTGACTCAAGAAACACAAATGTAATCAAATGGGATTGCTATTCTTGCATATACTGCTGTGTAACCTAAGAACTCAGAACCCATAGCAAGTTCGGGAAGTGGCGAACTTTCCCTTTAGCTACGGATGTTTATCTAAATATTCCAAGCTTATGATGCCGGCTCAGAGACTGGAATAACTCACCTTCCCTTCGCATGTTGACCTGGAGACACTTTGTGAATCGGCAGGCCTGACACTGGTTCCTCCGTGCCACATCCACCACACAGCGGCCACTCTCCTTACAGATGTACTCCAGGTTCCTGAAGGCACAGATACACATGGCTGGCTCAAAAATGGTACCGAGTCCGACATGGGTATATCAATTGACTTTGATGATTGCATCAGTCGCGCAGTGATCGAGGCAACACTATCAAAGTGTGATAGACTTTCGGGTAGTGTGGTAGCTAGAAATTCGGGTAGATTCCCCAAATCACATTCGCATCCATCGAGTTCCAGTCCCATGCATATTCTTGAAACTGCTCTTCATTAGCTGTTATTTCGAATAACGAAAAAGGCATGGTTTTCAAACTACGAGACTGGACAATCGGTTAGTGCACGATGTAATAAATATATAATCATTCCATGAGAGTCAGACCATCGGCCTTCGTTCCCTTCCACTTGTTCCCATTCATTGACCACTGCCCCTCCCCCTTCCGACTCCGTTGCTCTGTGTTTTCACCGCTCAGCTGCCTCCGCGTGTGCGTCCATTCGTCAGAGACCTGTCTGGTGTGAACGGACCTTAGCGACGGACGGCACCGGTGTGAACAGACCCTAACAGACGGCACTGCGGCAGTCTGCACGAGACAATACGGCGACGAGCACCCATGACCGATCACTAGTCAATACGGCATCGGTCAGTGGACGTCGCACGGTGTGTTCAGGTGCGGGAGGGGGGGGGGGGGAGGACATCCCCGTGTGGGACCGTGGGGGCATGGGGGACCACCGAGTGGGGCGTGACCAGACTTGTAAACGACTCTGAGTTGATTCGTGAATCGACTCAGAATCAAACCGTTTTTCGATGAGTCATGAGTTGATTCGAGTCACTTCATCGAGGAACTTGATGAGTCATGAGTTGATTCGAATCAATTGAATTTAACATCATGAGTCATTTGATGAATCGATTCAAATTTTCAGACTCAAACAAAGAATCGACTCAAAAAAATTTGAGTCGTTTACAAGTCACCATCAACACCCTAATAATCAATGCTAGATCACCCCCTCAGCTTTAGCCATCACTTAACTCCATATTTCAGACTTACAAGAGCCTCAGAGGCTCAGGCACAGGCGCCTAATGAGCCAAAAGCATTTGGCAGTTGGTAGGTAGGTACTTAGTCTTACCAAACCAAGTGCCTGCTACACTACCTAGGTACCTACATTTTACATGTCAGAAGTCAAAATTGACACCTGCGGCTGCCTCCCCTTCTCCCAGTCCCAATTTGGTCCCAATAATCAATCAACAGCATAGGAGTTTGGGCATCTATTGAGTCAAATACGCCCAAACTACCTATAGCCTATAAACTACCTATAGGCTATGCTATAATATAAATAAACTCACCTGTAAACCACAAAATTGCGATGCTCAACTGCCAATAAACCACAAAATGCAGATTTTCCCATGAAATATAGAAGTTTAAAAATAAACTTGTTTTATGACATCATAGAATCTTCAGAATAATGTAAAGGAGCGGCTTTGAAATATTTTATCAGCGATATCCATTGGCCTAAAATATGTACTATGAGTGACGTCATGAATTCGAGAATAGAATGTTGAAGTCATAGTAGTTTTAAGAAAACTACATTAATGGCGCAGTTGATAACTATCACGTCTGAATCTCGTGACAAATTGGCCGGATGACGTTGCCCGAATTAATGACAATTTATTTTTACCAAAAGAGCCACTTGGTCAGTGCTCCGGTGCTCCTGATATCGATTAATATTCAATGACGTCATTTTTAATCTAAAATTGCTCAAGATCATATCTGATTCTGAGGCCTGAGCCACTCATGCAAGGTCATGGACTCCTCGTGGCCCATGGAGCCCTGTTGATGCTGAATGTTTCACAGGTGGGATTAATCCTATTTTTGAGGTTGTACTGTTTGAATAATTTTATCTGATAAGTAAGAAGTAGTAACATTTGTCTCATTATCATGTAGAAAAGGTTTGATTAAAAGAAAACATGAATGCCTCTTGGAACTTGTGCTTTTGAATTTTCAAATAAGACTTTCTAGGTAATAATAAGAGATAGGTTACTATGCTACTCCTTAGTCCTTACTTATATTATAATTGTCTCTCAGAGTTACTTACAAATTTATCTGACATTGCACTGTTGAGTGTTGAAGATAGGTAGGGGTAAGGTAGGTACCTATGTACCTAGTCCTACTAGGTAGCTGCTTGAATCTTTGGTCAAGGCTACTATGCTGCTTAATACAATTGTGGTATGCGGCATATTCATTTTATCATAACTTTGAGTCAAATAATCAACAAATGCCTATAGTGAGTCATGGGTTGAATGAAATAAGTTCAATAAAAATGTCGTGTGAGTCATGAGTTGATTTGAATCGATTCATCAAAATGTGTGAGTCATGAGTTGATTCGAATCATTCCGTTGGCTAGTTGCTCGAGTCATGAGTTGATTCGAATCATTTTATCGAGGAACTTGATGAGTCATGAGTTGATTCGAATCAATTAAATTTAACATCATGAGTCGTTTGATGAATCGATTCAAATTTCCAGACTCAAACAAAGAATCGACTCAAAAAAAAATTTGAGTCGTTTACAAGTCTGGGCGTGACAGCGACCCACCGACAGAGCAGCAAGCAATAAAGGATGGGAAGGAAAGAGTAGGTAATACTTTTTCTATACCTTTATTTGTGTAAACTCATTTTTGGCGCCTTTTCTTGAATGTGCGCTTCTTTAACTACCTCTGTTCAATAAGTTGTTGTGTGAAAACTGTTAGACGGCAGGAAAAAAGCCGAATACGTGCTGTATTCACCTAGCCGGCTACGATTTGTCCCATCGGTAGCTTAGACTTTATCTGGATTACGACCGAAGTAATGCCATGCAGAACATGTCAATTAAAACCAAATAATCGTCTTCAGCTATCTGTTCACTGCTCTTACTCGTTGGATAGTTGCTCGATACATAGGACGATTGCGATTTTACTTTTTTGTCAGGAAAAACAAAGTTGCACTTTTTTGTTGTCCACAGTATTCATTAAATAGCCAGAAATGTAAAGAAGACTCTCTCTCTCTCCTCTCTCATCTCTCTCTCTCTCTCTCCTCTC